>NW_027185712.1:19205894-19222734 GCF_028583685.1 Petaurus breviceps papuanus
TCTCCCCTCTCTCCTTCCTGCCTGTCCTTCTCTTTCTCTTTCTTTTCCTTTTCCCTATCTTATTTGTATCTTTCTCTCTCTTCCTCCCTCATCTCTGTCTGCCTATCTGTCTGGCTCTGCCTCTATTTCTGTCTCTGTCTCTCAGTCTCTGTCTTTGTTTCTCTTTTTCTATGTCTTCCTCTTTGTCTCTCTGTCTCACTCATTCTTTGGCTCTCTGGGGAGGGGAAAAGTTATATTTAGAAATCATTAAAAATATCAATAAAGTTACATAAATTTATATATTCTCCAAATAATTCTTCCTAATCCTCCCTAAACACACACACACACTTCTTAAAAATCATTTATAACAGCAGAAGATGAGGTGGGTTCAAAGAATTAATTCCAGAACTTAAGATAGAATAATTTTTATTAAAATAGAATATAATTATTAAAATACCAAAATGGTATATATTATTCTATATTGTGTAATAATCATTAAAAATAAAATATATTAAAAATAAATAAAATAAAAACATATTGTTCTTTTTGCCCGAGTTTCCATGATTATGTTTAGGAATTTTGTTCAGGGAAAATACCATGTGCTAGCTTCTAGCCAGGGTAGACAAGGGCTCAAATTAAAGGAACTTCAACTAGTGTCCATCAGTTTGCCCTTGATTGGGGCAAAAAGCAATCCTTAGTTAGCAGCATTCTTCTCAGCTCTCTCTACAGCTCTGTCCCATTGCCCCATATTCCCCTAACACCCCCCCACACACACACACACAGTTGCTTAACTAATACTCCTCTCCCCTCTCTCTGAGTGTTTGCACCAAGCTTGGCTAGAGATTAACTGGGATAAATCTGAACAGATTTGGTTAAAGGGAGAAATTAAGTAGTAGTTGCTTTAGTCTTTTGCCTGAAGAACTACTGCCCTTTTTGGAAAAGAGGCCAGGCAGTGGCCTGGGGCTACACCAGTTGATTAGTCCAGCTTCCCCCAAGGATCAAAGCTGCTTAAACCCCAAAGCTGAAACTTGAAAGGAAAGGAATGCTAAATGTAAACACCCTTAAGTCTTACAAATCACTTCACACTTTCTCCTCCACCTCCTTCTGTTTTTCACAAACAAATTAATGTTTTCCCATGCTGCAGGTCTCCAGTGAAATTGCTTAGAGCGTTTTTCATTCAAAGTGACACTTTTGACAGATTGAACTAACCTGAAGAAAATCAGTTTTAGCAGATTTAGGAGCTCTGGATTCCAATGAGTTTCACCACAGCAAGGTTAAGCACCAAATGGTTTCTGAGGATGTTTGTGTGATTAGTAAAACTTCATTATTTTGTTATGAGCTATCCAGATGATCACAAATTCAGAATGAGTGAAATGCAGATATTCCATGCCTACTCCACATTAGTTTTGCTTTGCAAAGCAGGGACAGAAGTATGATGATGAACAGTCAGGCTCTCAAGGAACTACCAGTCTAATTGGGAACAACGCAAGTAAATATTACAGAAAGGAGAAAATAGATTAGTCAGAGGAACTAATAATAATAATAATAATAAAGGAACTAATAATAGTATTGGAGAGCAGAGGACTTGGGGGAAGGAGAAGTGGTTACCAATCTCCAGGCAGCTAGGCCACACAGAAGAGAGCACTAGACCTAGCACTTAGGTCAGGAAGTCCTGAGTCCAAATCTGCCTGAGACACTTACTAGCCCTGGGTTGTTGTTCACGTGTGTCCTACTCTGACTCCAATTATAATTTACTTCCCTCCAGGACCATGATAATTTAAAGGAGAACAAACTCATTTTTGACTAGGGAAATCAGAAAATTTCATAGATAGGGTAGTATCTGAGATGGTCCTTTGAAGGATTGCAGAATTATATATATGGTGGAGCTGACAAGAAAAGGTATTTCAGACAAGAGAACAGCATTAGCAAAGATGTGGAGGTGGGAAGTTGTAGAACATTTAGAGATTAGTAAATAGTTTAAATGGAGAACCAGTAAGATAAATTAAAGCCCATTTGGGAGCTGTATTGAGACCAAAACTAAAAAAAATTGGGCTTCATTTGATAGTGGGGAAGAGCTAATGAAGCCTTTACATCATTGAAATGACAGAAGCTTGTGCACTGGGGGAAAAGGGGTGAGGTTGGGGTGGGGTAGCAAACTGTAGAGCACAAGTTCTAACTTTTTTATATCATTCATCCCTTTGACAATTTGGCAACACCTATGGCCCCCCTCTCAGAGTCATGATTTTAATTAATAAAATAAAATGCTTAAGATTACCAAGGGAGTCAATTATGTTGAATAGTAATTGAAATACAAAACAAGATAAAAAAGAAAACACCTATAGATTTGGTATTGGAAGACAGATTCATGGATCTATCATGATCTACACTAGAATATATGGATTTATTACTCAGGAATATTTCCATTCTGGGGCAGTTTGGTGCTGCAGTGGATAGAGCTGGGTCTATAGTCAGGAAAACCTGAGTTAAAATCTGGTCTCAAACACTTACTAGTTGTGTAACCCTGGGCCAGTCACTTAACTTCTTCTATTTGCTTTAATCTACCAAAGAAGAAAATGGCAAATCACTCTAGTATGTTTGCCAAGAAAACCCCAAATGGGGGCAAGAAGTCAAACATGAATGAAATGACTGAGCAACAAATTCCTATTCTCCCATTGGTTTGGCCCTCTTACTCTACCCCTCGTCTCTTTCCCAGGCAGGACAACTAACTCCAGGCTGCCTCACCTGCTTCTCCACCTTCACTTGGGGTACAGACTTGGGCTGATCTCTGTCCTTAGGCTACTTCCAAGTCAAACAATATGATGATAGTACCTGGCCTGGTTCTCCTTCTTCCTGTTTCTGGGCAGCTCTTCTACAGACCAGACTCCCTTTGAAGTCTCCGGGAGCCCTGCCAACAAGAGGAATCTGTATTCAGGGGCCTTTGAAGGGGGACTCACATGTTTACACAGTGCTTTGGGATCTCCAAAGTTGCTGGCCCAGAGCAAAGTGCCCTAGAACTAGTTAGTTCACAGTTGGCATCAGCTTTTAAGAAAATCAAGCTGGAATTGGTTTCCTCGGGTGTGGATTCCCCAGTCCCTCCCTCCCTCAGCTACCCCCCATTCATTTTTTCAAAAGGAGACTCAAGACACTAGCCAATGATTAATATGCCCTCCTCCAGGCATTAGGCTAAGTACACTCAAAACAGACATACCAGATAAGGGTCTGGACAGAAGGTCCTTCTCTTGGAGTTCTTTGTTCTGAGCAATAAAAGCACTTTGGGAGGCTCTAGAAACAATTTTTATTAATATCTTGTTTTCTACCTAATTAAATGCAGCCTTCAAACTCTTTGGAGTCTTAATTGCCAATCTCAACTGATAAGATAACTCTGTTACCAAAGAGATCTCTTGTTTGGGGCCATCTAGAGACAGAGACAGCTGCACTCTCATTGGGTTATGGATGAAAGGGCATGATGATGTCATCCATTCAACAACTCTGACTATTTTTTTCAACATCTTATTAAAAAAGTCAATAGTTCTTCCACAGTCCCACTGGGAGCTCTTTTTATAAAAAACTAAATGCTTCTCTGATATTTTGTTTTTGTTTTCAAAAGAAGATAATACTTTATACAGAAAATCAAATTATTCTTTTAGACTCATTTTCCAACAAACCCAGGCTACCCCTAACTTACCAATTTATACGTGCCCCTGATATGTAGCCACCATTTGCCCTTCCCCTCTCTTCTCCTATTTCTCTCTTCTCTCTCTGTACCCCCAGCACTGCCATGTGAGCCACCGTGGAGACAAAAAAACAAACCAATAAAACAACTTGGAAGTTTCTTGGAAATCTTATAGTTTTGGAGGGAAAAGGATAGACAAAAGGGGAAAAATAAGCCTATGAAAAGACAGTCAGTCAACTGAGAGAACTGCTCTGGGTGCAGAATCACTGCCTCAGTATTTTCTCTTCACTTTGCTAAAGTAAGTACCTGAAATTCAACTAAATGGAAATTCACTGAGGTTAATGAGAATTCTTTTTTGAAGAGGCATTTATTCTGAGGAATCCTTCACGCCTATGGGAGAATTAGTTCCATTAGTTTTCTTTCCTCCTAATACTCAGATGATATCATCCCAACCTTTCTTTGAGGCTCATTTCAAGCTGTTGTTCATTTGGTTTTTTTAGTTGTGTCCAATTTCTTGTGACCCCATTTGGGGTTTTCTTGGCAAAAATACTGGAGTGGTTTGTCATTTCTTCTCCAGTTCATTTTACAGATGGGGAAACTAAGGCAAACAGGGTTAAGCAACTTGCCCGGGGTTGTTGTTGTTCGTTCAGTCATGTCCAATTCTTGAGGATTCCATGGACCACAGCAAGCCAGGCCCTTCTATCCCCCACTATCTCTCCAAGTCTGTCCAAGTTCTTTGTTTCCATGACACTATTCATCCATCTCATCCTCTGCCATCCCCTTCTCCTTTTTGCCTTCAAGCTTTCCCAACATCAGGGTCATTTCTAATGAGGCCCATCTTTTCATTATGTGAGCAAACTATTTAAACTTCAGCTTCAATATTTGACCATCCAGTGAATTGCCTGAATTCATCTCTTTATTGACTGATTTGATGTCCTTGCTGTCCAAGGGACTCTCAAAAGTCTTCTCCAGAACCACAATTCAAAAGCACCCATCCTGCTGTACTCAACTTTCCTTATAGTCCAACTCTCACAGTCAGACAATTCTACTAGGAAAACCATAGCATTGATTATGTGGACCTTTGTTGGCAAGGTGATGTCTCTGTTTTGCAGCACGCTGTCCAGATTGCTTTAGCTTTCCTTCAAGGAGCAAGTGTCTTCTATCTTCATGACTGCAGTCACCATCTGCAGTGATCTTTGAGTCTAAGAATATAAACTCTGACTCTGCTTTTGTTTCTTCTCCCTCTATTTGCCAGAAAGTAATGGATCCAGTTGTTAAGATCTTTTTTTTTTTTGAGTTAAACTTCAAGCCAACTTTTACATTTTCCTCTTCTACCCTCATCAAGAGGTTTCTTAATTCATCTTCACTTTCTGCCATGTGACTGGTATCATCTGTATATCTGAGATTGCTAATATTTCTCCCAGTGACCTTAATTTCAGCTTTTTGATGCATCTAGTCTGGCATTTTGCATTATGTACTCTATATATAAACTAAATTAATAAAGTGACAATATACAGCTTTGTTGTACTCCTTTTCCAATGTTAAACCAATCAGTTGTTCCATGTTCAATTCTAACTATTGCTTCTTGGCCCACATACAGGTTCCTCAGGAGACAAGTGAGATGATCCCATACTCCCGTCTCTTTGAGGACTTGCCACATTTTGTTGTGATCCACACAGCCAAAGGCTTTAGTGTAGTCAATGAAGCAGTACCAGGATCACACAGCTAATCAGTGTCTTAGGCCAGATTTGAACTCAGGAAGATGTTCCTGACTCTAGGCCTGGTACTCTATGTACTGTGGCACTATCTTGCTGCCTCAGAAATCAACAAATGCTAGAAATAGCTTGGTTTATTGTTTTACTAATGATCTAGACAATAAAATCATGTAGAAACTTTAATGCTGCAGATTAATTTAAAATGACATTGTATGTACATTTTTTCCCCTCAGAGAATCAGTTTTTAAACATGTCCCTGATTAACTGGCTTGCCTTACATCACACAGTTAGAAAAATAAGAGTCTAGATTTGAGCTCAACTCTTGGGACCCCAAACCCAAGACTTTTTGTTACTTCTTCAATATTTTTTCCACTCAACAACACTGTCTCTTTCTTGGGTATTAGTTTCCCTATCATGACGATTCTAGCCAACCCAGGCCAACCTTTGCAAACATCCAAACCACATTGGATTTTCCTTCTGTCTTCCAGGAGAGTTATGGGAAGTACAGAAATCCTGGTAACTCTTTTATCATTCTTCCAGGTGCAGAGATTAAGACCAATTTTTCTCCCAGTTGCAAAATAGTCAAGGTTACTGGCCAAGTCATCCATTACTTTGAACAAGCAAGAGAAGGCAATGAATGCAAAGAGGTGCTGGAGGTGAAAAGACTCTCCTGTGTAGAAGCATGGTATTGTTGTAAGAATCCTGGATTGGGAGACTGAAGAGAACTAGGTTTGAATTCTGACTCAATTGTTTTCTAGTTATGTGGCCATAGGTAGGCCAGGTGCTTAAATTCTCTGAGCCATGGCTTCCTCGTCCACAAATTAAGGATAGTAATCATTCAACAAACATTTATTAAGCTTGTACTATGTACCAAGCACCATGCTAAGCACTGGGTATAGAAAGAGCATTGACAGATAGTCCCTGCCCTCAAGAAGCTTAGACAACATACAAATAAGCTACATACAGGGTAAATAAGAAATAATCAATGGGGGGAGGCACTGGAATGTAGAGAGGTAAGGGAAGGATTCCTGTAGAAGGTGGGATATTAATTGGGACTTAAAGAAAGCCAGGGAGGTTAGTAGTCAGAGCAGAGGAGGGGGAGCATCCAGGAATGGGGGTTAACCAGAAAGAACACTGAGAGATCAGAGATAGAGTGTCTTATTCATAGAATAGCCAGGAGGCCAGTGTCACTGGATCGAAAAAAAAATGTTGGTGAGCAAAGTGTAAGAAGATTGAAAAAGTAAGAGGGGGCTAGGTTATGAAGAGCATTGAATGCAAAACAACATTTTATATTTGCTTCTTGAGGCAATAGGGAGCCAGTGGACTGGAGTAAAAGAGATGACAGGCTCAAATCTCTTTGGCGGCTGACTAAAAGATGGGATGGAGTGGGCAGAGAATTGAGTCAGGCAGACCCACCAGAAAGCTATTGAAATAATCAAGGCTTGAGGAGATGAGGGCCTGTACTAGACCTGGAGTGCCCACTTCACAAAGATGTTGCTTAATCAGGAAAAGTTGAAAAGGAAATGGAAATGAATAAAGTATATTAGCATCTGGATGGAGTGCAAGGAGTACTGGCTTTAAAAGAAGAGGAATAGGGTTCAAGCCTGGACTCTGCTATTTATTCACAGATTTGGAACAAGTTGCTTGACCCTCAGCTCCAAGTGTCTTTGTCTATAAAATGAAAGGGTTGTACTAAATGATCCCGGAGATTCTCCCTAAATCTAAAATCCTATGTTCTATATACTGTGATACTATCAATTTCATCCAGAAACAAAAAAAGACAAAATAAAACGATTTGCTGATGCAATGGAAACAAAAAATACTTTACTGGAGCCCCCCCCCCCCCCCCCAAAAAAAATCTTCCTTCAAATGCTAAGGAAGTGTTCTCTGGTATTTCTTCCATTTTCTACTAGCATTTATAAAGATGTTTACTAAAGTTTGCTAGTAATCAGATAACCGAGCCAGTGAAATAAGGATAGCACCAGAGAAAATGTCAAAGGAAGCAACTTAAGAAGGCTAATAAAGTCATAAAAGATTTCCCAGCAGAGGAAGGAATTCAACATTGCAGCACAACTCCAAATTCCTTTTCAGTTGAGAAAGCAGGACTTCATTTTTTTTCCCTACCTCCCCAGTTTACTTGTGCAGTTCTTCGAAATGTGATCATCTGAAATCATTTTATTCCCTCAGAAAGGTTACCTGATGCCTGCCAGTAATATTAGATGGAGCTGTTGTGACTTAAAAGCAAGAAAAGAAACTTTCCAAACCTGCCCTGGAATGTGGTCTTCAAAATGAGCATTTGGAAGGCGATCTCTGGCTTTGCGCAGATGAGGGAGTTTCTCATACGCAAGGTGCCCCAAAGTACTTTGAAATATGAAGCATTTCTGTTTCTTTTTCTTAGGAGAAGCATAAAGCTGGATGGGGTTCTAAGAGATCATTTAGTCATCATTTTATTGATGATGAAACTGAGACCTATGGATTAAGTGACTGTCCTAGGGTCACATAGCCAGTTTGTAGTAAAACTGGGGCTAGAATCTGGGTTTCCAGTTTCCCCAAGGCCAATGTGCTTTCTATTACTTCATGTTGCCTGGACTTCTAGATTTTGAGTTGGATGAGACCTTAGAGAGAATCTAATCTAATCCCCTGATTTTACCAATAAGGAAACTGAAGCATACGAAAAAATGCTCCATTTGGGTTTCGAGGCTAACCTGGTCCTTGTAAGGCTAATTGTTTGGGCTCTAGTGAGGAAACCACTGGATAAAACAAATCTCTCTTCTTAAAAATGTAGTTCCAATGTGTTTAAAAAATGTTCAGGGAGGGGCCCCCAGGTGGCACAGTGAATAGAGCACCAGCTCTGGAGTCAGGAGGACCTGAGTTCAAGTCCAGCCTCAGACACTTAACACTTACTAGCTGTGTGACCTTGGGAAAGTCACTTAACCCCAACTGCCCTGCCTTTCCCCCTCCAAAAAGACAAAAAAAAAGATTCAAAATGTTCAGGGAAAAGTCATTTTAAGATATAACTAGGATAGTAAGAAATCAACTTTTCCGGCAATCCTAGTTTTAAATACAAGGAAAGAAGAATCAGCCAATAAGCATTTATTAAGTAACTACTATATGCCAGGCTCTATGCTAAATGATGGGAATACAAAGGAAGGCAACAGATAGTTTCTGTCCTCAAGGAGCTCACAGTCTAATGGAAGAGAGATTACTCCCCCCACCCTCCCCAAAAAAGTGCAGTATATAATAATAATATCAGCTAATATTTTTATTACACTCTATCTTACCTGTTCCTCACAATAGTAACCTACCTAGGCGGTAGGTTAAGTGACTTGCCCAAGATCACACAGCTGGCTAAGACATGTCTGGGGTGGCATTTGAAGCAGATTTACCCAAGAAACAGTAAACACCAGAGGCATTTTGAGCATGTCCTGTAACTCTAGAGCCAGGCCTTTCTGCCATCATGAATAATTTTTGTCTTTTTGTCTTTCTGCACCAGAATTATAGGATGACATATGAATTTATTTAGAGAACTGATTTTTTTCAGGTATGACATCATTGATAGGGAGCTGACCTCACAGTATGGAAGAAGAGCTGGGTTAGGAAACCACCTCTGACACATATTAACTGTGAAAACCTCAGCAGATTGCTTAACCTCTCAGAGCCCAGGGATACTCTGCAAGATCATAAATTGCAGACAGTGCCGATCTAGATTGGTGGAGGGCATTCCTTGCTGGGGGCTTCCTATCATGATGAAATTGCAGGTCTGCTAAGAGAGAGAGAGAGAGAGGGAGAGAGACAGAGACAGAGACAGACAGAGAGACAGAGACAGAGACAGAGAGAGTACAGAGACAGGAACAGAGAGACAGAGAGACGAAGAGAGACAGAGGTTACAGAAGTTTTCTTATAAAAAATGATTTTGCTTTATATTTATTGTCATCACTAAGAAAGATAATGGCGGACTCCTTGATTCCAAAATCAAAGTACTTTGGCAAGAGAAAGCCAATTAAATTTCACAAGGTTATAAAAATACCCTATTCTCTGCCCTCATATTACCACAATTTTCAAAGAACCTTACTTTCAGTGGATTTGGATGGTGTTTGTTTTTTTTAAATAGAGTTGGTTATTCTTGTAAGAACTTGAAAAAGCTTCATGTAGATCATCCTTCATATTTCTCAGTATAGGTGATTGTGTCCAAATTGTCTGAGGCGACCATATTTTTAAATAGTGCTTGTAGATATGCATGTATCGATGTCACCTGATTTTTCAGTGCAGGCACATACACAATTCCCCTATGTTATATCATTCTCATTTAAAAATAAATTTATTAAAATATTTTCTTGATGTTGCAATATCATTAATAGGCTTTCAAAATAATGTCTTCCCTAACAATTTCAGGAACATATGCTTGTATAATTAAATGATCATCTTTAAATACATTTGTTGCTCATCTAATTACAAAGCAACATTAGAAGATTTAATTAATTAATTTAGTTAAATTAATTAATTTAGTTAAATTAATTTAATTGAATTTGATCATGGCAGTCTTCAGAAATGTGGACAATTCTCTTCTCTACCACATTATACACAAGTGGAACCATGCCAAGCTGTGTTGGCATTAGATAGGACTGGCCATACATCATTTTAACTATGCCAATAATTTCAGGTAGTATCTTCCTTTCTCCTTAAAAAAAGGAAGTTGAGGCCGCTAGGTGGCGCAGTGAATAGAGCACTGGACCCGGAGTCAGGAGGACCTGAGTTCAAATCCAGACTCAGACACTTAACACAAAACTAGCTGTGTGACCTTGGGCAAGTCACTTAACCCCAATTGCCCTACCTTCCCCCTGCAAAAAAAAATACTTTTTTTTTAATACTTAGTACAATTAAATTATGGTGACCTCATAAAGCAAAAGCAATACTTTTGATGCCACAGACAGGGTTTGGGGAAAAATAGAAAAATCTATGATCCTCTGAACTTACCTTATGCTAGTTTCAACTACTCCAGTGAATTTTCTCTTTGAATGTATATATTTATCTTTCATATAGGGTCATCACTTCACTTGACAAAATAGAAAATAAAAATTAAGACATTTAAATTAATTATTGAATATTTCAATTGATTGTCCACAATCATCATTCAGTTATATTGTTTTTTAATTTGCCTTTTCAGAAACAAGCTTATTATACTTACCAAATGTATGACCTTGAGGAGGGGTGTGTGTTTGTGTGTGTGTGTGTAAAATATATTATGGTATTTTTAACTTCCGTGGAAACATGTTTAACTTCTAGTTTACATATTCCATGTTCAGATGCAACAGGCAGCATAGCCATTCAACTCATTTGTGTCACAAGAAAACTCCATAAGTTTCAGTGTCCCTAGCAGATGATACTTTGATCCTTAAATAACCACTGTGCTGCAGTGATTGTCAATTGGGATGAATTTTCTGTGTTATGTCTATTTTGATTTAAACTTTGTTTTCACTGAAAAATATTTATGTGGAAGTTTTGGTTGAAAATATTCAATAATTTTGGTCATTATTTCATCCCCCACTTGTCCACCACCCCAGCCCCAGAGGGTCTCATGCCCTGCTGAGAATGGGGGGAAGCACCACAGTTTAGAAAACTCCATCCTAATACATCTTTATTCATATACTGGTGGCTACCTGATTTGCAGGGGCAGGATATGAGAGAAAGTAATTGACCTTTCTAAAACAGGCCTTGTAATCCCAAACTCATAAATGGTTATTGAATGGCCTTACACAGAACCTTGGCCCAGGAAAGGGAAGATGAAGAATATAGTCTTGCTCCAGACTTCAGAACATCTGGATGTAATCTTACCTGGAATCTCTGTATCTGCCAGACTCTAAAAGAAAAGACAAGTGTGGCATTTCCCTGTTTATCACTTGTGAGTGTAGCCCTGCCCTCTCTATACTCAGTGTTATTGGTAGCTGTTTGAAAACCAGAAAAATTGATGCAATTTTGTCTTTTCCTTTATTTCTCCTGTGCATTTTATGATATTTCACACTTTAGATTCAGGCACGCCAACATTTCATCCTAGTTAGAGTTACTATGACTATATTTGTGCCATTCAATCTCATCAATATTTTTTCCTAATGTAATAATGAGTTTCTTCTTTTTTGCACTGGTAGGATTACCATCTGAAGTATTCTTCATTTTGTCCATTTTCTTAAGGACTCTTTGTAATGGGAATGTAAATTTTGAAGATCTTCCCTGCCCCTAGGCTAAAGTGCACCTGGAGCCTGGGGTGGGAGGCTTGTTTTTCAGTAGATACTTTTTGATTGGCCAGTGTGTCAATAAGGTTGTTACATTCTCTGACCCAGGAGAAGGCTATATAAGCCCTGATGTGTAGCTTTGCTTTGGGGCTCACTTTCAAAAGTATTCTGTGATTTGATCAGATGAAATTCTGGGAAGCCATTGTTGAGAGTCCCCCAGCTTTGAAAAAACCCAGATGTTGATTTGATATGGATGTAATGGTTGGACAGTTTGGAAACTGTCTACTTTATCTGTTTCTCTGTCTTGATAATTCTGTCTGTGTATTCTGAAGTTCAGGGTGCTGACCTTTTTCCCCTGAACTAGGTAAACGATACATATTTGACTGATTAAAGTAAGCTTGTTAACCCATTTTGAGTTGCTTTCCTTTATCAAAGCAGATCCAAGAACCTGTGGTGGCAGCCACCCTAGGGATTCTGGGGTGCTTGACGCTACACTCTTTAAAATAAATTAACACATCCGTTGGTAATATAGTATGTAGCAGCACATTATATCCACACTTAATAGTAAAAATGTGCAGACTGATGATGTAGCAATGTACTAAAATCTCAAATCTGAGATGAAATCACAGGTCTATTCCCTGACCTATACATAGTTTATATAAACTTCACACATAGGAGATGGAGAAGCATGATTAGACAGAAGTCTGAAAGTTTAAAAAATATCCAAGGGCTTTAGAGGCCTGAAAGTTGAAAATAAGTGAGCAGTGTGATATGGCAGCAATTCTCTCAGAAACTGCATTCATTTAATTTTGACTCAAATTAAATGTGACCTAGTATGATTTTATTATTTTCATTAAATCAAATTTCTTATTATTCAAACTTGAATTAATTGTGATCTCCTGATAAGTACAAAATGATTTTTACACGCAAAAACAAAGGTGCAGAAGATGGCGGAGTAGAAGTAGGACCTCCCCTCTGCTCCGGCATCCACCTTCCCCAATCCATGTAAAAAGGGGACTCTAAACAAACTTTGGAGCTGCAGAACCCATAAAATGACACAGAGAAGCTCACCTCCCACTGAGGACAGCCCGGCAGGCCAGCAGGAATCTGCCAGCACAGCGCTCTGGGAGCAGAACCCAGCCACACGCCAAGGCTTTAGCCCCAGGGCAGACCTGACCAGCCTCGGCTGGAGGGACTCCAGAACAGCAGCAGCTGTGGCCATTTCCAGATTTATCAACACACAGATGTGAAGGACAAAGTGAGAGGTCAGTGCAGTCTGAACTTTGGGACCCAGTAAGTGGGAGTGCATGGCTTTTGCCCCCGGGGTGAGAAGCCCTGAGATGCCAGCACAGCCAGCCAGCACCACATGGAAGCTTCAGCTCCTGGCCTGCTGAGTGCAGGAGGACCAAGCACCAGTCTGAGGGGTAATCGCTCTTGCTTTAACCTTCTTGGATCTGGATTGCAGTCTAGGGTGGAGGTGCTGGGGTGCGTGTCCAGCTTGCCAGAACATGTGGAGACCTCAGAGAGGGCACCCATCTAATACCTCCGGCAGCTGAGAAAACCCCAGCATTTGGGACAAAAGCTCCCCTTCTGGTGGCAAACTCCTACTGTGGCAAAAAGCCCAGGGGTCAAGTGACTGAGGGGTGACATGACCAGGCAAAGGAAAAAAAGCAGACAGAAGATTCCAACATTACACTCCTATTTTGGGGACAAAAATGAGCAAAGCATGGAACAGGAGGAAGACAGTGAAGTCAGAACTCCTGCACCAAAAGCTTCAAAGGAAAATACGAGCTGGTTACAGGCCATAGAGGACCTTAAGAAGCAGATAAGAGAAGTGGAGGAAAAATTGGGAAGAGAAATGAGAACAATGTAAGAAAATTATGAAATGAGAGTCAACAGCCTGACTGAGGAAAATACTACCTTAAAAATAGACTAACTCAAATGGCAAAAGAGGCTCAAAAAGACAATGAGGAGAAGAATGACTTAAAAAGACAAATTTGCCAGATGGAAAAAGAATCTCAAAAGCTCAATGAGGAGAATCATTGCTTCAGAATTAGATTGGAGCAAACGGAATCTAATGACTTTATGAGAAATCAAGATACTGTTAAACAGATCCAAACAAATGAAAGAATAGAAGGCAATGTGAAATATCTCATGGGAAAAACCACTGAACTGGAAAATAGATCCAGGAAAGATCATTTTAAAATTATTGGACTACCTGAAAGCCATGATCAAAGTAACAACCTAGAAATCATCCTCCAAGAAATTCTCAAAGAAAACTGCCCTGATGTTTTAGAACCAGAGGGCAAAATAGAGGTTGAAAGAATCTATTGATCACCTTCTGAAAAAGATCTCAAAAAGAAAACTTATAGGAATATTATAGCCAGGTTCTGGAATTCCCAGATTAAGGAGAGAATATTACAAGCAGCCAGGAAGAAACAATTTGAATATTGTGGAAACACTATCAGGATAACCCAGGATCTGGCAGCTTCTACACTGAAGGATTGAAGGGCTTGGAATATGATATTCTGGAGGTCAAAGGAGCTGGGATTAAAACCAAGAATCACTGAAAAAAACAGAGTTGAATAGAAAATTTGACATTCAGATACAAGAAGAAAGAGAAGCATGAGAAGGTAAACAGGGAAAACAAATCATAAGGAACTTATCAAAGTTGAACTATTAACATTCCTACATGGAAAAACAATAATTATAACTGATGAAACTTTTCTCAGTAGTTGAAGGGAATAGAAATATATATGTCTATATCTGAGGGTATATGGGCATATGAATACATATGTGAATGTGTATATATGTTTACAGGTATACATAGATAGAGGGCACAGGACCAATTTAACAGGAAGGGATGATACTTAAAAGGTGAAATTGAGAGGTGAGAGAGGAATATAATGAGAGGAAATGGGGAGAGACAGAATGGGGTAAACTATCTCATATAGAAGAGGCAAAGGAAAATGGTTACAATGGAGGGGAAGAATAGGAAGGCAAAAGAAAATGGGTCAACCTTATTCCCATTGAATTTGGCTTGAGGAGGGAATGAAATACATGATAAATAGGGTATCTCACCCTCCAGGAGAGTAGGGGGGGGAAGGGGATGAGAGGGGGGATGATGGAAGGGAGGGCAGGCTGGGGGTGAGGGAAGTTGGAAGCACCCACTTTTGAAAAGGGACAGGATCAAAGCAGAGAATAGAACAAGTGGGAGATGGGATAGGAGGGAGGGAAATATAGTCAGTCTTTTACAGTATATCTACTATGTTATTGTTTTGCATTTGCCACACATGTATATCCTATACTGAACTGCTTATCTTCCCAGTAAGGGTGAGTGACAGGGGAGGGAGTGAATTGGGGCAGTGGGTAGGGGAAAAACTGGGAGAAAATTTGTAACTCAAAATCTGGCAGAAATGAATGATGTAAATCAGAAGTTAATAAAGCATTTGAAGAAAAAAAGAAATCACGGGAAAAAAACAAAGGTGCAGAGCTAGCAAATCTTTCTTTTAAAAATTTTAAAGTAAATTTTTATTGATATCTTTGACTTTATGTTACCCTCCATTTTTAATATATCCCTCCTTCCAGCCTAATCCAGAGAATAATGCCTTATAAAAAGGCTTGAAAGAGAGAAATAACAGTCCAGCAAAATTGACCAATATATCAAAAAAAAATCTAACATTTTATTCAATATAACACAACCACAGTCTCCCACCTCTACAAAGAAGTAAAGATGATAAATATCAAAGACTTACCTGTATGTTCTCCAAGCTCATTGCTGTTGCCAACACACCCACACCCACCTCTACCCTCCTTCCCCCTGCCTTCTGCCTGTGAATATTACCTATAGGAAGACAAGTATGGTCAGTAGCTTCTACCTCTGACAGTGCCTTGAAGAAGCAACACCCACCAGCAGTCATCTCTTCTACAATCACCCACTGGGACCATAAGACTTCAGTGAAATATCCAAAAAAGTTCCTTATCAGGAAAAGGCTAAGAACCCTTGCTTATAAAAGAACAAATCAAGCCTCAAGTACTGAGAAGGTTATTAAGTTCATAAGTGATGTGAGACAATTTTCCCTTTTTCCCTTCTCTATCATGCAGTATGTCCCAGCAGGCAGCTGTCCGGGTATTATGCCCATGTTCTAGTCTGGGCTGGCTAACTCTGTGCCTACTTGAAAATGAACATCTGAATTGAAGTTTTCAAAAACCAGACCCATCACTGTCCAACCAGTTTGTTTGCTATATTTTTTACATTGTGTAGACATGGCTTAAAAGGGTCATCACATTAGTTGTGTTAAGAGTTTTTCAAAGTTGCCTCCATTCAGTTCTGCAAAGAGGAGTATGCATGATGCAAAAACTAGAGAATCATAATCTACCTTGCCCAAGTATGGCTCTGCATTGTGCATATCACTTCTGATGCACACACTCTTTCCATCACAGTGCTCAGAGCCCATCACCAATTTGATCTAACACCTCCAAACCCCACCTCCTAAATAGTGATATTCTGTTCTGAATTCCTAGACTGGTTGGTCATGCCTATTTAATGGAGAAGGAAATGGCAAAGCACTCCAGTATGTTTGTCAAGAAAACCCCATGGACAAAGTTCATGCGGTCACATAGACTCAGACATGACTGAACAACAACAATAATAAGTACTTAAAACTGAACATCTGGATAAAAACTAGGGTGGAAAGTGTGTGTGTGTGTGTGTGTGTGTGTGTGTGACACAATGCCTAGAAATATGGCCTTGGAGTCAGGATGATCTAGGTTTAAGGCTTGCCTCTGACATGTACGAGCTATGTGACCCTGGGCAAGAGAATTTACTTTTTGTTGTCCCTAGATAGCTCTCTAAAACTATAAATTGCAGAGAAGGTACCAACTTGAATACATAGAGAGAATTTCCTCACCCAATAGTCCCCCACAACAATGATAAAATCACAGGTCTATTCCCTGACCTATACATATTTTTCATATTATGTATGTGTGTATGTATGTATGTATGTATAAACATCACATATAGGAGATGGAGAAGAACGATTGGACAGAAGTCTAAAAGTTTAAAAGATATCCAAGGGTTTTAGTGACCTGAAAGTTAAATATGAGTGAGAAGTGTGATATGGCAGCTAATAAACGAAGATAATTTTGGCAGCATGTAAAGAAAGGAATAGCTTCCAGGAAAAAGGAAGTGTTAACCCCCACCCCCACCCCCATACTTTGCCCTTGTCAGACCCTCTCTGGAATCA
>NW_027185712.1:19222744-19255864 GCF_028583685.1 Petaurus breviceps papuanus
GGTTTGATGACCACTTTTCAGGTATATTATATTGGGGAATTTTTTCAGGGTTTGTATGGTCTGGCTGTCTACTGAGGTCCCTTCTAACTCACAAATTCTGTGATGCTGTGGTATTTTCCCTTTGAGTAGACTCTGTTTAAATAAGATGAATATTAGTCCATGGAGGATCTTAGCAGAGGAGGGCCAGGTAGTTATTCTGGTCTGCAGAATTCTCTCCTGGGTGACTTTCACAGCTATTGCTGCAATACCCCCAGCCCTTTGCTTTTAGATAAATTTTTATTGTTGTCTTTTGTTTTCAGATCACTTACATTTCCCACTGTATCCCTTTTCCCTCCCTTACCCAGGGAGCTATCCCTTATAATGAAGAAGAAAAATAAAGAAGAAAAAAAGTTCTGCAAAACAAAGCAAGTTATTCAAAAAAGTCTGATTTTGGATGCTATGTTCCACACCCATGTTCTTCCACAGCTTCATGGAAGGAGGAGAGAGGTGCCTTCTCATATCTCTTTTTTGAGTCCAAGCTTGGTCATTATACTTTTTTAGCATTGTTTTGTTGTTGTTATTCTTCTTTCAATTTACATTGTTATAGTCATCATGTATGTTGTTTTTCTGGTTCTTCTTGCTTCGCTTTGTATCAGTTCATAGGTCTTTTAATACTTCTCTGTATTCAACATGTTCATCAATTCTTACTACACAGTAATGTGGATGGATGGATGAAAAAGCAAGTGCTTACTCTGTGCTAAGTACTGTACTAAGAGCTGAAGGTACAAATTCAAAAGCAAAAAGAGTCCCCATCCTCAAAGAGTTTACCTGCTTATGAAAGATAATTCACAATCAGAAGTATAGGCAGAGAGAGGCTCTTTGATTGGGAAAGTTAAGGATGGTGAGTGGAGCCAAAGGGAACTAGATTGGACACAGTCTACGTGGGAACAATGGCAGAATCTATCTGGAAAGAAGCTGATGGTGGGGAGAGAAAAGCATGAAATAAAGAAAGACCAGGACTTTCCTGAAAGGGTAGTCTGGGAGAGGCAATCACTGTTTAGGTTATATATTTTAATTCCTCAGACATTTTCCAATTGAAGGGCATCTTTACTATCACAAAAAGATTTTTTAATATGTTTTAGATAATTTTTAGATTTTTTTTTGCTATGAATATTTGAGTGAATATCTTTTTACACATTGATCATCCTGGGTCATATTCTTAGAGATTCACCTAGTTTTGACAGCTTTGCCTTAAAGGAATATAGCCCACTTAATCTGTATTATGGGTACTCAGAGATTGGGATTGTGCTATTAGATTTATCCAGAGGCTAAACTATTGCCTGACTATAAATTAAACCCTCTAAAATTTAAATTCACCTTTACCGCATTTATGGAGCCCAAAACAGTGGAAAAAGCAATAGATTTGGAATCAAAATACCAGGGCTGATCTTGTCTCTTTTTCCTTAGCAACATCAGCAGCACCAGAAGAAAAAAGAGATCAATAATGTTTAATTAAAGCCCCCAAATTTACAAGCATTTTATGACGCACAATCTTACAACACAGGTAGGTACCTACTGCCTCCGAGATTTCCATTCTCAGTTTATTCATCTATAAAATGGGGATAATAAGAGCATTTACCCCACAGGGCTGTTGTGAGGTTTAGTAAAGTGTTTTGCAAATCTTAGAGAGTTGTAGAAATGCTAGCTCTTCCCCTAAGGGCCTGTTTCTTATCTAAAGAATGAAGGAGTTGGACCACAAGATCCTACAATTTTTCCTGTAATCCTGCAATTCTTATTAAAAGACTTTCAGGGCTGCTCATTCACCTTTGGTGTCCACCTTCACCCAACTCTCACCCGTGGCTCCTGTAGCACACACAGCAGCCACACCCTGGTAAGATCATCTTGGCAGATGGGCTAAACCAGGTTTAGGATAACTGACAGGTCTCCGATCTGGTGGCAAGTTAGGAGGATGTCTACCGCTAGCATGTGAAGACTTTCCACAGCTCCCTCCCCCACCCGCCCCAGAATGGGTGGATAAGAACAGCTTGTTCCAACCCACAGAAGGGGCTGGAGCAGGCGCTGTGGAGAGCTCAGAGCTTGACCAGACATCAAAGATACCAAGGTCATATACTGAATCCCAGCTGTTGCCAGTTGTCCTGACTTGCCTCTGGACTTTAATGACTCAGGAAGAGAGAGTGAGGTTGCACAACTCTGTCTCACTTAAATCTCCAGCAAGTCTAGACAACATCTGCCATGTCATTTCATTGGTCCTCTTCGAAAACAAAGGATAAACAACAGGATTTCATTGGTGTAGAGAACTTTCAGTGGGGAAACCCCTTCTTTTTTTTGAGGGGGGAAGGCAAGGCAATTGGTATTAAGTGACTTGCCCAAGGTCACACAGCTAGTGTCAAGTATCTGATGCTGGAATTGAACTCAGGTTCAATCATCCTGACTCCAAGGTGAGTTCTCTACTCACTGTACCACCTAGCTGCCCCTTCTTGCAGTTCAGAGGCTGTTCTGCAACTTAGTCTGTGAGCAATGCCTGAGGCACTGGGAGGTTAAGCCCTTGGTCACACAAGCAGCATATGTCATGGGCATGTTTCTGACTCTCTCTGTCCATCAGCCATGTTCCTCTTGATTTGAAAATTACTTTACTAAATAGCATTGTAAAGACCTTTTTGATGGAGTCTCATTTATAAGCAATAATAATTAAAAAAAAAACCTTTTAGACACCTGATCAGGCTGAGGGGGGGGGGGGAAAATGTGATTCATTATTTAAATGAAGGATATTTTGTGGGGGGAAAAATCACCTGCATAGTGTTTTACATAGTCCAAATCTGGTTGAGATTTGTTTGTTTGTTGCCTGAGTAATCTAGAAAATACAATTCAGCCCTCACTTTCATCTTGCTGTAAAGACAGAGCCTGGGAATAGTAATCTTCCCAAAGAAGCATCTGCTCTGATTACTTGAGACCCAAGACACAGCAACTCAACCATCACTTAGATGGCGTCCATTCACAGCAGGAAGCTGACACAATGCACTGTGATTCTTCAGGACGGAGTCTGAAATTGTGTTCCAGAGGATCTCAGAGGAGCCCGAGTCAGACCTATGAGAGCTTCCTTTCAAGGCCAATTAACTGTAGGGTTAGGAGGTCACAGTTAGGGGAAAGTTTTCTGTTCTGAGGTTCCTCCACATGTGTCAGCATCAATGATTTTAATTCTTCAGCCATTAGCCAAGACCACCCTGCTATATACTACAGAGAATTAGGGAGAGAAGAGCTCTAAGTGAAACTGACTAGGCCAGGGCTAGAGTCCATACACAAAGCCCTGGAGAGGGGATACAATGAGATCATTCCACCCATATGGAATCGTGGATATCACTGAGGCTCCTACAGCCAAGATCGTAGATGGAGTATTTACAGGGATTTAGCATTCCGT
This sequence comes from Petaurus breviceps papuanus, assembly GCF_028583685.1. Classification (NCBI taxonomy): domain Eukaryota; kingdom Metazoa; phylum Chordata; class Mammalia; order Diprotodontia; family Petauridae; genus Petaurus; species Petaurus breviceps. The sequence goes on from NW_027185712.1 coordinate 19,226,160, forward strand.
TTACTGTGAGATTTATTTCCCAAGTTTTTTTATTTCATTTTATTTATTTATTTTTTGTGACTCAAAAAGCTAAGCAGGGAGGGATAGCGAAAAGGATGCTGGATTTATAGTCTGGAGACCCTGGTTCAAATCTTGGTTCAGTCACTTAGCACCTTGTGTTACTTTAACCTCTCTGAAATTTCATTTTCCCCATCTATAAAATGAAGTGGTTAGACTAGATGCCCATTCCAGCTCTGATTCTAAGATCCTATGACCTGTTACCCCCTTGATCAAACAAATCAATCAACAAGTACTTAAGTATGTTTTATGGGCCAGGCACTGTGCTGGGAGTTTATTATATTCTAACAGAAGAGACAATATGCTTTGTTGTTCAGTTGTTTCAGTCATATCCGACTCTTTGTGATACCATTTGGGATCTTCTTGGCAAAGATACTGAAGTGGCTTGCCATTTCCTTCTCAGCTCATTTGCATTACACTTGAGGAAACCCAAAGTTAAGTGATTTGCCCAAGGTCACACAGCTAGTAAGTATCTGAAGACAGATTTGAATTCAAGAAGATGAATCTTTCTGACTCTAAGCCTGGCATTTTGTCCACTTTGCCACCTAGTTGTCCCTAGATAACATGCTTATGTATAGAAATTCACAAGGAAAGGAACAAGGAAAGACCTCATACAAACGGTATCCTTTAAAGCTGAGTCTTTAAAAAACTAGGAAGGGCAAGAAATTGAGGTGAGGATGAAGAGCAGTCTGGACCCCAGGGAAATTTAATGCAAAGGTACAGAGACGGGAGATGGAGTATTGTGTGTGAGGAGCAGCAAGAAAGCCCCCTCAGCAAAGGGTTGGGTTTCAGCATAGATGTTTTGGACACCACTTTGCTCTTCTCAATAGCCCTCATTATAAAGGCCGTGACAGGTGCTCTCCCCTCCTCTCTCTTTTTGTAGCTTGGTAGTATGGAGGAGGGTCTAAATGAATAAGAACTGGGTGAGGGTTTTAAAAAAATAGAATTATTCAATTTATTAACAAAATTCACAGTAATTATAAAATTCACATATACAAATATGGCTCCCCCAGTTACTATCATCTTTTACATAATGTCATAAAGAATTATTTTAAATCCATTCTGATAAACATATTACAGCTCTGCATCCAACCTCAGTGTCAATATGGGTCAATTAGCTTTGCTCTAGCAGCACAGAAACTAAACCCTTAGCTACAGTCACCATTTCATAAATAGGACACGTGACTCATTTTTAACTCCAAAACTTAAATGTCTCAACAAATGCTTCCTTCCTCCTAGTAGTCACCACAGAAAGCTATTTGCCAGCCTGAAGCAAACTTCTTGTTCTCTCTCTTTTGTGTTTTGTTTTATTTTGTTCTCTTTCTCATTGTTCACTCCATTGGTTATAATCCTTCTTTAGAATTTGACTAATGTTTAATGTGAAGGTTATCTGTAGATCCTGTATTTGATTGCATGCCACCATGGGGGGGGGGAAGGGGAGAGGAGAGGGAGGGGGAGAAAATTTGAAACTCAAGGGATTGTGGAACTGAATGATGTAAACTAAAACTGCATAAATAATTTTTTTTTAAAAAAGCTATTTTCTAATTCTAACTATAGTTCAAAGCATTCCTGGATGTCACCTTTTGTAATTGCCTCAAGAGTCTGTAGCATGTTAGAGCTGGAGAGGAACAGAAACATCATGAAATCTTAGCAAATGAGGACTCAAGATTCACACAGCTCCTCTGATTACTTGCCAGTGCCATCCATGGTAACTCTTCTTCATACTCTAATGATGGATATGATTTTTGAAAACAGCTAAAAATCATTCAGAGCAAAGTCTAGCAAATAAGATATCAAGTTAAATAATACCATTTTTTTTTTATCAAAAAGAACAAAGTGATAAGACATATTTTTTTTCTTTTTGTTACATTCTGAGTTCAAATTTGTCTACCTCCCAATTAGGGAAGGTCAACATTTTATATCTATGTGTGTGTATGTGTGTATGTATACATCTATATGTATATATATATGGACCCATACAATACATACTTCCATATATCAATTCTTTCTCTGAAGGTAGATAGCATTTTCTTTTATAAATCCTTCATATTTGATATAAATGGTCATATTACTCAGAATAGCTTAAGTCATTCACAGTTACTTTTTGAAGAATATTGCTGTTCTATATATGACCTTCTCTTAGTTCTACTTATTTCACTCTGCATTATTTAATGCAAGTCTTTCCTTGTTTGTTTCTAAAACCACCTGCTTGTCACTTCTTAGAGCACAATAGTATTCCATCACAGTCATATACCACAACTTTTTCAGCCATTCCCTAATTGATAGGCATTCCCTCTATTTCCAATTCTATGCCATTGCAAAGAGAGCTGTTATACATATTTTAGAACATATAGGTTCTTTCCCTTTTTTCCATGATTACACTGGGAAGGAGATCTACTAGTATGGTATTGCTAGGTCAAATGGTTGTAATGGCAAGCAAAATAGGATTTTTTTGCTATTTTTCTGAATTGAGTTTTAGCTAATCAAGTGCCTTTGAGCCTCACCTTTGATTGTATCAAAAGTCTTTGACTGGAAACAGTATACATTGTATTGACCTTAATAGGCCTAAGGGAGTTTGAAGATCTCCCCTGCCCTTAATAGACCATGTAATCGCATGGGAGCCCATGGTGGAAGGAGCTTACAAAAAGATGGAACAGGAAGAAGCAGACAAGAGCATGAACAGAACTGGGAGCAAGAAGAACTGAGAGAGAAAATGTTTGTGACATTGGTGCTCTGTCTGTTGATCTGTACTACTTTCTCAGACAGAAGCCTTGTCTGTTGTTCTATATTGGATTCTCAGACAAAAACTGGATTGAGATGATAGTGCTGATAATATGTGTAAGTATTGTTGTAGCCCTGTTAAGCCTTGTTTTCCTAGAAACAAAAACCATAAAGAGCTTGGAGTGGAGCAGTCCCCGTGAGCTGAGATATATAGAACAGGAGAGGAGAGCTTTTTTCATGTGAATCCAGGCAAGAGTTGGGAGTGGTCAGCCATGGAAAAGGAGCCGTGCTCCTTTTTGTGGAAGCCAGCCTTGAGTCAAAATGAAAGAAGACTTTACTTTGGATATTCTGTATTGACTAATGAGATTTGTAACTTACTGTGACCTAGGGGTGGATGGTGTTTGTATTTTCTGCTACCCCTTAAAGATGACTATAAGATATACTGAATGATATGTTTTGTTTAATACTATGCAACTACCTTAGTAATAAGTTGTTATGTTATGTTGTTGTGAATGTTATACTTTAGTTTCTTGAATGTTATGCTTTAACTTATTATTGAATAGAGAATTCATTATACTATGTGATTATACCCTTAAAGTTATTCACAGCAGCAGTCCTCAGGAGAGCTGCTGTGATTGACTTTAGAAGGGTATGTATAGTTTTATAGCCCTTTGAGAATAGTGCCAAATTGCTCTCCAAAATGGTCAGATCAGTTCATAATCCCACCAACAGAGAATTAGTGTTTCAATTTTTCTATATCCCCTCCAAAATTTGTCATTTTTCCCCTTTTACCTGCCATTTTAGTCAATCTGACAGGTGTGGAATGGTACTTTAAAGCTGGTTTAATTTGCATTTCTCTAACCAATAATGATTTAGAGCTTTTTCATATGTCTAGATATAGCTTTGATTTTTTCTTTCAAAAACTGCCTCTTTATATCCTTTGACCATTTATCAATTGGGGAATGTCTCATATTCATATAAATTTGATCAAGTTCTCTATATATTTGAGATAAGAGGCATTAATCTGAAAAACTGGCTATAATTTTTCTCCCCAATTTTCTGCTTTCCTTCTAATGCTACATTGGTTTTATTTATACAAAAACTCTAATGTAATAAAAATTATCCATTTATATCCCACAATGCTCTCTATCTATTGTTTATACATAAATTATTCTCTTATCCATAAATCTGATAGAGAATATGTTCCATGCTCCTCCAAGTTACTTATGCTATCTCCCTTTATGACTAAATCATGTATCCATTTTGACTTTCTTATCGTAGGATATTGGTCTATCCCTGATTTCTGCCAGGTCGCATTCCAGTTTTCCTAGCAATTTTAGTCAAATAGTAAGTTCTTATCTCAAAATCTTAAATCTTTGCATTTATCAAACACAATGTTATTATACTCACTACTGTGTATAGGCAAACCTTGGAGATATTGCGTATTCAGTTCCAGACCACTACAATAAAGTGAATATTACAATAAAGTCAGTCACATTAATTTTTTGGTTTCCCAGTGCTTACAAAAGTTGTTTATGTTATACTGTATTCTATTAAGTGTGCAATAGTATTATGTCTAAAAAATGTATATACCTTAATTAAAAGTATTTTATGGCTAAAAAAAAAAATGGTAACCAACATCTGAGTCTTCAGTGAGTCATAATCTTTTTGCTTATGGAGGGTCTTGTCCCAATGTTGATGGCTGCTGATTGATCAGGGTGGTAGTTGCTGAAGGTTGGGGTGATTGTGGCAATTTCTTAAAGTAAGACAATGACGTTTGCAACACTAACACTTCCTTTCACTTGAACACATAAAGGCCACTGTAGCGTTATTAATTGACTTCATTTCAATATTGTTGCAACTCAGGAAATAGGGAGGCCCAAGGAGAGGGAGAGAGATGGGGAAATGGCTGGTTGGTAGAGCAAATCAGAACACACAACATTTATCAATTAAGTTCACTGTCTTATATGGGTGCAGTTTGTGGTACCTCAATACAATTAAAATAGTAATATCAAAGGTCACTTATCACATATCACTGTAAGAGATATAACAATAATAATAAAGTTTGAAAGATTGCAAGACTTACTGATGTGACAGAGAGACATGATGTGAGCGCATACTGTTACAAAAGTGGCTGCTACAGGTTACCACAATCTTTCAATTTGTAAAAAATGTAATATCTGTGAAGCACAATAAATTGAAGTGCGATAAAACAAGGCATGGTGTATTGTACACCTACTCTAGTCCCCTGATTTACTGTTCCATTTTTTGGCTAGTACCAGGTCATTTTGATAATTACCTCTTTATAATGCAGTCTAAGATGTGGTACTGCTAGATCTCCTTCCTTTACATTTATTTTCTTACTTCCTTTGACATTCTTGACCTGTTGTTCTTCCAAATGAATTTTGTTATTCTTTTTTTTTTAGCTCAATAAAATATTTTTGGTAGTTTAACAGGTATGGAACTGAATAAGTAAATTAGTTTAGGTGGAATTGTTATTTTTATCTTATTGGCTCAGCCTACCCATGAACAATTAATATTTCTCCAATTGTTTAAATCTAACTTCATTTGTATTAAAAGTGTTTTATAATTATGTTCAAATAGTTACTGGGTTTGTCTTGGCAGGTATACTGCCAGGTATTTTATATTATCATAGTTATGTTAAATGAAATGTCTGTTATTATCTCTTCTTACAGGGATTTGTTGGTAATATATGGAAATGCTGATGATTTCTGTAGGTTTATTTTATATGCTGCTACTTTGCTAAGATTATTAATTATTTCAATTAACTTTTTAGTTGAATCTCTAGGATTTTCCAAGTATGTCATCATATTATCTGCAAAAAGAGAAAATTGTATTTTCTTTTTCTTTTTTAATTTTTGGAGAGGGGAAGATAGGGCATTTGGGCTTAAGTAACTTGCCCAAGGTCACACAGCTAGTTTTGTGTTAAGTGTCTGAGGCTGGTTTTGATCTCAGGTCCTCCTGACTTCAGGGCCAGTGCTCTATTCACTGTGCCTCCTAGCCACCCCCAAAAAATCCATTTTTACTTATCCTTTTACATTGTTGCTTTTTTTTTTATAGGAATGAGTGTTGTATTTTGTCAAAAGATTTTTCATCATCTATTGACATAATTTTTGTTACTGATATAATCAATTTATGTTAATAGTCTTCCTTATATTAAACCAGTTCTGCATTCCTGGTATAAATCCCACTTGGTCACAAAGTATAACTTTTGTGATATATTGCTGTGGTCTGCCAGCTAACATTTTATTTAAGATTTTTGCATCAATATTCATTAGTGAAATTGTTCTATAATTTTCTTTCTCTGTTCTTGCTCTTTCTGATTTAGGAATCAGTACCATATTTGTTTCAAGAAAGGAGTTTAGTAGGACTCCTTTGCCTAAATTATTCCAAATAATTTATTCATTAGAACTAATTGATCTTTAAAAGTTTCATAGAATTTATTTGTAAATCCACCTGGTCCTGATGCTTTTTTCCTTAGGAACTCATTTATGGCCAGTTAAATTTCTTTTTCTAAAATGGGTTTATGTAGGTATTCTACTTCATCTTCTATTAATCTGGGTAGTTTATATTTTTGCTAAGTATTCTTCCATTTCACTTAGCTTATTAAATTTGGGGGCATATAATTGGGCAAAATAACTGAGAATAATAGCTTTCATTTCATCTTCATTAGTGGTATATTCACCCTTTTCATTTTTGATATCAATGTTTTGGTTTTCTTCTCTCTTTTTTAAAAGTCACATTAATCATGCTTATCTATTTTATTGTTTTTTTTTTCATAAAATCGGTTTCTACTTTTATTTACTAATTGGATTCAATTTAATCTTATTAATTTCACCTTTAATTTTCCAGATTTCCAATTTGGTGTTTAATTGGAGGGTATTAATTTGTTTTGTTTTAGTTTTTGGTTTTTTGGGGGGTTTTTTTGTAATTACATACTCAACTCATTGATCTGCTCTTTCTCTATTTTATTTATGTAAGCATTCAAAGATATACATTGGGGCAGCTACGTGGAAAAGTGAACAGAGCACCAGCCCTGAAGTCAGGAGGAGTTGAATTTAAATCTAGCCTTAGACATTTGACACTTAACTAGCTGTGTGACCCTGGGCAAATCACTTTACCCCAATTGCCCTGCATTCCCCTCACCCCCAAAAAAATTTTTTTTAAAAACAAAAACAAATCTAAAGAGATACATTTTCCTCTGACTACCACTTTTGCTACAACCCATAAGTTTTGTTATGATGTCTCACTATTATTCTCTTTAATAAAATTATTTATTGTTTCTATGATTTGTTCTTTGACCCACTCATTTTTTAAGATTAGGCTATTTAGTTTCCAATGAATTTTTAATCTGTGTTTCCATGGTCCTTTATTAAATGTAATTGTATTACATTATGATCTAAAAAGATGCATTTAATATGTTAGATATTTAATTTAGTATATATAATATAGATGGATTTTCTCTTGTGAAAAGAATTCTCACAGAGTAGTTCCAAAAATGTTTTGAACAGAGGTAATGCTTCTGGAATTAATGTAGAGTATCCAGGGGTGTGCTGGCAAATGTTTAATAACTGGATCTCCAAAAAAAGGTATGCAAGACCCACTTTTAAGTTTAATCCATGTTATTAACATTCTCTCTATCACTTTCTTAAATCTAGACAGTCAACAAAAAATAAATCAAGCCCTGATTTGTATCATCTGCTATTTTCCAAGGTGTATAAAATGCTCACAGTGAAAATGTAACAACCACTCTCCGACTTGTAAGAGCTGGCTCCAGCACAGTCCTGAAAGTGACTAAAGGTGACAGCTTTAAATGGAATTCAGATCCACAGATGCTTGTTTCCCTGTTTTAAAGTTCTTCACATAACCTTAGAGATATATAATGAATATTATTGATTAGAATGGGAATTAGGTTAAAAAAAAAGTGTGAATGATCAGCACAGATCCCTTATCCTGACTGATAATATAAAATAAAAGTCTCAGATGGCCCTCAGTAATGTTGTGCATGAAGATGAAGTAAAATATGTAATTATGGCAGCTAGGTGGTACAGAGGATAGAGTGTCAGGCCTGGAGTCCAGAAGACTCATCTTCCTGAGTTCAAATATAACCTCAGACACTTATGAGCTGTGTGATCCTGGACAAGTCACTTAACCCTGTTTGCCTCAGTTTCCAACTGTCAGATGAGTTGGAGAAGGAAATGGCAAGTCACTCTAGTATCTTTGCCAAGAAAACTCCAAATGGGGTCACAAAGAATGAGATATAGCTGAAAATGACAGAGCAACAAAAACACATCATTCATTACTTTTGTATCACATCACTGACATTTTTAGATTCCTAGAATCAATGTGGTCTGTCATCGGGATGACAAGATGGTACAGTGGAAAGAGAACTAGCTCTGGACGCAGAGGATTTGGGTTCAAATCCCACCTCTGAAATTTACTCCCAATGTGTTCTTAGGCAAAATCATTTAACGTACCCAGACCTTGGTTTTTTTTTATGTATAAAATGAGAGAGTAGAACTAGTCACCCTCTAAGGTTCATTCCAGGTATAGACTAGTGATATATTCAAAGCTTCTGCGTATGAGTCACCATGTTACAATTGAATCCTTTCACCCAACTAGAATAAAACTTACAACATCATAATAAGGCAAAATAATATTTAATTAAAACACAGAAAATAAGAAAATGACAGAATTAGAGTGAACAACAGGCACTCCAGTCCCAGAAAGATGTGAGTCCCCTGGTCTGCACTCTCTGTGTTGCCTCATCAGCTCTATGAGCTAAAGAGACGAAAAAAAAAAACAAAAACACAGTATTTACAGCTAGTGGATGAAGGCTGGAAGGTCTCTATGCCTGACACAGGGGGCTGTGTCCTGGCATTGATACAGTAAAGCTTCTGAGTCTGGGGGTCTTGTTCTCCAGTACAGAAACATGCTGGGGACACCCTGTTCTCTCTTTAGGCTACAAAAATAATATTACGACAATTCTCTGGTCTAATATCCTTCCCATAATTAATTAAATGAAGGAAACCTTGCTTGTACTTACTTAAACTTTTAAAAAAAACAATGTCTTGTACTAAACCTTTTTCCAAAGTCCTAATCTTTTTCTTTGGGACACCCTGGATTTTGAAAGTTGAGGGAGAAACTCTGTTCTCCTTGGGGATAGGATTAAGGCAATGACTGGACATGGGAAAGGAGCACTTGACAGACCCACTTAAAAGCAGTACCATCATTCCCAATGCCTTTATTGGATTAGGGTAACAAACAGACTAAAAGAAGAAAAAATTTGATTATTTCAGTTAATGGAAGTATCTTTTAAGTTCACCTTTGACCAGCTGGAAAGGAGAATCCCTGGAGGGTATGGTCAAAAAGGGATCGAATGGTTTTAAGAAAATGATTTTCCAAGGATCACCCAAAAATTAAATGACTATTGCTATATTTGATGAAGCAAATTGTTAACTGAACTGTTATCCTAACTCCGGACCCTTGATCATTATTTTTTTTTTTAATTTTTTTAACAAACCCTGCTTTATTTTTTTTTAATTTTTTGCTCTTTTTGGAGGGGAAAAGGCAGGGCAATTGGGGTTAAGGGACTTGCCCAAGATCACACAGCTAGTACATGTTAAGCATCTGAGGCCAGAATTGAACTCAGGTCCTCCTGACTCCAGGGCCGGTGCTCTATTCTCTGTGCCACCAACCACCCCCTTGATCAATACGGACTGTGAAATTTTCTTTTTTCAGGAATACTATATGTAATCTCCAAATGGCTTGTGTTAGAGAGATTGCCAAAGGCAAAAGGTGACTCTGCCTGATCAGCCTTTTCACTCTGAGTAGAAAAATGCTTGGACTTAGAATAATCTAAATTAATAAAAATTGTTTCTGACAAACTTGTGCCTAAAATGTAGAATAAAGAATTTTCTTCCACACCAAAATGGAAGTATTGAAAGGACACCTAAAATGTACTGTTGCTTAAAAAGCTAAACCAGAAGAAGATTTAGTGGAAGACATTATTTTCTAGAAATCTGATTCAGTATTGATAAGGTTTCCTTCACTCAGCTAAGTCTTAAAAGAATTTAGAGACTTTACCTAATATTGTTTTGTGAAATGTAATTTAAAGAAGTAGCAAGGGCTACAGTATGCCAGGATAAGCCAGGGGAAATCTTGTGCTAGCCCTAGCAAGTCAGAGACAAACCAAAGAAAACCCTTGGCTCAGAATCTACTTTTTTCTCTTCTTTCCTCTTGGTCTCTTTCTTATTTCCATATCCTCCAGTTTTGACTTTGCCCTACACTTTTCCCTTCTCCTTGTCCTTTGGAGATAACCCATCCATCTCTTAATAAGGCCACTGCAAATGGCCCCAGCTAACCAGACCCCAAGTTTCTCCCTTAATACTTTCCTTGAATCTACCATATGTCACCCATCCCATAGATTCTAGGTTCTATAGACAAGATCTATGGTGGATGGGAAATATCCATGAGTGACAAGGGTTAGATCTGTTGTGTCCTACTACACATTATTCAACTAAGAATATTTCTTTTGGGGGAAGAATGGGGTTGTATGTACTTTCCTAATAAGTTCCACAACACAGGTGTTTTAAAAATCTAAACACAATATTATTTAAAATCTCAGAACAATATTTCACAATATTTTTTGAGCATGGGTACAGAAAAAAAATCAAGGGGTTATAAAGTTAGGGCTGGAAGTTACCCAAAAAATCATCTAGCCCAACTGACCTTCATTTTACAAATGAAAAAACTAAGGCATTAGAAGACTGTACCTTGCCCAAGGTCACACAGTCAGAGGTAGAATTTGAACCCAAGTCTTTTGACTCCAGAATCAGCATACTTTCACTGTATCATGCTGCCTTCCCAAGGGTAAGTGAGAGGAGACCAACACAGAGAAAATCTCAGTCACACAAGAAATCAAGCTTCCATTCTTTTCCCCATCTTCCTCCATCTTTTCCCCATGTAAGAATTACATACTTAGTTGGCACAAGATCTTAGCATAAGAGGAAAAACCAGGGCCTTCTTTTAAAATGTTTTACCATCCAAACCCAGTATGACAGGTTAAACTTTGGAAAGTTATTTGACCCAGTTGGACATAGAAAACAAATAATGCTCATTTGTCATAAGATTTTTAAATCAAGTCCCCAAGGAATAGATCCCTGGGGCATTTTGAAATGGACACTCTTCATGATTCAAAGTCTCTATTCAAACTCTTTTTCCCCCCAATCTTACTCCCTCATATGGAAATAATATTGGATCTCACAAAAATATCCAGGTTCTTGTTTCAAATTATGAAACAAACATTCTCTTCGGATAATACCATGTTAAACCATGAGTGAGGTTTTGAATTGCAGCTTCAAGGGGAAGTTAAAATTAGTTCTAAACCCATAGCATGTAAGTTTGTAATAAATTGGATGCCATATTCTGCTGCCAATTATAAATAACTGTTGGATCCAATTCTTTGAATTATTTAAATTTACACTTATGTTATGCTTTCCACAAACCCTCAAAGTCCTGGACAAAAGCATAAAGTTCAAAAACAATTAATACAATTTAATAATAATAAATAAACTTCAAAGTGCTGTACAAACAGCCGAACTTCATCAAAGTAGGGAAAAATAAAAATGTTTCCAGTTTAGATTCAAAGCCCTACAAATTGGTCTGCATTCTAATCTCAAGTAAAAGAGCATTATGAAATACTTTGGAATGAGGGAGTGTCTCTCTCGTTCTCTCTCTCTCTCTCTCTCTCTCTCTCTCTCTCTCTCTCTCTCTCTCTCTCTCTCTCTCTCTCTGTTTTTATGTTTTCTCTCTCTTAAGAATGAAATATTGTCATATGTGAAGACTTTGTGTTCCAATGAAGTGTTTGAGGTTTTTAGCTTTCTAAAAAGAGATGTATTATTCAGAGAAGACAGACAAATTTAAAACAACAACAACTCTGGCATCTTCCCTTGAGGCACTGCCCAAATCACAGCAATATGGGGTTTTAAAATGTCATTTAGCTGCATTTTACTTTCAAAAACCATAGCACTATCTACTAGTGTTTTCTATTGAACTGAAGACTCCTTTTTTCATATTCTGTCATTGATAAAGTTGTCCTAATTGGCAGGATTCATCTTCAGAAACTGAGTATTATTACCTCAAAATATAACCTTTACAGAGTTTATTAAGATATTTACATTTTTATCCCAAATTTGTATCATCCAAACTTTCGATGGACATTAGTAGTAGACTTTTGCAGTAGCATGGCATGGTAGATCAAGGATCAGCTGCGAGACCTGAGCCAAGCCTTTGAAACCTTTCAAGTCATAAATAGTTTGTGAAAGGAAGATCTTCATAGGAAGCTCCCCACACTATTGAAATTATAGCTCCTTCTTGTATTTTCATAAGTATTTATATCATGAGTTATCAAAACTTCATTCTGTGCAAATTAGAGCAATTATGAAAAAGTTACTGTATAAATGATATTGATGTATCATTCAATACATAGACTCTGACATAGAAATAATACATCTTAGTACAGGCTGTCCACCATCCCAGGAGTGGACTCCCTGCCTACCTTCCCCTCTTAGCAGCATTCATTTCCTTCAAGGCTTAGCAAGTACCAGAAGCTCTATGAAGTGCTCCTCAGTCCTGCTGGCTGGTTGTTACTGCTTTTCCCTCCTTAAACCATCTCATTCTTACTTATCTGTATAAATGTTGCAGTAGAATCTAATTTTCCCATAGACAAGGACTATTTTGCATTTATCCTCCTGTGCCTAACCCTGTGTCTAGCACATAGTAGGGTCTTAATAAATTCTTAGTAAGTTTGACAGTAACCTAGAAAGTCCTGAAAAATCATAAAGTTGAAAAGCCTTTAGTATTTGTCTTTTTACTCAAACTCCAAGGGAAAACAACTCAAATATCACTCCAAAAACCTAAAATCTACCATACTTTTAAGGTTATATAGACTCTGGAAACTTTTGCCACCTGCTTGTATTTAATCCCCTTGCAATGTCTGAGAGTTACTTGTCAGCTATGTTTACATGAGACCAAAACATTCATTCAACAGCATCAAAGATTCACTCACTCATTCAGATGTTTTATCTTCATGATGCCTAACAACTGTATGACTGAGTTGACAGGGTGTTTCAGTATTGTTGTAGATATATCCATTATGTCTCAACTGGCACTCTTCCAATTCAATTTAAACCAGTTTGTAAGGTAAATGTCTTAATCCTAGAAATATTCCATAACCATCTTGACAAATAATAAAAGTGGGGCTCTAGGAAGGTGAAATCCTGGAGGTCTTTGACACTTGGTAGGGGATTAGGGGCAGATCCCTATCTACGATAAAAGAAGATAAAGGAAAAATATGTTCTACCTTCTTGAACCCCAGGTAGGAGGGGCATGTAAAAGAAATTTTTTCCCCCATTAGCCACATTAGGCCTGGTCATATACATATGTGTGTTTGCGTGTATACATATGTGTGTATATAAATATATACAAACACATGCCCGTGCATATACATGTGTTGTACATTTAATACATATATGTCTGTATATGTGTATGTGTATATGTATGTGTGTATATATGCAGTTCTAGCCTATGTAGACACTTTAGACTCCTGACACTGCAATCCAGAGGGTTATTTATCCCTCCCAGTTTGCTGTAATTAGAAATTTTAATAAATTTGACATCTATTATTCCATCCATGTCATCGATAAAAATAAATGTTAAACAGTATAAGGCCAAAGACGGATTCATGGGCTGCTGCACTGGACACCTCCCTCCAGGTTGATATCAAGCCATTAATCACCTCACCTCAGCTTCAGTCATTCAGACAGTTCTAACCATACATTTATGTAGGTCAATCTCTTCAATTTTTTCACAAGGATAAATTGAGAGATTTTGTCAACTGGTTTGCTTAAATTTTTTTTTTAAAGCAATCAGGGTTAAGTAACTTGCTCAAGGTTACACGGCCAGGTGTTTCTGGGTGGGTGCTAAGTGTCTGAGTCCGGGATTCGATCTCCAGGTCTTCTCGACACTGGAGCCGGTGCTCTTACTCGCTGTGCTACCTGGCCGCCCCTGGTTTGCTTAAATTTAGGCCTTATATGCCTTGTCTGGTAACTGTATCAAAAAAGGAAAGATATTAATTCGGCAAGACCTGTTCTTATTGAATATTAGCTCTTGGTGATCACTCTTTTAATTTCTAAGTACTAGCAAATCATCCTTTTTAATAATACATTATACAATTTAGCCAGGAATAGAAGTCAACTTTACCAACCTATAGTCTGAAAATCCGCTTTCTCTTCTCTTTTTTTGTAAATCAGGGTAATTATCCATCACTTGTCCTATGGAATCTCTCTCCACAGGTTTTCAAAGATCATTGACATGGACACAGCCATTACATCTGTCCTTTCTTTTAGTGTTGGGATGTAGGGGTGTGAGTCTGGTACCTTGGACTGATTGAGGACAACTAGATACTCTCTTGCGATCTGCTCACTTACTTGTGATTTTGGTTTCCTATTGCCAATGTTTGTTTTCAGTCTGAAAATTCTTCTACTTGATAGGATAACAAAAATAAATGAATGGATGAATACACAAATGGAAAAGTTCATAAATAAATAAATATGAATTGATTAGTCCTCTCTTTATTATCATCTCATCCACCCTAAGAAGTATCCATGCCACTTCTTTGATTTTTTTTTTGCCTCCAACAGGTTTTTTTTTTAATAGTCTTTTTGTCCTCCTCTGCCTTCAGTTGCAATCTCAATACATTCTTCAATGTGGTTAACATTATTCTAATTGGATCAAGTCAGTGCTTCCTATTCACTCTGAGTTCCCTGCTCTTATCCCCATCTTCTATTCATCTTTTTTATCTGTCAGTCCCCAAGTTCCCTATGAAGCTAAAGATCAGTATTCTTAGCTAACTCTCCCTTTTCTCTTCCTCATTCACAGCCATTTGCATTTGGGTCACCATAGCTTTATTCTTGCAAGCATCCTTTTCTTCTTGAGTCACCCTCCCTTTTAGAATCTATGGGATCCTGCATATCCTTCTCCTGAATTCAATGAAACTGGCCTTTCTTCTCCTTATCTATTATTAAGTCTAAGATATCATGGTCACTTCTCTCTTTTCTACATTAGTAACCAATTGCTCCTTTTTGGTCAAAATCGGGTCCAGAAAAATAGCTCCCCTTGTCACTTCAATACTTTGAAGAATGAAATTATTACTAAGGCAATTTGCTCTGCTTTAGAAGAAAAAGAACAGGGCTGCTAGGTGGCACAGTGAGTAGAGTGCTGGCCCTGGAGTCAGGAGGACCTGAGTTCAGATCTGGCCTCAAGACACAACACACACACAAACAAAAAACCTAGCCGTGTGACCTTGGGCAAGTTACTTAAACCCAATTGCCCTCCAAAAAGCAAAAAAAAAAAAAAAAAAGAAGAAGAAGAAAAAGAGCTCATTCTGATGGCCACATAATTAAAGTGCAGTGTTTGATATATTTTTTTGGTGTTCAGTTGTTTCAGTCCTGTCTGACTCTTCATGGCCCTATTTGGGGTTTTCTTAGCAAAGATACTGGAGTGGTTTACTATTTCCTTCTCCAGCACTTCAAAGGTAAGGAAACTGAGGCACATCAGGATAAGTGACTTACCTGGGGTAACTAAATGTTAGTAAATGTCTGAGGTCAAATTTGAACTCAGGAAGATGAGTCTTTCTGACTCCAAATTTCCACTGTGCCAACAAGCATAGTATATTGGATGACCTTGATAAATGTTTATTAATTAATTTTTTAAAAGTCTTCCCATTAATATATTATGTCTCCTTGCCAAGTTTGACATCTATTTCCACAATCTATCCTCCATTTCTTTCTTCAATCATAGGTGGTTTATAGTACATTCCCACCACTGAACTTCAATTTAGCCATCTAATGAAAAAAATGGAGATTCAGAGAAGTAGATGTGAAAAGGAGGTACATTCCAGTCATGAAGAACAACTAGAACAAAGGTACAGAGACAGGAGAAGGGGGTAGAGTGTGTGAGTGTGTGTGCATGTGTGTGCGCATATGTGTATGCGTGTGTGTGCATATGTGTGTGCGTGTGTGTGTGCATGTGTCTGTGTGTGTGTGTGTGTGTGTGTAATAACAAGTAAACCCATATAACTGGATTGTAGATGAGGCCACCAACTTAGAGAATCAAGAGAAAAAGGAGAAAAGAGCCTATGACAGAGCCTATTTCTACATTTAATGAAAATGGGATTTCAGTGCTGTGATGGATACTATCAGTCTCTCAGTTTTTAACTGCAAACAATTCCATAGAGCCTAATGATTTCCTCCTAGGCTCTATAACAAGACTCCTGCCACCATGTGAACTGTGGTACCATTTAGTAGTTACACAGGCCCAGCAGGCAGGCTTTCCTCTGGCCTTTGTGAGAATGGAAAACCAGCTATTGACAAAGACAGTGTAATGTAGTAGGAAGACTGTTAGAATTGGGATCAGAAGGATGTGAGTTCAAATACCACCTCTCATGCTTACTAGTCCTTATCACTTTATGTCTAAACTACTGCAGTAGCCTTCTATTTGGTCTCCTTGTTGGAAGTCTCTCCCCACTGCAGTCCATCAACTGCCTAAGCTATCTTCCCAAATCACAGGTCTGACCATCTCTCTCTGTCTCTCTGTCTCTGTCTCTCTGTCTCTCTCTCTGTCTCTTTCTCTCAACACACACACACACACACACACTCACAAGGATCTAAGGCAAACAGGGTTAAGTGATTTGCCCAGGATCACATAGTAAGTGTCTGAAGCTGGATTTAAACTCATGGTTCTAAGACCAGTGCTCTATCTACTGTACCACCTAAATGACCTTCTTTATCTGTAAAATGAACAAGAGAAGAAAATGGCAAACCAGTACCTTTGGCAAGAAAACCCCAAATGGAATCATGCAGAGTCAGACGTGACTGAAATGACTCAATGGCAACAACGATAACAAAGATGTAGGAAATCTTTTTGATTCCCTTAAGTCTTATGTCTTCCCTCTGAGACTATCTCCAATATATACCATTATGAAATAATTGTACACAGTTTTCTTGTGTGTTGTATCCCCCATCAGTGTATGAATTCCTTGAGAACAGGAATTGTCTATTGTCTTTCTTTGTATTCCTCAGTGCTTAGAAGAGTGACTGGCAGATGGAGGCATTTAGTTGATTGATTAGCTAGCTATATGACCATGGACAAGTTTCTTGAGTTCTCTGAGCTACATCTTCCCCATTTCTAAAATGGAGATATAAAAGGTAAGGAGGTTTTGATCAAAGGAAGGAATCTACAAATTCACAGACTTAGGGATAGAACTGTGCACTATACTAAGATGAGGTCCAGAGAGGAGTTATGCTGATACCCTACACCACCAGTTCTCAAAGTGTAGTCCAGGCACCTCTAGGGGTCCTTGAGACTTTGTCAGAGGGTTCATGAGGTCAAAATTGTTTTCATGATAACACCAAGGCATTCTAATCTTTAATATGGTGTTGTCAGTTTTAGAGAAGAATCAATGATGTCATGGGGTGATGCCTTGATTCACACATGCATTGGATTTGAGTTGCACAAAGACATCAGCTTCACTCTCTCTTCTAGAGTCATTAAAGTTCAGTGGTAAGACAAAGTCAGCATGACTGGTGATGGTCTGGGATACAATGGATGACTTGAGCATCTTCAATGTCTGATCAGGCTCTAAGTATTCCCAGCACCTGCTTCAGCCACCCTCATGGCCATTGGAACAAACTGTTGTCATCTGTCCATTCTGCCGAGGAATCTTCACATTCTTGGGGTAGACATCCCCCTGACTCACTGACAGTTTTGAGGTCTGTTGGTTACCCTCAACCTGGTTTAGCCTGTCTGGCAAGATGGTTTTACTGGTGTGGCCTCTGTATGTGCTACAGTTTCTTGGAGCCATAGGTAAGGGTTGGGTGAAGGTGGACACCAAAGATGGATGAGCAGCCCTTAAAAGAGCTCTGAAAGCTCTCACAACAGAGGCTGCTAGTCCTTCCTGGACACCCCCCATACATCTCTCTAATATTGCAAATATCAACAGGTATAACTCATATAAAGAAATCTCTTTGGGATCTTCAATAATTTTTAAAAGTATAAAGGAGTAGGGGCGGCTAGGTGGAGCAGTGAATAGAGCACTGGCCCTGGAGTCAGGAGGACCTGAGTTCAAATCCGGCCTCAGACACTTAGCACAAAAAAATAGCCATGTGACCTTGGGCAAGTCATTTAACCCCACTTGCCCTCCAAAAAGCAAAAAATTAATAATAATAAAGGTATAAAGGAGTTCTGAGATAAAAAAATTTGAGAACTACTGTCCTAGAGAAATGGATCTGCAAAATCAAGGAACTCGGGAAATTGTGAACACATAGGATCTAATGGGTCATTAACATCAATGATAATGCAGCTGAGGATGATGGTGTGCGATGGATTCAAGTGGGAAAACAAGAGTCAGCACTGGAAGTAGTTTGCAAAAAGTGATGCAGTTGGTGACATTTATTTCGAAGAGATAGTAGAATGCTGATATCTCCACACCACTCCCCATCTCCCCACACACACACTTGTCTCTTCCGAAGGGAGAAAACAAAATGGACAATGAGATCTCCATAAGCATGGGCCAGAGGTGCTGCATTAGTTCAAAAGACCTTCTGCTTATTTGAAGTGGAGGGAATACAGTTCCTCTTTCAGATCCATATGGTTTATGACAGACGCCCCCCCCCCCATACCCCTGCTCTTGCTGGAGACTTCCATGCTAGAATTATCCATACTCTATGCCATATCCAACCAGGCTGTGCCTGTGACATCAGAAATGGAAAACCAGTCAGACATACTTGAATAAGAACTCACATCTCATTAATGGTCCTGGCCTGTTTAACAGAGGTGGACTGGAGTGAAAGCAGAATCCAGGCACTGCCTTATCAAACTGAGGACTGGGACTCTACTTCTGGGAGCCAAGAAGGGAGAGTAAACAGTAAATCACTGTAGCTCTCCTATATTTACCTCCAAACAACTATAAAATGGCACCCCAGAACAAATCCTGGAATAGTGGAGCTAGCAGAAAGACAGGGCGGAACAGTCTTTTAGCCAAGGATAATTGAAGGATTGGCAAAAAAAGGTAAAAGGGGTGAATATTCCAGGACCAGAAGCATCCCAGCAAACTAGCAGCAAGTCCACCTCAGCAAACCACCAGGAGATCCTGAACCTCACTGTGGTAGAACAGGCAAACTCCAACACCAGGACCCCTCATATGCCTTGGCACAGCTAGGAGCATGGGCAGACTCCAGCTCTGAGAACCACCATGGGCTTCAGTGTAGCCCTGGAGAAATGCAGAAACACCCCCACCAGGCCTCCAAACATTCCAGACACCACCACCAGGACCCCACCTCAGCACCAGGCAATTTGCCAGTAGCCACTAGCCACCTCCCACCCTACCCTCTCAACACAAATACCAGACACAGGAGCCCCCATGGGCCTCAAGACAACATCAGCACAGCACCAGGTAAACAGCCAGGGCTTGTAGTCACTGGCACAAGAAGCCTGAGACAGTGCCCCTTCCACTGCCCCTGGGAGCAGATCAAATTTAAAAGAAAAGAAAAAGGCCAAAAAAAAAAGATGAGAAAAAAAAATAAGAATCTGACCATAGAAAGTTATTGTGGTGAGAGAAGATCAAAGCACAAACTCAGAAGAGCACAACAATATTAAAGTACCTATGGGTAAAACCCCAAAGAAAAATGGGAAGTGGTCTCAAGCCCAGAAAGAACTCATGGAAGAGCTTTTAAAAAGGAACTGAAATACCATATAAGAGAAGTAGAAGAAAAAATGGGAAAAGAAATGAGAGTGAAGCTAAAGAATTATGAAAAAAATACTCAATAGCTTAGAAAACTGTTTGAAAAGTCGAACTGACCAAATGGAAAAGGAGATAACAAAAATCCACTAAAGAAAATAACTCCTTAAATAGTATGATTGGCCAAATGGAAAAGAAAATACAAAAGTTAATTGAGGAAAACCCTACCTTAAAAGTTAGAATTGGGCAAGTGGAAGTTAATGACTCTATGAGACATCAAGAATCAATCAAATAAAATCAAAGAATGAAAAAATGGAAGAAAATATAAAATATTTCTTGGGAAAAACAATTGACCTGGAAAATAGATCCAGGAAGGACACTATCAGAAATATTGGACTACTTGAAAGCCATTATCAAAAGGAGGATTTGGGCAGCATCTTTTAAGAAATTATCAAGTAAAATTGCCCTGATATCTTGGAACCAGAGGGCAAAATAGGCATTGAAAGAATCCATCAACCACTTCAAGAAAGTGATCCTAAAATAAAAACTCCAAGGAACATTATAGCCAAATTTCAGAACTATCAGGTCAAGGAAAAATTACTACAAGTGACCAGAAAGAAACAATTCAAATGTTGGGGGGGGGGGTCATAATCAGGATTACATAGGACTTGGCAGCTGCAACAACAAAGGATCAGAGGTCATGGAACATGATATTCCAGAAAAATACCTTGATTTAACCTAGATTCACCCTATCCTAAGGGAAGCTTCTAGCAAGACCATCACTGAAATCCTCTTCCTCTGCTGAATAGCCACATCTGATGACTAATAATGTCTTTTGGTGGTAATCGATACCCAGCTGCATCCTTCTCTGATGATTTTGCCTTGAGTCTTTCTTGCTTTATCCTGACTCATTCATGACCTTGTGTGTCTCATGTCGTGTCCTTATGCCTTATGTGGATGAGTTAAAAGTGCTTGTAGGGGCAGCTAGGTGGCTCAATGAGAAGAGCACTGGCCCTGGAGTCAGGAGGACTCCAGGTTCAAATCTGGCCTCAGGCACTTAACACAAAACTAGCTGTGTGACCTTAGGCAAGTCACTTAACCCCAATTGCCCTGCCTTCTCCCTCAAAAAAAAAAGTGCTTGTAATAAAGTTCTGTTGCTTTTAGCATCACTAGCTAGTCTGTCTATTTTGTGGAAGTCTCATAGTCTCAAAGCAACTTCAACAGACCAGGACATGGATTGTGTTCTGACAGGAAATCTAGGTACCTAGACCATAAATTCATTAACTCAATTAATGTCTTACCCCCTACTTTGTCAACAATTAGTATTTATTCACTCTTTTGGTAAGTTTATAACCTGAATATTTCTAATTCTTTCTTATATAGGGGTCAAATCTCTTTCTTTCTCTGAATATCTTAAACACTTTTTAAAGAAAGAATAAAATTTTAATCAGCTTTTAAATGATGTCCCCATATGCTCAATAAAGCATTCAGACTTCACCAAAGTTGTACCACTTTTTCTCAGCTTATTGCTACATTTATTATATTTAAACTATAATGTACTTCAACGATATCAGGTGATGGCAAAAGCAACAAGATGTCACTTCTGTGAAAACTGTTTTCCCATTAATATGGCAGCAATATGATGTTCTCCCTTCAGTGACCTCAATCACCACTTTCTGAACCAGGGGTAGAATGCCCTGTGGCATTGTGGATTGAGGTATTACGTGCCTTGATGCTTGATATTCTGTCTTTAGATTGATTACAAGACCCCAGATCCCACTCCTCTGGCAAAAGACTTGAAAGGACATGGTGTTGTTTTTACTAGTATTTTGGTAATGTGCCTAGAGGCCTAGATGATGACTGCATGATAAAAAATCAAATCAATAAATTAAAAACCCACTTTCCCATACTTTAAACTTTGGGGAATTTTTTGCATGAGATTAAATTTCTTCTTTGAGAAGAATTCACATTCAGGCTATTGACTGTTTCTTCCAAATTTAATAATCTGTGGGATGACCCAACTCCCTCTCCCCCAAGCACATTTGGAGTAGGTGTGCAGATATGGGTTTGAGCTGAGACCTCAACCTCCATTTGAAACATATCAGACACATGTCATGCCTAAATAAGCATGACCAGATTGGACGGGACCAAAATTTTCGGTCTGTGCAATTGGTCACACCTTGCCCTTGTGGTGGGCAACCAGAAATATTGATTCAGCTTAACGAAAGCCAGCAAGATAGGCCCTGAGGAATTGAATGGGTTCAATGTTTTGGTCCTAGTCTGATTTGGCCATGGTCATGTAGACCTGGCCTGAATGCATTCAACTATTAGGTGAGGTTTCCTGCATTAATATGGCTCCTAAGAGGATGGTGGATGCTTCTATTTATTTAATTTCCCTTATGCATTTGGTTTTCATCATAACAATTTTATTTATAAATGGCATAGGCGCCATCTAATTAAGATGACTATAACAAAACCTATTCACAAACCAACCTGGCATTTTTCTGCAAAAGAAACATTAGCTGAGCAATCCATTTATTCCGTGGCTCATGACATCAAATGTTTGTTTTATTTTTGTGGGCCCTGCTTTGTGGATTTGACATTTTCTCTTACAATTCCTCTGAAAGACCGACGTGGTTAAAAATGCTTCAATTTCTGAGATAGCTTTTCTTTCCCTCAGTTCCGGTCAAAGTACTTTCTTGTTTCTGCAATAGATATTTGATAAACAGACTACTCAAAAGGAAGTGCCAACTCGCTTACTGTGAAAATAGAAAAGAGTGAAGCAAATGGAGAGAAGGGAAAAAATTAATGCCAGAACGTTTTTTTTTAATAGTAGAGCTGGAAATTAACAAATAAAAAAGATATAATAAAGGGTTCGTTTATACCTTGTTTGTTTCTCTTGTACCTTGCCATCTAGTGAACCTCATTAAATATTTTATTGGAAAACAATGCATTATTATTTTAAAGGAAGCTTTTAGAAACCTTAGCAGTTAATAAAGAGCTTTCTGTTGAGTGTGCTGTTTCTGAGGCTATGAGAGTAGTTGGTGTGGGAGGACTCTTTCTCCAGGCTAAAGCAAGATGCCAGCTAGGGCCTGGCACTGTTTACTTTAGTCTTAAATTCTCTTTTGAACTCACCCTAAGTCTCAGTGAAGGAAGGCTAAAGTAAAATAAACCTTCATTTGTCTTTGTTTTTTTGCTGAGATAACTCATCAGGGATGGACAGAGATTGTCTGCACAGCATGGCAATGGGCTGGAAGAATCTGTCTGGGATAGAGCAGATCTTTTTGGAACAACATTCACTAAACTTGGACATATATTGGGTTGGCTATGTGTGCTTAGAATAAATATTCAGCACTTACCCATGAAAGATCTTCAACAGATTGAACCTTGCCAGTCAATTACTACACTGAATAGAGAAGGCTGGTTAAAATTTATATTTAAAAAAAGTGTGAGTAGGTCTAGGATTAGACCTTTATTGTCTTCCCAAGTAAACGAAAAAAAAAGTGGGGAAAGGAAATTGCAGCACTTCTCCTAATCCTGCTAAAACCCTCATTTGGTTTGTAGGTGACCAGGATAATTTAACACATCTCCTCTGTGATTCTGTAATATAGTGGGCAAACCAGGAATGTTATTCTTGAAGCCTCTTAATATCCTTTCCTAAACCTTCAGACAAGGACATGGTTCATATAATTTAATGTAGCACCTAACACTATTTGACAACCATAATATTAATCTCTCAGTACCACATACAGGGATGGGGAATCTGTGGTCTCAAGGCTCACAATGTCTTCTCATCTCTCTTCATGTCATCTCTTCCCTTCTCTTCTCATCCTCTCTCAGGGAGATCAAGGCCCTCTTCTATAGCCTCCTCATTTACTTTCATCTACCCCTAAGCATATCTGGATTGCGAGGTATTCTCTCATTCTTCATTCAATCTCCAGAGAAGTAATAACCTTTCTTGACTCTAAATCTAGTCTTTCTACCTCTATGCTCTAAATTTAACTCTTTTTTTTTTTAAGCAATTGGGGTTAAGTAACTTGCTCAAGGTTACACGGCCAGTTATTATTTCTGGGTGTGGTGCTGAGTATCTGAGCCCGGATTTGATCCAGGTCATCCCGACACTGGAGCTGGTGCTCTTACTCGCTGAGCCACCTGGCCACCCCTAAATTTAACTCTTATAGAGGGATCTTTCTCCCAAAAAATATTTTCCATCTCTAGCACCTTAAAATTCTCCTTCATTGACACGTCTTCAGCCTTTAAATATGTTATTTTTCTTTTCAGGGCCATCATTCTACATTTATCATGTGCAATGAGGCTGGTTTTCTTGTCATTCCCAATATATAATAATAATAATAAGTAATAGTTAACATTTATATAGCACTTTTAAGCTTTGCAAAATGCTTTATAGATATCTCATTTGTTCCTTATAACAACCCTGGGAGGTAGGTATAATTATTATCCCCATTTTACAGATGAGGAAATTAAAACATAGATTAAGTGACTTGCCCAAAGTCACATAGCTAAAAATATCTGAGTTCAGATTTGAATTCATCTTCTTCACTTTAGATCCAACACTCTAGCTACATTCTGGCCAAAAATGATCTCTTCCTTTTCATCTTATTCATAGCACTTATTGTCTATAACTATTATTGTTCATTCATTTTTGTGTTCCTTTATTAAATTTAAATTAGTTCTTAAATATAAACTGTCCATAAATGTTGTCTAATTATTTCATGTGTAGAAATGTCTGCTTTCCTCCATAAAACTGTGAACTTCTTGAGGGAAGGTACTAAATATGACATACTTCTTGCAAGTCCTTCAGGTACCTTGGACAGGGTTAATACATAAGAAACAACACTATATTTGGAGACAGAAGAGCTAGCTTTGAGCCCCCCTTCCAGCAATATCACACATTTAATTGGGAACATATCACTTAACTTCTTCAAGGCTTAATTTCTTCATTCATGGTATTCTGTGTTTTGCTTTTATTTTGTTTTCTTGGGAAGAGGCATACATTGAGAGGGAAAACTGCGATTCCATTGGGTTAGGGAACTCTAGATGAAAAAAATTATAAATCAGCAATTACATATCAACCTACAGCCTTAGATAATTGCCTGGGGAACTGAGGTTAAATAACTTGCTCTGGGTCACAGAACAAGTATCAGAGACAGGAATACTCTGATGCTGCCTCCTCTATTTCACACTGTTTCTTTTCTTTATCTGTAAAATGAAAAATAATGAAACTTGTACTATCTACTTGACAAGGATGGATAGGAGTGGTTTATTTTGTAAATCACAAAGTAATATGTAAATGGAAGTAATTATTCTTAATTTAATAACGATAATATAATTAACCTATTCAATTATTTATTGTCATTGTCAACACTTCACTACCTAAACTCTTTAAGAGCTAAAACTAATCTTTGAAGTTTAGACTTTGGAAATCCATATCACTAAGCTATGTGGCCTTGAGCAAATCATTTCACTTCTTTGAAATGCAATTTTCTTTCAACTCCCTTCCATCTCTAATTTCATATACCTATGAAAGATGCAAGAAGAAAGAACTAGCCCAGGTTGCTTAGTTATGCCAGCATTGCATTAGTTTTATTACACAAATGTCTAAACCTCTCAGAAAGTAGATTCACAGTAGGCAACCATTTTTTCATAAAATTTTAGCTATGACCCACAAGGGACAAATTTCACCATATTGCAGATAAGAGAAGCCCTGAGTTAAAAATATTTTCAGGCTTTCATTTGGATTTTTCTTCTCTTATCCTTACAATCATAAGCAACAATGATTCCAGAGAACCAATGATGCTGCTATCTCCTAACAGAGAGAAGTGATGGGCTCAAGATTCAGAATGAGATATATATTTTTGCCTATGGCCCATTTGTGAAAAGTTTTTACAAAAGGGTGTTGTTTTTTTGTTTTAATTTTTGCTAGGTGACAGAGAGAGGAGAGAAAATAAATTCTTGTTGATTGAAAAAAAATTAAAAGCATAAAATATCCATGCAATCACAAGCTATTTCTATAAATTGATGTCATCATTTCTGAGGAAACAATGAAATTTCTCCAAAATAACAAGATATTTCCTAAAAAAAAAAGATTTTTGTAAACAGAACAACATGCATTTTCCCTGAGTTCAAAAGCTGTGTAACAAAACTTCTTGACAAAAGCACATGACTTGTCTAAACAAAGATTTTATTCTCTGGTCAGACCTTTACCATCTCAAAGACTTTTAAAAAGCATGAACTCAGATTTGTTGACAGATCTGTGATCTCATCCTTCTGGGCATCCCCTGTGTCCATGTCTTCCTGTAAATGCAATGAAGGGGACCCACCCAATATGATGGAGGCCTTCTTGTCATTCTCTGGAAATTGTATGGATCCCAATGGAACATGGATAATTTTTTAAGATTTTTCAATATATTAGTGTTGGGAAGAACGTTGCAGCATCTGCCCCCATATGGTTCATCTGCCCCTTGCTTAATCTCAAGTAAGAGGGAGCACACTATCTCCTAAGGAGGCTCATTCCACATTTGGACAACTCTAATTATTATGAAGTTTTCACTTAAATTAAGCTGAAATATTCTCTGAAACCTTCATACATTGCTTCAAGTTTTCCTCTCTGGGAACAAGTAGACCTCATCTAATTCCTCTGCTACATCACAACCCTTTGAATATTTGAAGACAGCTACCATGGGCTTCTTCAAGCCTTCTCTTTTACAGATTATATATCCCTAGTTATTTCAATTACATGAGATATGGTCTCTGGTACCTTCATTATCTTGTTTATTCTCTTCTGGATATTCTCTGGTTTGTCAATATCTATCCTAAAATGTGTAGCCCAGAACTGAGTAGAGCAAGCTAGTTGAGATCTAACCAAGGATGAATGCCATCATCTCCTTGCTCCAATCCAACAAGTATATCAGTTCTTCAAGGAGCTATGATTTCATCAGCATGCATATGCTTTCACTGATAGATTGCAACACCTCCAGAACTAAGTAGATATCTTTGAAAGTTACTGTGGTTAAAAGTTCACTATCCTGCCATCATCCCAGATAGTTCTAACCACTATCCCTTTACTAAGGTAACCTCAGATTGTACTAACTTCTACAACTGTCACGTCACTCTTGATTTATCTTGAGCTTTTCATTCACTGATACTCCCTGGCTTTTTTTATACAACCCCCATTCTATACTCTTAAAGCTGATTTTTTGAGCCCCAGTATAAGATCTTATGCTAATCCCTATTAAATTTCAACTTGCTAAATTTGCCTCATCGTTCTAATCCATAAAGATCCTTTGGGATTCTTTTGAGTTTCATAATGATTTTTTTGGATCCTTTGGGTTCTTTATCTGTAAGATCCACAAGGTGGCACTCTAAACAGACTGCACTATCTCAGTCAACTGGGCGTAAGTAAATTCACCTAGACACCCCCAAGTTTGAGCTGATAGCTCACTCATGATGTACATGAATGGATAGCACCTGTCACCCAAGCTCTTCTACCTCTGTGCAATCGCCAGTGCTTTCTGGCTTCCTGTGTAGATGTAGGGAGATCCCAATAATAATTCATAACTCACCTGAATTGTAACCCCCATCTACTGGATGACAATCTTTTTTCCCTTCTTAGCATGGCCCTTAAGAATTCATTCAATTAGCATTTAGACTGAAAAATTCTAAGCATAGAATGTGAGAATTGCCGTATGTCTGATGTGGGTAGCCCTACACACTTGGGATAAAGTCTGAATTTTCACCTCCTGCCATCCTCTTCTGTGTTGTCTCTTGCCTTTAAAACAGTCCAGAAACAGCCATCTCAGTATCACTGTCCAAGCACTCAGAGAAAAAAGTGCAATGCAAAAGAGGCAGCTTGGCAATGAGGAAACAAAAGTATCCCTTCTTGCAGATGATATGATGGTATACTGACATAGAGAGTCAACTAACAGAAAATAGTCAAAGCAATTAACAACTTTAGCAAAGTTGCAGGATATAAAATAAACCCACACAAATCATTAGCAGTTTGAATAAAACCCATCAAGAAAAGATAGAAAGAGAAATTCTATTTAAAATAGCTGAAAACAGTATAAAATACCTGGGATTCTACCTGCCAAGAAACACTTAGGAACTATCTGAACACAATTATAAAACACTCTTTACACATATAAAGGTTTATCTAAATAATTGGAGAAATATCATTTGTTTATGAGTAAGCCAAACCAATGTAATAAAAATGATAATACTATCTAGGTTAATTTACCTATCCTGTACCATATGAATCAAACCACTAAAGATTTACTTCATAGAGCTAGAAAAAAATGATAATATAATTTACCTGAAGGAACAAAATATCAAGGCTATCAAGGGAAGCAATGAAAAATAAAAACAAATGTGAAGGAAGGGGACCTAGTAGTACCAGATCTCAAACTCTTTTACAAAGTGGTAAGCATCAAAACAATTTGGTAAGAAATAGATAATTTGGGTAAGGTTTTAGATTAAAATGATTTGGATAAGAAATAGAGTGGCTGATTAATGACATATAGGTATATAATAAACAGAAGCAAATGAGCACAATAGCATAGTATATGATAAATCCAAAAATCCCAGCTATTGGGACAAGACCTCACTATTTGACAAAAACCGCTAAGAAACTAGAAAATAGTGTGTCAGAAACTAAGCATAGACTAACATCTCATACTATATACCAAAATAAGCTCAAAATAGGCAGCTGATTTAGACATACAGGGTGATATCATAAGTAAATTAGGGGAGTGTGGAAGAAAATACTTATCAGAGCTATGATAGGGGAAGAGCTCATGACCAAACAAAAGACAGAAAGATTCACTGGAAGTAAAATGGGTAATTTTGAATTGGCAAAATTTAAAAAGTTTTGCACAAGCAAAACCAATGCAGTCAAAATTAGAAGACAAGCAAGCAATGGAGAAAAAAATTTTGCAGCAAGTTGCTCTTATAAAGGTTTCAAGTCTCAAATACATGGAGAACTCAGCCAATTTTATAGAAATAGGAGTTATTCCCCAGTTGATGTATGGTCAAAGGATATGAACAGGCAGTTTTCATAGAAAGAAGTCAAAGCTATAAATAGTTATATGAAAAAATGTTCTATATCACTAATAGAGAAATGCAATTTAAAAAGGAAAAGGACTATATGTACAAATTATTTATAGCAGCTCTTTTTGTGGTGACAAAAACTGGAAAATGAGAGGATGTCCATCAATTAAGGAATGACTGAACAAGTTATGCTATATTAATGTGATGGATAGAATGCTATTATGCTATCAAAAATGATAAAAGGGATGGTTTCAGAGAAACCTGGCAAAATTTATATGAACTGATGCAAAGTGAAGTGAGCAAAACAAGGAGAAAAACCTATGCAGTAACAGCAATATTGCAAAGATAATCAACTGTGAAAGATTTAGCTACTCCAGTCAGTCCGATGGTCCACCACAACTCCAAAGGACTCATGATGTAAAATGCCATCCACCTTTAGATGAAGAATTAATGGACTCAGAGTGCATATAGAGGCATATTTTTCCTTGCTTTTTTGGGGGGAGGAGGAACATAGCTAATGCAGAAATGTTTTGCATTGACTATACACATATGTATCCATATATATAATAAATATTGCATTTCTTGACTTTTTTTTTAAGCAATCAGGGTTAAATAACTTGCTCAAGGTTACACAGCCAGTTATTTTTGGTGTGGCGCTGAGTATCTGAGCCCTGGATTCGATCTCCAGGTCATCCCGACACTGGAGCTGGTGTTCTTACTCTCTGAGCCACCTGGCCGCCCCTAAGCAATTGGGGTTAAGTAACTTGCTCAAGGTGACACAGCCAGGTGTTTCTGGGTGGATGCTAAGTGTCTGAGCCCGGGATTCGATCTCCAGGTCATCCTGACACTGGAGCCAGTGCTCTTACTCGTGCTACCTGGCTGCACCCTTTCTTGACTTCTTGATTGTTGGTGGAAGGGCTAGAGGGAGGGAAAGAATTTGGAATTAGAAATGAATCAATAAAATGCATAATAATAATAAATAGTATGGAAGAAAGGAGAGAGAGAGAGAGAGAGAGAGAGAGAGAGAGAGAGAGAGAGAGAG
>NW_027185712.1:19255874-19271693 GCF_028583685.1 Petaurus breviceps papuanus
GAGAGAGAGAGAGAGAGAGAGAGAGAGAGAGAGAGAGAGAGAGAGAGAGAGCCTGTTAATTTCAGGTTTACCAAGGCATCTAAGTGCCATGTGTATACAGCCTCCCTCTCCCCAGCAACAGTGACAGAAAGGAATGAAATTCCTTTAACCCCTTACTGGAAATACAAGGGAAAGCTGGTAATTAGTCATGTTCCAACAAAGAGGTCTTCTTAAAAGAGACAAGAAGCCATCTCTCCTCCCTTCTAAAAACCCACAGAGGGAGTGATTCTCTCTGGCCCAGTTGTTATGAGTCTGTCACAGCCCCCCACAGCACTGTAGAGACTAAAGGATCAACATGAAGTAATTGATCCAGCATGTCCTTTAACAAGACTCTGACCCATGGGAAAGGGCTAGGGCATAAACCCCATTTCTTTTTTGTTTGTTTTGTTTTTTGCTTTTTGGAGGGGGAAGGTAGGGCAATTGGGGTAAAGTGACTTGCCCAAGGTCCCATGGCTAGTAAGTGTTAAGTGTCAAAGTTCACATTTGAACTCAGGTCCTCCTGACTCCAGGGCCAGTGCTCTGTTCACTGCACCACCTAGCCACCTCTATAAACCCCATTTCTTTGTATAGGATGGCTACCTTTACACACACACACTTATATTTACCTTTATACACACATATACACATGCACACACATATTTGTGTATATATGTATGTTGTATGTATGTATATATACACATATCCCATACTATGGTTACTTTTAACACAATTCACGCCTTCACATAGACAACTCTTCTCACTAAGCCCTGTTGTTGTTCAGTCATTTTTCAATCATATCTGACTCTTTGTGACCCCATTTGGGGCTTCCTGAGAAGAAATACTAAAGTGGTTTGCCCTTCTTTTTCCAGCTTATATGACAGATGAGGAAACTGAGGAAACACTCCTGTGCCACCCAGCCATACATATAAGCATCTATACATGTATAAACCTTTAGAAGTTCTCTGCACTATCCTTGCATTTACAATTTTTAATGCTGTCTTTTTTATTATAATATTTCTTTAGTTTTCATGGGTCTGCTAAAGTAAGAACTTGTTTGAATGTAAGAAAAAATGACACCTCTCCTCCCAGAGGAAGTGTTGCAATGCTGGCAGAGACTTGGGCATTGTAGTTCAGTTACAGCCCTTGTTCCCTCAGGAGAAAAAATAGTAATTACTCCAAAAAGGTACAATTCTTTCCCCTGGCAGACACAATACAACGCAATCAAATGCCTCAATCATTTGCGGACCTAGAATTCCCACAAGTACAGGTAAGTCAGCTATATTGTGCCAACTCCATCTAAGCACTCAGTCAGGTGTGCAAGTATTCTGTCTCAAGGACGGCAAATGCCACCACAACTGGTGACTTCATTTGCTGGCAGGGGAAACAATGGTGACATGAGAACCTCATTGTTAGACAGGAGTCTGAGGCTGGAAATTGTTCACCTTTGAAAGTTTCATTTGTCATTTGGTATGGAAAAATTGTCCATTGCTGTCTCTCTTCTTTCACCATCTCTATCTTTGTGTCTCTTGCTTCTTTTTCTCTATGATGCTTCTGCCTTTTGTCATTGCCACAGCAATAGCAGGTGAACGACATCATGCATATCCCCTTTCCCAGATGTTGGGGTTAAGGGTGACTGTCCCAGGAAACTGTGGCCAATAGTGTGTGTGTGCAGCAGGAAGTTGATAAAGAATTAATGAATTTAGAATAGAGAGAAATAAATGGATGTTTTCATTGTCGGATGAGAAGGGAGGAGTTCAGAAAGGTTTTCAGAGACTATCAGAAAGAAATTTAGGTTGGGTTGGGGAGGAATGGTAAGATATTTGTATTTGTTTTCTAACTTCAGATTTATGACAAGTTGAGTGAAATGAAAGGTGTGGTTATTTGGCCAGGTAATCAAATAGAATTCAAAGGAAGCTTTCTTAAGGATAACAGGTATTGGGGTGACTTAGGGGTTAATTAGAATGAGGGTTTTTCAGAAGCTCTGAAAAGGAGGAGATGAGAGGGTTACAAAAAGGGACGAAGTGCAGAAATGAATGAATGGAACCAAATGGAAACTGGGCAGAGTTAAGATTATGCTGACCCAGTAAAAAGGAGAAAGGGGAAGCTGTGATGTGACAGAGCTACAACATAAGTGTGATTATAATAGAAGTACTTGGCTTGAATGCATGGGTAATGGAGTCTGGGAGGAAGGTAAGAGGAGTGAGAACTATAGAGGAGCAGTACTATGTACAAAAAGGGAATTATAAAGGGGAGGTATGATTTTGTAGGATGTTATTAATTAATGGGATTATCGCATCAAAGGAGATCATGTATTCGAAAGTATTTTTTACCTTAAAGTGCTATATTAATTTGTATTTTTATTATTCTGTAATAGTAAAGAAATTTCAAGGATAATTAATTATCCAATCAAATGGCTTGCCCTTAGTGAAGGTGATTATTATATTGTATCTAAACTGAGATTACTATTTACAGCAGAATTGCTGGTAATAATCTTTCGTAACTCTGTTTGCCTGTTTCCTCACCTGTAAAATAATCTGGAGAAAGAAATGGCAAACTATTCCAGCATCTTTGCCAAGAAAACCCCAAATGGGGACACAGTCAGACATGACTGAAAAATGGCTGAACAACAATCCAATTATAAGCTATTTGTTGATATTCCCTTCAAAGCTCAGCAGGAAATAGATCCTTAACAAGTCCTCTCTCCCCTGCTGTTGCTGTCTTCCCTCTGAAATATATTTCTTATATATTTTGCTTTTAGTTTCCTATGTACATGTTGTTTACCCCCAACCCCAATAGAAAGTAAACTCCTTGAGGGCAAGAACTGTTTAATTTTTTTTCTTTATATCCCCAGCTCAAGGCTTGACACAGAGTGTTTAATAAACGATTGATTGATCAATTGATTGTTGAATGTGAAACTGAGGCACTGAGATATGAGAAGAGGGCCCTGCAGCATTCCATTCTCAGTCCCACCCACCCTTAAGAATTTAATAACTCAAGGTAACCTGGAACAATAAGCAAGGCATCACTAGCTGCATGCTTCACGTCTTCTCAGCAGAATTACTGAGCAACAGGGGCTAAACAGAGGAGGGATAAACAAGTTCCCTTTAATGGAGTAAAAGAATTAGTGGGAAGAAAGACTGAAGACATGCTTCTGGACTTTTTTCCAATGGCTTTTGAGTGATTTCACCTAAGGGTGAGGATTAGTAGTTTTCCTTAGTGCTTTTGTGCTGGCATCCTTCCTAAGAGAGCCTCCTGTGTGCTTGCTACACCCACAAAGCTAGCTGTACTCAACATAGAGAATTCCCTATTGTTCACATCCTGGAGAGAAAACAAGGTTCAATTCAAGAACCATTGAAATACCTACTATGGGCAAGGCACTGACTGTCTTAGCACTGAGGATACAAAGATAGATCCAGGACCAGCCCTTGTTCTAAAACATTTTACAAACTAGTAGGGGTACTGAGATATTGCACTCAAATTTCCTTTCTTCCTTTCTTTCCTTCTTTCTTTCTTTATCTTTTCCTCCCTTCCTCTCTTCCTCCCTTCTCCATCTCTTCCTTCCTTATTTCTTTCCTTCCTTTTTTCCTACCCTCCTTCCTTCCTTCCTCTTTCTTTCTGATTTCTTTTTGCTGACTTGCTTTCTTCCTTCTTTTCTTCTTTTCCTCCTTCCCTTCATTCCTCCCTTTCCCCTTTTTTCTTCTCTACTTTCTTCCTTCTTTAATTTCTCTTTTCCTCTCTTCCTTTCTTCCATCTTTCCTTCCATCCTTCTCTCCTTCCCTCTTTTTTCTTTCTTCCTCTCTTCTTTCCTTTCTTTCCTTTTTTCTTTCTTGCTTTCTTTTGAGGTTTTCCCTATCTCTCAAGCTGGAAGCGCAGTGGCTCCTTGACCAAATCGCATTGTTGATCAACACAGAAGCTTTCACCTGTTCCATTTCCACCCTGAGGTGGTTTGCTTTTCTTTAGTCAGGATGGTGCATGCCCACTCATCCCCTCCCCCAATTCCACCATGGTCATATTAGTGCTGGACTTAGTGCATATGCCCAAGTAGCTTTAGACATCAGAACTCCTGAGTCCAAGCAATCCACCAGCATCAGCCTCTCCAGTAGCAGAGAATACAAGCATGCTCTACCATGCCTAGCAAATATCTATCTTTCACTTCAGGATATACTACTTCTCTTCTCTAAGTCTGTTTTGCCATCTTTAAAATTGGAATAACGATAGTTGCATTCCTGATCTCACAGGGTTGTTGTGATGAAAGCACTTAATAAATCATAACACATTATATCCATTCAAGTTAAATATTATTGTGATTACTAATACTGTGACTATTAGTAGGACAGTTTGGAAGAGGCAAGATGTTGAAATGATATTCTGAGGTCTCTTACCTATTAGTCCTCATAAGCAAAGAACCAGGACAAAGGAGGGCAGGAAAGGGAATGTCGGGGGGAGGAGGAATTCAGAGTTAAGCAGTCCACAAATTCCACGTATAGGCAGCCTTCCTATACAGCACTCATTGTGGTGCTTAAGTCCCACCTTTAGCAAGAATCTTTTCCCAGTCTTCCTAATAGTAATGCCTTCCCTCTGAGACTATCTCTTGTTTACCTTGTACTGTATGTGTCAGTTGTCCGCATGTTATCTTTCCCATTAGATTGTAAGCCCCCTGAGAGCAGCAACTGTGGGTTTGTTTTGGTTTTAGGGGGCGCTTTTGTCTTTTGCCCTTTCGTTGTCTCCCCAGAGGAGGAGTTCAAGTGCTGACTATGCCAACTTACTAGCTGTGTGACTGTTGCAAGTCTCTGTCTGAGTCTTCTGTTTCCTCATCTGTGAAATTAGGAGGCTGCATTATCCCTTCCAGGACTAAACGTCCGATTCTCTGTGGAAGACCTGTTGCTGAGTGTTTAGAGGAATGCAAAGTATATATATGAGATATAGCCTTGTCTTCAAAATTATAATCAAAAACATAATTTAAATTCATAATCTAACAGATTCAGTATGTAAAAGAATAAGTTAGGAAGCATTTTGGTAATGTACATTACCAGGAGACAAGCTCACATTGAATAACATGTGACAGCAACAAGTAACAATAACAATAAACATTTATATAGCACTTTAAGGTTTGCAAAGTGCTTTACAAATATTCCCTCATTTGATCCTCACAACTATCCTTACAAATATTCTCTCATTTGATCCACACAACTATCCTGTATTATAATTATCCCAATTTTACAGGTGAGTAAATCAAAGCAGACAGAAGCTAAGTGACTTTCCCAAGGTCACAGAGATAGTAAGCATCTAAAGCTGGATTCAAACTCAAGCCTTCTTGTCTTTAAGTCTAATACTATATTCATTATGCCACCTGATTCTACAGGATTGACCAGAGACAAAATTGAGGTATGAGTGAAATTTGTCCTTTTTTAACCCCCACGTTCCCCCTTTTACTCTTTTCTTCCTCTTCTCCCCTTAAAGTACCCGATTATCTTCTCTCTCTCCTGTTCCACTCCATCCTCCACACCCTATAAGCCTTTCAGGAAAGGATCTAGTACTAATCATATACACCTTAGTATGAATTTAAGTAACTATTTCTCTGTCCTATAAGGGGTTTTATGTTGAACTTTTTATCATTCAATACAAAACGAATGACTTTATACCCTGTCTAAGGAATTTCTTATATCAGCAAATGGGGGTGGGGGGGGCGGAGAGGAGGTTTGGGAAACAGAGTAACTACCTACTGTACTTACCCAAAGGCAGGTCCTACTTACCTATTTGACTAGATAGTCCAGCTCTTCTTGTGAAGTTGACAAAGATTGTTTTGCCTCCATACTATCTCCTCTCACACTCCCTCCTACCACACACATACATATCCCATTTCTCTCATTTGTCATATGTATACCCTGGTGTTAGCTATACATTCATAGGAGTACTGCCTGAATCACACTTAGATACCCCATCTGTCCTCCTGCCCACCAAAAAAAAAGAAACCTTCTCCCTGTACCCTCAGAGCCTTGTGTCCAGTGTACAAAGCCAATCTGTGTAAATGGGAAAGGGCTAGTTTCAGAAAACACTCCTGCACTTTAACAAGGCCTTTGGGAGTCAATGGCTTACCTCCTAAAAATTATCAAATTGTACCAATTAAAAGATGCAGGACAAGTTGGTGGGAAAGCTTGACTTCATATTGCCTTAGTATTCTCCACACAGGGCTAAACTTGGCAACAAATGCCAACCCAGTCCAGCTTCACGTACTGAACATCTCTGTGTTAAGGAAGACTCATTCCCCTGTTACAAGTACCATCTTTAGACTGATGCTAAAGGCAATGACATGACTTTTCCTGGCCCACTTTAGTGGAAAAATAGACTTCGTTTTCTTTTTTTTTCCCTAGCCAAGATTCCACCTGGCTTCAGCAAAGCATGTCATGGCTGCTGTGGTTGGTCTCACATCACTGCACTGCCAAGCTGTGGTTCACAGACTAGGAATACCTGAAAGGTGACCCACCCATAGAAATGCTATTCTGCCTCATCTACTTCTTTTGCTTCTTGTAGCCTGACCTTGATTCACCTGCCTCTTTATTACCACAAAATGGCATCCTCTCTCCTTTCCATAGCTCTCTGGAATTTTCCTTTGTTAATATATATTATGATACTCCAGTATTCTAGTGCATCTGTGATCTCACCAATGTAGTATTCTCTCCAGTAATGCAAATTATCACCAATCCTTTCCTATCATTCCAATGTCACCCCTCATCCATGCCCTCCTATGAATTCAATATAGGGGGTGCTACTCAATTTGTTGGTAGGCCTTCTCATTTTCTCTTTATATTGAATAGATATCACTGAAACATAGCAACTTATCATCAAAGATCCTTTGCTCTCACCATGTGACTGACCGAATTTTTTCCAAGTCACTTATTTCTGTGATGGAATACTTTACATCAATAGTTCTTAAATGCAGTGTGAGAATATCTGGGTGTCTCTAAGATCCTTTTAGGGTACCTACAAGATAAAAATTAGTTTCATAAGAATACAAAGAAGCTATTTACCTATGAAAATACTCCTCTCTTTTCCAACCTCAAGTCTGTGTGAGACCATATTTTTTTGATATACTTCAACCAAAACAACATCACAATGGATTGAATCCAGAAGCAGATAGGAGAATCCAGTTGCTTCCTATTAAGCCAGACATTAAAGAGATTTGCAAAACTATGTAAAGCAATTCCATTCTTCTCACAAATTTCTTTCATTTTGGAAAATGGAATTATTTTTCATTGAAATATTACTTATATTAATGGGTAATGGGTTTGCCATTGTTATTTTAATTAACAAATATTTTTAAAATTTATTTGTTTTAATTTCCAATGTGGTAAACACCAATAGGTATAACAATATTGCAGATATGTAACAAATATAAGATAAAAATTTATTTGGGGTCCTCAATAAGTTTTAAGAGTATAGAGGGTTCTGAGACC
Source organism: Petaurus breviceps papuanus (assembly GCF_028583685.1). Classification (NCBI taxonomy): domain Eukaryota; kingdom Metazoa; phylum Chordata; class Mammalia; order Diprotodontia; family Petauridae; genus Petaurus; species Petaurus breviceps. The sequence goes on from NW_027185712.1 coordinate 19,263,347, forward strand.
AAAATTTTTGAGAGCCACTGCTTTCTGCCTAGAGATTCCCTGTTTGTAATGTATTGCAGCCTATTTGTGTCCATCACAAGACTTTCCATAGCTCTGAGAATGATCTTGAATTTCAATTCTTTAGAGCTTATGGTATTCCAGGACACCAACAACAGTGCATTAATGTCCCAGCTTTCCCACATCCCTGACAACGTCTAACATTTTCCTTTTTTTGTCATGTGAGGTGGTACCTCAGAGTTGTTTTAATTTGCCTTTCTCTGATCAATAATGACTTAGAGCATTTTTTCATATGATGATAGATAGCTTTGATTTCTTTGTCCAAAAACTGCCTGTTCATATGCTTTGACCATTTATCAACTGGGGAATGACTTGTATTCTTATAAATCTGACTCTGTTTTCTATATATTTGAGAAATGAGTCCGTTGTCAAAGTACCTCATTGCAAAAAAAATTTTTTTCCCAGTTTTCTGCTTCCCTTATAATTTTGGTTGCATTGGTTTTGTTTGGGTAAAATATCTTTAATTTTATATAATCAAAATTATCTATTTTACATGTTTTCTATATGTTCTTTGGTCCTAAATTCTTCCCCATTCATATACCTGACAGATAAACTATTCAATACTCTTTTAATTTACTTAGAGTATCACCCTTTATGTGTAAATCATGTAACCATTTTGACCTTATCTTGGTATACAGTGTAAGATGTTGGTCTATACATAGTTTCTGCTATATTGTTTTTTTTTTTCAGTTTCTCCAGCAAGTTTTGTCAAATAATGAGTTTTTAATGACAAAAGCTTGAATCTTTGGGCTTGTCATATAACAGATTACTATAATCATTTATTATAAGGTAACTTGTACCTAATCTATTACACTAATCCACCACACCTTTTATTAATTACCTCTTTATAATACAGTTTGAGATCTGGTATGCCCAGAACACCTTCTTTCACATTTTTTTTCATTGATTCCCTTGATATACTTGAGTTTTTGTTATTTCAGATGAATTTTGTTATTATTTTTCTAGTTCTATAAAATTATTTTTGAGAGTTTGTCATGAAATTGAATAGATTAAATTGGGTAGAATTGTCATTTTTATTATATTGGCTTGGCCTACTGATTAGCAATTAATATTTTTCTAATTGTTTAAATCTGACTTTGTATGAAAAGTGTTTTATACTTGTGTTCGCATATTGCCTGGGTTTGTCTTGGCAGGTAGACTCCCAAATATTTGATGTTGTCTACAGCTATTTTAAATGGTATTTCTCTTTCTATATCTTACTGCTAGACTTAGTCAGTAATATATTGAAATGCTGATGATTTATATGCGTTTATTTTATATCCTACAACTTTGTTAAGGTTGTTAAAAATTTCAAGTAGTTAATTCTTTAGGATTTTCTAAGTATAACATCATATCTTCTTGAAAGAGTGGTAGTTTTGTCTCCTCATTGGCTATTCTAATTCCTTTAATTTATTTTTCTTCTCTTATTGCTATAACTAACATCTCTAATACAATATTAAGTAATAGAGGTGATAATGGGCATCCTTGCTTCACCCTTGATTGCATTAAGAAAACTTTTAGTTTCTCCCCATTATTGATAATGCTTGCTGATGGTTTGGGTAAATATTATTTATCATTTTAAGCTAACTTACATTTATTCCTGTGCTTTCTAGTGTTTTTAATAGGAACATGTACTGTGTTTTGTCAAGGGTTTTTTCTACATCTATTGAGATATCATATAATTTCTGTTGGTTTTGTTACTGATATGATAGATTATGCTGATAGTTTTCCTACTATTGAACCAATCCTTCATTCCTACTATAAATTTCACCTGGTCATAATGTATGATTTTTGTGGTATATTGCTGTAATCTCTCTGTTAGTATTTTATTTATAAATTTTGCGTCAATATTCATTAGGGAAATTGGTCTATAATTTTCTTTCTCTGTTTTCTCTCTTCCTGGTTTGGGTATCAGCACATATTTGTGTTGTAAAAAGGATTTGGTAGGACTCCTTCACATATTTTCCCAAATAGCCTATATAGTACTGGGATTCGTCGTTCTTTAAATGTTTGGTAAAATTCACTTGTGAAGCCATCTGATTCAGGGGATGTTTTTTTCTCAGGAACTTCAATGATGGCTTATTTAATTTCTTTTTCTAAGATTGAGTTACTTAAGTATTTTATTTCTTCTTCTGTTAATCATTTCACTTAGATTGCCAAATTTATTGGCATAGAATTGGGCAAAGTAACTCTTAACAATTGTCTTCATTTCCTCTTCATTGGTGGTGAACTTACCCCTTTCATTTTTTATACTAGTGATTTGGCTTTCCTCTTTCCTTTTTAAAATCAAATTAGCCAATGGTTTATATATTTTATTGGTTTTATTTTTGTTTTGGTTTGGTTTTTTAGAGGGAGGAAGGCAAAGCATTTGGAGTTAAGTGACTTGCCCAAGGTCACAAAGATAGTAAGTATAAAGTGTCTAAAGACAAATTTGAACTCAGGTTCTCCTGATTCCAGGACTGGTGCTCTATTCACTGTGCCACTAGCTTCCCTTATTTTTTTTTTCATAAAACCAGCTTCTAGTTTTATTACTTCAATGTTTTTCTTATTTTCAATTTTATTATCCTCTCCTTTGATTTTCAGGATTTCTGATTTGGTGTTATTTGTTCTCTTTCTAGTTTTGTTTTTTTTTTTTTTCTTTAGTTGCATGCCCAATTCATTGATCTGCTTTTTCTCTATTTTATTGATGTAAGTAATTAGAGATATAAATTTTAGCTAACTACCACTTTGGCTGTATCCCATAATTTTGGTATGTTGTCTCATTGTTGTCATTTTCTTTAATGAAATTATTGATTATTTCTATGATTTGTTCTTTGACCCACTTGTTTTTTTAGAATTAAATTATTTAATTTCTTTCTTTTTGTTTGTTTGTTTTTTTTGGAGGGGGAAAACGAGGTAAGTGGTGTTAAGTGACTTGCCCAAGGCTGCAAAGCTAGTAAGTGTAAAATATCTGAGACTGTATTTGAACTCAGGTGCTCTATTCACTGCACCACCTAGCTGCCCCTGATTATTTTATTTTTTTATTTTTTTGCCTTTTGGAGGGCAATTGGGGTTAAGTAACTTCCCCAAGGTTAGATGGCTAGTTTTTTTTTGTGTGGGTGTTAAGTGTCTGAGGCCAGAACTGAACTCAGGTCCTCCCCACTCTGGGGCTGGCACTCTTTACTCAGTGCACCACCTAGCCACCCCCTCTCTCACCCCCCCACAAAGTTTTTTTTAGCTCTGGTCTTTTACCTACAAATGTTTGATTATATTCATTTTCTCTGTGTTGGTGATTCGTGGTTGTAATCCTAACTCCTTTGCCTTCCACTATACCATAGTCCAAGTCCTGCAGTCCTTTAATGTGGAAGCTGCCAAATCCTGTAAAATCCTGACTGTAATTCCTCGATATTTGAATTGTTTCTTTTTTGGCTGCTTGCAATACTTTGTCCTTGATCTATAAGCTCTGGAATTTGGCTATGAAGTTCCTGGGAGTTTTCATTTTGGTATCTCTTTCACATGGTGATCAGTGAATTCTTGCAATTTCTATTTTGCCTTCTGGTTGTAATATATTAGGGCAGTTTTCTTGAAAAATGTTATCCAGGCCTCTTTTTTAATGATGACTTTCATGTTGTCCAATAATTCTTGTATTAACTCTCCTAAATGTATTTTCTAAGTCAGTTGTTTTTCCAATGAGATATTTCACATTTTCTTCTTTTTTTTAAACTTTTTTTATTTTGTTTCATCGTGTCTTGATGTCTCATTGAGCCATTAGCTTCCGCTAGTTCAATTATAATTTTTAAGGAATTATTTATGTTATGGATGAAAGGGAACCTCTAGGTCATCCATTGCCTCCTTTCACAACTGAAGAAATTGAGGTACAGGGAAAGGAAAGTCAGGTCCTGATTGGTGTGACTAATGAGCCCCCTGAAGTGGCTAGATGTATTCAAATTCACACTATTTGAAATTAAGATTATGTCAGGTATGGTCATTGGTTCTAGCCCCATAGAAACATGCAGTGCAAATTCAAACAATGTTATCACCCTAAGGGATTTTTAATTCTCACTTATCAAGACTAGTGCAATTTGTCCAACCTCAAAAGGCTGGTTACTAACAATCAGCAAGCAAGCTAAGATTTTTTTTGAGGCAATCAGGGTGTTATGGGAATGGGAATCTGATGATCTTCCCTGCCCCTAGGCCCTTTGATAGGCTTAAGTGACTCTGAGAACCTTCCCTGATTTGAGAATATGCTCTGCCCCCTAATGGGATGAATGTGGTCACCTGGAGCCTGTGGTGGGAGGCTTCTTCTTCAGGAATACCCACACCTTGTTACTTTGTGATTGGGCAGTGAGTCATGAGGGTTGTGATGGCCTCTGACCCAGGAGAAGGCTACATATACCCCAATGTGAGGTTTTGCTGTGGGGCTCACTTCGGGAAGAGTTATGTGATTTGGCCAGATGAGATTCTGGGCATCTATGAAGCCCCTTGGCTTTGAAAACCTAGATGTTGCTGCTTCCCTCTCTGGTAATTAACTAGGTATGGATGTAATGGTCAGGCAGTGGGAAGCCCTGTCTGCTGATCTGTCTGCTTATAACTTCTGTTTGTATTCTCTGATGTTTCATTGATTAAAATAAGATTGTTAACCCATTTTGAGTTGCTTTCCTTTAAAAAAAGCAGATCTAAGATCCTATGCTAGCAGCCACCCTGGGTATGCTAGGGTGCTTGCTGCTACACAGGGTTAAGTGATTTGCCCAGGGTCACACAACTAGTAAGTATCTGAGGCTGGATTTTAACTCAGGTCCTCCTGACTCCAGAGCCAGTGCTCTATCCACTGTGCCACCCAGCTGCTCCAAGGTAAAATAAGATTACCAAAGTGGGGAGAAAAGGAAGGGCACAACTGGATAGGCTATACAGATACTACATTTGATCATTTAAACGGAAATGTTGATGCAAAAAAGCAAATGAATTAATGTTATAAACTGGTGAGAAGCATCAACTCTGAATTTATATGACATAAAATGCACTGATTTTTGGCCTCAATTATAGCTCATTATTGATCAAATGTAATTTTCTACATTAGGACTGGGATTCAAGGCATTTCAGTGATTCAGAGTGTATCCTTGCCAAAATATTTTACAAAGTCTTACATTCTTAACTTGGTTATATCCAATTATAATAATTATAATATTAATGACAACCGCTTGCATTTGTACTGTATTTTGTGGTTGCAAAACTCTTTCATACAGTTTTTTAATTTGATTTTAATGACCCTGTAAAATGGATATTAAAGTTTAATTATCTCTGTTTTCATGTGTGAGGAAATTTAGACTTAAGAGATGTTGAGTAGTTTGTCCAGGGTCATACAGTTAGGAAGTAGATAACTCAGGCCTTCTGATCCCAAAGCTAATGCTGTCTCTGCCATACCTTTCTACATTTTCTATGAATTAGCAATATAAGAACTGGGAGAAAAAAAACAACGGAAAATTGCTTTCTTGGCGATTTTCACTGAATTTGGAGCAGGAAGGGTCTTCAGACAATACCCATTGCAGTGGTATCAAACTCAAATAGAAATGGATCTTTATGGGTCTTTAGAAAACCACAAATTAACATTCTATATGTTGTATTGTATTTTTATTTATTTTGTTAAACATCTCCAATTGCATTTTTATCTGGTTCTGAAGCTGGAGAGTTTTGTAGGTGATTCTGACACTTCTGATCTAGTTCTATCTATACACCTTTGCAAAGACTCCACTTTCAAGTGTCCAGTAAGTTAAAATCTACATCCTTGTAACTTCTGTTCACTGGAGGCTGAGTAAAACATAGCTAATCCTCTTTCCTTATAACATCCCTTCAGAAACTTGAAAGTAGCCCTCTTGTCATCCCTAAGAAACCGACCCAGTTCCTTCAAAAACTCTGCCTGTGCACATCTCACCAGTCAGATTGGCTAAGATGACAAAACAGGAAAATGACAAATGCTGGAGAGGATGTGGGCAAACTGGAACACTAATGCATTGTTGGTGGAGCTGTGAACTGATCCAGCCTTTCTGGAGAGCAATCTGGAACTATGCCCAAAGGGCTATAAATACTTTCATACCCTTTGATCCAGCAATACCACTCCTAGGGTTATATCCCAAAGAGATCATAGAAATGGGAGAAAGACCCATATGTACAAAAATGTTTATAGCAGTTCTTTTTGTTGTGGTAAAGAATTGGAAATTAAGGGGGTGTCCATCAATTGGGGAATGGATGAACAAGTTGTGGTATATGCATGTTATGGAATATTATTGCGCTATAAGAAACAGGGAGCAGGCAGTCTTCATATTTACCTGGAGAGGCTTAAAAGAACTGATGCTGAATGAGAAGAGTAGAACCAGGAGGAATTTGTACACAATTACGGACACAACATATGTGTGATGACCAACTTTGATAGACTGGACTCTTCTCAACAATGCAGGGATATAAGTCAATCCCAAAAGACGCATGATGGAGAGAAAAACGTGCATCCAGAGAAAGAACTAGAAAGAACTAAATTTATATCCAGGTGGAAGCAAAATACCTGATCTTTTTTGTTCTCTTGTTTGATTTTATGTCCTCTATACCATTTTTCATCCCAGCTGGTACAATCCATCCTTATAACCTGACCATTGTATAATGTGAAAGTATCTACAGATCCTATACTTGATTATAAGACGCCATGGGGGGGGGAGGGGAGGGAGAGGGACAAAATGTGAAATTCAAGGAATTGTGGAATTGAATTCTGTAAATTAAAAGGAAACAAACAAATTAATAAATTAAAGAATTAATAAAAAAAAAAAACTCTGCCTGTGGCATAGTCTCTGGTCTCCTCTCCATCATCCCAACTGCCAACCTTGAAGAAGAAGAGAGAAGGAATGATGACTGTGCCTCCCCTATGATGTATGCTAAGGCAGCAGTTTGATTCACTGAGAACAATAGGATAGTCTACAGACTTCCTGAGGCATGTATCCAGGTTATAGCAGAGAACCACCCAAAATTTACAAAACACGATGAATGCCAGGCACTTCTAGTGACTCACATGAGAACAAATGATACTGCCAGGAGCAATCTAGAAAGCATTTCTGAAGATTATGAAGTCTTGGATAAGAAACTGAACACCTTCAGGGCCTAGGTGGTGATTCCATCATTGCTGATGATGGAAAGCTAGGAAAGAAGAGAAAGACAGAGTTAGGAAGCACAGAACTGGTTAAGAAGCTGGTGTCTGAGAACCAGATTTGTTTTTCTGGACACCACCCCCCTCCCATTCCAAGAAAACATATGTGCATTTTAATAGGACATTTGGGAGACAATAGCTTAACCAAAAGAAGTGAATGGCAGGCTCTTGGCCAGGGATGGAATGCAGTTAAAAAGAGCTGGTAAGAATCTTTTTGCCCAGAATTTTGTAAATCTAATCACAAGGGCCTTGAACTAAAAAATAAGGAGGAAAGAGAAATCTGCCTGAGTAAATCCACAAAACTAGACGCCATACCAAGTACCTATAAAGTAGGAAAAAGAGGAGCAGCGAATGCACCCAGAATTTCACAGAAAACAAAATCCAAGAAAGGAATCAGAAAAATAAATAAAAAATAAACAAAAAAAAATTTGATTCAGATGCCAATACACAATTTGAACTAGATTTTCTAATACAAAGAGGTAAATATGACCTCAGAGGTATTACCAAGTTCTGGTGAAATAGGAACTATGACTTGATTGTGGCTCTAAAAAGACAGAGCTCATTCAAAATAAAACAACACATTTCAAAGATGGGATGGCATAGCCTTATATATGAAAAAAAATTCCATTCTCCAATATATAAGGAGTATCAAAGGATATGAACATTTCAAGTGATGTGAACAGTTCTCAAAAGAACAGCCAACTATAACAACTATAAGAAAGAAAGCTCTGAATAACTGAAAAGACAGTCACACTAATGCACCATTGGTGGGGCTGTGAATGAGTTCAACCATTCTGGAAAGCAATTTGTAATTATGCAAAGAAACTCTCTAAAATGCCCATACCATTTGACCCAGAGATTCCACTGATAAGTGGAATATGCTCACTAACAAAAGAGAGGATACCATATACACCCATATCAGCACTTTTTATAGTAGGAAAGAACCAAAAACATAGTAAATAAGCATCAATTGTAGAATAACTAAGTGAAATTTGGTCTATGAATATAACTGTGCTGTAAGAAATAATGAATATTTGGGTGGCTAGGTGGTGCAGTGAGTAAGAGCACCCACCCCGGGAAGAAAGAAAGAAAGAAAGAAAGAAAGAAAGAAAGAAAGAAAGAAAG
>NW_027185712.1:19271703-19285015 GCF_028583685.1 Petaurus breviceps papuanus
AAGAAAGAAAGAAAGAAAGAAAGAAAGAAAGAAAGAAAGAAAGAAAGGAAGGAAGGAAGGAAGGAAGGAAGGAAGGAAGGAAGGAAGGAAGGAAGGAAGGAAGGAAGGAAGGAAGGAAGGAAGGAAGGAAGGAAGGAAGGAAGGAAGAAAGAAAGAACAAATATGAGAAATGCAGAGAAGCATAAAAACATTACATGAACTCATACAAAGTGAAGTAAAAGAACCAGAAACATAATTTATATAATTACTAGAACAGTGGAAATAGGAACAAAAGACAGGAAAACAATTAAAATTAAGTGCTGTGAAATTATAACAAAATATGATCCCAAAGAAGAAATAAAATAAGACAGAGTATTTGCAGAAATAGGACAGTATAGGTGTGGAACACTGCATATGATGATGTACTTTTTCAATATGTTGGTCAATTTTTACTCACTTTTTTACTTTTTAAGAAAATTGTTATAGGGGCGGCCAGGTGGCGCAGTGAATAGAGCAGCGCCTTGTAGTCAGGAGGACCTGAGTTAAAATCCAGCCTCAGACACTTAACACAAATGCTAGCCATTTGGTCTTGGGCAAGTCACTTAACCCCAATTGCCCTCCAAAAAGCAAAAATAAATAAATAAATTTAATTTTAAAACAAATGTTATAATGAATTGTTTTTCAAGAAGGAAGAAAGGAGATACAATGGAAAATGTAAGCAACATAATAAAAAATCAACAAAATATATTTTTAAAGATACTCATTTAATGAAATTCAGGAATGAAAGTAGAGGGCAATACAGAAAACAGTATGGAGCACATGTGAGCAAAGATCAAAGGAGGCAAAAACAAAAGCTATAATGTCATTAGATTATACTATAAACTACATGAACAGAAAGAGGAAATAGATGATGAATTCAGGAAATACATCACAAGCCTGACACAGACACTTCAATTATCTAGACATTCATTAGAACTTGCTCTTGCCTTAATGGTAATTCCAATTTTTGAAAATAGGGAAGCTAATAAAGAGAGCTACTGTCCTGTCCCTGATTCTCTTTGATGGGGAGAAATGTATAAGTATAAATGAAATGATAGAAAACTTGGGAATTCAGTGATATAATTGGTGATAGAGAAGAGGACAATCTGGAATGAATGAATGAATAAAAAAATAGAGCCAGAAGAGAGGATCAAAGAAGAGGAGGCAATCAACAGAGTCTAAGTCCACAGAAAAGTAAAAAATGATGAAGTCTGAGAAAATGCTACTCAATTTGATAATTGAGACATAGTAACTTAGGGGAAAGCAGTTTTGGTTGAATGATGAGTTCAGAAACCAGACTGTGTAGAGTTAAGGAAAGAGGAAGAAGAGGCACCTATTATAAATGGCCTTCTAAAAGGAGTTTAGTCATAAAAGGCAGGAAAGATATGGGATGTAGAGGAGATAGATGGATTAAGTGAGGGCGTTTTAGAGGATGAGAGAGATATGGACGTGTTTGTAGATAGCAGAAAGGTAGCCGTTGACAGACAGATTAAAGATAAATGAGAGAGTGGAATGATAAAGGAGGATATTTGCTGGAGAAGATGGCGCAGAATCAGACCACCTGTGCATACAGAAAGGTTGGCCTTAGCAACGAAAAGGGCCACCTCATCATGTGAGCTAAGATGAAGGGGAAGATTATGGAAGAAAACATTTGGGTGATATGAGATAATGAAGGGGGTGGAGGGAGCTTTTAGTGAATGGCCTCAAACTTTTCAGTAAAATATGAGGTAAGGTTTTGGGGGTTTGTTTGTTTTTTGGCAGAGGGAGGAAGAGAGAGGAGCCATGGGAAATTTGAGGAGCGATAAAAAGTTTAGGAAGAGCCTTTATGGTGAGTGGGATAGTGAGTGAATTAGGGAATTGTAAAAAGTATTGTCTACAGCAGTTAGGGCCCAGCTGAAGTTATATAACATAAATTTGTAGAGGATGCAATCAGGATGATTGCACAATTGTCTATGCCTTTGTTCAGCAGCACACAGAGTAAAGGCAATGGAAGGTAGAAGTGAACCACAGTCAAAGCTTGGCAGGGCATAACTGTTGATATGATAAAGGGGCAAGGGAATCAAGAGAAGTTATAGTTTTGAACTGTTTCACCAACAGGCCAAAATGGGTAAAGAAGGAGAGAGCAACTATTAGAAGGGATGGGGGAGGAGAGGGGAGGAAATGTCAATGTTATAATTAAAAAAAACAACTACCAGTTTAACATGAGGAAGACCTAATGTTATTGGGTCATCTTTCTTCTTAGTTCAAAATATCCTTTAAGCTGGAGCATTCAATGGTACCCTTATTCTCCAATAGCAAAATCTGACTCTTTTTAATATTTCATTGCCTTTATACATCCCTTCCACTCATCCTTTCCTCCACAGTAAAACTTTCCTTTGACTCACTCCTGTATATAGTGTTTTTTTTTTTCTTTTAGAAAAACAAAATATTTGCTGATGCCCTTATAAAACTCATTGGGGTAGGGTTAGAGGATAGCTGCCATGTGTAGAAAACCAGTAAACAGTTTTGAAAATGTAAAAACAATTTGTCTTGAATAACCTTGGAAGCCAAACAAGATGGAAAAGATGCTTATTTCACAGCTAATCATAGAAGATCTTACTTAAATATATGCTATATCACTGAATTCAAACTGGCCCCTTATTTGTATTTGCTCGCTAAGCCACCTGGGAATGATTTCAAGGTAAAGCTGAATGGATATAGTGATTTTAGAGGGCATCTAAAAATAGTTGATATTAGGAAGGTATAAAAGAGACATTGTGTAATGAGGTCAAGGGAAGGAGAATAGATGTCTGAATTTAATACAGCATATAATCTTCCTCTTTGCAACTTCATTTATGGCCTGAGGGCTGACACATAAAATCCACCAGATGTGACTTGACATGTTTGTTGATACACATTAATTTCACCTAAATCACTGGAGTGAGGTGGGGAAGGGGGATCCCTTTTCTGATGTCTTTCTTCTGCTCTTGATGATAGGGTTTTCTCTCCTCCTCCAGGGTCTGAAGACTCTACTAATTAAAGTTTACTAAGTAGCCCCACTACCTCACAGCTCTGGCACCCTAATGCATCCTGGTTGATAACAAGTCCAACATGACTCTTCTTTGTTCCGAAGTGCCATGCTCACATGGAAATATTGATTCCATTACCTTCAGTTCCTCAGGGCAGGTACTTTTTCTTTGCTTTGGCAGAATCTCTGTGCAGTGCTGTCTGTGCCAAAGGCATATTATAACCATTAAATAATAACAACAGTGTATTATACAATATTCTATTACAATTCACTTTTGTCTTGGGTTGTTGAGAATTTCCTTTCCCAGAAGAGTTTCTTAGAGATGACTCTTGCCTTTTGAAATTCAGTCTAAGTCTCTCCTTTTTGGTTATAACATGCTGATTGAATGTCAACATAAAATCACACACTCTTAGATATCTGGAGAATATTGTTGTAGTTTGTCCTTTGTTCTCAAAGAGGACCATGACATCAGGAAGCTGACTTGCAAATGAATTGGTTTTAAGGGAGGCTGGGCTATGCAAAGTCACAAGCCTCACTCTCTCCTCTGGAGCCATCTGTGTCCAGTGGCCAGATATAGCCTGGGGATGGCTCCCATCTGAAGAATAAGACTTAGGGTAAAGTCAGAGTGATGCAGAGGAAAGAGGGATGAATTTTGAGTCACATGACCTTAGTTTGAGTCTGGTTTCTTCCACTCATTATGTGACTCTCGGCAAGTTCCTTTAACTCCCTTCACCTCAATTTCATTTTTTACAAAGACAGGAGTGTTGGATTGAGTGGCCTTTAAGATCCCTTCTAGAACTAGATCTGGTATCTGGGGTCTGGCCTCTATTTTCCTCAACTCCAAAAAATGATCTTTATCCAAAAGTAGGTTTTGAAAGAAAAATTTGTGGGAAAGGAGAGAACAGGAGAACAAGAATCTTTTGAGAGGGCATCACCAAGGAAGAGAAAATGCATTGAAAAGGGAGTTGAGGTCACAAGAAGACAAACTATATCTACTGGATAATTTTGCCAAGGGCAGTGGCAGTCTTGGCCCTCAACAATCACCATCAGAGAAGCAAGAAACAAGCGTTTACTAGGGACTTACTATGGGCCAGGCATCACCCAAGGTGCTAAAGAAATGAAATTCTTCTCTTATTCAGATGATTCTCAAATCTCTTCATCCAGACCTAACCTCTTTGAGACATGCCCTTCGTTGTCAAACCACCAGCCGGCTAGTGGATATCCTAAACTAGATAGTTTATAGACATCTCAAACCAAACATGTCTCATACTGAACTCATTAGCTTTATTACCAAACCATCCTCACTTCCAAATGTCCCTATCATGATTGAGTGCACCACCGTCCTCTGAGTCACTAGGATTGCAACATCAACGTCATCTTCAATTTCTCACTCAAACTTACTCCATGTAGCCCATCTGCTGCCAAAGCATGTCATTTCTACTTTCACAATTTCTCTGATGTCCCTCCTTTTCTCTCCACTCACCAGACCTGCACCTTAATGAAGTCCTTTATCACCTCTCACCTAGATTATTCCAGTAATCTCCTGGTTGATCTCCCTGAAAGTCTCTCCTCACTCAATCCATTCTTCATGGCAGCTACCAAAGTGTGCACCTCCTTCTTCCATTGGTGAGTTCCTGTTGGGGTCCCTATTTTATGGAGATGTCTAAGCTCCCCTTCATTCACCTCCGGACACTCTTTCTGGTTTCTAGACTTCAAAATTTTGCCCTCATGCTGGGTATCTTCATTAAACCTCCCATCTTTTCAGTTCCTTTTTGAGTATTGTCTACCCCCATTAGAATGTAAGCTCCTTGAGAACAGGGAATGTCCCTCTTCTCACTGTCTTTGTATCCCCAGCACCTAGCAAAGTGCCAGACACATCATAAGCTTAATAAATGCTTGTCTCCTTCCTCCCTTCCCTCTTTAACCAAAATGGCCATAGCTAGGTCTTCTAGAGGTCATTCTAGAAAATACAAACCAGAGGGATGGTCCATTATGGAAGTGAGAAATGGGACCCAATCAAGGAAGGGTGGCAAGCTGATGGAATTCACTATCTTAAATTAACAGGACTTAAAGAGGAGGTAATCAGGTGACTCTAAGTAGTGTGAAGGATGTTAAGGATATTATAATAATAGACATGGGTGTCCTGATACCTGGACCAGACTATGAATTATTTCCAAGCACTTGATTTTTTTCTGCAAGTTGGTCTATGGGAAGACAGTTGATAAGTTGAGTCGATAAGTGATACTCTTTATCTGTCTACCTCTAAAAATTCAGTATCCAGACTGTCACAGAGAGTGACCTGAGGCCTAGTTAAAAAACATAGCTCTCAACATAAGAAAGTGGTAAAATTCAGTCTCTAGGTGATTGGGAAAATGGTTTGGGAGAAAAGATGGGACACACCCAGTCTGATCTATCCAGGATTAAGGAGAACTATTCTTCTTACACCAAAAGAGAATTATAGACAATCCCAAATTATGAATACTCAATTTATGAACATCTTTTTATTTTTTATGATACAAATGATAAACTATATTTATAAATTAAATAGTGTCAATAGTCAGCACAAATTCAAGAAACAGCCTTCTCCAGGATTACAAAAACAGTTTGGTAAATATTTCAGGTGTAACACTTGAAGCATTCGTAAAAAGTAAGCAAGGTTTGTGTAAGATGCCATTTGTAAAAAGTAAATCATTTAATTTTTCCATAATCTGTGCAATATTAATACATACAGTACACATTAGAAGCAGTAAAAGCAAAAGGGAAGATGGAGAATATCATGAGCTGTACTTTGTGTGAGCTCAAAAATGCTGTAAACAGCACAAGATGGAACCCACCCATACAAAGTTGTCCCCCTTCCCTCCAACAGGCAGGGCCTCCTTCCAAAACTTTCCCCCTCTTGTCCTAGGCCTCTTCCAGTACCTGCTGTGGTTTCTATAGAGTATAAAACTGACCAAATAAATAACTGACCACACTTCAGGTGGACATCCTTTTCTTTAGAATGGCTGCCATAATGAGGAAACCACTTCTGGGTAGGCATAGCTGCCAGCACTCACACAGCTGACACTGTCTCACCCCTCACCAATGCCAGTTCCTTTTGCTGCTACAGGGACTTCCCTCCTGTCTTCCTCTCCTTTCCTCTTTTCTTCCTCCATTCTTCAATACATTCCTTCATCCCCCTATCCCACCCTTCCTTCATCCCTTTCTCCCTTCCTTCTTTCCTCTGTCACTGCCCCAGTCGCATAGCTGCCACCACTATTGGAGACCCAAAACCTTCCCAAGCATTTGCCACTGAACAGCTGCTTATACTTTCACTAAACCCAAGCTCTGTTACCAAGGTCCATACTTAGCATTTAGTCCCCTCCCACCAGGGATTCTTCCCCTATACCTAGGTCCCATGTCCCAAATCACCAGGAGTTCCATTCAGGATTCTATGATCAATGTAGGAGATGGGGAGAAGGGGAAAGGGGAAAAAAGGCAGAGGGAGGCCCTGCTCCTCCCTACTGCCTAAAGATCTAAGTTGGAACACAGAATGAATTTTTCCATGGAAACACAATTAGATGTGGTGGTTATAGTCTATAGAATTCTTACTATGGAACTCTAGTTCAGCTACGTTATGGGTTAAATAGACTTTTGTGGGGTGGTAATGGGAACCTAACAACCAACCATGTTTAGCTTTGTTTCTGTGGCAAAAATGTGATCTGAGTTTCAAACTGATTTACAAATAACTTTAAGAAAACAATCTACCCATATAGTAAGTTAGAGACTGTATGCCTGTATTAAAATAAGTTGCCTTTTGCTTGACTCTGTGAATTAGGGGAGGAGAAAGAGAGCAAAGCCATAAACTCTGATTGACGTCCATCAAGACTGAGCATACATCGTGTCAATGCTTTCCCCAAAGGGTGTTACAAATAGAAGAAGCATGGTGGGCTCAAGGTTGCCTCAGAAGCTGAGAGGTCCACCTAAAAGATAAAGTCTAGAGTTCTTTATCTAGCATTTAAAACTCTATTGTGTGGTGCATACCTAAATCTCCAACCATATCTTCTCCGTTATTCTAAATGAACCATCCACTCCAGACAAACAATCCTATTCATTTATTGTTTCCTGTATACAATTTAACAATGCCTACTTTACAACTTTGCTCACAGAACTCCCCTGGCCAGTGCTTCCTTCTTCCTGGCCACTTTTCTATATTCTAACCCTTCTTCAAGGTACATATAATACCTCTACCATACAGCCTCCCAAGACTGACAAAACTGTCTCAGTTGTCCCAGCCCTCAGTGATCACCACCTCATTTGAACTACTATATTATTACTCATTTGGTTCTTAGCAAATACAACTTTGATTTGGTTTGGTGTAGTAAACATACACACACATTCCCTCAACTAAATTATAAACTATAAATTATAAATTATAAAGCAAGAATGATCCCAGCTCCTAAAATTTGTGGCAAGTTTTATTGGTCCACAAATCCAGTAAAGACTAAAGGTCTCAACTTCTTAAAATAAAAAAATAAAAAAAAAAAACCTTTGAAAACTGGTTCATCCTTTCCCCCCCTCTTTATCCCTACATTCTGCTTCTTCCATCTGTCCCTCTGCCACTCCCTAGGTCAGTCACCAAAAGTACGTGCACTAAAGTCAGGGAGGGCAGAGGGGTCTTTTCAAGAGAATCTTGCTCATTCTCGTTGCACCTTTCTAGCCCCAGTGCCTACCACAGAGTCCTCAACAGAGCGGAACTAATCATAAATGTTTCTTGTTGATAATCATGATCACAGAGAGCAGCTATCTGTAGTGAAAAGGTCACTGGTCTCATTAGGAAAAGCCCTGAGTTCAAGTTTTAGTTGTCTAACCCTGGACAAGTAATTGCATTCCTTTGGGTCCTAGTTTCCTCCTGTGTAAATTTGAGAGATTAAACTTCATGATCTCAAAGCTTCCAAAATAGCTCCTTGTTTTCTAATTAACTGTTATCCAGCCATGTCTTCCCACATTCTTTATTTATGGAATTGATTTAAAAAAAAAAAAAAGGACAGTGGGAGTCAGTGTGGTTCAGGCTAAAAAGGGGTCAGTTTGGATTTGAATCCCGACACTACTACCTATGTGACCCTAAGCCACTCCTTGTGCTTTAGGGGCCTCAGTTTCCTTGACTGTAAATAAGGGAGTTGGCCTAGAGTACCTCAAAGTAATTCTTAGCTCCTGATAATAGCTTTGCTACAGTCTTGCCTTTGGAGATATTCTGTATTGCCAAATTCTCAATGTCCTCCTATGGCCGGCCAAGGCAAGGGAGATGAAGGTTGAGGCTCCCATTCCACCATGATTCATTCCCTGAAAACGTTTTCTCCCTGACTGCTATCCACAATACCCCACTGTCTTTCAATTGCAATGTTTAGGCATCTTTCATACATTTAACTTATCCTGAGCCCTTAATGCAAGATAACAGCCCTTTCTTTGTTAACAAGGGGTCCAGGACCTTGGAGGGGATAAAAATGTTATTACTAGCCCCTGCCTAGAATAAAGATTGGGGGTATAGGAGTGGCTAGGTGGCGCAGTGAATAGAGCACCAGCCCTGGAGTCAGGAGGACCTAAGTTCAAATGTGACCTCAGACACTTAACACTTACTAGCCATGTGACCTTGGGCAAGTCACTTAACCCCAACTTCCCTGCCCTCCAAAAAGCAAAAAAAAAAAAAAAAGATTGGGGGTGTCAATAATTTTTTAAAAACCACTGAAAAGCAATATGGTGTAGCCATTAAAATGTCCAGAAAATCTGGATTCAAATCCTGCCCCTGACACTTAGTATGGGACTGTGGGAAAGTCATTTGAACTCTCTGAGACTCATTCTTCTAATCTGTATAATGAGGGCATTGGACTCTATGGTCCCTTTCAACTCAAAACCTATGATCCTATGAACAAAGAAGACCCCATTAAGCTCTGTTATTCATATTTATCATTTCTCATAGCACAATAATATATTCTTCCATTCATTCACCACATTTTTAAAAATCTTCTCCCCAACTGATGAATACCTACTCAGTTTTTTTGCTACCACAAAAAAAAAATGTTCCTATGAATATTTTGGTATATATAGGACAATTCTATCGCAGACTTTCTTGGGGTATATGCCTACTGATAGTTTCCCTATAACTATAACCAGTCAAATCCCTTTGTAAAAAACTGAAGAATTGTGTACTTCTTTTAGAGGTAGCAAAATCAGGGAGAAGTTGGACAGCTGCCCTCTGTGGCATGGGCATCAGGAATCCAGGTAGAGAAGTGGCTAGTGAAAGTAGAACCACCTAGAACCAAGATGTACAGTCTAGAATATGGAATATGAGGGTTGGAAGTTGCTTAGAGATCTTCATATTCATCACTGTAATTTTATGGGTAAGAGAAACTGAAGCACAAAGAAACAGCCATAAATGGCTTGCCTAAGGTCACAAAGTTAGTAAGGGGCAGCTCAGGGAATTGATTAATGACAGTCCCAGGCATCCTTGCAGGATGCTTCCAAAAGAAGAGATGAGAGCACAAGGGCACATGAGAGGTCCAAAGAAGGATGGCACATGAGAGGTCCAAAGAAGGACAGGCAAAGGAAACCATGGGAAGAAGGGAACATGGGATGGCAAAGACAAGCATCATCCAGACAAAGCATGACAGAAGTCAGGGACGAGAGAAGTTCCTGTACTCACCTTGTAGTTTAGTTTAAGGGTCTACATTGGTTTTAGCAACATAATAAAAGTATCTTCCTATTAAAAAACCTCCTAAGTCCCCCCAGAGAAATATTACTAGGAGATTGTTCAGGATAAGGAAAAACATCTAACTACACCTTGAGAGAATGAGTTCTACACAGGACTATCTCGCCCTTCTCCCAAAGGGCCCCAACACATATACTTTATGTGTGAATCCCCTTCAGGGCTCTCCTTGATATAGAAGAATGAGATCCCTTCATGATCACATAAATTTCCCCTTGGATTTATATTGGAAGCAAACGAGGAGACATGATCTATTTCCAGGAATATGGTTATTAGTAAGCCCAGACATGCACAAATCTCCACTATTTGGAGGAATGGCTACTAAATCTATGATCTCATAAGTACAGAGATCTCTCAGTGAGGAAACTTCTACCATCAATGCAAATAATTCACTCATTTTAAACTTATAGTCTCAGAAAGCTAGGGAGAGATCATGGCATAATACAAAGATGACTGAATTTGGAATTTGAAGATATGTTTATAATTTTGTTCCTGTCATCTTGTGGTTTTGTCCTTCACTCTTAAAGAGGACCATGACATCAGGGAGATGATGACATGACTTGCAATTTACTTCAATTTGAGTGAGGAAGGGCTGTGCAAGGTCACCAGCCTCACTTTCTCCTCCAGAGCCATCTGGGTCCAGTGGCCTGATATTCATTAGGACAACTAGAGAAGACCCAGAGTGCAATGGAAGACCTTGGCCCTTTTAAGCTAAGGTCTTTTCAGGTTCTTACTTTAAGTGAGGCAACACCCATTCAGTGAATAGGCATCTTTAAGAAGTGAGATTCAAATTGAAATCAGTTGCAAGTCATGTCATCATGTCCCTGATGTCATGGCCCTCATGGTAAAGCCACAATCTGTGAGTAGTCCCAGCTGCCTGAAGTGGGACCCAGTTGGCCAGTTCCAGTTGGGCAACTCAGCTCATCCTCCCCTCCCTTTTCCCTTCCTCTCCCTCTCCTCCTTCTCCTTCTCCTTCTCCTCCTCCTCCTCCTCCTCTCCTCTCCCCTTCCCTGAGGGTGTTCTGTTTAAAGGAAAGTAAATATTAATGGCCAAAAGCTACCTAGTTAACTTAGGGTTTACTAGCTAGATTTCTATCTCAAAGATCAAGACTTAAACCCAATTTCACTGTGGACCTCATGGATTGGACAACAACAGGTCCTGACCAGTCCCCACTTAATGGTTATTTTCTGGGCCCTCCTGGCTGAGTGAATGTAAATAGTAACTGTTTCTCTTTTGAACAGCAACCATGAGGATCTTCCCCTCCCAGTTTGATCCTGCCACTTACTACCTTAGGCAAGTCACTTAAATTCTCCAGACCTCAGTTTTCTTATATGAAAACTGAGAACACTAGACTAGATGATTTCTAAAGTCTCTTTCAATTCTAAATCCATGAATCTATGATCCAGGGACCATGGTGAAGCTGTGACATTCACGGTCACACCATTAGTGCTTGTCAGAGACAGAATTTAAAATTGGACTTTCCTGAATACAAGACCAGGCCTCTATCCATAACTTAGTCCAAATACTTCCCCAGTTCACTGTCCTCACAAACAGAGGTCATTAGGGAGGCAATGTGGTACAGGTGGAAACACACTGGACCTAGAGCCAGAAAGCCCAGCTGGCGCAGTCAAGATGGCGGAGTAGAAGCAGGACCTCTGTATGACTCTGGCTTCCACCTTACCCAATTCATGTAAAAAGGGGACTCTAAACAAACTTTGGAGCTGCAAAACCCACAAAATGGCACAGCCCAGCAGGCCGGCAGGAATCAGCCAGCACAGCACTCTGGGAGCCGAACCCAGGCCCGAGTGAGCAGAGATTTTAGCCCCAGGGCAGGCCTGACCAGCCGCTGGCAGGAGGGACTCCACATCAGCAGCAGCTGTGGCCGTTTCCAGATTTATCAACACATAGATGTGAAGGACAAAGTGAGAGGTCAGTGCAGTCTGGGACTTTGGGACCCAGTAGTTGGGAGTGACTCGGCTTTTGCCCCCCAGGGTAAGAAGCCCTGCCAAGGCTCTGCAGCTGCCCTCACATGGCAGCTTCAGCTCCTGGCCTGCTGAGTATAGGAGGACCAAGCACCAGTCTGAGGGGTAATCACTCTTGCTCTAACCTGCTTGGATCTGGATTGCAGGCTAGGGTAGAGGTCCTGGGGTGTGTGTCCAGCTTGCCAGAGCATGTGGAGGCTTCAAAGACAGCACCCAAATAATACCTCCAGCAGCTGAGAAAACCCCAGAATTTGGTACGAAGTTCCCCTGTCTGGTGGCAGAGTCCTACTGTGGCAAAAAGCCCAAAAGTCAAGTAATTGAATGGTAACATGACCAGGCAAAGGAAACAAAGAAAACAGAAGAATCCAACATTAGACTCCTATTTTGGGGACAAAAAGGATCAAAGCATGGAACAGGAAGAAGACAGTGAAGTCAGAACTCCTGCACCAAAAGCTTCAAAGGAAAATACGAACTAGTTACAGGCCATAGAGGACCTTAAGAAGCAGATAAGAGAAGTGGAGGAAAAATTAGGAAGAGAAATGAGAGCAATGCAAGAAAATTATAAAATGAGAGTCAACAGCCTGATTGAGGAAAATAACACCTTAAAAAATAGACTAACTCAATTGGCAAAAGAGGCTCAAAAAGGCAATGAGGAGAAGAATGCCTTAAAAAGCTGAATTTCCTATATGGAAAAAGAATCTCAAAAACTCAATGAGGAGAATAATTGCTTCAGAATTAGATTGGAGCAAATGGAAGCTATTGACTTTATTAGAAATCAAGATAATGTTAAACAGATCCAAACAAATGAAAGAATAGAAGGCAATGTGAAATATCTCACTGGAAAAACCACTGACCTGGAAAATAGGTCCAGGATAGATAATTTTAAAATTATTGAACTATCTGAAAGCCATGATCAAAGAAAGAACCTAGAATTCATTCTCCAAGAAATTCTCAAGGAAAACTGCCCTGATGTTTTAGAACCAGAGGGCAAAATAGAGGTTGAAAGAATCCACTGATCACCTCCTGAAAAAAATCCCAAAAAGAAAACTCCTAGGAATATTATAGCCAGGTTCCAGAGTTCCCAGATCAAGGAGAGAATATTACAAGCAGCCAGCAAGAAACAATTTTAATATTGTGGAAACACAATCAGGATAACTCAGGATCTGGCAGCTTCTACACTGAGGGATCGAAGGGCTTGGAATGTGATGTTCCCGAGGTCAAAGGAGCTGGGATTAAAACCAAGAATCACCTACCCAGAAAAACTGAGTATCATGTTTCAGGGGAAGATATGGTCATTCAGTGGAATAGAGGAATTTCAAGCATTCCTGATGAAAAAACCAGAGTTGAATAGAAAATTTGACATTCAAATATAAGAAGCAAGAGAAGCATGAGAAGGTAAACAGGGAAAAGAAATCACAAGGAACTTATCAACCTTGAACTATTAACATTCCTACATGGAAAAACAATAATTGTTTTGATGAAGCTTTCCTCAGTATGAAAATAGTTGAAGGAAATAGAAATATATATATATATATATATATATATATATATATATATATATATATA
>NW_027185712.1:19285025-19286286 GCF_028583685.1 Petaurus breviceps papuanus
ATATATATATATATATATATATATATATATATATATATATATATATAAGGGTATATGGGCATATGAATACATATATGAATTTGTGTATATATGTTTACAGGTATACATAGATAGAGGGCATAGGACCAATTTAATAGGAAGTGATGATACTTAAAAGGTGAAATTAAGAGATGAGAGAGGAATATAATGAGAGGAGATGGGGAGAGACAGAATGGGGTAAACTATCTCATATAGAAGAGGCAAGGGAAAATGGTTACAATGGAGGGGAAGAATAGGAAGGCAAAAGGGAATGGGTCAGGGTGGCCAGGTAGCACAGCAAGTAAGAGCACCGGCCCCAGTGTCGGGATGACCTGGGGATCGAATCCGGGCTCAGACACTTAGCACCCACCCAGAAACACCTGGCTGTGTAACCTTGAGCAAGTTATTTAACCCCAATTGCTTAGGGGCGGCCAGGTGGCTCAGCAAGTAAGAGCACTGGCCCCAGTGTCGGGGTGACCTGGGGAATCGAATCCGGGCTCAGACACTTAGCACCACACCCAGAAATAACTGGCTGTGTAACCTTGAGCAAGTTACTTAACCCCAATTGCTTTTAAAAAAAGGGGGGGGGATGGGTCAACCTTATTCACATTGAATTTGGCTTGGGGAGGGAATGAAATACACACTAAATAGGGTATTTCACCCTACAGAAGAGTAAGAGGGGGAAGGGGATGAGAGAGGGGATGATGGAAGGGAGGGCAGGCTGGGGGAAAGGGAAGTTGGAAGCACTCACTTTTGAAAAGTTACGGGATCAAAGTAGAGAATGGAACAAGTGGGAAGTGGTATAGGAGGGAGGGAAATATAGTCAGTCTTTTACAATATATCTACTATGTTAATGTTTTGCATTAGCTACACATGTACAACCTATACTGAACTGCTTATCTTCCCAGTAAGGGTGGATGAAAAGGGAGGAAGGGAATGCATCTGGAATTCAAAGTTTTAAAATCAAATGTTTTTTGGGGGAATGTAATTGGGAAATAAGATATACAGGCACTGGGGCATAGAGATCCACCGTGCCCTACTGGAAAAGTCAAAAAGGGTATGGGAGAAAATACAGGAGAGAGCAGATTGGAGGAGGGGATATCCTGTGGGACTGCTATTTTGGGGCAGTGGGTAGGGGAAAAAAGGGGAGAAAATTTGTAGCTCAAAATCTGGAGGAAATGAATGATGTAAATCAGAAGTTAATAAAGCATTTGGAAAATGAGAAAAAAAAAAAAAGGAAGCA
>NW_027185712.1:19306286-19321866 GCF_028583685.1 Petaurus breviceps papuanus
TAATTATCCATCACAAAATACATCATGCTTGCCATATGGGGGAATAAACTAGAAAATTTATTAAGATACCAAAAGACTGAGTCCCAAAACCAGAAAGTGAAAGCCATCAGAGTAGTTATGACATTGGCACAGGTAGATAAAGTAGAAAGCACCCACATTTTCAAGCCTTTAAAACAGAACAGGCTACCTCAGGCAAAGGTCCTCCTCTCCCCACTCACAGCAACCACCCAGCGTCCGGGAAGCGCGCTCCCAGCAGCTCCGGCCCCTGGCAGTCCTCAGCAGGAGTCCTTAGCAGAAATTCTGGCTAACTCAAAAAGGGCTTCGCGCTGCCGCTGCCTCTGCTGCTGCTGCCGCCATCGCCACCACCACCAGCCACCCCAAGAACTCTAGTTTGGCTTCCGCTTCCTCTTGCTCCGCCCCTTCCTGCTACGTCAGCAAGTCCAACGGGGCATGGGAGATCTTTAAATCCCATAACCCTTACATTCGGCCCCAAGATCTTTCATTTCCCTTACTTGGCAAAAATACAGTAGGAATAAATGGTGTCAACAAAATTTCACAACAATATAACAAGAATAGCACACAATAAACACAGAAAACCATATTTTAGGGTGGGGCTTGAGCACAAGCTCCCCATCATTCCCCCCACCCCGAACAAATGGGGCCCCAAAATCTTGTGGTAAGGGGTGAAGATCTCTTCTTCTGTGGCTACTTGCTGCTGAAATCGGATGTAGAGCTATCCCTGTCCTAAGGGGTCCCATTTGGGAGGTCAGTTCTTAATATGCTTGATGCCAGGTCCAAGGGTGACACATCACAGTTGCAGACGGGGGTGACATCCAGCTTAAGCTATCAAGCATCTACAGATGGAGGGTACCAAGCCTGTGGAAACAAATCTAACAAACAAGGTGAACAGACAAAAAATCAAGAAGAAGCAAAGAGACAATAACCAGACTATTGTAGCCTCACTCACGGTAGAATAAATGACTTAAGGGTACAATTTTGTAATCATCTTCTCCAGAATAGACAATAGTTACAGTGTTATCCCTCCCATATGCTATAATCTCTGCAGCCTTTGGAACATCATCTGGCTTCTGTTTTACCCATACTTTAGCTCCTGATTTTATTCTATCAGTAGAACCAAATCCTTCAGTTCCTGTGACAGTTATTTTGGAAGGAGGGTCAGTTTTTACAAGTGGCATTGTTTTACAAGGAACGATAATCACTTGAACTATCCTATCATTCTTGTGAATCTGTATGGGCCCTTCACCTAAATTCTGGAATGTTACAACAATTTCTCCTTGATAATTAGAATCTATTACTCCAGCCAATACATGTATTCCTTGAGCTGCTAATCCTGATTTGGGTAAAATCTGTCCAAAGTGATTTTTAGGGATTCTTATGCATATCCCAGTGGAGATTTTTCTTATTTCTTTTCTGTCCAACCAAAAGTCCTCTAAACAATGTAAATCATACCCCACCGAACCAGGTGGTCCTGGGTACGGTGCTGGGACATCGGGCCTCAAGGTCCAATACTCAATATTTGGGATCTTGTGTGTTTGTTGTTTTCTAATTTGCAGATTGGGGGTCATCATTCTGGCTAGAGGTGTACTTCCTCCCAATGGTCTATTATTCAAATTATGCAAAGCCATGAACAAATTATCCTTCCAATGTTGATATGAATTATTGGAACTTAACTTCCTCAACTGTTCTTTCAGTAATCCATTCATTCTTTCAATTAACCCAGATGCTTCTGGATAATATGGAATATGATATATCCATTCTATATTGTTTAGTATACAATACTTCTTCATTTCATTGCCTTTGAAATGTGACCCATTGTCACTTTGAATCTGCATTGGGGTTCCATAATGTAGACTTGTGAGATCTAGAGTTTTACAAGTGTTTTTCTGGGTTGCATTCTTATAAGGACAAGCTACTAGTACACCTGAATAGGTGTCAACACAAGTACATATAAATCTGCATCCTTTATCCAGTGATAGTGGACCAATATAATCTATTTGCCAGATTTGGGCTGGGACTTTTCCTCTTGCTATCTCTCCAGTTACTACCCGAGGAACAGTTCGCTCCTTTTCCAATTGACATATATGACATTCTTCTGCTATCTGTTTTAACAGTGAATGAGAGATACTAATACCTCGATCTTGTGCCCACTGGTGTGTGGCCTGGACCCCCAAATGGCCTGCTGTTTGATGGACCCATTTTGCTAATACCGGATCATCAGTTGTTGTCAAAGTAGAGACAATATGTTCAGTAGCAATCTTTGCCAGTCGATCAGCATGAGCATTGTACTCATGTTCTGGTGTGGTGGGGGCCACGTGAGCATCTACATGAAAAACTGACAAGTCAGTGACCAAAGACATGTTCCAGATATCTTCCCATAATTCTTTGCCCCAGACTTGTTTACCATGAATTTCCCAATTTTCATTTTTCCACATGGGCATCCATGTAGCTAACCCATTAGCTACCGCCCATGAATCAGTGAATATATGACACTGTCCACCTTGTTCTATTTTGATGGCTTGATATACTGCCATAAGTTCAGCATATTGGCTACTTGCACCTATCCCAGTACTTTCCAAAGTCCTTCTAGTGCATGGGTTATAGGCCACTGCTTTCCAATGTCTTTTTTGCCCCAAATATTTTGCTGTCCCATCAGTAAACCATGCATGTCTCTTTTGTTCCTCAGTTAATACATCATATCCCTCATTCCATTTTACAGTGGACTGTACCAACTGTTGCTTTGGCTCAGGGGGTGTGTCATTCCTCTCAATTTCTATTTTTGCTATAGATTCATGCAGAGCAGAGACTCCACTTTTTGCCTGTTTTTGCTCTATTTTGAATATACCACTTCCATTTCATTATACTAGCCTCTTGGGCATGTCCAATTCTGTGAGAAGCTGGGGTACTCATTACCCAGGTCATAATTGGGATTCCAGGTCTTAATATCACTTCATGGCCCACAGTCAGTTGTTCAGTCTCCACCAAAGCCCAATATGCAGCTAACAACTGCTTTTCAAAAGGTGTATACTGGACTCCAGATGAAAGGAGTTTCCTACACCAAAATCCCAAAGGTACATTTCGGCTTTGTTGTTTTTGCCATAAGCTCCAGTTTGCATAATCATCTTGTACAGTCACTTGCAATTCCACTGGACCATTTTGCATGGGCCACAAATCTAGGGCCAATTGTATGGCAGCCTTGGCTTCTTCAAGAGTTTTACTCTGCTCAAGTCCCCAATCGAATTCATATTTCTTCCGTGTGACTCTATATAAATAAAGGTTTTAAAATCTGTCCCAAATGTGGAATGTGGTGCCTCCAGTATCCAAACAATCCTATGAACTTTTGGGCCTCCTTCTTATTGGTAGGGGTAGGGAAATCCTGAATCTTTTTTCGGGCTTGAGAAAGAATCTCCCTTAGCCCCTTGTTCCATTGTATACCCCAAAATTTCACATTCTGATCTGGTCCTTGAACCTTTGCAGGGTCAATTTCCCACCCTTTACTTTTCATATGCTCAACTAGAAGGGTCAAACTCCTTTCCACTACTTTCGCATCTTTTCTCTGTATCATGATATCATCAATGTAGTGGGTAAGCTGTACACCAGGTAGCTTTAATTCATCCAACTGTTCAGCCACAATCCTGTGACAAATAGTGGGGCTATGTATGTACCCTTGTGGCAAGCGGGTGAAAGTGTATTGTCTACCCTGCCAAGTGAAAGCGAAGTGGTCCCATTGTTTAGGGTCTATTGGGATGGTGAAGAAGGCATTTGCCAAGTCAATACTACATACCAAGTCCCATCATATTTCTGGATCCTTTCTATTAAGGTGATGGTATCTGGAACTGCAGCATACAAAGAAGGAGTCACCTTATTCAACTGTCTATAATCCACAGTCATTCTCCATGTCCCATCTGATTTTCTTACTGGCCAGACAGGATTATTCCATCTTGTGGTTGTAGGGACTAACACTCCTGCTTCAACATATTTCTTTATAGTAGTGGTAATTTCATCTTGCCCACCTGGCACACAATACTGTTTTAAAGTAATTACTTCAGAAGGTTCAGGTAAAGTGATTGGGTCCATTTTTAGTTTTCCCACTAAAACTGTATTAATTCCTATCTTCCTCACAGCAAATTGGTATCTTCCTTCAGGTAAATTCAGAGTCATACCTCTCAATACATCTATTCCAATGATGTATTCAGGAATGGGTACAACAACCACAGTATATTCCTTCTTAGGTAACTGCCCAATTTTCATTATTATTTTAACCTGTCTGG
The DNA here is from genome assembly GCF_028583685.1 of Petaurus breviceps papuanus. Lineage (NCBI taxonomy): Eukaryota > Metazoa > Chordata > Mammalia > Diprotodontia > Petauridae > Petaurus > Petaurus breviceps. The sequence goes on from NW_027185712.1 coordinate 19,310,576, forward strand.
CTGATATTTCAGTGCCTCCTAGACCTGTGATGGTAATAGGAGTTCCATGTTTAAACTTATCAGGGTTTCCATAGATAAGTGTGGCCTCAGCCCCAGTATCAAGCAGTGCCCTAGTCACAGTAGTTGATCCATTCTTCCAATATATTGTTAAACCAATATGGGGTCTGCAATCTCTTCTGCATATTTCTTTTATCTGGGCTGGGGCTTGGCCTATCTCCTATTCCCCCTGAAGGTGGGGTACACTTGGATACAAAGATTCAGATTCAGAAATACCTGTGGGGGTGGTTCCTGCTTCCCTGTTCATTATAATGCTAAGTACCTTTTCTTGGTACAGCTTATGCAGCTCTTCAGTTGGAATACCATCTATTCTTCTGAAGTCCACCCCAGCTCTTAATAGAGCAGTAAACAGTTCCCTTCTTGTTAGTCTATTTTGTCTCTGAATCCTCTGGCTGTTTACTCTTCTCTCACCAGGCAATTTGTCTTTTTCCCATTCCCCTAAATCGCTTAATTGTGAAATCTTATCCAGCACCTCTGAAAGAGGGTGCCATATTTCTCCAATTAACAGAGTCAGAATTAGGTGCTTATATGCAGGAGGAGCCGTCTTCACTATGATATTTCTATGAGGAACTCCTAGGGGGGTATCATAATATGCATTTGCATCTCCAATCAGGATAGCAGTTTTCATTACCTCCTCCTTTAGTTTTCTCATACAGTCTCTAAGTGAGTACCAGGGTCTGTCTCCCCTAGGCCACATAGATTCAGTTGGATATTGCTTTGTGCAACCTTCTGCAGCTAAAGCTAGAAGATTCGTTTTATTATTTCCTCCTTGCATATGGTGATCCCTAAAAGCCTGGTGTACAAAAGGATTCTGACTGATACTTATGAATTTTAAACAGTCCTCACTGTCCAGTGTTATTCCTCCGGCGCCTTCATCAGTGATTCTTACTATCCAAGACACTAAAGACTCCCCCATTCTTTGGGTAAATCTACTCAATATATCAGTGATCTCCTGTTGAGTGAAATCCTCAATTATCTCCCTGGACTCTGTTTTGCCTCGGTGGTTCTCCTGTCTTCTTCTTCATATGGGGAGAGCTTCTACATTAGAAGACTCCTCATCTAACCTTGCTCCATTCTCCTCACACACATTCTCCTGGAAGCTGTCAGGGCAACTCTGCCCAGCCTGTACAAAAGCTGCATGCACATTCGTTCTGCTAGTTTTTTGCTTCCTTTTAGCTACATGAACAGTAGCTTGCTCCTGGACCACATGAGTCCCTCCAGTTTGCTCTTCTGAGTGCTGTGACACAGAAGAATCCTCAGGCAAACCAGCTGACTCCCTAGCCATCCGAGCTCTTTCCTTCAGCAGCTTATCCCTACTTTTACACATAAGGCAATAACTTGTTAGCAGCACACAGCCTCTCCTGCACACTCCTGCCAGTTCTTTGCCTGGATCTATGGGTATTGCTTTCAAACATCTTTCCAAATCTCCAGGTTCTCCCTCTTTTAGCCTTGGTTCCCAGTTTTCACAGGGCCCTGTGCTTTTAGCCCATTCTCTGGCTAGAGAGGAATCAGGAAAATCCTCCCATCCTGGAATAGCCATTTCTCCCTCTAAAGCCCCACTGCTTCCAAATAGAGGCCTGACATTTTGTGATCCCATCCTGGTCGCCAAATGTATCAGCAATGCCATATTCACAATGCCTATGGAGATTACAGATATGCTGATATAATTATCCATCACAAAATACATCATGCTTGCCACATGGGGGAATAAACTAGAAAATTTATTAAGATACCAAAAAACTGAGTCCCAAAACCAGAAAGTGAAAGCCATCAGAGTAGTTATGACGCTGGCACAGGTAGATAAAGTAGAAAGCACCCACATTTTCAAGCCTTTAAAACAGAACAGGCTACCTCAGGCAAAGGTCCTCCTCTCCCCACTCACAGCAACCACCCAGCGTCCGGGAAGCGCGCTCCCAGCAGCTCCGGCCCCTGGCAGTCCTCAGTAGGAGTCCTTAGCAGAAATTCTGGCTAACTCAAAAAGGGCTTCGCGCTGCTTCTGCCTCTGCTGCTACTGCCGCCGTCGCCACCACCACCAGCCACCGCAGGAACTCTAGTTTGGCTTCCGCTTCATCTTGCTCCGCCCCTTCCTGCTACATCAGCAAGTCCAACAGGGCATGAAAGATCTTTAAATCCCATAACCCTTACACTTGGACAGGGCATTTCATATTTCTAGGCCTCAGTTTCCTCATATGTATAGGAGGTATTTGGACTAGATGGTTTTTCTAAGATTCTTTCTACTTCAAAATACCAAAAATCCCAACATATTTTCCTTTTCATCATAAGAAGGCAAATGCTTGTTTCTTCTCTTTTTTCTTTTTGGAGGGGTGAAGGTAGGGCAATTGGGGTTAAGTGACTTGCCCAAGGTCACATGGCTAGTTTTGTGTTAAGTGTTTGAGGTCAGATTTGAACTCAGGTCCTCTTGACTCCTAGGCCAGTGCTCTATTCATTGAGCCACCTAGACACACCATGATTGTTTCTTCTACAAATATTTCTTGCTTGGATTCTTAGAGAGGTAGTGTGGTCCAGTGGATGGATAGAAGTGGAATTCAAAGACATAGGTTCAAGTCCTAGCTCCACTAAGTATTTTACTTTAGTCAAAATGAAGTGGTTGGATGAGATGATTTCTGAGGTCCTTTCTAGTGCTAAATCTATGATCTTATGATAAAAAGTATTATACTGCAAGATTCTTCCTCTCCACAAAACTCATTTACATCTTTTGTCTTATGCTGTCTGGTGACTGTATTCTCCTCTAGATACAAAACTATGGCATATACTCATACATAGATTGTAAAAAAAAAAAAGAATGGTGGATCTTAAAGTAAAAATACAGAACTGCTTTCTTTCCCTCAAATACAAGGTTTTCTGGCAAGCATAGAGTGAAAATTTGTTGCTTATGTCAATATTTCCAATGCCATTTCTGCCTTTCTAGTCTTCTATAGAGGGCATCTTTTTACAGAGCTTTTATGAAAAGATATTATCTCTCTCCCTCCTCCTCATCCATGTGAGAACTCAGATTTCTTTTTAGATCCTCATCCAAAGCTTGAAGTGACACTAAAAACAACTACCAACTGATGTCTGCCAACCCTCTCTACTCCCTTCCCCCTTCGCCCCATCTAAATGAGGGCAGACTCCATTACAGAGCTCACATGGTAACTGAATAATTGACTTCTTTAAACTTTTGCCAACCAATCCCTTCCTCATTCTTTTCCTTCTTTAAATGGTTTTTACTCCTTTTATCTTGAAATTCAAACAGTTGGAATTTTTTTTTTGGGGGGGGAGGACTGAGTGGTTTTTGTTTTTTGTTAAAAAGCCCAAACGCCTGTTGTCGCTGTGTGACTTAATATCTAGTGAGCCAGCTTCTTCAATGGAAACTTGGGAAAGAAAAGATAGTCCAGCAATTAGTTTACCTAGATATTTTCAGTCACCATATCTTACAGGAGCAAAACAATTTCTTCTAGATTTTGCTAAGGGGAGGACAGATGTTGTCATCATCTTCTCCAAGCTTTCTTTTCTCCAAGGGCTCCTGAGGGGACTGAAGATTCAACTTCTGTTTAGGGCTTAAAAGAAGAGTCCCCTTTTCTACCATGGTGAAGTTGTGTAGAGAAAAAGGGCAGTCTCTGAAACAGACTTCTGGTAAAGTCATCAATCAGTTCCATAACTGCAAAGAGGACCCTGGTAATTTTTAAAAAGTTATCTCTAATGTAACAAACTCTTCCAGGAAATAATAATGGTCATCAGATGACTGCAACTAGCTGGTTTGAAATGTTTTTAAAGAATCACCCTTAGATTTACTAAAGCCCAAGGGGAACCACTGACTGACTCCTAAAAGTAAAAGTGGCCCTAAGCAGAAAAAAATGATGTTTTGTAGCTAGCTGTTTGCAATTCAACTTCTTTATTTTGTCCTATAAGTTTTAAAGAATGAAAAGTAAATTGTTTTTCTAGAGGCTTCTGCAAAAGCTGCCTGGGAGTCTAAAATATTAGCCTCTTCCTTTCCATCATCAATTCCTCTGTAGACCAAGGAACAGGAGAAAAAAACAACAACATAGAATTTGGAGGTTTGCGAATACCAACTAGTTAGTTCTCTTAGGCTTTTTGGAGTACTCCCTCCAGAATCTTTCTCTCCCTTTCCAAAAGAACACCAAAATAAAGAGATTAAAAAGGAAAAGGTAGTTTTCATCTAATGTAACTTGTCTCTGAATATGAACAAATCCTCACTGCCTTCAGAGACCAGCCAGAAGCTCTCCAACTCCTTTCTTCTTAGTGAAAGTCGAAAATGTGCCCTCTTCCCAGCATGACTTGGAATGGAAAAATTGACATTTTTGTGCAGATTGACTTATAAAGCCATCTTGAAAAGTGAATAAACTACTCCTTGAAGCTGTAGCCAACAGATCCCTCTCTTCTCCATCTGCAGTGTGCTTTCCTGCCCCCTCTATTTTTAGAGGAAATACAAAAATTACTTTTTTTTCACATGTTATTTGGTTATTTAACTCCTTCAGGATTCAAGGCCTAGCCACTGCAATTCTTTTTTTCATCTCTCTTTTGAACCTTCAAACAGAGGGAGAATAAGACTATGTCTACATGATGCCAAACATCTGGATGAAAGAACGAAGATTCCACCATCTAAAATCCAGATGTTCACAAATATCCAGATGTACACAGATATCTAAATATCAAAAATATCAATTTCCATGTCAATTTTTGGCATTATGTACAGTCTTGCTCTCAGGCTCCAGAAAGTATCTCTGTGTATGCTTAGTCTATTTATTTCTGTTTTTGTCTCAGTGAACTCAGTGTAAAGGAATGCAACCAACGATCCCAAAAGTCATTTGCCACAGGCTGTCCTGAAAAAAAAAAAAAGACATCACAAAAGGGCATCATTTAACCCCTTTTTTAAAAAAAGTTACTTTCCTCATTTTTCCTTTTCCAGTTGGAGGGGATTTTTTTTTAATATCTGAAGCAATATCAGAGGTTGTCAATATGGCGAGGCATGTAGTAGAACTAAAATACCTACCATTAACCATAACTTATTGATGAATTGTCCTGTGTTTTATATTTCTGTCAATAAAGTTACACATTTAATCCAATTTTACAAAGATACTTAGTGGGATTTGCACTAGACTAGAGACTCTCCACCTCCCTACCCCTCAAAATACATATATTCATACGTTTACATGCGTATGTGTACAGAAGCACTGGTGTGTATTTGTGTAGAGGTGATATGTATAAATGTATACATAGAAGTAGATGATAGTGATAGATCATAAAGATAGAGATCGATAATAAGAGAGTAATTAATATAGATAATGAGAGAGAGAGCAAGAGATAGGTGCACCTCTGCCCAGAGAAGATGGGGTATGTCTCGATGCTCTCCAACCCCCATACATCTTTTAAAAGGGAAATCTCCTCGGGCCGCCTGGAACATTCTGTTTGCCCTGTAGAAGTAATAGGTCTAAGTCGAAAGTCCAGGAATACCTTTTTAAGAGGAAGCATTTGATAGTAAGTCTTGTCTCTAGAAGAACTCAACCCTGTGACAGACATCTCGCCTCTTGTCTTTGACCTTGACTTGATCCCTACTTCTAGACTGTCATCTTCTTAGATCCTGTCCCAGCCAACTGACCTCACATCTGCCTAATGCATCATTTTCCAGCATTACTTCCCATCTTTTGTGGAAGCTTCCAGACAAACTGGCTAGCAACTTGCTATAGTTGATAAATTTTCTCTTTGATGGGGAGGTGGGTAGATACACAGATACATAGTTATCTCTGTTGTTGGTCAGCTGTTTCAGTCATGTCCAACTCTTCATGACCCCATTTAGTGTTTTCTTGGCAAAGATTCCAGAGTGGTCTGCCACTTCCCTCTCCAGCTCATTCTACAGATGAAGAAACTGGGGCAAATAGAGCTGAGACTTGTCCAGGGTCACACCGTTAGTAAATGTCTGAGACCAGATTTGGACTCAAGAAGATGAGTCTTCCTGACTCCAGGTACAACACTCTATCTATTGTGCCACCTAGTAAAGATCAAAATAGAAAGAAACAGAAATAATATTATCCTGAGAATATTCTACATACCACCAAGACAGAAGGAAGAAACTAATCACAACTCTGGCACAGAAAAATATCATAATCATGGGGGATTTTAATTGGTTATGCATTTGCTATTTGCAAATGCTATTTGCAAGAGCTGTCTGACAAAAGCAGAACAGTTAATACATTCTCATGTAATACCTTCTCTAGAAGGGGAAAGAATGACCCAAACCCGCGTAGTGTTCTTTATTTCAGGGTTTTTCACTCATCTCCTGAAGCAAGAAAATATCCATGCTTTGGGATTTGAGTGGGACTAAAAGGAGAGTCCACAGAAAGGAAGAGTTGAGAGAATACACTAAGAGAAGGGTAATATCTCTTCCCACTGTCTGATTTTTTTTTAATGATTAAGGAAGTAGTTAAGGGTGTTATTAATTTTTCTTTTCCAAAAATACAAGTGTCTCATAAATGGCTGAGCTTTTTTTTTAAAGTATTTTATCTTATCTTATTACTTTTTTTTTGTCTTTTACTTTGAGTTTACAAGATTCAGTTCCCCAGTTCTTTGAGTTTCAAATTTTCTGCCCCTCCTTCCCCTTCACCCCCCTCTATGGTGGCATACAATCAGGCATAGGACAGGATCTGCAAATACTTTCACATTAAACATTGGTCAGATTGTAAAGAAGGATTGTAATGGATGGAATGAACAATGGGAAAGAGGAAATAAAACCAAACAAGAAAGAGAAAGAGAGCAGGTAATTTGCTTCAATCTACATTCAAACTCTGTTCTTTCTGGTTCTTTCTCTGGATGTAGACATCTCTCTCCATCATGAGTCTTTTGGGGTTGGCTTACAACCCTGCATTGCTGAAAGGAGTCCAGTCTATCAAAGTTGGTCATCACACATACATTGTGTCTGTAATTGTGTACAGATTTCTCCTGGTTCTGCTCTTCTCACTCAGCATCAGTTTGTATAAGGCTCTCCAGGTAGCTATGAAGTCCATCTGCTCTTCATTTCTTATGGTGCAATAGTATTCCATTACATTCATGTACACTAAGCTTTTCTTTGATGACAAGTGGATATCAGCAGTATACTTACCTAGCAGATACTAAATGCACCCTGCCCCCCAGAAAAGGCTACCATCTCTGACGAGAGGGCTGCTGAGCCTCTTTTAGAGCTGTTCCTCCACCTTTGTTGTCTACTGGGAACTCAACTCTCACCTGCAGCTCCAAGAAACTGTAGCATGCCCAGCTGCCACATCCTGGTAAACTGTCTCAGAGGGTGACCAAGGGTCTCCAGCACATCAGTGAGTTAGGGGGATGTCTACCCCAAGCATGTGAAGACCTCCCTCATGGAATGGGCAAATGAGAACAATTTGTTCCAAGGCCGCTGAAGTAGGCTCTGTGGAGCCCTTGGAGCTTGGTCAGATATCAAAGATGTCAAGGTATTCTACCACATCAGGGCCATTGCCAGCTGTCTTAAGTTTTGTCGTGTCATTGAACTTCGATGACCCTGGAAAACAGAGTAAGGCTGACAACTTTGTCCAACTCTGCCTCCATTACATCCAATTCACACACAAGTATCACCTGGGATGTCATTGGTCCTCTTCAGAAACGAAGGACAAGCAACAACTAAGAGTATGCATGCACATACAGAGACAGGTCCTTGATGTGTCCTTTCTATGTAAAGGCAAAATCTTTTCAAATGATATCCTTATTTTTGTTTTATACCCTCTCTGTTGCCCAATATATCCGACAGAGAGAACCATCCATTATGACAAAGAATTTAAAAAAAGGATAAAAAGCAACTGAACAAAAGTAACCAGTGCATCAACCAAACCTGATAGTATAAACGGTGTATCACATTGTAGAAGTCAGCAATATCTATTTTCATTCACCAATGACAAAGGACTCAAGCTTGGTCATTGTAATGACATAATATTACTCTCTCCATTTGCATAGTTGTAGTCATTGTGTATTTGTTTTTTCCTGTTCTCTTTACTTCATCTGGCATTAGTCTGCTTAAGTCTTTCAGGGTTTCCCTACAGTATTCATCCTGTTTTTACAGCATAATAGCAGTCCAGCACATTCATATAATGCAGTTTATTTAGTCATTTCCCAATCAGTGGGCATGAATTTGATTTCCAGTTTTTCACTTTTACAAAAAGTGCTGCTACAACTCTTTTGTGTATATTGAACCTTTCTCTGTATCTTTAATCTCCTTGGCAGTTTATGCCTCACATTGGACATTTTAGTCACTGTCTTATCATCATTCCAAATTGCTTTCCAGAATGATTTGGCCAGTTCACAGGTTTGCCAACAGCGTATTACTGTGCTTGTCTTTCCATACTTCCTTCATTGTCATTGTCATTGTCAATATGCTGGGTGTAAGATAAAACCTCAGATTTGTTCTGATACACATTTTTCCTAATGATTAATAGAAAGCTTTCATATGTCTGATACAAGCTTGTGATTCTTCCTTTGAAAATTGTCCATTCGTTTCCTTTGACTACTTATCCAATAAGAATGATTTTTGATGTAATAGATTCATGTTAGAGGCAGCCAGTAACACTGGATGGAAAGAGGACCTTGGAGTGAGGAAGATTTAAGTTCAAGGACCACATCTGATACATATTGGCTGAGTGGCCCTGAGCAAGTCAGAGCTCTACCTACTAAGACTAAGTGATATAGAGGTATGGACCTTCATTGGTAGAGAGAACTTTTTCATCTAAGAAATCTTCATACTGGGGTGCCTAGGTGGCACAGTGAATAGAGCCTGGAGTCAGGAGAAATTGAATTCAAATCTGACACTTAACACTTCCTAGCTGTGTGACCTTGGGTAAGTCACTTAAACCTAATTGCCCTGCCTTCCCCCCTCCAAAAAGCAAAAAAAAAAAAAAAAGTCCTCATACCAATGAAATCATAGACCTAGTCTCTATTCCAGTATTTGTGTTAGTTTTTTGAGATTTCTTAAATATCTGACAAAGAATGAGAAATGAGAATGAGAAAGAAACTGCCCTTTGAAAAAGAATAGTCCCGTAGAGAGAGTGTTTGGAAGTGTTTGGAAGCCATTGTTATGTAAGGGGTTTTTCTTACCAAAAATGGTATATGTGGTCTCTAGTAAAACTTTCATAGCCATACACTTAAACTTGGGAATGGAATTTTCTAACCTGTGTAAAAATCTTCCAAATTATTAGCTTCAGTGGACTTAAATCTATTTTCTAAAAATGCAATACCACTGATTAACATCATGGAAAATGGAAGTAATTATATTTCTTTTTTATTTAATTCTATTTTTTCAATTAACAAAATGCTATTTTCTCTTTCTCCTACCTCCTCCCTCCATTGGGAGAAAGAAAAACTCATAATGAATATGTCTAGCAAAACAAGGCAAATTCTTATGTTGCCCAAGTCCAAAAAGTATCCCATCTCATTCTGTACCCTTAGTATTATCTTAATCAGGAGGTGGTTAGCATGTTCTACCATTGGTCTTTACTAGCTGGATTAAAAACAAAACAAAACAAGAAAACCTTGCACAATTCATAAATAAGAATGAAAAATGAGTATCACGATTTTTTTCAATGATACACTTCCTCTATTTTGAATGATATATTTTTGGTATTTTTCTTAGCTAAGACAACCATTAAAAACAAGTATCAAAATAAACAAATTAAAACCATGTACATTCATATAATTTAAAAATAAATATTCATGTAAGTGATATGCTCAGAAATATTATGTACAATAAGATGTACAATCAAAAAAGTTTGTAGATTACAGCTTTAGACTGGTGAGATTGGCTTTGATATCCTCAGAAGGGTGGAATAAGAGATAGCTTTCTGAGAGCCTCAGGAAGCTTGGTGTTTGCCCAGAGCTCCCTCAAGTGTTGGGTGAAGGACGTAACCCTGGGAGTGAGTGTGTGACCTTACTGAAGGGGGTGAAGCACTTGGTCTACCACCCATGGTTAGTTTAAAATGTTTATTAAATAGCATGTGAAGGAATGATGTAAATGTGAGTTGTTACTGTGATCTCCACAAGGGCAGGGACTACATCCTAGCTAAACTTTTTTTTTTTATCTAACTCCAGCACCTAGCACTGAGTACTGCCAATGCCAAATTTACTCCATTATTGCTCAGTGATAGGGTGCTAGATTCCACAACCCTGACACTTATTGGTCCATCCCTGTCAAACTTTTCTGTGATTCTGTGATTTTTGTCAGACTCTATTACAAACCTAAATGCTAGAGTGAACAAGAAATGAATTTGGCAAAAAAAGACTCTTGGCAAAACTTTCTTTTCTACATTCCCTTGACATTCTTCTGAGGACAGGAAAACCAATTCCTTTGAGCCACCACTTGTTCCTTTTAAGTGTTGGTTGAGAAATTATCATCAGCCACAAATGTTTCCAGAAACTTAAAATAACCAGCACGTTCAAACTTTAAGCAGTAACCTCCTTTCTTTCTTCAGCCTTTCATCTGCCTCTGTGCCTGGTATGGAAATGTCTTCCTTTGGGTGAGAAAATTAACCTGACCTTCAGGACTAAATTGTGAGAGGCCCTACTGACAAAAGAATAATACTTTAAAGGCAGAAAAAGAAAATTATTTAACAGATGTCTTGACATAAAAACACAGTTATGGTTTCAAACATTGAAAAATAACATTTTTCATCAGTCACCAGGGAGTAATTGGGAGAAGAAAGTGGGGCCGACAATTCTAGACACAAAGCAGAAAAGACAAAGATAAGAATAAGCAGGCAGGGAAACTAGAAAATAGCTCTGTGGTATCCACTTTCAGTGGAAATGGTGAAGACAGAACTAAGAAGTGGGCATGTCCATTTTTCCATGTATCTTTTGACGTCCTTCATAATCTGGTTCCATCCTGCCCTCCCAGGCTTAATGGACATTTTCTTCTTTCACACTATTATCCAAACTGGCTTGCTTGCTATTCTCTATACAGCCCAAGTTGTCCCATATACTTGTATGCACTCCCTCACATCACCTCCCAGAATGCCTAATTTTCAGCAAGATTCAGCTCTAATACTGTCTCTCCCATAACCAGTGTCCTCATCCCAGAAATTGCTTTGTATATACTTTGCATTTAATTTTCTGTATAATTTCCTAAAGAAACTTAATTGATACAAAACAGTTAATCTGATGAGAACAAAGGACAAAAGAAAGAGAGAGAGAGAGAGAGAGAGAGAGAGAGAGAGAGAGAGAGAGAG
>NW_027185712.1:19321876-19393253 GCF_028583685.1 Petaurus breviceps papuanus
AGAGAGAGAGAGAGAGAGAGAGAGAGAGAGAGAGAGAGAGAGAGAGGAAAGAAACTTCCAAGTCAACAAACACAGTTTAACTTACTTTCCAAAGTCAGAGATGTGGCAGCCAGGGAAACATCTGTCTAGAATATATACCTATGTATAAAATCCTACAGAGAAAGGAGATTAAGGAAAGTATCTGGTCATAATATTGTGAGAAGCAGTGAAGGGTAAGGCTGATTTAAAGAAAACTTGGTTAAAGACTCAATTCAATACAGTATCCTTTCTGAGCTCATACTCCCAATTAACACAAAGTGAGCAGGTTTCCCAGAGTGCAAAGACAATTCTCTTCCTGGAATTCTAGGAGTAAACCTGAAGGGCAGAAATTTCTAGTACTATAGTCCATGAGCCCCAACCTGGTATGCTCTCCAAATACCAATCGACCAGTAGAACTCTTTTTGTTTTGTTTTGTTTTTTGTTTTACAAAGGAATATTTGTGAAAAGGTATACCCAAAACAGTAGCTACAAAACAATCCCCCCAAGTCATGGAGTACCCTCTCCCCTTGTTTATGAAAGTCTCTGGAGGGCATATTAAAGCTTAAAATAGTTGGTATATATGTAGGGAACATGTGGGATGAGACAAAGAAGTATCTTGTGACTTTGCCCTGGAAGTCCTTTTCTCTCTTCAGAATCCCCATTAAGTTTACTTCAAAGAGAGGTATCATTTTGGACAAGTGTAGCAGCAAGCGCCCCAAGCGCGTCCTCAGGGTTTGCTGCCCATACAGGTTCTTGGATCTGCTTTGTTAAAGGAAAGCAACTCAAAATGGGTTAAACAAACTTACTTTAATCAGTCAGACATATATCCTTTACCTCTTTAAGGGGAAAAAGGTCAGCACCCCAAACTTCAAAATATACAGACAGAATTATCAAGACATCAACAGATCAAGTAGACAGCTTTCCAAACTGTCCAACCATTACATCCATACCCAGTCAACATCTGGGTTTCCACATCTGGGTTTTTCAAAGCCGGGGGACTCTCAACAATGGCTTCCCAGAATTCAGATCAAATCACAGAACACTTCTCAAAGTGAGTCCCAAAACAAAGCTACACATCAGGGCTTATATAGCCTTCTCCTGGCTCAGAGAATGTAACAACCTTATTGACTCACTGGCCAATCAAGAAGTATCTACTGAAAAACAAGCCTCCCACCCCAGGCTTCAGGTGCACATTAGCCTAGGGGCAGGGAAGATCTTTAAAATTTACATTCTTATTACAACAAGTCTTTCCCCTTTCTCAGTTGGGCTGACTCCTTGCAGAGTCCAGTGCTTCATCTGACATGTCAATAATTTTCTAGGTTGGATCCAGAAATTCACTCCATTGCTAGAACAATGAAGAGGTGATAATGGCTCCTTACCAGAGGCAGCCAATGCTGTCACTGACTCCATTGGCCAGTTGTTCTAATGGCTTTTCACTGGTCAGATGAGTACTTTCCTTTATGAATATTCAATTGCCCAATCAGTAAAGAATAAACACAATGAAACAGAGATGCCATGTGTTTAGGGACACATGGAAGCCAAGTGGGAGATGGACAAGGACACTTTGACTCTGACATCATGGTCTGAGATTACTCATACATAAAATAAAGGGTTGTGCTAGACCTCAGAGGCGCCTTCTGGCTCCAACTCTATGGTCTTACTCATTTGGGTCAGCCCAGAGGACTAAATCTGCTTCGTATCATACTCTACCTCTTAGTGTGAGTCATTTTCTCTGGATTTCTCCCATGCCTGGAATACTCTCCTTCACCAGCTCCCACTATTGTCCACCTTAGCACCCTTTAAGTCCCAACTAAAACCCATCTTCTATAGGAAGCCTTGCCCAACCCCTCTTAGTTCCAATGTCTTCCCTATATGTGACTTGCTTCGCACACATTTGTTTGCATCTTGTCTCCCCTGTAGATTATAAACTCCTTGAGGACAGGGACTATCATTTGACTTTTTTTTTGTATGCCTGCTGCTTAACACAGTACCTGGCACATAATGGGCACTCTGCTCAGCATTCAAAACCCTTCATGACCTTTCCTCCTCCTACCTTTCCAATCTTTTTACACCTTACTCCCCAACAGGAACTCTTCACTCCAATGACACTGGCCTCCTGGCTGCTCCATGGACACACTCCATCCCTTGGCTCCAGACGCTCTCAGGCTGTCCCTCATGCCTGGGATGCTCTCCCTCCTCGGCTCCTACTACTGACCTCCCTGGCTTCCTTTAAATCCCAACTAAAATCCCACCTCCTACAGGAACCTCTCCCAACTCCTCTTAATTCCAGCACTTTCCCTCTGTTAATTATTTCCAATTTATTCTGTATATAACTTACGTTTGTATGTATTTGTTTGCATGTTGTCTCTTCCATTAAATTGTGAGCTCCTTGAGGACAAGGATTATCTTTTTCCTCCTTTTTTATCCCCAGCACAATGAATGGCACATAATAGGTGCTTAATAAATATTGATTTATTGATATATGTGCCCCCTTACAGGCAGCTAGATAGTGCAGTGAATATAGCACTGGTCATGGAATCAGAAAGATAGGAGTTCTAATCTAGTCTTGGGCACTTACTAGCTGTATGACCCTGGGCAAGTCACTTAACCTATCTGTGACTCAGTTTCTTTACCTGTAAAAAGAGTATAATAATAGCATCTATCTCACAGGGTTACCATGAGGATCAAATGAGATGATATTTGTAAAGCACTTAGCACAGGGCCTCACATTGTAGGTGCTTAATAAATATTTTTTCCCTTCCCCCTATCCTTGATGAGCAAAAATGGCAATTTGTCACTTGCACATTCGGGCTCTCTCTGTGAATGGCTGAGGCAACCTCAGCAGCAGACCCCTGAAAGAATGGGGGAGCAGAGACACTCCCTGGAGCCAATTTGACAAAGAACAACTATTCAACTGCACACATGGTCATTGCCTCAAGGTTTCCCCCAGAGTGATTTATTATGGTCAGCAACATTCAATTAACTGCAGAATGAATTCTGAACTTCTCAGGCTGGCATTCAAAGTCCCCCGTACTCTGACTCTGGCCTACCTCCCTATTTGTTCACGTTTTCCACTTCTCCCCTTCCTATTCCCCATACTCAGCCTCATGTACTTTGCTGCCTCCAGCATCATCGCTTCCCCAAACCTGACATAGCCACCTGGGGCATCTTCACCACCTCCCCTATATCTATCATCATTTCAAGACCCAGCTCCTCCATTGCCTTTTCCCATGAAGCCTTCCTGAATCCCCACCCCCAGCTCCATCCAGAAGTAATGTCTGCCCTCCTCTTCCCTCTCTAGCACTTTGTACCTCGTGCATGATTTAAAGCATTCTGTTTTGCATTGTGATGACTTGCATGGACTTTATCATCCCTATTAGATTCTCAGATTCTTGAGTCTAGATACTTGTTTCGTTCATTTGCCCCCTTCCCCCCCCCCGCCACACACACACACACACACACATGTCAAAATGCCTTGCACATTATAATCTTTGTTGTTGTTCAGTCATTTCAATTGTGTCGGCCTCTCTGTGATTACACTTGGGGTTTTCCTGGCAAAGACATTGGAGTGGTTTCCCATTTCCTTCTCCAGCTCATTTTACAAATGATAAAACCAAGGCAAAAAGAGCTAAGTGACTTGTGCAGGGTCACCCAACTAATAAATGTCTGGGGCCAGATTTGAACTCAAGTCTTCCTGAATCCAGGCCTGGTATTCTATCCACAGCACACCTAGCTGCCCCAACATTAGCATTATAGTTATTCAACCAATATCAACAACATTATAGCTGTTTAATGAATATTTGTTCACCTAAATTGAGCTACACTAAAACACATTTCCTATCTCCCCATGACCCACAATTCTCTCAGCAACCAAAGTTCAATTAGAAATAGTGTTCATGGGGAGGCTAGGTGGTGCATTGAATAGAGCACCAGCCCTGGAGTCAGGAGGACCTGAGTTCAAATCTGGCCTCAGACACTTGACACACTTACTAGCCATGTGACTCTGGGTAAGTCACTTAACCCCAATTGCCCTCCAAAAAGCAAAAGAAAAGAAAGAAAGAAAGAAAGAAAGAAAGAAAGAAAGAAAGAAAGAAAGAAAGAAAGAAAGAAAGAAAGAAAGAAAGAAAGAAAGAAAGAAAGAAAGAAAGAAAGAAAGAAAGAAAGAAAGAAAGGAAGAAAGAGAGAGAAAGAAAGAGAGAGAGAGGAAGGAAGGAAGGAAGGAAGGAAGGAAGGAAAGAGAAATAGTGACCATATCCTTCTCCAGATCAGATGGATGGGGAACCTTTCTTCCCTGCCATACTCAGTAGAGTATGTTATTAGTGTCTTCCATTTCCTATCAGTTCCTCAATCTCCTACCTTAAGGCATCTGTGCCTCCTATCTCCAAAGACGACATGCTATCAGAGGATCTACATCTCAAACTAGAAGGAACCTTCAAAGCCATCTAATCCAAACCCTTCATTTAACAGATGAGGAAAATGAGGCCCAGGGAGGACAAGTGACTTGCCCAAAGTCACATAGAAAGGAAGCATCAGACTTGTGATTTGAACCAGGTCCTTTGATTACAGAACCAATGTTCTTTTTGCTGTACCATGAATATGCCCTATTGCCTCCCAAGACAAGGGGAAAAGATGGCAAAGTGCCCAATTTTGTTTCTATTTTTGCCAGATAATCACTAACTATTCAAAGTAAAGCTCTACCTTTTATTCACCCTTTCCCTGCCTATTTGGCACCATGCACTGTTAAATATTTTGGTCATCCATGTGAGTTGTGTAGGGTTTCTGGTATTTCCCAGTGGGCCTGTATAACTCAAAGATAAGAACACATAGTAATTTTCTTCTCCAAAAGCACACCTGGTCAAATCTCTGCTGTTTTTGTACACCTGGAAGAATGTGATAGCCTATTACTAGTTACTTAGCTACTCTAATGCAAGGTCAGAGTTGACAGATTTTATTTTTCATTTGAAAAAGAAAATTTCAAGCCCTTATTGAGAAATCTCTCTCTCCTCCCCTCTCCAAAAAAAGTTTTATTACACTGTCCTCTTCATTCACTTTCTCCAGATGGCACTCCACATCTGGTTCAGAACAAAGGGATAATATTGTACATTCTTTCTCTGTAAATTATGAGGTTTAAAAATGTCTCATCACAGATGTTTTCCCCCAAACTGTTTTATTATGACACATTTTTAAAGTCCCACAAGCGAGCAAATCTGTAGCCTCAACAAGTCTACAAGCTAACATGTTCATTTGGCATCAGTAAAAGTAAAAACAAAAGAGAAATCTTGCTATCCTATCCATTTTATGAAACAATGGTCTCTCCCTAAAACAAGCCCCCTTCTTTCTCTGGGAGATGTGGAGATGAACCTGATTCTTGCCCGCCAGATCTGGAAAGTGACATCCCCATAAGCCCAGGCAGATGAGAATTCAACTCAGTGAAACCAGCATATTAAATACTAAGGGTCCACTGGATATCCTGCTGTGTACTAGGGCAGTATGAGGGGTGAGGAATAAGAAAGAAAAAACATGGAGCCTATGATCTGGTTGGGGAGACCAGACATACATATAAAACATAAATAAGGGACAAATGAAGCAATAACAATTAATGCAGGAACTCAGATAAGGAAAAATCCCTTGAGGCTAGTGATTATACAGGGATAAGTTCTCCTCCCCAAGAAAAGACCAGCTTAGTTGTTTAATGAGCACTTCCTATTTGTGTTTGAAGAGCCCACATCAACATATTTTGGGCTAGGGAGCAGATCTGAAAGCACTAATAGCCCATCCTCATGTTCCCATTCAAGCATTCTTAAATTCAGGAACATATACCTTGTCTCTAACACTGGATAAGGACCTCAGATGCCTAATATAATACAATACAATATTATATTACATTACATTATATTATATCATATCATATCATAGTATAGTATATTACATTATAATATAATATGACATGATATAATATAGCATAACATAATATAATATAATAAATTCAACATGCACACATATGTATGTGTAATGTAATGTGTATATGTAATATATAAGTACATATATAATTCAAATATACATATAATATGTGATATATAATTGTAAGGGTTATGGGATTTAAAGATCTTCCATGCCCCGTTGGACTTGCTGACGTAGCAGGAAGGGGCGGAGCAAGAGGAAGCGGA
Source organism: Petaurus breviceps papuanus (assembly GCF_028583685.1). NCBI lineage: Eukaryota > Metazoa > Chordata > Mammalia > Diprotodontia > Petauridae > Petaurus > Petaurus breviceps. Next base: position 19,328,062 of record NW_027185712.1, read on the forward strand.
AGCCAAGCTAGCGTTCCTGCGGTGGCTGGCGGTGGTGGTGACAGCGGCAGCAGCAGAGGCAGTGGCAGCGCGAAGCCCTTTTTGAGTTAGGACTGCTAAGGACTTTCTGCTAAGGACTCCTGCTGAGGACTGCCAGGGGCCGGAGCTGCTGGGAGCGCGCTTCCAGGACGCTGGGTGGTTGCTGTGTGTGGGGAGAGGAGGACCTTTGCCTGAGGTAGCCTGTTCTGTTTTAAAGGCTTGAAAATGTGGGTGCTTTCTACTTTATCTACCTGTGCCAATATCATAACAACTCTGATGGCTTTCACTTTCTGGTTTTGGGACTCAGTCTTTTGGTATCTTAATAAATTTTCTAGTTTATTTCCTCATATGGCAAACATGACGTATTTTCTAATGGATAATTATATCAGCATATTTGTAATCTCTATAGGCATTGTGAATATGGCATTGCTGATACAATAATATATACATGATAGACAGAGAGATAGATAGTGCCATCACAATGCAATTGAGGAAACTGAGGCCCAGAAAGGTTTGGTGTCTTTCCCAGAGTAACAGTTTCTTAAGTGTCTGAGGCTGGATTTGAACATGTCTTGCCCTCTCCTTTCCTCAGCTGCCTGCACTGCTGATTCGTCTCCACAGGACTTTCTCTACCATATTGCCACATTGGAAGGACACTCTGCTCCTGAAGCATCTCCCTCCTATTGGATGGTTTCTCCCAGTACCTCTGTTTTAATGAAGAGGTCCTGGAGGGCAAAGGCTGATTTTCATTTCCTTTGTTTTTCTTTCATTTAATTAATACTGATATAGCTCTATGCGCCAGTTCTAAGCTGAGGGCTTTACAAATATTTTCTCTTTTGATTCTCACAGCTACCTGGGAGGGAGGTGTTATTGTTATCCCTATTTTACAGATGAGGAAACTGAGGCAAACAGGATTAAGTGACTTGCCCAGGGTCACATAGCTAATAAGCATTTGATGCCAAATTTGAACTCACCTCCTCCTGAATCAGGCCTGCCACCTTGCTGCTCCTATTGCATTTAGCACAGCACCCAGCACACAGTAAATACTGCACCATGCTGTTTCTCATCTCATAAAGGTTGCTTCCTTCATTAGTTCAAAGTCTATTATAGCATTCTGCACAATGTTGGTATTAAATAAATTTTTATCATTTTTGCTGTTTATTCGTGTCCAGCTCTTCATGGTCACTTTCCAGGTTTTCTTGACAAAGATAGTGAAGTGGTTTGCCATTTCCTTCCCCAGCTCATTTTCTAGATGAGGAAACTGAGGCAAACAGGATTAAGTGATTTTCCCAGGGTCATACAGCTAGTAAATGTCTGAGGCCAGGTTTGAACTGAATCTTCCTGACTCCAGGCACAACATTCTATCCTCTGTGCCACTTAGTGGCCCAATGGATCCTATCCAAAAACACATCCGCCCTCTAGCACACCAAAGCTGAAATAAGTGTCCTCTGGACTTGAACCATTGAGAGGCAATGGAGAGTAGTGGAAAGAGAAATAGAACAGGAGACCAGGATTAAAATGAGACATGAGACAGTCTTGCTGGAGCCTTAATTTCCTCAGTTGTAAAAAGGAGATAATAACATACTATCTGCTTCAAAGGGTTAGGGTAAGGAAAGTACTTTGTCAACTTCCAAGAGCTATGTAAGGGATTCATGGGCTGTGGTATCAAGTTTGGACCCAGGGCCTATGTTTTAACAGATGTTATACGAGAAAAAAAAACCCATCTTGCTTTCAAGGAGATACAACCTAAATAGGAAACCAAGGTAGAAAAAACAAGAGAATAAGGCAACAATAGGGGGCACAGAAGATGGAGGGTTGGGCTTGCAATCACAGAGACTTGAATTCAAATCCTGCCTTAAGTATATAGTAGCTATGTGAGCCTGGGCAAGTCATTTAACTTCTCTCAGCCTGTTTGCTCAACTGTAAAATGAACATAACAATATTATTAATAATTAATCATTTAAAATTATTATTAATAACAATTAAACCTCCCAAGGTTGTTGTGAGGTTCAAACAAGATCACATTTGTGTGGTGATTTATAAACGTTAAAGTGATATATAAATGTTACATATTATTGGCATGTCATAAAATACTAGAACATTCAGTAAAGATCATTAGGAAATAAGATTGAATACTTGCAAAAACAGGAAGGATTTGAGAGGGAAGGATCTGTGACTGTCTACCAAGGCAGATCAGAACCTACCCCGGATTTAGATGTTGCTTTTGAGGCACATAGAAATTAAAGTATTTTGCCCAAGGTCAGAGAACTAGCAAGTGTCAGATTGTTCTGAAGAAACCTCGGGCCTTCCTGACTTGAAACCCTCCACTCTGAGGCAGTATATAATAGGGTGCTAATTCTACTGGGTGGTCTGGAGCTGTCAGCAAAATTTCAAGGAGGAAATGAGACTGGAGCTAAACAATCAATGAGGATAGGGAGGAGGGCATTGCAGTGGAGAGGAGGAATAAAAACAAAAACAGAGTTGCAAAATATCCTAGGAAGGGACAAAGGGGAAGAGAGTCTGACTTTCAAACCATGGTCTATAAACCCCTGCGGTACCACAAAATGATTCAATTCAATAAGCCTATATTGAGCACCCAGTATGTACTAATATAATGGGCAGCTAGACAGAATGTCAGACCTGGTCAGAAGATTTATCTTCCTGAGTTCAAACTTGGCCTCAGACACTTAATAGCTGTGTGACCCTGGACAAGTCACTTAACTCTGTTTCCTCATTTGTAAAATTAACTGGGGAAGGAAATGGCAAACCCCTCCAGTATCTTTGCCAGGAAAACCCCAAATGGGGTCACAAAGAGGCAGATGTGACTGAGACTATTGAACAGCAACAATGTGCCAATCCAAGAGGGTCCACAGAGAAAGAAGGAAAAAAATAAAATAAAACAAATCTTGCAATAATGGACAGCCATATACAACAAGCCAGTCCACTTTGATCTCTGTGTCAGTCACCACCTGCCAAGAACTGCTACCACTTTGGCCAAATCTGGGAAGGATGCATGTGCCCAGACAGCCAGTACTCCCCCTGCTTCCTTCCAGCTCCAATACCTACTTCAAACAAAGCTGTTGCTAGCTGGAGGTGAAGGGCTGAGTGTAGCTAAGTCATTTGTGGAACCACAGTAGTGTGGCTGAAAGGTCTCAATCAGAGCCCTTCAACTGAGTAGCCAAAGATCCTCTGACATTACTCGGAGAATTCAGGGAATCTTCTTCCCTTTTCCCCCCAACTTTTAAAGTCTTTCTGGCCATTCCAAAGGAACTTTGGTGATTCTCAGGCCCTGTGTGGGACTGGGATAAAACAGGAATCTTGGAAACCCTAAGAAGCATGTGTACAGGGGCCTGCGTGGGATAGTGGAGGAGAGCAGGCACCAGGCTTCTGGAAAGGGGGAGGACTGAGAGGGGAGAAGCAACAAGAAGGTCATATTCTCATCACATGTGAAGGATGGGAATCACACAAATTCATTCCCTGCCCCAAGACTCCAGTGGCTATAATAGTATTCCCCAAAGCAAGGACCTTTGTGAGGACACATGGGTCAGATCAAGCCAGTTGCCTAAACAAGCTAAAAAAATCAAATGATGGAAACAAAAATGAACAAACTAATTAGCTAATTAAATGCAGTTTGATCAACCTGTACATGCTGACTTCAGTGGTACATTTGCTATAAACTCTTTGAAGACAGAGATTATCTCTTTCCTTGCTTTGCCTTTTTTTCTCTTTCTTTTTTTTTTATTCGGATCTTTTGTACCCCACAAAGTTTGACACAGTGGCTTGAGCAACCATTTAATAAGTGTTCATTGAATAATTTAACATAAGAAAAAAATTAGATTAAGGATTAGTTTTACGGGTTTAAAAATCAACTCTACTCACAAAAGCTCTGTAAGGTAGGTAGCACAAGTATTGTATTACCTATCTATTTCACAGATGAGGGGACTGAGGCCTAGAGAGTTTAAGCACTCTTTTCCTTCTTGTGTTGTCTCTCTTGAAAAAAAGATTTGTCTGAGAACAAGATATAGTCTAATTAGATACAAAAAGTCAAGAAAACCATTTGGGGGTGGCCAGGTGGCTCAGCGAGTAAGAGCACCAGCTCCAGTGTCGGGATGACCTGGATCAAATCCAGGCTCAGATACTCAGCACCACACCCAGAAATAATAACTGGTCATGTAACCTTGAGCAAGTTACTTAACACCAATTGCTTAAAAAAAAAAAAACATTTGGTCTGCTTTATAAGCAGAGAAACTGGGCTGTGTCTTGAAAAAAAAATTATTTGCTTACTGCTACACACTAAGTCTCCTGGCTTCTAGTAGAATGATTCCTGGCAACACTATATTATCCATTAATATATTCAATTTGTTGATAACAATAGATTACATTTGTATCATTTTGTTGTTGTTCAGTCATGTCTAACTCTTTGTGACCCCATGGACCAACTGTGAGTTGGTCCATGGGGTTTTCTTGGTGAAGACACTGGACTGGTCTGCCATTACCATCTCCAGCTCATTTTACAGATGAGAAAACTGAGACAAATATGGTTAAGTGACTCACCCAGGGTCACACAGTTAGTAAATATCTGAGGCTAGATTTGAACTCAGGAAGAGGAGTCTTTCTGACTCAAGACCTGGCACACTATCCACTGTGCCACTTAGCTGTTCTTTAAATTGAAAACTACTTTATTGTAAAGGAACAAGCTCTTGTGAAAACAGGCAATTAGGGTTCTAATTCCAACTATGCTTGCTATGGAGTCACTGACCTCTCTAAGCCTCTGTTTTCTCATCTTTAAAATGAAGGGGTTGAATTAAATGGTGCTTACACTAAGTGATACCATGCATAGAGCCCTGTACCTGAAGTTAGGAAGATCCAAGTTCAAATTCAACCTCAGACACTTACTAGCTATATGATCTTGGGTAAGTCACTTAACTTTTGTCTCCCACAGTTCCTCAACTACAAAAACGGCTATAATAACAGCATCTACTTCCTAGGGTTCTTGTGAGGGCTAAATGAGATACATGTAAAGGGTTTAGTATAGTTCCTGGCACATAGTAGATATTTAATAAATCATTATTCCCTTTCCCTTCTCCCCTTTCAACCCTAATATAGAACTGTGTTAGATCATAGAATTTAATCTCTGCTCTATTTTCATGTACAAGCAGCATGGTGTGTGGCAGGGGAACTTAACTTTATTCATGTCATGGACCCCTTTGGTAATCTGGTGAAACCTATAATGTTTTCAAATAACTAAGGGAAATGCTAAGTTTCCACTAGGTTAGTGAAAATAAAGATTTTCTTTTCCCTATTGAGTTCATGGGTCCATTGAAATCCAAGAATCCCTGGGAAAGTGGTTTGGAAGTGAGCAAAACCTAGGTTCAAATCCTGCCTTCGACCCTTACTAGTTGTATCACTTTGGATCAGTTGGTTAGCCTTATTGTATCCCAGGCAAGCTCCTTAGGAATAATCTATGAAGTCATGAGGGAAATGCCTCCCAGATGATAAAAGTGCAGATCATTTTGTTAACTGCATTAGGTTTACAAAAATTTGATTTCCATACAATTCTGTTTTTCAGAAATGCATCTATTAGGAAGTACATGCGGAGATGTGAGTCTTTAAATTAACTAATTCAGGTGTCCTAGTCAGAAGGAAACTGACCTTGTTGTAACACCCAATCTTTCATGTGTAGCTTGCCATCAGTAAATAGATTTTTTTTTAATTTTTTTTTAAACCACCAAGAGGTAGCATCATACAGAAGATACTGTTGAAAACAGGCTGGTCCTGTTTGGGAAGGTCCTTTATTACAACAATTCCCCATATCAAAGCAGACAGCAGAAGCTCAACGATCAAAGCAGAGATAATTCATCTTCAGTATTTGTCCTTGACAAACTCAGTTAGGTCTGTGTTTTAGCACAGGGAAAATTTACTATTTGACTGAATCAATATCCCAACATCAAAGAGGGCTTGTCTGATAATTGAAGTTGCAGATCTGCTGCTTGAAAAGGAAAAATCCCTCTGTGCTCTGAGACAAGTGGAAAAGATAAATTGCATCCTCAGCATTGTGTGTGAAACTGGGCAGCAAAATCCCACGGAGTGAGATGTTTTATCTGAGTGGTTTCTTGCAGGCATACTTAAGTAGAGCCCAATGAATGGGTTTTCCTCAAAGAAGCTTGCCAATAGGCCTCCATCTGCCTGGCAACACCCGGCTGGTCTTTCAGGTCTGAGCCTCTCCTAAGCCTTGGCTACAAATCATGCCAAATCTGGCTGTTCTTGGATAATGCTCTCCAATGGGAACTTGGACTAGACAATTTAACACATTTTCACTTGTGACCTCTACCAGATGTGGAAAGAACAAAGCATATGGGTTTTCCCTAAAGGCTGAGCTCAGCAAAGCAGTCCTGTGGATGCCAATGGCACCAGAGTCTTCTTTTAGGCCAGCTGAGAGTATGTGGTCTAGTCCTTTGTCCCAAGATCCTTCACTAGAATGCAGAGACTGGATAGGAAGGGGCTTTCAAATTCCTCATTTAAAATCTCACATTTAAAAACAAGGAACTTGAGCTCTATCCAGATAAGAAAAGGCACTTGCACAAGGTTATGCAGTTTGACCAAGGTCACTCAATGGCAAGCCTAGAATGCTTGGTTTAGCATTAATGGGCATCAGATTTTTCACTAATGGACATCAGACTGAAAAAAAAAAGAGTAGATGAAATTTTTGAGCTCTATGTTTGACCTTGAAGTCTATTATTACAACTAGAAGAATGTTTTCTCTTATTCAGCTTTGAAAGGGCCAAACAAAAAACCTCTCTGTTAAAATCTATAATGTAACTTGTCAAATCTTTCACTTTGGTAGCTCTGAAGACATGACAAGACAGGAAGAGAGGGAAGGGAAGGGAAGGGAAGGGAAGGGAAAAGGAAAGGAAAGAGTCTCAACCTCCATTCATAAAATCATCAATTTTAAGCTGGCAAGGACCTTAAAAGTCATTTGGCCCCAACCTCCTATTTTACAAATGACAAAACTAAGTTACAGAGAAGCTAAATAATCTGTCCAACACCTCATAGGGAAGAAGTGGCAGAGAAGGGATTCAAACCCAGTACCTAGGCTCACTCACAGGTGTTACCACTGCCCAAACAGCTTATCCCATGGATATGAGTGAGATTCAGGTTTGCAGGTCTGGAGGCTGACACAGGAGACCTTCCTCCCTGCTCTTCGGACAAGGAATATTTCCAGAACAAAGAGGAATCCTGGTGAAATAGATAAGTCTCCTTGGCAAACCTCGGATGACACATCCTGATCTTGTGGCCCTGGACATGTCACTTAAATTCTCAATGCACTGGAGGTCACTCTGGCTCCACATCATATAGAAGGCACAGATGGGATTTCTTTACCAGGTAGAGAGCCCATCCCTATCTCCAGAGTAGCTTGCAATATCTCCACAAACCCCTTTGCCCACACACAGTGCTGGCTTCAGCTAAACTCCTTGTGAATTTCTCCTATGATGATGTTATTTGGCTTGTTAAGAGTTAACTGCAAGCAAACACTTGTTTTCCAGGACCATTCTCTCTCCCCACAGTAATATGGGTGGAGGGATTCATTAGAGAAGTCCCAGCACATCTAGCTTCCTTTCTGTTTCTTTCTTTGTGCAGGGGAGGGAGGGAGGGAGAAGGAGTGGGGGACCTGGTTTTCAATGGATGAGCAAAGTTCTTTTGGGGCTTCTTCATTTGACTGTTGACTTGAATGAATCCCTCAGAATAACACATTTTTTAGCTTTAAAGGAAAGCTCCAGATCCTCTCCACCCCACATCCTCCCAGCCCCCTCACTGAGCCCCCAAGTTTAGCCCTATACTTGCAAAAGTACAAAAGCTAAGAAAATACCCCAGTAAAGTGTTTCATGGCTGAAGTAAGCCAGCTAACATTTCTGAACCTGCTTTCTGTGGCATTCATATTGCCAAGCAATGACAGCTCTAAAGAGGACTTGATTTGATCCCAACACAAAAAATAGCAAGTCATTTCCAAACCTGATTGGAATTGAATAGATGATTGTTTTTCCACAAAGTAATACTGTTTGGGAAACCAGAATGACAGAATGTGAGAGTGGGAGGGGACCTCAGAAGCCATCTGGTCCAACCAACATAAAAGTGTCAGTATTTACTATAGTAGGGGAATACCAGAAAAATCAATGATTGGATATAACCAGTCACCTCATAGCAGCTAGGTCGTGCAGTGGATACAGTGCCAGGTCTGGGGTCAGGAAGACCTAAGTTCAAAAGTGGCCACAGACACTTACTAGCTGTGTGACTCTGGGTAAGTCACTTAACCTTGTTTGCCTCAGTTTCCTCATCTGTAAAATGAGTCAGAGAAGAAAATGGCAAACCACTGCAGCATCTTTGCCAAGGCATCCACAAAAGGTGTCCTGAAGAGTCAGATATTACTGAAACAACTACACACACAAAAAAATCACCAAGTATTTCCATACTTGCACCTTCAGAGAAACTGACCATTCCCAAAGCCTGACAAACTTCTGCAACAGAAGGCACAGCAAAGCTCCCCATTCCAAAGTCTCCTTCATTCTAAACTTACTATAAATGGATTCTCAGGGCACATAAATTTTCAAGTCTGAATCTGTAATATCATTATAAAAATAGAGACTTCTCCATAGCAAACTTCTGGCGGATTTAAGGCCTCTAAAGGACATTTAAAAATAATAATTTTCACAGAAATAGAGCTGGAAGGGATTTTAGAGGCTATCTAACCCAAGCCCCTCATTGTATAAGTGAAGCAACCAAGGACCAGGAAAAGTAAGTGTGCTTCCCAATATCCGACGTTTAATAAGCATCAGAAGCATCAGAACCCCAGTCCTTTGGCTTATAGGGCTGATACCACACTGCGTCCCATTACACTGATCCTATCACATGACAAGAATACCACCTCATAGACCCACAGCAGCACATATGAACCACTTTATAAAGCAGTTGTGTTATACAGAACTTGCAACCAGTATAAAAACTTTTCAAAGAATGCAAACATAAAAATTATGGAAGTACATGTGTGGCTATCCATGAATGTTTGAAATCAGTTTTATATGTTAAGACCTCAATTTTCTTTTTTATAAAATAGCAAGGCAGAATTGTCAAGAAAAAGTGCTGGGCTGAGAGTCAGAAGTCCTAGATTATAGGCATACCTCTTCCTGACTCATTATTGGCCTTGACTAGTCATTGAATGGGCAGATAGTTGGTGTAGTGGATAGAGTACCATAGCACCAAGCACCCCAGCATCCCCAGGGTGGCTGCCAAAACAGGTTCTTCAATCTGCTTTTCTAAAGGAAAGCAACTCAAAATGGGTTAACACTCTTGCTTTAATCAATAAAACATATCATTTACCTAGTTCAGGGAACAAAGGTCAGTACCCCGAACTTCAGAGTATACAGAGGTTACAAGCAGACAACAAATACAGAGATTCAGTTCAGCAGACAGGCTTCCAACTGTCTGACCATTACATCCATACCTAGTCAGTTACCAGAGAGGGAAGCACCAACATCTGGGTTTTCAAAGAGGCGGGGGGGGGGGGCACTCAACGGCTGCCCAGAGTTTTGTCTGGTCAAATCTCACAACCCTTCTCAAAGTGAGCCCCAAAACAAAGCCTCACATCAGGGTTTATATAGTCTTCTCCTGGCTCAGAGAATGTCATAACCCTCTTGACCCACTGCCCACTCACAGAGCACCAAGGTGTGGGCATTCCGGAAAACCAAGCCTCCCACTACAGGCTCCAGGTGCACTTAAGCCTATCAAAGGGCCTAGAGGCAGGGAAGATCTTAAATTCCCATTCCCATAACAAGTACCAGTCCTGGAGTCAGGAAGACTCCTCTTCCTGAGTTCAAATCTGGCCTCAGACACCCTGGGCAAATCACTTAATCCTGTCTACCTCAGTTTCCTCATCTGTAAAAAGGGTTGGAGAAGGAAATGGCAAATCACTCCAGTACCTTTGCCAAAAAAACCCAAATGGGGTCATGAAGAGTCAGACACAATAGAAAAATGACTGAACAACATAAATTAAATATTTCTAGACCTCCATTTCCCAACCAATAAAATGAAGCTAATTATGCCTATTCCACAAGGCAGTTAAATGATTCAGTGGATAGAGTGTTGGATCTGGAATTAGGAAGACCTGAGTTCAAATATGATCTCAGACACTAGCTGTATAACCCTGGGCAAGTCATTTAACTTCTGTTTAGTTTAATCCATTGGAGAAGGAAATGGTAAACCATTTCAGTGTCTTTGCCAAGAAAACTCCATGGTCCATAAGGTCACTAAGAGTTGGACGTGACTGAACAACAACAAAACACCAGTTCCTCAAAATCTCTACTGGAAAGGAAGATACTTTCATAAGAAAATGGAGCTGATTTAATCGATGTGAATATTTCCTGCCCTATTCAGATCACAACCCATATTCTCCCATAAGTTTGTCCACCCAATGTACTGGGGATCTTTCTTAATTTCCATTGAAAATAAAATGAGAAAACAAGTAAAAATGCTTTGAATTCTTAAATCTCTTTAAACCTTTTGTTTTTACAGCAATTTCATTTCTTAATATATCTTTCCCCCCTTTCTCTACTCATTGAACCACCACTTGTAATAAAGATTTTAGAAGAAAAAAAATTAATTCAGCAAAACCAACCAAACAGCCAATGTATCAACTATGTCTGAATATTTATGCTATATTCCACATCCCTAGTTATAAACCTCAGTAAAGAAAGAAAGGAACTGTAGGAAATGATCTGAATGCAAGGTATTGAACTGCATGACACAGTCACAGAAGAGACCCAGTATGGCAATTCAAAGAAAGATTTCCTACAGATGTAGAGGTCCTCCAAATGACAGGACATTGTCCTGATCACATCAAGCTTCAGAATACCATGTGAATGAGATCTTCAGTGAGATCTATGATCACTAAAGAGTTTTCCCTAACTATCCATGCAAGAAAAAACAAATGAAAGAAGACCTATATCCCAGATTATGACATGCAGCTTGATGGAAAATCCATAGAGCTGGTTCATCGATACATTCATCATGGCAGACAGAACACATGAACAGTGATCTGGGCACAGAACTGAAAAGGAAGGGGAGTAGGCAGAATTTCCTTTGGTTTAGAAAGTATTTAGTGCTTTTAATGATCCCAAGCTTCTCCCTGAAACAAAGACTCATCTTTTATGAGTCTTTACATATTCTTCCAATGGTACTTATTAGAGGTAACCCAAAGTATACTAGTTTTCAAATAATTAAAGTCAATCAAAGGGCAATGGAGAGGAACATGGTAGACACTAATAGACAGCAACATATTACAAATTAATACAGAAAAGTCAGAATAAAGGATGTCATCAGAAAGATGTATGACTAGAAAAGGGTAGGCTGATTTCATAGTGAGAATGAAGGTTGATGGCTAGCTCCTGTTCTTTGTATTCATGCAATATCTTGAAATCTAGAGGAAAATCTCAAGCACACTGAGTGAACCCTCCCCTTTCCACCTGTGGAACACTTCCATGGTTCCACTGCAGGACTGCGATCTTCTAGTGATTTCACTAGACTGCTTTTGCTGGGCCTGTATTCTTTACCAGGTGTTGCCCTTTTTGACTCTCCTAATCACTACTTAGAAGGTAAAATGCCTGGAAAGTCACTTCCTGGCAAAGATAGTCTGATAGTTCTTCAGTCATTGTTGAGGTTAGGAGCTATCACACTTCAAAGGGCCAAAAGTCAGTCACTGTGCCCTTAGGCTAAGGTCATCTAATTTTTTTTTAAACTTACTTCTTCCTGGCAGGAAATCCACAACCTTTTTCAAAGCCTCTATCTGACTTAGGATTAGAAAATCCATATATCTAGTACCTAATTCCCTTATATGTATCCAATGACCAAGAGATTTTGCCAAAGGAACCCCATAGAACTTTGTATCTCTGAGCCACTGTGGTCTTTAAACACATGAACACACAAGATAATATTCAAGTCTTGTCATGCAAACTCCTCTAAGCAAACATAAACACCGAGCTTCCAGGCTCCCATAACAAACACAGGCTCAACTGCAGAGCAAGGGCTCCTCTGCTTCTATGACATTGTCTTACTCTGCTACATAATTCATCTATCTCAATTGTTCTCTATGTTTAACTTATTCAGGATTCTTCTGAACCAAGACAGCTAGCCTAAAAATCACTAGCATCAAAAGAAACAATTGATATTTTGGGTCTTATATAGGCCTGTTTTGGAGTCAGCTGCCACGGTTACCTGCACACACTGAAAATGTAATTGAAGTTACAAATCTAATTTGTTTAAAATTCAAATTACTTACAGTAAAAATGACGTTGCACTAATGTATGAGAAAAAGTCATTGGTTACAATATCAAGATTAATGTGCTTCTCATCATATTCAATAGAAAGTATACTTAGATTTGATTGTCTATCCCATAGAACCAGAGACCTTCTAGGTCCTTGGATGTGGCCTTTTGATTGAGGTCAAGTTTTACAAAACAAAGCCTTTCTGTTAAGGGGATTTCTATGAAGTTTGGATTCAGTCAAAGAGCCTCATTTGAGGACCTAGAGGGTCATATGTGATCTTTTTTCCCCACCCCTGGATCTCATACCACAAATATTAAGTCATTTTTGGTTTCATTTTATAATAACAATAGCTAGCATTTGCATAGCAACTTAAAATTTGCAGAGTTCATTACAAATATTATGTCATTTTGCCCCCACAACAAACCTGGAAGGTAAGTGCTATTATTATCCCCCTTTTATGGATAAGGAAACTGTTAGAGACAGAGGTTAAGTGACTTGCTCAGGGCTACACAGATAATGAGTGTCACACTTGAATTCAAGTCTTTCTGATTTCAGGTCCATTGTTCTAACCACTGAGCCATTGTAATGCCTCTGCTGCCATTTTGCTGATATAATTTCATGTGATACAGAAGTCATAAGGAAATTTTTAAAAAATACATCATTCTGTTTCTGTGTTTAGAGAGCACTCTAAGTGTTAAAGAACAGTGAAAGAACAAGAGGCCTTGCTGATTCTCTGAGGCAGTAAACTTTGTGCCTGGTGCTTGAAGCTTTATGCCTTTCAACAGAATTCTGCATGATCAAGGCCTTTATTTTACAGCTAAACTAGTGGCAGTTCTTTTTAATTCACTCAGCTGCATAGCCATGAGTGCAGAAACAGAAAGTAATTCAAATTCCAATGTGGATTCTTGCAAAATTCCTCTCCCTTGGCTTATATCAGCTGTAAGAAAATTGAAAATTCCTTTTACCTACCTGTATACAAAAATATTCTTTCTCAAACAAAACTGAAAATCCATTGCTTGGTTTTATATTTCTTTTATCACCTCTCTTTGATGAAAATTTCCAACTTTTCTGCAATTTTTCGAAGAAAAAAACTACCAAGAGTTCCTTTAGCTTATGCCTTCATATGATATGCACAATGCCCTTTAATCTAAGTAAAATCTTTGAAACTAATAAGATGATTACATTTTTAGATCACCAAGTCCTAATATGCAGCTAATGTTATCAAAATGATTCAGAATTTTATTTTTGATTTACTAGTGTGCAGTAAAATTTAAAATCCTTTTGTTGGCAACAGCTTTGGTCCATGGAAGTAATTTCTGAGTTTGCCAACACATCTGCAGCAGTAACACTCAGCACCTGAGAAGTTTCTTTTATTTGTAAAGTTAAAACTTAAACATCATTTGTTTTAGAAGGACCAGTATGTCCAAGTGACATTTAAGAGATATCTGTGATGTGTTCATTAACTTAGCAGCTGGTAAAAACATGAAAAAAAATGTGAGAAGTCTTTGTACTTACTGAAAAATGCAGAAGCCACATGATTCAATGAAGCTGCTCCTGCACCTGCTAGATTAAGTCTGTGCTGCACAGAGCACAGTGTGGAAAATTCATTTTCCTAAAGAATGCTTGCTCACAGCAAGCCAGATTCCAGTGAAGGATGGAACACTATCCCTACCAGCAATGCTGCACTGCTAAGGCTATGAAGAAGCAACTATAGCATCTCATGAATGCTCAGTAGTCTGAGGAATACTTAAGTTCATCCAATGCCTTAGACCAAGGATTCTCAACCTGTTTTGTGCCATGGACCTCTACCAATAATGTTTTCAAATACATAAAACAAAATATATGGTATTACAAAAGAAACAAGTTATATTGAATTTAAGATATAATTTTTTCCCATACAAGTTCTCAGACCCTCTGAAATCTATTTGTGAAGGGGTCCTTGGAACCCACGTTAAGAACTGTGACTTTAGACTTTGGAGACTGAAATGCAAACCACTCCAGTATCTTTGCCAAGAAAACCCCAAATAGTTTCACAAAGAGGCAGGACATGGCAAATGACTGAACAATAACAACAATAACTTTAGACTTTCAAGAAAAGTTTAAAAAGCAGGGGCTGTGAACTAGCAACTCAACCAAACAAAAATAAAATTAAAATTTATAAAATCAAGAAATAAATTTTTAAGAAATTATCATAATATAACTTATTGGCAGATTTCAAGCCTGTCATTGAGTTAAGAGGATCTCTACCCTAAGCATGTAAAGACTTACTCCAATGGAATGATGAGAACATTTGTTCCAAAGGCCATAAAGTCAGCTGAAGAGGATGCTGTAGACTGCTTAGAGTTTGGTCAGACATGGAAGACACCAAGGTCTCCACTGCATCCTGACTGGCACTGGACTTCAGTGACTCAGAAAGAGAGAGTGAAGCTGATGACATTGTGTAATTCTACCTCACTTAAATGACCAAATGACATATCATCTAAATTCATGAAGAAATAATAAAAAAATATCTACTTGGTAACAACGATACCATGAGATTTTCATATTCTTCTTGAAGCTAGACAAATCTAACAGAAATAAAACAAAAGGGAGCATTTAGAACTTGAAAAAACTACTGGAGAATTTAGAGCTGAAAGATTTGTGGCATGTTTTAAAAGGAACATTAAAGATATATATTTCTCAGCATTATATAATACCTTTACAAAAATATAATGTATAATTAAACATAAGAAATTAAAAATAAATGTCAAAAAGCATAAATACTAACCATTATTTACAGACCACTGAACAGGATTATTTTATAAATAATAGAGGATTATTTTATGAATATAAAACACCAAAGTAAGGAAAACATCAAATAGAGAGCTTACATAATCTAATTCCAGAAAAGAAAACCATATTAGTTTAAAAAAAAACTAACAAAACATTCTCTTTTCTGGAGAATTTATAGGAGAATTCTATCAAACTACCAATTCTTTCCTTTAGATTAACTCACTTCATGAAGTATGAAAAAAAAAATTCCAGAACTCCAAATAATAATTAGTGAAAGGATAGGAACAGGCAGTTCTCAAAGAAAGAAATCCAAGCTATCTATAGCCATATTGGGGAAAAAAAAAAAACACTCAAAGTCAGAGAAATGTAAATGAAAGCAACTGAAGTCCCTCCTCACATGCATCATATTGGCAAAGTTGACAAAAATGGAAAGTGACAGATGTTGGAAGGGTTGTGGGAAAATAAACACATTAATACACAATGGCACATTGATAGAGACATAAATTTTGGTACAGCTATTATGGAAAACAATTTGGAATTATGTTCCAAAAGTTACTAAACTTTGACCCTTCGGTCTAATGGTAACATTTCTAAATCTATACCTCCCAAAGAGATGAAATAAAGGTGAAAAGATTCTATATGTACAAAAATATTTATAGTAACATTTTTGGAGTGGCAAAAATCCCTGAAAACTAAGTGATATCCCAACAATTAGGAGTGGCTGAACAAAATCATGTTACGTGAATGTAATGGAATACTATTGCGCTGTTAGAAACAAAAAAGAGATTATTTCAAAGGAACTTGGAAATTTTTTAGGAACTAATGAAGAGTGAAAAGGGTAGAATCCTGCAGGAGAACAATTTATACTATACCAAAAAAAAATTTTTAAAGACTTAACTCTGATCAAGGCAATGATCAGCTATGATTATAGAAGACTGATGAGAAAGAATACTGCCCACCTCCTGAGTGAGATAATGAACTCAATATGCAGGAGACATTTTTGACAGGGTCAGTAATTTGTGCCATGGACCTCTACCGATAATGTTTTCAAATACATAAAACAAAATACATGGTATTACAAAAGAAACAAGTTATATTGAATTTAAGATATAATTTTTTCCCATCCAAGTTCACAGGCCCTCTGAAATCTATTTGTGAAGGGGTCCTTGGAAGCCAAGTTAAGAACTGTGACTTTAGACTTTGGAGACTGAAATGCAAACCACTCCAGCATCTTTGCCAAGAAAACCCCAAATAGTTTCACAAAGAGGCAGGACATGGCAAATGACTGAACAATAACAATTTATTTGTTTTGCTTCCTGCATATTTCCTACAAAGATTTTCCTCTTTTTCTCTTTTTCTTCCAGTTATGGTGGATGGAAGGTGAGAAAGGGAAAACATATTTGAGAATTGAAAAAATAAAATTGATTACAAATAAAGGGCAAAAGAGTATATGTGTGTGTATGAGAGAGAGAGAAAAAGAGAGAGAGAGAGAGAGAGAGAGAGAGAGAGAGAAAGATCCCAGAAGTCTTTCTTCAGTCCCTCTTTCTACCATCTAAAGAGTTTGCATTTAGTCAATGAGGATTTGCTTCCTACCTCCCATCTTCACTCCTGCCCTAGATCCTTATCTCTTGCTGCTCATTGGATACAGCTAAGGGTCCCTGAAGTGTGAGACATAGAGCTAATAATGTTTCTGCAAGAGCAGATGGTTACGGGCATCTAAGTGGCGCAGTGAATAGAGCACTAGCCCTGGAGTCAGAAGGACCTTAGTTCAAATCTGACCTTAGACACTTAATACTTACTAGCCATGTGACCTTGGACAAGTCACTTAACCCCAATTTCTCTGCCTTCCACCCTCCAAAAAGCAAAAAAAAAAAAAAAGAGTAGATGGTTAACACCACAACATCAGTTGTTCACTCATTCAGTTGTGTACCATTCTTCATGACCCCATGGAACATACTGTCCATGGGGTCTTCTTGGCAAAGATACTGGAGTGGTTTGCCATTTCCTTCTCATTATCACTACCAGCATTCAAAAAGGACTTAGAGTCCTAGGAAGAATCCCTCAGAATTCAGAGACATAAACTACTAAGTTGAATTGAATTAGTCCTATCAAATATGAGGTGCCCTTTCCCATCCTTTATGGGGAAACAGATACTAAACCAAAGTGGACATAACATTCTCTAGTAGAAAATAGGTAAATATAATTAGCAATCAGGTATTTATTTGTCATAGAACTAGAATAATGATAAGAGAGGTTGGGGGCACATATTGGAAGAGAGAGATTGGTAATGGAAGTTGTAAGGAACAAATTCCCCTTAAAATATCACTGTGCAATTTAAAAACTCAGGAAAAAAAATTTTTTTAAAGAAACTTGACCTAAAAGTGTGATTCATTTTGTCTGCTATTACAAGAATCTTTCTATTTTAGAAATAAAACCACTATCAAATTCAGACCAGCTAGGGAGACAGTGAAATTAGAGAAAGTTTTGTTTTATAGAATATTCAGAAATAAACTCAACGTTATTACCTGGGCTAACAGGTATTGTCCATGATAGTTCCCTCTGGTACTTTGAAGAGTCAGCTAAGAAGCTGGTGATTGTACAGGTAAGATTAGTCTGAGTCAAACACGCACTTGTACTAAGCTCCTCCCTAATGGTGAAAGGCCAGCCAAGCCCACAGTTGGTTATCTCACACCTTAATTTTTCTCTTCTGCTCAGTAAATTGACCTTGACTTCAGATTGTTCCTTTTTCTGGTGGCATGGCTTTTATATTCTTCACCCAACTAACCCAGCTATAGATGCTAAAGGTAAGAATTCTTTATTCCAAAAGGGAAGGGACCTGCTTTAGTTAACAGAAAAAAATAATTAGCAATTATTTGCTTCCATAGTTCTTTTAAAAATGTGTCTTGAAAAAAATTCCCCTGAAGTTTGTTTACATTATTAACTGGGAATGATTATATGGATTAGGAAGCTCTTTACTCATACTAAATGAAAGAGTAGTTAACCTCAATGCCTGTCCAAATTATTACATTTCCTGGGTTAACAAGAGTCTAAAGTAACAAGGTTTTGTTATGTTGAATTGCAGTTATGCCCCACTTACAAAGATGCCTTTCCCACATTAGGTAAAGGCATTCATGTGACATAGAATGAGCTAGGCTAATCAGCTGGATTTTTCATAAAACTGTGACATTTTTAAATGACCTTGGGCAAATAAAAATAGCCCAGTAAAGGTCATGTTATTTTTTCCTCATTCAATTCTCACATGCTTTTCTGAGGGGAAACAACGATGCTACCTTGTCTTTATGCAGTAGCTTTTGACTGAGGAGTTCAAAACATTTTTCAAGGATAACCTTATTAATCCTCACAGCATACTCTTGAGGCAAGCACTGTCGCCCAATTTGCAAAAGCTTAAGGAAGATAAGTGGTCATAAGGTCAGTCTGTGGGTCATTGGTGATGCCAGGAAGAAGGGCCAAAGTTCCTGAACCATTTGCCAACTCTGACCACAGGATTTCACTTCATCCCTAACTCTGGAATGGTGTTTTACAAATTGTGCAATCAGTGACACAGTTAGAAATTTTGGATGCCCGAGCAAAGAAAACACTTCAGAAAAGGACCATTTACCCTTTGTAAACCATAAAACCTGTTGATAGCCCCACAGCAGTGCCTCATCCAGTATTTATGTCAATATCAAGAAAAAAGAAGGCAGCATACAGAACTATTTCCAGACACCTGCATCAGCTGGCTGCCCAGTGCCTTTTGTACTTTCTTCTTGCAGACCAGAGCCACATAGGGCATTCATTAGCCCTCAACAAACTGAAAAACTGTCTGTCTTTTGGCAAAAAGTAACTGATAGCTTTAGAAGATTCAGATGGAGTTGTAGGAAAGCAGAGTTTAAGGATGTCTCTAACAATACTCAGGAAATGTGTCTTGTAGAATCAGAAAGAGGTAGAAAGTGGCACATAACCCTGCAAGCCTGACTTCCTGAGGACCCTGAGGGTTTAAAGGCTTGCTCAAGTGTCTGGTCCAAACAGTGTGAGTAAGTTTTGAAATTCCAAGGTAGAGTACAGAAAAGGACAGAATGCCAAACACATGGGAGTCCACAGAGAGAAAGTAGAGTAAGCCAGCTTTATTGAGGGGAAGTACTCATAATAAGAAAATAGTCAAGAAGGATGGACACAGCTCATGTCTCTCTGGGAAAGGAAAGCACCAAAACCAATGAAGTCCAGTGAGTTTTTATATGGTTCTTATCTGAGTCAAGTAAGACGAAGCATTGTGGCGAGGGAGTAGGGAGCCTGGGCTTGGTGAACAGCTCAAGCTTCTTGGGGATACCTACTGAGGGAAACTTCTGGAGAATTGGCAGCTTATTGATAGTCAAACACTCTTTGACTATTTATCAATTAGGGAATGACATATTCTTATAGAAAATTTTCACAAAGCTCTTTATATCTTTAAGATATGATACCTTTAGCTGATAAACTGTACAATTTTTTTCCTCAATTCTCTGCTTTCCTTCTGATCTTGGCTACATCTATTTTATTTGTACAAACCTTTTTAATTTAATGTAACCAAAATTATTCATTTTGTACCTTACTCTGCTCTCTATCTGTGCAGGAGGGGGGAATGAAGGAAAAAAGAAATTTACATTTTAGCGCTATATATTTGAAGGGAAAGGCAAGTTGTACACAATAGACTTGTAGTTTCATGTGCAATCATCTTTTTTTTCACTGTGTTATGGAAATGCTTGTTTTATTTCATAAATTAAAAATAAAATTTTAAAAAATAGACAGTCAAACACCCTGCTAGCCTTAGGGGAAGACCAGAAAGGACTCTTTATCATTGCTGCTGGCTTTATTTTTAGGTTTCTTCTTAGGAGGAGAGGAAGCTACTGACTTCCACCAAGGTTTCACAGACATCAAATGTTAGAGGCAGAATTCAGATCCTGGTGCTCTGATTCCTAATCTGACACAAGTGGCCCATCTCTTAATTTCAGGAGTTTGTGACAGGGGCCTAACATGTCATTTTACAGCAAGTGATGTGAAATCTTCCCCTTCCACACTTTTTCCAGTGTAAACAAGTTATTTGAACTTCCTTCTATCCATTCAATGTTCTGTTGTTGTCTTTCATTCTCAACCAATAATATCAGGAAAGTGATGTCTTGACTTGCAGGTGAATTGGATTTAAGTGAGGCAGGGCTGTGCAAAGTCACCAGCCTCACTCTCTCCTCCAGAACCATCTGGGTCAAGTGGCAAGACATAGATCAGGATGACTGGAGATGGCCCTGGATGCAGTGGAAAACCTTGACCTTTTTGAACTACCGTCTGTCCTAGGTCTTAGTTTGTCTGAGGCAATACCCATTCAGTGATGGATAGATAAGAAATGAGGACAAAAAAAATGGCCTCTGTTACCTACTCAACCCCCTCCCCTCAAAACAAAGTGGGAGGGGTTTCTGGCCAGTACAGAAACAATTGCTATTTACACTCATTCTGAGCCAACAAAACCCAATGACCAGCTGAGGTTTCAGCTTGGGGTCCATTATTGGCCAATCAGTGAGAGTCAAAGTGATTGGGATTTAACTTTAAGAAATAGTCAAGTAGCTCCATTTGAAACCCAATGACTTTATCAAACCCTGGTTTCCAGAGCTGTAGTTCAAGAAATTGATATTCTTTGTAAGGGCTTTCCCAGGTCTCAATTTATCTGAGGCAACACCCATTCAGTGATTTAAGGTAGGGTAAAAAATGAAGCCTCATTTGCCTACTTTCAATATAAATGCATTGTAGGGAGAAAATTCTTTAAATCTTTCAATCTGATGCCTGGCCCTCTAAAGTCCATCCATTTTAGTCTTCAATTCTAAATCAACTTACTGCTCCACAAATATGAGATGTCTGGGTTAAAGCCTAAACTCAAGAACATAATCTCTCTCCTCCCCCCTGCCATACCCAGCAGCAGAGCATCCTTAACAGAGAGCTAGTCTGAAAGTCCCTAAATTCCAAGTTCAAGTTCCTCCTTTGACACATAATAACCTTGTGGCCCTGAGCAAGTCATTCAATTCAGCTTTTCCAGGCAACTATCTAAAACTCTAAGTGACAGCCATGTTTTGATAGAAGGAGCTCCTCTACACTGATAAAAATCAGAGGTCAGGAATAAAACAAAAAACAATGAGTATATATTCTTCAGCTAATTTCCTACTCTATTTCCTTAGTGTGAACTATAGGTAAACTTTGGTTCTTAAAGTCTATACTAGCCAAGGGCATAAAGAACCTGGAACAACTTCCTGTAGAGCCAGTCCAAGGATATTCTAACTAAATTAGTAAATATGCCAAAAAGGCAAGCTCCTTGAGGGCATGGACTATCTTTTGCCTTTTTGTGTCTTCAGCTCTTAGCACTATGCCTGACACACACAGTAAGCATGTAATGTTGATTGATTGACTGATGAAATTTGTCAGTCACTGGAACTTTCTTAAAGACTATCTTACTCATAAAGGGATGGTGATCTGAGTTAGGGGACTCACACCCAGGACTCAGACCCATTTGATCTTGTCAAATGTAAACTCTTTCAGGCCAAAAATTGTGTTCTTTCTTTGTATCCCAAGCTCCTAGAACAGTGCCTGACACAAAGTAGGGGTTTGTTTGTTATCCTCTAATAATCCCTTAACCTCTTAGGTCTTTCTCAGGCCATCAATTATCTTCTCCATCACCAATCTTGATGTTTTTGGTGAATCAACTCAATAAGATACTATCTCCCCCGCCCCCCAATCCATGGCTTCTTGTCCTATTATTGATCACACTTTGCCAGACCCTGAGCTTGTGTTAATCTCACTATCAGCTTCTTCACTCTGATGAAATCACAAAATTATGATGACTGAGTCACCTAGAAATCTAATATCCACTGGGTCCTCCCTGCAGCAAGGCAGTCATCTTACTCTTCCCAAATTAATTTTCTATCCCATTTCCACAGTCACCATCCTAAACTTCCTCATCTCAAGTTTCTAATATGACTTCTTCACCCATCCTTTTAGCCGAAGTCTTTACTCATATTTCACCAAATAAAAAAAAATGAGGCTGTTCAACAAGAGTTCCCCCTTTCCCCCTCTTTATTATCTTGTGCCACTCAGACACCATCACCCACTGTTTCCTCCTTCACTATGGCTTTAGATTGTGATGCTGCAGATCACCTTCTTCCTCCACATACTCTGTCCTCTCTGAGTTTTCCTGACACTTCTCTCCTCTTGTTATCTTCTCAGCCTCCTCCTCTGGTTCTTCATCCCTGTTATAGCCATTAACTGTGAATGTCCTCCAAAGCTCTTTCCTGGTCACTCTCTTTTGGCTCTATAATATCTCTCTTGGAAATCCCATTAGTTTCCATGGGTTTAATTATCATCTCTATGGAGATAATTCTGAGGGCTATAAACCCTGCCCTAATCTCTCCTCTTCCTGAGTTCAAATCTGACTTCAGATACTTACTGTGTGACCCTGCACAAGTCACTTAACCCTGTTTGCCTCAGTTTCCTCATCTGTAAAATGAGCTGGAGAAGGAAATGGCAAACCACTCCAGTATCTTTGCCAAGAAAACCCCAGAGTCACAAAGAGTCAGACATGATTGAAACAAATAAGCAATCTCTCCTGAGCTCATTTCACATCACCAATCAGCATGTTTTAGAAATTTCAAACTAAGTTCCCCATGGACATCACAAACTCATTATGTATGTCTAAAGCAGAACTAATTATCTAATTTAGAACTGATTCCCCATTTCCAGACTTTCTTGTTACTGTTAAGTCACCCAGGTTCACAACTGCAGCATCATCCTGGCCTCCTCACCCTTGCTTCACATAGCCAGTGCATTGTCAGATGATGTCATTTCTACCTTCACTGCTTCTGTGGGTATCCTCTTTTCTCTCTGCTCACATGGCCATCACCCTAGTTCAGGCCCGTCTTTCCTGGATCATTGCAATAGCCTTCTAATTGGCCTTGTATCTCCCCAGTACAATCTACCTTCTGCTCAGCTGACAAAGTGCTTTTCTTAAAGCCTAGGCCTAACCATGTTACCACCACACACACACACACACACACTCCATAAATTCCAATGACTCTCTGCTATACATCTCCAGGAGCAAATAGAAAGTCTGTCATTTGGCATATAAATTTCTTCATAAACTGGCTCCCTCCTCCTCTTCCAGTCTTATTTACACTATGAACTCTAATATGTAACTACACTGGCTTACGTGTGGTTCCCTGGGGACAGCACTTTGGTCTCGAATCTCTCATCTTGCTGCCTTTCTCCTGGCTATCTCCTGTGCCTGGAATGCTCTCTCTGTTTTCACCTCTGCCTCTTGGTTCCCTTGATTTACATAAATTCTCAGGTCAAATCCTGCCTGCTGCACAAAGAGGCAATGGTCTCAGTCATTACTCTCCCCGGCAGCTGCTAAAGCCTTCCCCTCAGAGATTGTGATTGTGTTGTTTCTGTCCCATCTGACTCTTCATGACCCCATTTGGGGGGTTCTTGGCAAAGACACTGGAGTGGTTTGCCATTCACTTCTCCAGCTTATTTTACAGATGAGGAAACTGAGGCAAACAAGACTTGCCTGGGGTCACACAGCTAGTGAGAGGCCAGATGTCAACTCAGGAAAATGGGTCTTCTTGATTCCAAGTCTAGTCCTCAACCCACCATACTCCCTAGCTGTTCTCCCCACCCCTACCACAACCCAAAGATTATCTCCTACCTATTATCTGTATACCTTCTCTGGACCTAGTAATGCTTCCTTCCTCACTTGAATGTGAACTCCATGTGGGTGAGGAATTCTTTGTTTTGTTTTGCTTTTTTTTTTTTTAATCCCCACAGTTTCAAACAATGCCTGAAACAAGCTCTTAATAAATGTTTGTTGACTGACTGACAGGTTGAAGTCTTGCTTAGCATATGCTAATAATCTAAAAGAATAGATAACAGTAAATTCCCAGGTGAAACCCTAGTGGATTGCAACATAGAATGAAAGAAATTCCAAGTTGGCCAGGGAAAAGGGGAAGGATTTTGCCAAGCCAAACTAAAAGAAAAAGAACAGGTTCCCCATGAAATCTGGGGCATAGGACACTCCTTTCATCTGAATCAACTTGCTTATCCCTATCTAGAAGGAGGCAGTGACTCAGCCCCCACTTTCTGGCAGCTGCTCAGCAGGTCACCCGAAGGCACTTGGCAGCCAGCTTCTGGTGGACAGTCACTACAGTTAGTGGCCCAAACCCTCCTTCTAGTGGGCTAGGGGTAGAAATGGGACCTGGGGAAGAGTCATCTTCCATGTGATCAGGTTTACTTGTGACATCTCTACCTTGGGACTTGTGGGTCCTCTCTTTCCCCCCTGTGCCCTCCCCCTTTCCATTCATCTTCAACACATAAAACATGTTCAGAGCAGACTGGAAAGCAAAATCAAAATACCTCTTCCCACACTGTGCCCCACTGGCCTCCCGGGAATTCTCAAAAATGAAATCAGCTGCAACCATAATCCTCATTTACGATTCAAAAGTTTCCAAGCGGGTTTCTAAGGAAGCCAGCCGACTCTGTGTGTAGGGGAAGAAGGAGAAAGGAGAGGTGGGGGAGGGAGAGGAGGTGGAGAGAGGGAGGGTGGTAGAGAGGGAGGCGCACAGGGAACAGATCTCTTTGCTTCAGGGGAATTTTTGAGGCTGCTGGAATCTGGACTGTGCTGTCTGGGAAAGGGCCCCCTCCAGCAACACCGGAAAGATACTCCCGTCTGGCATTTCACTTGAGGGGGATTCTTCAGGAATGAATGCTGCTTCCTGCTATCACCCTCTTTGTTCTGGACCACTTCATTTAGCCCAGACTGGCCCAACCTCTCCTTGCTCTTTGGCCTTTTCGGGGAAACTGCTATTGTCAGAAATTGACTTTCCAGTGGGAAGCACTTTCTTTTTCCATCTCTCCAGCGTGTTGTGTTTACTCACCTGCATTTGTGGTGATGGCTCTCACTAGGGCTAAGGTAATCACTGGGGAGGCCCCAGGGGAGCAGGACAGCAATAAAACCCACCCAGTCCCATGCTAGCACACAGGCCGGTCCTGGGATTGTCTCTGGGACAGCCCCAGGCTCTTGTATGTTTTACCTGGCCATCTTACAGGTGAGCGGGGACATAGTGAGGTAGTGAGCTTTTTACATGGAGTCCAACAGGACTGCTAGTCTTTTGGTCAGGGTGGGGGTGCAGGGTCACAGAAGAATTAGGGAGTAGATTGAGCCATTTCTGCTTGCAGATTAAGGAAACTGGATTCCCCCCTCTTCAACCAGTTTCCTATTTGAAAACTGAAGCTTAGAGTATCTAGTCCAATCTTAGTTTCCTGGAGCAGGAGTGGGGAAAGGGAGTTTGGGGTGTGGTAGGAGAAAGAGAGCTTCCATTTTGGAGAGAGAGGGCTTCCCTATCCTAGTCCAACAGAGGCAGAGCACCCGAGGGCCTGTTCTGACTCCCAACACCTGGCCCCAAAACCACCAATAGTCTCTGCTAGAGACAATCCGAGGATCATAGACAAAATCATCTAATCCAATTGACTCATTTGTGCAGATGAGGAACTGAAGCCCATGGAGGTTCAGTGACACCCAAGATTACAGCTTCCTGGACTCCCCTCCAGACCACCTCAGAGCATCTTCCTGCTCCCCACCCCCATTACCCTCCCAGCCTCTTCTGAGTGTATTCTAGCAATGCTTGATTTGACTACTTGAAGGTTATTGTGAGAGTCATAGAATTACAACTGGAAGAGATCAATTAATCCCAATTCTCTCATTTTACAGACGAGAAAACAGAGATCACACAAGAAGTAAGGTGCAGAGCCAGTATTTGAACCCAGATCCTCTGATTATCTCCAGCCTCCATTATTTATTTATGTATTTTTTTTTTAAAGCAGTCAGGGTTAAGTAACTTGCTCAAGGTTACACAGCCAGTTATTTTGTGTGGGTGTTAAATATCTCAGCCACGAACCAATCCCAGGTCTCCTGACTCTGGGACCGGTGCTCTTACTCAATGTGACACCTAGCCACCTCCAGCCTCCATTATTTATATGAACAGTATACTGCTGTTGTTCAGTCACGTCCAGTTCTTCATCACCCCATGGGCTGTAGCACACCAATGCTGTCCATTGGGTTTTCTTGGCAAAGTTACTGGAGTGGTTTGCCATTTTCTTCTCCAATGAATTAAGGTAAACAGGGGTTAAGTGACTTGTCCAGGGTCACACAATTAGTGAGCATCTGAGACTGACTTTGAACACAGATCCTTCCTGATTCAAGGTTCAGTGCTCTATCCACTCAGTCACCTAACTGCCTCAAAATGCAAACTACCTCTATTCAATTACTATGTAGGATAAGAGACAACTGGGTTCAAGTACTGCTCCTGACACATACTGATCCTGGGCAATTCACTGGATCTCTCAATGCTACCAAGTCTTCATCTTAAGACTAAGTTATAGGGAATAGAAACAGGACTTCCACACGGCTCCAGCTTCCACTTCCTCCAGTTCATGTGAAAGGTGACTCTGAAGAAACTTTGGAGCTACGGAACCCACAAAATGACACAGAGAAGCTAACCTCCCGCTGAGGACAGCCCAACAGGCCAGGAGGAATCAGCCAGTGCAACGATCTGGGAGCCAACCCCAGCCCTACAGGAGGCCAAGGTTTTAGCCTTAGGGTGGCCACAACCAGCCACTGGCTGGAGGGACTTCAGATCAGCAGCAGCTGTGGCGGCTTCCAGAATTATCAACCCATAGATGCTAAGGACGAAGTGAGAAGGCAGTGCAGTGTGGACTTTGTGACCCAGGAGTTCGGGAGCATGGTCAGGCTTTTATCCCCTGGAGGGAGAAGCCATTGAGGCACTGCAGCCATGCAGCTGTCTCCACTTGGCAGCTTCAGCTCCTGGCCTGCAGAGTGTAGGGGGGCCAAGCACCAGTGTGAGGGGTAATCACTCTTGCTTTAACCTGCTTGGATCTGGATTGAGTTCTAGGATGTAGGTCCTGAGGTGCACGACCAGTTTGCCAGAGCATAGGGAAGCTTCAAAGAGGGCACCCAACTAATAGTGTCAGCAGCTGAGAAAACCCCAGTGATTTGGGACAAAGCTCCTCCCTCTGGTAGCAGAGTTCTACTGTGGCAAAAAGCTCAAAAGTCAAGTAATTGAGTGGCAACATGAGCAAGCAAAGGAAGCAAAGCAAGCACAGCAATCCAACATTGGACTCCTATTTTGGGGACAAAAAGGATCAAAGCATGGAACAGGAAGAAGACAGGGAAGTCAGAACTCCTGTGCCAAAAGCTTCCAAGAAAAATATGAGCTGGTTACAGGCCATAGAGGAGATTAAGAAGGATTTTGAAAACCAAATAAGAGAAGTGGAGGAAAAATTGGGAAGAGAAATGAGAATGATGCAAGAAAATTATAAAATGAGAGTCAACAACTTGACTGAAGAAAATAACACCTTAAAAAACAGACTAACTCAAATGGCAAAAGTGGCTCAAAAAGGCAATGAGGAGAAGAATGCCTTAAAAAGACAAATTTGCCAGATGGAAACAGACTCTCAAAAGCTCACTGAAGAGAATCATTCCTTCAGTATTAGATTGGAACAAATGGAAACTAGTGACTTTATGAGAAGTCAAGATACTATTTAAACACATCCAAACAAATGAAAGAATAGAAGGGAATGTGAAATATCTCATTGGGAAAACCACTGACCTGGAAAATAGATTCAGGAGAGATCATTTAAAAATTATTGGACTACCTGAAAGCCATGATCAAAAAAAGAACCTAGAAATCATCCTTCAAGAAATTCTCAAGGAAAATTACCCTGATGTTTTAGAACCAGGGGCCAAAATAGAGGTTGAAAGAATCCACTGATCACCTCCTGAAAAAGATCCCAAAAAGAAAACTCCTAGGAATCTTAAAGCCAGGTTCCAGGATTCCCAGATCAAGGAGAAAATATTACAGGCAGCCAGGAAGAAACAATTTGAATATTGTGGAAACACAATCAGAATAACACAGGATCTAGCAGCTTCTATACTGAGGGATAGAAGGGCTTGGAATATGATATTCTGGAGGTCAAAGGATCAAAACCAAGAATCACCTACCCAGAAAAACTGAGTATCATATTTCAGGGGAAAATATGCTCATTCAGTGGAATAGAGGACTTTCAATTGTTCTTGATGAAAAAACCAGAATTGAATAGAAAATTTGATATTCAGATACAAGAAGCAGGAGAGGCATGAGAAGGTAAACAGGGAAAAGAAATCATAAGGAACTTATCAAAGTTGAACTATTTACATTGCTACATGGAAAAACGATAATTGTAACTTATGAAACTTTTCTCAGTATGAGAATAGTTGAAGGGAATAAAAATGTATATATGTATAAATATATGTCTATATAGGAGGGTACATGGGCTATGACTACATATGTGAGTGTGTGTATATCTGTGTACAGGTATACATAGATAGAGGGCACAGGACTGATTTTATGGGAAGGGATGATACATAAAAGGTGAAATTAAGAGTTGAGAGGGGAATATAATGAGAGGAGATGGGGAGAGGCAGAATGGGGTAAACTATCTCATATAAAAGAGGCAAGGGAAAATGGTTACAATGGAGGGGAAGAACAGGAAGGCAAAAGGGAATGAGTCAACCTTATTCTCATTGAATTTAGGCATAGGGAGGGAATGACATACACACTAAATAGGGTATCTCACCCTACAGGAGAGTAGGGGGGAAGGGGATGAGAAGTAGGGGGGTGATAGAAGACAGGGCAGGCTGGGTGGGGGGAGGGAAGTTGGAAGCATCCACTTTTGAAAAGGGACAGGATCAAAGTAGAGAATAGAACAAGTGGGAAGTGGGATAGGATGGAGGGAAATATAGTCAGTCTTTTACAATATATCCACTATGGAAATATTTTGCATAGCTACACATGCACAACCTATATTGAATTGCTTATCTTCCCAGTAAGGGTGGGTAACAAGGGAGGAAGGGAATGAATTTGGAATTCAAAGTTTTATATATACTATTATTAATATTATTTTACATGTAACTGGAAAATAAGATATACAGGCACTGGGACATAGAGATCCACCATGCCCTACTGAAAACTTGGAGGGGGCATGGGGGAATATATGGGAGAGAGCATATTGGAGGAGGGGATATCCAGTGGAATTGCTGTTTTGGGGTGCTGGCTAGGGGAAAACTGGGAGAAAATTTGTAACTCAAAATCTTGTGGAAATGAATGATGTAAACTAGAAGTTAATAAAGCATTTATAAAGTAAAAAATATAAGACTCAGTTGCTTTGATGGAGAGATTTCTACATGGTGATTTCCACAATTGAATGAAATTAAAAGTTTTGACCAAAAAAAGACAACTCTGTGCCAATAATGATCATTCTGTACCTCAGTGGACTCATCTACAAAAGGAAGAGGGGTGAACTGGATGGTCTCTAAAAGTTCCTTTTGTCTTCAAGGTGCCCAGCACCACATTAATTTAGCTATAAATTTAATTTGGTTATAACATTAAGCTCTGTTTATGCTCAGTCTTCATAGTTTTGCTCATGCACAATGCTTATCTTCTCATCACCTAAAAACATCAAGGAACATTGGTAATAATCTTCTGATGTTTCCTAGTTGAACTTTAACTTCCTAACTCTCAGACTAATTGTAGATTCCTTTTAAACTTATTGATTGAATTTTCATAACAGAATTAGGTCTCCATGGACCTCATCCCCA
Source organism: Petaurus breviceps papuanus (assembly GCF_028583685.1). Classification (NCBI taxonomy): domain Eukaryota; kingdom Metazoa; phylum Chordata; class Mammalia; order Diprotodontia; family Petauridae; genus Petaurus; species Petaurus breviceps. The sequence goes on from NW_027185712.1 coordinate 19,357,883, forward strand.
GACTCTCAGTAATAAATAATGTGACATGAAGTTTTGAAACTTAAATCACTCCTACTGTTCTTCTGATTTAATTGTTGATTACTAATTAACAGCTATTTATTGAATATGTAAGGTTCTGTGTTAGATACTGAAGGTGATTTTAAAAAATGGTAGATTCGTTTCCTTAGGCATTCTAGGCATGTTGACTGTATAAAATTAATGAACAATTCTAGTCAGTAGATGATAAATGCCAAACAAGTGATAATTTTAAAAGAGAAAGAGAGAGAGAGAATGGTGATTTGGCATGGTCAGAGAAGACTTCATGGAACAGAATCTGATTTGGTTCTTAAAGGACAGATAGAATTTAGAAGGACTAAGAGAAATAAAGAAGGCATTTTAGTTGGGGGGGGAAGGGGGGAGGTGGATAGGGGAACAACAGAAACAAAGGTACAGAATCAGAAACCTAAAAGACTTTGTCCAAGGAACAGAGAGTTCTTGTGAGGGAGTTGTGAATGACATGGTGTGATAGTAATGGCAATTAAAGATTCCCCTGTATTGGCTTGGTTTTCAAATTGATTGTGTTAAAACCCAGAGTTTGTTAATCCCACCTGTGGGATGGACTTGTTGATGTGAAAAGAAAGTCCTGAACTGGGAGGAGCTGGTGACGTAGATTTGGAGAGACAAGAGAGAGGCAGAAGAACTTTTTGGAAGCAGCTCCTCGTGGAGGCAGAGAGAGACGGAGAGCATTGCTGAGTGCCACTTTGAATTGCCTTGGACTTTTGAGACCTGCCCCCTGAGCTGCCAAGGACTAAGGAGACATGGCTGTTTTGCTGGTATTTTGTCTGTTTTGATGTTGTTTTGCCAGATTTGTCCACTGGTGAAAGACAGTCCTTTTGTTGAAGAATTCCTGGAACCTGGCTGCTGGCTAAGAGATCCTGAGACTGTCCTGCAGACAGAGAGTGAATACTGTCCACTGGTGAAGGACAGTGCTGTTGTTGCAGGGGTCTGGGAACCTTTCTGTTGGTTCAGAAGCCCTGAAGAAGGATTTTCTTGTTGTATGTTTACAGAAATCCTGGGAGAGGGTTTTGCTAATGTTTTCAGGGGTTCTAGGACTGTTCTACAGGCAGAGGATGAATTAATGAAGAGACTGGCAATGTATCTTGTGGCCTTGCTAAGCCTTGTCTCCCCAGGAACTAAGATTGCTGAGAACTTGCCTCGTGTCAAGATGAAGAAAAGATCTCCATTTGGGTATTAAGTGCTGTGCTTAAACTTGATGTAACTCTGGGGTAGATTCAATTGTGATCCAGGGATGGGGAACTTTTGACCTTTTTGTGTTCTATGGTTGAGCAAATGAATGTACTTTACTTATGTTTGGAAACTAATCTCCATTTGAGAAGAGGGGCTTTGTGGTGGACTAAATGAAGGTACAGCCTAGGGGTAAAGTAGTATTTAGAACCAGGACTTTGTAATTGATTGAATGATTGGAAGGTCCTGGGGTGGGGTAGTACTTGGAGATTATTTAATCACACTTAGTAAATGCTGTATTTTGAATGATGTCATGTTTTGATCTTCTCTGTTCTTGGTTGGTCACTGAATAAAATGGAGAGCACCTATGCTGGTATTTTGAACCTTGGGAAGTTGCCTTTCCTTGGCATTACATTACACATGGAAAGATAGAATGGGGTCAAATTCTGGATGACCTTGAATGTCAGACTAAGGATTTGGGACTTTATGCTATATTTGAAAATCATTTCAGGCTTGAGGGCAAGGGAATCACATGGTAAAAGTAATATTTTAGGAAGATGAATCATGATGTTTAGAGTGGCTAAAGTAGAAAAAAACTAGAAACCAGAGGAACACAGGATAGCAGTATCTCAGAGTTCAAAGAACCCAGCTAGTTTAACCTGTTAAGAACCTTAGAATTGGATAGGGCCTTCAGAGTTTATCTAGTCAAGCCTTATATTCAGCATTGCTCTAGGCTCTCCCTAGAACTTCCTGTGATAACTCAATCCCTTCTAAGAAGACCCATTCCATCTGAGAACAGCTCTAACTAGAACAGGGGTTCTTAACCTTCTTTGTGCTGGGGACTCCTTTGACAATCTGGTGAAAGCCTATGAACTCCTTCTCAGAAAAATGCTTGTTAACCATGTTCACAATTGAAGAAGGAAATACTAATTTTCAGTTAGAGATAAGCATATTCCTTAAAATCTATCCATAAGTAATAGATTAAGAACCCCTAAACTAAAAAAGTACTTTCTCATTAAATAAAAATCTTTTTTCTTATAATCTAAATCATTGATCCTATTCTCTGAATTTACACAGAAGTTTAATGTCTCTTTCCACATGACTCCCTCAAATACTGGAAGACAGCTTTCCTTTGCCAGCACCACTCTTCCTCCCCTGTCTTTCTCTTCTCATATTCTTCATCCATTCTTCATATGACATGATTTCCAGATCTGCTGTCATCTTGACCACTCTCTTCTAGGTAGGCTCTAATTTTCACATGATTTCCAGATCTGTTGTCATCTTGACCACTCTCTTCTAGGTAGGCTCTAATTTTGACATGATTTCCAGATCTGTTGTCATCTTGACCACCCTCTTCTGGGTGCGCTCTAATTTGTTAATTCTTAAATTGGGACAGCAAAACTGAACACAGGACTCAAGGTGTGGTTTTACCAGGGCAGAGTGCTGAGGAACTTGTTAGTATCCTGATCTAGGATACCTAAAAGTGAGTGACTATAACATCCACTAAGACCAGAAGAGGGTAGTAAAGACAATCCTGGCTAGGAGCTCCAAAGAGCCATTAAGGACAACAGCTGAGGAAATGATGATGAGATAGTCATCATTATTGCTGTTGTTTTGCCAAGGTCTTGGCATATATTATCTTGTTTGATTTTTACAACAACTTTGTGAGGTCAGTGCTATAGGTATTTTACAGATGAGGAAACTGAGGCTGCAAGAGGTAACACAACCTGTTCAGGATCCCTTGGCTAATAGATGTTTAAGGGTAGATTTGAATCCAGATCTTCCAGACTCCAAATCCAACACTTTATTCATTAAAAGTCACATAGAAATGCAAAAGCAGCTGTAAAGTCAAATTCATTGATAATTTAAGTTCTTTAAGGGAGTGTTTCCTTTTCTCTGTGTGTGTTTGTGTCCCTAAATCCTAGCACAATGCCATATTCATCTTGAGCACTTACTAAATGTTTATTGAATTTAATTTAATTTAATGGGTTTATGCGTGTCTTTATGTGTCTGACTGAGTATGGGGGGGGGGGGAGTGTGGAAGGAGAAAGAGAACAAGGCATTGAGATACAAGGGTACAAAGGGTGTGGAAAATAGTAAAATACTTGACTATGAAGCCCATATTTGATGCCTGGCTGACTAAACCAAATCTATGCGAGGGAAAACTGGGAATTGAAGGAATCCTTCATTGGAATCTTAGTGTAGCTAAATAGGGATTTGAAGGGTGGGTCTCTGCTGGGGCAAACCTCCTAACCATGAGGCTATATGGTTTGTGGCCTCTTTCTGATGTAGCATGTCTAAAATGGGCACCACATTTTTAACAATGACATTGACAACTGGGAGTACATCCAGAGGTAGGTGGCCAGGATAACAAAGACGCTGTATTCCTTTCCACTCTAGCAAGTAAAAGGACAGTTACTGTCCTTGATCTAGACATAAATGACTGAGGTTTCAAGCCTGGGGGACTTGGAGAATAATGGTACCCACTCACACTTAGGATGGTTAGATGAGAAAGATAGTTTGGGTGTGTATGGAGTAAAAGATTATTATAATTTGTGTTGCATGGTTAGGGCTGATCTGCCATATGGCTACCATATTTCTCTTGATAGCATCTCCAAATTGCTTACAAAACTTTAATATAATGAGGGTGGTTTAGGCAGCTATTGCACTCAAACAGCGCAATAACTCACAGAGTGGAACTCATTATGGGGCATAGGGCTGAGATCTGCCTTGAATCTCAAACAAAACTCAATTAGAATACAGCCTGTCCCCCCCACTAATAAATAAAAGCGTGGCGTTCAAATACACTTGTGAAAATCCAGACACAATATGGACAGGAACAAATGCATTTTAAAAAGACATCATTTGAGTTAAAATAAAAACAATGGCAATAAAACCATATTTCATGGATATGTTCCTTGTTATTTCTTGCTGCAAACAGTCAGATTCCAGTCAATAGCTATGGCATCCAGGCATTAGACAATACATACACCTCAAAAATTCATATATCAGGAATCGACTGGGGCTGGGCATATTGGCCTCCAATGCAGATTGGAAGCTACCCACATCCTCTCTTTTGCACAATTCTTGTCATGCAGATATGGTCTGTCATTTTGTGAACCAGCAATAGAGGATGTACCCAGCATGCTCAAGGCTTTCCTGTCATCTTCTACTATTTCGTGACTCCCAGTGCAATGCTCGGCTCTCTGTCTGTTCTCCCTCACTCTCACACCCTGACCAGCTCCCTTCCTTTGTAAATCCTTGATTTTGGAATCCATTCCAAGCAAATCACTGTTGAGGGTATGTGTGCATCAGTCCTATATCCACCATCCATCTTTCCATAACTTTCTAGAACCCCAGTAATCATAGTGTCCCATAAATGGAAACATTTTCGTATCACTAGTTGAACACTGGCATTAAAACGATGGTCTTTGTGACAACTCAGTCTGGAATCATTAAAAGAGGTGTATAATTGTACAGTTGTCCTCATATATGCTTTCTCTCCCCCATTAGAATGTGAACTCTTTGAGAATCTTGCTTTTCTATTTAAACTCCCAGAACTTAGGACAGGACTTTGTACATAGTAAGAACTTAAATGTGGTTTTATTTTTTATTCTTTCATTCAAATGTAATTCAGCTTAGTCTCTTCTCCCTATTAATTTTGAGGACCCAGTTCATAGCAGGTCTGTAGTGCCTGTTTAACATACACATACATACACATATGTACACACATACACATATATGCATATATACATACATGTATATACATACTTTTTTTGCATGTGGACCAATTCAATGAGTTGTCCATCCATTTAGACATTACAATCTGAGCAATATGTATTATTCTATGGCATCTAGGCAGCGCTGTAGATGCTGTGGCCAGACCTGGAGTCAAGAATACTCAGACCTCAGACACTTATTAACTGTGTGACCCTGGGCAGGTCACTTAACCCTGTTGGCCTCAGTTTCCTCATCTGTAAAATGAGCTGGAGGAGAAAATGGGAAACCCCTCCAGTATCTTTGCCATGAAAACCCCAAGTAAGGTCACAAAGAGTTGGATATCACTGAAGAACAAATGAGCATGTATTACTTTATCAGTAATGAGTCATTTGAATCAAGCAAGCAACAAGCATTTGGTAAATATTAAGCCCTGGAGACATGAAGAAAGGCTAAACAAAATAAAAGAAGCAAAGAAAAACCCGGTCTCTACCCCTCAAGGAAGGTGCATTGTCATTTCTTAATAATAATAGCTAGCATTTATTCTAAGCTCTTTAAGGCTCACAAAGTACTTTACAAATATTATTTTATCCTCACAAAAACTATTTGGCAATGGTTATCCCCATTTTTGTAGAAGAGGAAACTGAGACAAACAGAGGCTAAGTGACTTGCCCAGGGTCACATAGCTAGTAAGTGTCTGAGGCTGGATTTGAAATCAGGTCTTCCTGATTCTAGGAGCAGTGCTCTCTCCATGGCACCATTTGGCTACCTATTGAGATACACAGTTTCATCATTTGGATGCATTTCATGTTGCAAATATCTTTACAATAAGCTCTTTTCACCATCAAGGACAGTGGAGCTGCCACATTTAGACTCTAATATCACAGTCCCAGATGTGCTTCTTGGGGACATAAAAATAGCTCTGAAGAAAACACATGAAAAAAGCAGATGAACTTGGTCAAGTAGATGCAGGGGCAGTTCATACTCTGGCCAACACACTTTTAAGGACATTGAAGGGCTGATTCTCCAAGTATCTGAAGGAAGGGAAAGATATCAAAGGCATTGAAAAAAATTTCAGGTGGTGACTACTTCCCAAACAGACAAACTATAAAACCTTAGTACTTTTGATATCCATTATTATTTTCCCAGATATATAACATTTTTATGAGAGGGCATCTTTGATGAGGATATTAGAAAGAATGCTGATATTCCACACTATAGCATATCTTTGCCATCTCATAACTAAAAGGTGTAGAGAATACAATTGTCTATTTTTTATTGATTATGAAAAAGTATTTGATTCAGTCCAGTCAAACAGTGACCAAAGTCTCCCTTCTGTATGTCAAAAATATACAGGAAACTTTAAAAGATATAACAACAGAGATAATTGGTCAATAACTTTCTACTAATTAATTTCAGAGGAAGCAAAACAACTGAGAGGTGCATCCTCATGGAGCTCACGTGCAGAGTCTAAGTCAAAGAGAACTACATATGAAGAAGTCTTCCAGATGCTTTTGGCTGCAAATTACCTCATACTGATTGCATTAAGCTCTGGCACATTACAGGACACCTAAATGAGATTGGGAATCACCCACAAGTATTTCGTATAATCATCCACACAGGACAAACCAAGTGTATGAAAAAAATATACTTCATCTAGATTGCTATATGTAAATGCCTAGAAAACCTAAGTTCATGCATTAGTGTGTGTGTGTGTGTGTGTGTGTGTGTGTGTGTGTGTTGGATAAACAGTGCAAATGGGCAACGAGTTTGCTCAAAAATTGAATAGAGTTGGCCAGATTATCTTTATGAAATTTGCAAAGTTCTTTTAATGACCTCAACCTTCTCTTTGAAACAAAAAAGCATCATTTTAGTACTGGGGGGAGGAGAATAAGCAATTATTAAGCTCCTACAAAGTGCTAGACACTTTGCTAAGCTATATAAATATTATCTCATTTGATCTTCACAACAATCCTGGGAAATGGGTGCTATTGTTATCCTCATTTTAGAGTTAAGGAAACTAAAGCAGAAAGAGGTTAAGTGACTTGCCCAAGGTAACAGAAATAGTGTCTTGAGGATGAATTTAAACTCAATTCTTCCTAATTCCTGCCCCATTTGTGCCTTCTACCTGCCAATATTCTTGAGATGATGGTGCATGCCTGAAAGTCAAGGAACACATCTCAAAAACTTGAGTTTGACTCTGAGGTATCACGTCTCACCAGTTAGATTGGCTAAGAAGACAAAACAGGAAAATGACAAATGCTGGAGAGGATGTGAAAAAATTGGAACCCTAATGTGTTGTTAGTGGATTTGTGAACTGATTCAACCATTCTGGAGAGCAATCTGGAACTATACCCAAAGGTCTATAAACAAGTGCATACCCTTTGACCCAGCAATACCACTTCTAGGATGGTATCCCAAAGAGATCATAGAAGTGGGTGGAAGACCCATATGTACAAAATATTTATAGCAGCTCTTTTTGTAGTGGCAAAGAATTGGAAATCAAGGAGATGCTCATTAATTGGGGAATGGCTAAATAAGTAGTGGTATATGAATATAATGGAATACTATTGTGCTATAAGAAATGAGGAGCAGATGGACTTCATATTTACCTGGAGAGACTTATATAAACTGATGCTGAGTGAAAAGAGCAGAACCAGGAGAAATTTGTACACAATTACCGACACAACATATGTGTGACGACCAACTTTGATAGACTGGACTCTTCTCAACAATGCAAGGTTATGAGACAACTCCAAAAGACTCATGATGGAAAGAGATGTCTACATTCAGAGAAAGAGCTAGAAAGAACAGAGTTTGAATGCAGATTGAAGCAAACTACCTGCTCTCTTTCTTTTTCTTGTTTGGTTTTGTTTTCTCTTTTCCATTGTTCATTCCATTGGTTACAATCCTTCTTTATAGCCTGACTAATGTCTAATGTGAAAGTATTTGCAGATCCTATACTTAATTGTATGCCACATGGGGAGGGGGGGATTGGGAAAGAGAGGGAGGGAGAGAAAATTTGAAATCTGGCCTCAGGCACTTAATATGTGACCCTGGACAATTCACTTAATCCTGTTTACCCCAGTTTTTTCATCTGTAAAATAAACTGGAAAAGGAAATGACAAACCACTCCAGGATCCTTGCCAAGAAAACTCCAGATGGGGTCATAAAGAGTTGAACATGACTGAAAATGACCCAACAACAATGGAGTTCTAATGCATCCCAATGCATGCACCTGAAATGTCATCAGGCGCCCCATTACATATAATGATAAGGTTCTGGAATAGTCTACAAGTCTTTCACCTCTATCCTTTCTTGATATCAAAAAATATTTTCCAATGTCATTTTTGCCATCTTCCTGAGACAGATGGAAGACAGAGAAGATAGAGCCCTGAACTGAGAGTCAAGAAGACCTGAATGCAAATCCTATCTCAACCCCAATTGCTTTAAAAAAAAAAAGTATAAAGAATCAGGAAATGCTTCCTGTAGGAAAGCAGTACCTCGCTATGTTTTGGGGTGGCTACGTGGCACAGTGAATAGAGCACCAGCCCTGGAGTCAGGAGGACCTGAGTTCAAATCCAGCCTCAGACACTTAACAAACAAACAAAAAACTAGCCATGTGACCTTGGGCAACTCACTTAACCCCAATTGCCCTCCAAAAAGCAAAAAATAAAAAAAATTGAAAAATAAAACTAAAAAATAAAAAAATAAAATCCTATCTGAAATAAAAGATGCATGACCCTGAGCAAATCACTTAATTTCTTTCAGTCTCAGTTGCCCCATCTGTATAAAAAAATGGGAACAATAGCATCTATTTCATAGGATTGTTTCAAGATCAAATGAAATAATATGTGTATAGTGCTGTGCAAAACTTAAAGTACTGCATTAATGTTAGTTATTATTATTATTGAAGAAATCAAATAGCAAAGTCAATTTTGTTTGGAAGACCATGTCAAGATCTCCATGGAATTTTTCTACTTCTTCATCCTTTGTAGCATAAACTGCAGTGAACTTCCTAATATTGTCTCCTCACTATAAGTTCTACAAAGCAAGATGGCCAACTAGCCATCCCATTAAAAAAAAAGTTTCCTCTTCCAATTCATTTAAGAAGTGACTGTGAACAAATTTTGGAGCTACAGAACCCACAAAATGACACAGAGAAGCTAACCTCCCACTGAGGACAGCCCAGCAGTCTGGCAGGAAGCAGCCAGCACTGTGTGTTGGGAGCACCACTCCCTGTGAGCCAAAGGTTTTAGCCTCAGGGTGGCCACGACCAGCCACTGACTGGAGGGACTTCAGAGCACCAGCAGCTGTGGTGGTTTGCAGAATTATTAACACATATGTGTTAAGGACAAAGTGAGAGAGCTCAGCGTAATGTGGACTTTGGAACCTGAGAATTCAGGAGTGCGGTCGGCCTTTGACCACAGGGCAAGAAGCTGCTGAGGCATATTGGCAACGCAGCCGCCACCACTTGGCTCCTTCATGACTCCTGGCCTGCAGCTTGTAGGGGGACTAAGCAACCAGTCTGAGGGGTAATTGCTCTTGCTTTAACCTGCTTGGATCTGGATTGAGGTCTAGGATGGAGGTCCTGGGGTGCATGACCAGTTTGCCAGAGCACAGGGAAGCTTCACCCAACTAATAGTGTCAGCAGCTGAGAAAACCCCAGTGATTTGGGACAAAGCTCCTCCCTCTAGTAGCAGAGTTCTACTGTGGCATAAAGCTCAAAAGTCAAGTAATTGAGTGGCAACATGAGCAAGCAAAGGAATCAAAGCAAGCACAGCAATCCGACATTGGACTCCTATTTTGGGGACAAAAAGGATCAAAGCATGGAACAGGAAGAAGACAGGGAAGTCAGAACTCCTGCGCCAAAAGCCTCCAAGAAAAATATGAGCTGGTTACAAGCCATACAGGAGATTAAGAAGGATTTTGAAAACCAAATAAGAGAAGTGGAGGAAAAATTGGGAAGAGAAATGAGAATGATGCAAGAAAGTTATAAAATGAGAGTCAAAAACCTGACTGAAGAAAATAATACCTTAAAAAATAGACTAACTCAAATGGCAAAAGAGGCTCAAAAAGGCAATGAGGAGAAGAATGCCTTAAAAAGCCAAATTTGCCAGATGAAAAAAGAATCTCAAAAGCTCACGGAAGAGAATCATTCCTTCAGAAGTAGATTGGAGCAAATGGAAGCTAGTGACTTTATGAGAAATCAAAATACTATTAAACAGATCCAAACAAATGAAAAAATAGAAGTCAATGTGAAATATCTCATTGAAAAAAACCACTGACCTGGAAAATAGATCCAGGAGAGATAATTTAAAAATTATTGGACTACTTGAAAGCCACAATCAAAAAAAGAACCTAGAAATCATCCTTCAATAAATTCTCAAGGAAAACTGCCCCAGTGTTTTAGAATCAGAGAGCAAAATAGAGGTTAAAAGAATCCACTGATCACCTCCTGGAAAAGATCTCAAAAAGAAAACTCCTAAGAATATTATAGCCAGGTTCTGGAGTTCCCAGATCAAGGAGAAAATATTACAAGCAGCCAGGAAGAAACAATTTGAATAATGTGGAAACACAATTGGGATAACATAAGATCAGGCAGCTTCTACACTGAGGGATTGAAGGGCTTGGAATATGATATTCCAGTGGGCAAAGGAGCTGGGATTAAAACCAAAAATCACCTACCCAGAAAACCTGAGTTTCATGTTTCAGGGGAAAATATGGTCATTCAATGGAATAGAGGATTTTCAAGCATTCTTGATGAAAAAAACAGAGTTGAACAGAAAATTTGACATTCAGATACAAGAAGCAAGAGAAGCATGAGAAGGTAAACAGGGAAAAGAAATCATAAGGAACTTATCAAAGTTGAACTACTTACATTCATACATGGAAAAACAATAATTGTAACTTATGAAACTTCTCTCAGTATGAGAATAGTTGAAGGGAATAGAAATATATATGTATATATATATACACATACATATATATGTCTATATAGGAGGGTAAATGGGCATATGAATACATATGTGAGTGTGTGTATATATGTATACAGGTATACATAAACAGAGGGTATAGGACAAGTTGAATAGGAAGGGATGATACTTGAAATGTGAAATTAAGAGGTGAAAGAGGAATATAATGAGAGGAGATTGGGAGAGACAGAATTGGGTAAATTATCTCATATATAAGAGGCAAGAGAAAACTGTTAAAATGGAAGGGAAGAACAGGAAGGCAAAAGGGAATGAGTCAACCTTATTCTCAATGAATTTGGCTTAGGGAGGGAATGACACACACACTAAATAGGGTATCTCACCCTACAGGAGAGTAGGGGGAAAGGGGATGAGAGGAAGAATGATGGAAGGGAGGGCAGGTTTGGGGGGAGGGAAGTTGGAAGCACCCACTTTTGAAAGGGGACAGAATTAAAGTAGAGAATAGAACAAGTGGGGGGTGGGATGGGATGGAGGGAAATATAGTCAGTCTTTCACAATATATATAGCTACACATGTACAACCTATATTGAATTGCTTATCTTCCCAGTAAAGGTGGGTGAAGAGGGAGGTAGGGAAAGAATCTGGAATTCAAAGGTTTAAAATCAAATTTTTAAAAAATATATAGTATTATTATTATTATACATGTAACTGGGAAATAAGATATACAGGCACTGGGGCATAGAGATCTACCATGCCCTACTGGAAAGTCGGAAGGGGTATGGGGGAAGATATAGGAGAGAGCAGATTGGGAGAGGGGATATTCAGTGGGATCATTGCTTTGGGGTGGTGGGTAGGGGAAAAATGGGGAGAAAATTTGTAACTCAAAATATTGTGGAAATAAATGATGTAAACTACAAATATATATATATATATATATATATATATATATATATATATATAAAAGAAAAAAAGTTTCTTGTTGCTTTGAAGAAATATTAAAACCAACTCCTTTATTTGCCTGATGAGCCATCCTTCCAGTTAATGACAATTTCTTTATGTCTCAGGCATGCACTTTACTCAACTCTATCACCCCTTCCCCACCCCGCTGTTACATATAAACATGTTTAAATTTCCCAAGTATTCTATTTCAAACACCTGCAAATGACAGTCTCTAAACACATGTGTTAACACTTTTAATCAGGACTAAAGGCTTAGACATGAAAACAAATGATAAGCTTTGCAAGTAGAAGTATAAGCTAAATGATGATAAATTTGCTCATTGTATTTCCCTTCTTTGGAAATCACAATACGTGGAGGTCTTTTGTAACATATGTATTCTTAAAAGTCCTATTGTAGTGTGCCATCATGATGCAGAAGTGATGCTGTGTTTTCAGAGCCTACGTCAATGGAGCACAAGTTCTGCTGACGTTCAGTTGTATCCAACTTTTCATGACCCCATTTGGGATTTTTTCAACAAAGAAACTGGAATGGTTTGCCATTTCCTCCTCCAGCTCATTTTACAGATGAGGAAACTGAGACAAACAGGGATAAGTGACTTGCCCAGGGTCACACAGCTATTAAGTATCTGAGGCCAGATTTGAACTCAAGAAGATGGGTCTTCCTGACTCCAGGCCCAGCACTCTGTCCACTGTGCCACCTGGCTGCCACACTCTTTTTTTTTTTTAGCAGAGTATATCCAGCTGAAAAGGGCTGTAAGTATGGCACACTAGGGACCATTGTTGATCAGTGCAGAGAAGCTTATCTCCAGAAGATTAGTCACTAGGTGATGATGAGTTTTCGCCACATCAACCCATAAATGAAAACAAATTTGAATTTTTAAAAAATCCTCTGGTGCAATATAACCCCTTTATAATTCCATAGTACCAGTGGTAGAGTAGTGAAAAAGAGAGAAGAGGGTGCTAAGAATCACAGAGCTATTAATATTAAAAATTAACTTAATCGTTGTTACTCCAAATATGTAATCATTATCTAATGACCAAGCATGGATTATGAGACTATAGCATCTTAAGCAAAGTTCTTTACAAATATGTTCTTCTTATCCCCACAACAACCCCGGGGGGTAGTTACTATTATTATCCTTTTTTACTGATGAAGAAACTGAAACAGAAAGAGGTTATGTGACTAGTCCAGGGTCCCAAAGCTAGTAAGTGTCCAGGACAAGTTTTTAACTCAGATCTTTCTGATTCCAGGTCTATCATTGTATCTGTTGTGCCACCTAGCTGTTTTATTATTGATTTAGTACTGAAAGATGACCTGGGGTCCTCTAGTCAAATCCTTTCACTTTACAAAGGAAGAACCCATGGCTCATAGAGATTAAGAGACTTACCCAAGGTCACACAGGAAAGAAGAAGCCAAGGTTAGACTTGAACTCAGGTCCTCTGACTCCAAATCAATAGTTATTCCAATGTACCACACTGACTCAACTACTGAATCTACTATCAGAAGAAACAAATCACACTGATATTGGCATTTTTGCTACAAATAAAACCAAGTGACATAAGAAGGTGCAAATACTGTCTTTTTACTAGGGGACACAGACACTACTCAGCTCCATTCCCCATTCTCACCTCCACATTAACAATTAAGGTGGCAGTCCACAAGCTGACTGTGATGCCCAGTGGCTCTGCTGGCCCATAGGCATGCCCCACATCACTGAGCACTAGGGGCAAGTGTGGATAAAAGCAGGCATGGTGTCTTCCCCAGAGCCTATCATACTCCCAGTGGCTCCTACCATGGCGACAGTGGCTCAGATGAATCCTGTTTCCCCAAAAATCTCTGGTTCGCTCCCTACTTGCCTCTCTGAAATGCTCTCATCTTTGACTTCCAGTCAATAACCCAGACTGCTTAGAGGCTGGCCACTTTTAGATTATCTCTGATCTCTATCCATTGCCCTTCTGTGAGATTATAATTATAAAGGAAAGTACAACTCATGACTCTCATAACTATAAAAGAATAAAATAATGAATTGTTTCCCTATTTCAAAAAAGGTAAAATTGTATGAGTTATTCTATGAGACTTCTGTCTCTAGACCTTTCATCTCAAGTAGAGACTAGATGGCCATTCATCGAGTGTGCCATGGCAGGGGTTCCATCCATGTATGGATTGGACTAGATGGCCACTGAAGTCCTTTCCAGTTCTTAAATTCCACATTCCTGAGATTCCACTGAAATAGAGCATGTCCCAAAAATCTTAGTGCAGTTTTAACAACCTCAGAAGTACAAATGTTATAAACATACAAAAAAATTTTGAAAGATAAATTATTTAAAATTTATATAGATATATTCAGGGAATTTCCAGGCTTTAAAAAAAATTTCATTTGCTGCTGGTTCAGTGACCAAATGAATTCCATTTATAATCCTAGCCTTACAATCATCCAAAGAACAATACTTTGGTGCATACATGTCAGTTTTGATGTATCCTCATAAGAAAGTCTAATAGAGGTAGATCTGATGAATGAAATGGCCAAGAAAAAGAACCTTTTCAGGGTGGCTAGGTGGCCCAATGGATAGAGCATCAGCCCTGGAGTCAGGAGGACCTGAGTTCAAATTTGACCTCGGACACTTAACACTTACTAGCCATGTGACCTTGGGCCAGTTACTTAACCCCAATTACCCTGCCTTCCCCCCTGCAAAACAAACAACAAAAAAGAAACTTTTCTATTGATCCACCAGTCTGAGAAAGTATCATTCAGAAACTGCCACACATGCAATAAATAATGACAGTTCTAGTCTAATTAAAATTAATATTAAATATTATTATTTTAAATCAACAAAACTAAATGAGTTTAAAAAAATTTAAGTAATTAAGCTTTGATCTAATAATTAATAATTAAACTATTGAATTCTTATAAGTTTGTAGCACTTATACATCTAAAATGATTAAGGCTTAAAATTGCACTAAAGACATTTGGGATGTTCTGCATTTATCTTGAGGATGGAAGTATTTTCTTCATAAAGGTGAGCTAGGACAATTGACACACCTTTGAGAGAATGACCTAAGCTGCCTCTCCCAAGACTCCCTCATAGGTATTTACTTGCATTTTATTATTTTTGTTGCACAAGAGTCTCTGCCTACATTCAAGAAAGTAATTAATAAAGAGTCCCTGCTATTAGAGCTTACATCATAACTGAGATATAAACTGAACTTCTATACTTAAACTCTCTCTCATTAAATACTCCAAAAGTAAAAATGCCTTGGGGGGTTTGGGGGGAAGAGAAGAATCTGTTGTGGGTGTCGTTATTGCCAATAATAATGCTAGCACCTGAGCCCAGAAGAGCCTACTTCAAGGTGCTATCTTCCACAGTGGGCACACCAGGGAATAGGGGCCACAATATTTACACATTGAATACTTCTGCATTCCAGAGAGAGGGAAGCAAGCAAGAGATGTTTTTGCCCTCCATGCCCTAAGGGAAAAAAGAATAACTATCTTTATCTATCTATCTATCTATCTATCTATCTATCTATCTATCTATCTATCTATCTATCTATCCATCCATCCATCTCTGTGTGTGTGTGTGTGTGTGTGTGTGTGTGTGTTTTCTCCAGGAACCCAAAGGGAGGTATCATGATAAAAAGAGATTTAGTCAAAGAGCACAAAGTCAGAATTAAGATTCTTTAAAAGGTCGCTTAACTTCTATGGAACTCAGTTTCCTCTTCTGTAAAATAAGAAGCTTCAACTGGGTGACTTAGATGCCTCTTCCAGCTCTAAATCTATGATTCTATGAGTCTGGACATTCATCACTGCCTTGTCTTCGACAAGCAATGGACAGAACTGGCTCAGGGTTATCTATCACCCACAAGTGTGGGTCCCTGTTCAACAAGGGAAGTTAGTTGGGAGCTGTCTCCCAGTTGATGTCATGCTTAAGGGGCTCTACTGGAACCTATCATTGCTACAGCAACCCTTTGCACTCATCCCCCAGCACACATTCACATGCATACACACACACACACACACACACACATATACACGCATACATGCACATACATATTCAAATGACCTGAAATGATACCAGATCCTTCTATTCCTTCTGGAATGCTAATTAATCAAATTGCTTCTGGCATATGTCTCTCTTTACCCTTAAACAATTGGCATTTTCAAGGATAACCACAGCTTGACCCCTAGAGAATGAGTTCTCTGCCTAAATCTGCCCATTTAACCTTCATAAAATGATAGACTCTACTGGTTAGAAGAGGTCTTGGAGACCACATTAGTCTAAATCCCTCTTTTTTTTTTTGTTTTTTTTTTTTTTATGGATAGGAGAGGATAGGGCAATTGGGGTTAAGTGACTTGCCCAAGGTCACACAGCTGGTTAAGAGTTAAGTGTCTGAGGCCAGATTTGAACTCAAATTCTCCTGACTCCAGGGCTGGTGCTGTATTCACTGTGCCACCTAGCCGCTCCTAAATCCCTCATTTTACAGATGAAGAAATCCTTGTCTACTAGAACTTCTCACCTAGAACCTAAGGCCAAAAGAAAAATATTTTTAAACTACTTAGAGTTCCTGTTAGAAAATCTTGGGTGCTCAGTCATTTTTAGTCAGTCAGCCAACAATTTGGTAAATTGTCGGATTTGGTAAGTCCAAATGCTGTGCTAAATTCTGGGGATGCAAAGAAAGACCCCCCACCCAAAAAAAAGGCCCTGCTCTCTCAGAGCTCACTTTCTTTTCTAAAGGGGGAGACAACATGTAAACTACATATGTCTGCACAAGATGTATATAGGATAAATTAGAGATATTAAGAGAAAAAAACCATTAGCATTATAAGGGGGATTGGAAAAGGCTTCTTGTATGTGTGATTTCATCTGAGACTAGAAGGAAGCCAAGAAAGCCAGGAAGTGGAGATGAGGAGGTAGAGCATTCCAGACATGGGGGACAGGCAGGGAAAATGCCTGAAAAGCATCAAGGAAAGAAGAGGAAGGAAGGAGTTGAGAGAAAGCAACACTATCAAGCTGTGAGAAATGATGAAGAAGTAATTATTATGAATGGAGACTTCAAAACAAAAAAAGTACTAACAGAGAGAGAAACCCTGATAGCATCTTTCTTGGCCAGTGAAACCACTCAGCAGCCTTGTCTCTAGTTTCATAGATGAACCTTAGGTCATTGCAAACTCTCAGACATCATTCTGTTCAAACACCTAGCTTCCTGCCCAGATCCAAGGGATGCTCAATGAATGCCTTGTTGACTGAAGAACTAATTCTATCCAGTGAAGTAATGAAGGGAGAGGCTACAGCATGATACCCATGTGAAACAAGGCAGATAGCCAGGAAAGATAGCATGAGCTAGGTGCTTTATATGTTTCAGAGAGAGGGTAGGGAAAGACAGAAAGAGAGTTAGTCATGTTTCTGCTTCAATAATTCAGAGATCTGTGAATTCATCAGTGTGACTACATCCTCTATCAACACAGATCATAACCATGGTTCACGAATTGCTGGGGTCAACAAAATTCATCACCCAGATGGTGGCCAACATTGTGGTGATGAGCTTCAATTAAGCTACACAACATAGCTACTCATATGACAGACACATAATACATCACCCATTATGTTCCTGAAGTCTTTCCTGTTTGGTAAGATCTGACAGTTTGCACTCCCCTGACCTAGCTTTCAAGAAACCAGGGACACCCTGATGCCATGAAGGAGAGGCCAGGATTGTACTCTGGTAGAGAACTTAGAACTTGTTTATCTAATTGGGTTGGTTGGGTGTTGTTCATTCTCAAAGAAGACCAAATCTAATTGGGTAAAGAATGAAAAAGAGGTTTATGTGAACAATTATTTTGCAGAAAATGCAGGGGAGAATACTTTTATAAGTGAAGGTGGGAGAATGGGGGGATTCAGATCCTGGAAAGGTTTTTCTAGGCTATATACATTTGGAAGGCCAGAAATAGGAGTAGACAGCAGTAAGACAATGGCCTTGACCCCTGGTCACCTTTCTGCCTCCCACTCATCTGTACTAGAGAACAAAAGTTTTGGAACAGAGAAACTAGTCCCCAAGAACCTTTGGAGATTTTTGGGAAGACTGCCAACTTTTCTGAGACCTACATACAGGGAACAAGATTCAAGAGACATAAAGCAGATACTGTTTCTCTATCAGAGACTACAAGTCATATGAGACCAACAAGGACAAAGCCCATTGGGAATGATTTCACCAGAAGACATCAATAACCCTGAAAAATCAGAGGCATGAGTTGCCTCCATGTGCATGCCCCAGCTATGTGTTACTTGCTCGTAGGCTTCTCTATATGTGCCCCCAGACCAGATGTGTATCCAATATCTATGCCTCTTAGTATATGTTCCCTACATGTGTCCACTTCTCCCAGCAATGGTGTGTGAAGCAGTGTTTCTCCCAGGTCTGTGAAGAAAATGTTCTACTAGCTCTCTTATTTTATTAAATTATTTTACTTTTAATTAATGGTGTCCTTTAACTAATCATAGAAAGCACTTTGGTGGTTGTTGTGAGCTATAGGGAGTTTTGAATGGGTGTGGACCCATAGAGTACCATGAGCTTGGGCTAGCACTGTCTTAGGGACCCAATCTCAATGTTGTTAGGTAAGCAATTTCAAGTTTTTTATAAGCAAAGACAAATAGTTACTAGTGCTTGAAATGAGGTATAAGGTAGTAAAAATTAGGAATTGTTTTTCCCACCCACTTTTAGCCATGTCCATCATATTATTTCTCCATCCTTACTAATTCTATTTTCCATTATCTAGGGTCTTTATTCTATTCCTAGACTGCTTTATTTTCTCCATTGGGTCCCAATATTTGGGTCTGGACTCCACAGACACTACCACGTTCTTTCAAACTATGCTCACTTCTTCCACATTGATGCATTCATGCCCCATGTCCCATTCCATACATCTCTTATCTCCCTCATAGGGGGGAAGAAGGCATTGAAAAATAAGGTAGAGCTATGACATGGTACAAGCATATTGGAAAGCAATTTTGAGTTATACTCATAAAGTCACTAAATTATGCTTACCTTTTGACCCTCCATTCTGCATCTGCTGCCCTGTCTGGTTTCACCTCCACTGGTTTCATCTCCATAGAACAAGATGCCCCTTCCAGGTTAATCTAATCACTTCTAAACTCATCACCCCTGCAGATTCAAGCTTTGACTGACACCCTCCTCTCCCAACCTTCTCAATCCTCTAATTTGAGGACTGGAAAGTGGTGCACCAAACTCCTCCCAATGCATTCCTTAATGGAAGGAAGAAATTGGATTTTTCATTTTACTCCACTCTACATCTGCTGATCTTCTGGGTTTCAACTCCACAGAATCAGCTGTCCCCCCCTCCCCAGGCTCCCCTGACTATATTTTCTTGCCTCCTTTTGTGTGTTGTCTTCCCCCGTTAGACTATAAGGTCCTTGAGGACAGAAGTTGTCTTTCTTTTTATTAATTGCATGCTCAGTTGTTAGCACAGTGCCTAATACAATTTGTTGTTGTTCATGACCCCATTTGGGGTTTTCTTGGCCAAGATACTGGAGTGGTTTGCCATTTCCTTATCCAACTCATTTTACAGATGAAAAACTGAAGCAAGCAGGGTTGTCACTTGCTCAGGGTCACACAGCTAGTAAGTGTCTGAGGCTAGATTTGAACTCAGGAAGATAAGTCTTCCTGATTCGAGGCCATCTATTGAACCACCTAGCTGTGCTTAATAAATGTTTATTGCATTAGATTGGATTGAATTGGACCCAGTGATACCATTACTAGGCTTAAACCTCATTGATATTTAATAAAAAGGAAAAAGACCCATATTATACAAATATGTATACCATAGCAGCATTTTTTCATGGTAGCAAAAAAATTAAAACAAAGTGAATGCCCATCAAATGGTGAATAGCTCAATAAATTATTGCAAATAAATGAATATTTATTGGATTGTAAAAAAATTACAAAAGGGACAAATTCAGAGAAACCTCCAACACTTGTATGAAATGATGCAGAATAAAGTAAACAGAACCAGGAAAGCCATTGTTACAATGATAACATTGTAAAGAAAATAACTGAAAGACTTAAGAACTATAAACACCATGATGACCAGCCATGATTCCAGAGGATTGATGATGAGTCATGCTTCCTACCTTTTGGCACAGAGATAATGGACTAGAGGTCCAGAGTGAGACAGACATTGTCAGATACAATGGGCTAATTTATTTTGTTTAACTGTACTTATTTGTTACAAAGGAGGGTTTTTTTTCTTTTTCAAGGGGATGAAAGTTATGGGGTCATAAGGAAGTAGTGATAATGATAGGAAAATCAATAAATCATTAAAAAATAAACAGAAGACACAGAAAGAAATTCAGAAGGAAAGAGGCAAGCAGGGTAGTGTTCGAACTACTATTATTAAATTTGAATTATACCCTAAAATAGCTCTATGTAGTAGGAAAGAAAAACCAAATTCCATAACAGTTTACATTTCATATTCAATTCTGACTTTCACTTTTCCTTAAATATCAAAAGGTATATTTTATTGACATTCATTATGTTCATGATTTCTTTTTTAAATTAAAAAGAAGGTAAGTCATGTTGGCAAAGACAGGGTCAGTGACCAGGTCAATAAAAAATAAACCATCTATCTGCTTTACCATTTTGTAAAATTTGAACCCAGGTTTTCTGATGCCTGAGCCAGTGTACTTTTCATTGTGTAAAAGGGATGTTAAACCTCATTCTGCTTAATCCCGGAGAGCAAAACTGAGAGCTATGAATGGAAGTTAGATCACTTTAACATAGGAAGATAAATTATTTTGTTGCTAGTGGAAATGTATAACAAGGGCACTTATAAAAAGCAGGGAGGGAAATAAGCATTTATAGAGTCTTCGGTATGAGCCAGGTCCTTTCTGATTCTTACAACAATCTACAAGGAGGTGCTGTCATTATCCACCTTTTGCAGTTGGAGAAACTGAGGCAAACAAAGGTTTAAGTCACGCAGGATAGAAGTGTCTGAAGACAGATTTGAATTCAAGTCTTTCTGACTCTGGGCCCAGTACACTACCCACTCAACCACCTAAATGTGGGACCAAGGAATTAGGATAAGGACTGTTAATTCTGCCCAGCCTTTCAGTTTTGTCCCAAGTTAATCTATGTAGTAACACAGTTATTATTAGGTTGAAAAGAAATTTGGCACCCCTCCTTCCATACAGTCTTTTACAGGTTTTCCATGTGGAATCCCCAGGTTGAAGATTATTGACTGGATTATGACAGGATTTGAAGGGAATTTATTAACAATAAGTCAATTAAGAAACTAGAATCAGGAAGCCCAATCCTAGGAAGAGATATTCAGTTTAAATTTTCTAATTTGATTCTAGTTTGAAGAGTTCTGCTTCCTGCAGTTACAAGCTTTCTTTGGAGAGGGGGTGGGTGGGTAGAGTGTTATGAGGGGGTCTGGACTTATGATTTTATTTATATAGGGAAGGGAACTCACGTAGTATAATCTCCCTCCACCTAAGAAATATCAACTGTTGGCATCATATAGTCTTTGAGTTGCCTAAGGAAGAGGCATTAAGAAGTTAAGTGACTTCTTGGTCCCATAGTAAATATGTGTCAGAGGCAGGATGCAAACTCTGGTCTTTTTTTTTCTTAATATATTTTTATTTCATAAAGCATTTTCCAGTTGCAATTAAATTTTTATCATATAATTTTAAAAAACTTTTTTAAGTTCCAAATTCTCTACTTCCCTGAAATCCCTCCCACACTTATTGATTAAGCAATTAGTATATCAATTATATACGTAAAGTTAGAAAAAACATATTTACATAGTACCCATGGTGCAAAAGAAAACACACACAAAAAAGAAGAAAGTGAAAAATGTATGCTTAATATGCACTCAGAGGCAGTCAGTTTTCTCTCTGAACATGGACAGCATTTTTCATCATGGATTTTTAAAATTATCTTAGATAATTCATCAGAATAGCTAAGTCTTTCACAGCTGATCTTTAAAGTATTGCTGTTACTATTAACATTCTTCTCCTGGTTTTACTTACTTCACTTTAGATGAATTCCTATAAGACTTCCTAAGATTTTCTGAAACTATCCTGCTCAACAATTCTTAATAGCACAATAGTGTTCTATGCCATGCATACACTACAACTTGTTTAGCCATTTGCCAATTTATGGGCATCCCCTCAATTTCTAATTCTTTTTCACCACAAAAAGCACCATTATAAATATTTTTGTGCACATGGGTCTTTTTCCTTTTTCTTTCTTATCTTTGGGATACAGGCCTAATAGTAATATTCCTATCAAAAAGTTATGTCTTTTTTTCTCTTTTTTCCCATTTTAAAAAATTAATCTTTTATTTATTTTTAGTTTTCAACATTCATTTCCACAAGATTTTGAGGTACAAATTTTCTTCCCATATTTCCCTTACCCCCCACCCCAAGATAGTAAGCCTACTGAATACCCCTTCCCCCATCTGCTCTCTCTTATATCCTCTCCCATAAGCCCCACTAACTTTCTAGTAGGGCAAGATGGATTTCTACACTCCAATGTTTGTATATCTTATTTCCCAGTTGCATGTAAAAAAATCTATTTTTTTTAAATTTGTTTTTAAAACTTTGATTTCCAGATTCTTTCCCTTCTTCCCTCCTCACCCACCTCCCACTGGAAAGACAAGTAATTCAATATAGGTTTTACATGTGTAGTTATGCAAAACATTTCCATAGTAGTTATATTGTGAAAGACTAACTATATTTCCCCCCATCCTATCCCACCCCCCACTTATTCTATTTTCTCCTTTGACCCTGTCCCTTTTCAAAAGTGATTTCTTCTAACTACCCTTTCCCCCAATCTGCCCTCCCTTCTATTATCCCCCCTCTTATCCCCTTCCCCCCTACTTTCCTGTAGGGTAAGATACCCAATTGAGTGTGTATGTTATTCCCTCCATAAGCCAAATTCAATGAGAGTAAGGTTGACCCATTCTCTTTCACCTCCCTGCTCTTCCCCTCCATTGTAACAATTTTCTCTTGCCTTTTTTATGTGAGATAATTTACCCTATTCTATCTTTCCCTTTCTCCTTCTCCCATTATATTCCTCTCCCACCTCTTGAAGTTATTTTTTAGATATCATCCCTTCCTATTCAACTGATCCTGTGCCCTCTATGTATACATGTACAAACATATATACATACTCACATATGAATTTATACACACATACACCCTCCTATACATATATATATATGCATTTATATTCCCTTCAGCTATCCTCATACTGAGAAAAGTTTCATAAGTTACAATTATTTTTCTGTGTAGGAATGTAAATAGTTAAGCTTTGATAACTTCCTTATAATTTCTTTTCCTTGTTTACCTTCTCATGCTTCTCTTGCTTCTTGTATTTGAATGTCAAATTTTCTATTCAACTCTGGTTTTTTCATCAAGAATACTTGAAAGTCCTCTGTTTCATTGAATGACCATATTTTCCCCTGAAACACAATATTCAGTTTTGCTGAGTAGTTGATTTTTTATTTTAATCATAGCCCTTTTATTTTTTAGGGCAATTGGGATTAAGTGACTTGCCCAAGGTCACATGGCTACTATTTGTGTTAAGTGTCTGAGGCTGGATTTGAACTCAGGTCCTCCTGACTCCAGGGCCAGTGCTCTATTTGCTGTGCCACCTAGCCACCCCTAATCCTAGCTCCTTCAACCTCCAGAATATCGTATTTCAAGTCCTTCAATCCATTAATGTAGAAGCTGCTAGATCTTGTGTTATCCTGATTGTGTTTCCACAATATTCAAATTGTTTCTTCTTGGCTGCTTGTAATATTTTCTCCTTGATCTGGGAACTCTGAAATTTGGCTATGATATTCCTAGGAGTTTTGGAGATCTTTTTCAAGAGGTGATCGGTGAATTCTTTCAATTTCTATTTTGCCCTCTGGTTCTAAAAAACAAGGCAATTTTCCTTGAGAATTTCTTGAAGGATGATTTCTAGATTCTTTTTTTTGATCATGGCTTTCAGGTAGTCCAATAATTTTTAAATTATTTCTTCTGGATCTATTTTCCAGGACAGTGGTTTTTCCAATGAGATATTTCACATTGCCTTCTATTTTTTCATTTGTTTGGATCTGTTTTATAGTATCTTGATTTCTTATAAAGTCATTAACTTCCATTTGCTCCAATTCATATTTTTCTTGGAAGCTTTTGATGCAGGAATTTTGACTTTGTTGTCTTCTTCTAGTTTCATGTTTTGATGCTTTTTGTCCCCATAAAAAGGATTCTATGGTCTGATTGCACTTCCTCTGCTTGCTCATCTTGCTGGCCAATTACTTAACTTTTGATCTCTTTGCCTCAGTAGAACTCTGTTTCCAGTGTGAGGATTGCTGTGATCCAAATTACTGGAGTTTTTGCAATTCCCAGAGCTATGAGAAGGGTGCCCTCTCTATAGCCACCACAAGCTCTGGCACACTGGTATTCCTTACCCTAGGACTACCACCCAAGACAGCAACCCAGATCCAAGAAGGACAAAGCAAGAGCAATTACCCGCTGAATGGTCATTTGGTCCCCCTACAATCTGCAGGCCAAAAGATCTGGAGGCAGCCACGTGCCTCTGCTACCTCTTACCCTGGGGGCAGGGGCTGGACTGTGCTCTTCTGTCACCCAGTTCCAATAGAGTTCCCTATGGACCTTTTACTTTGTCTTTGGCATTTATGGGTTGAGAAGTCTGGAAAATGCCACAGCTATTGATGATTCACTCTCCTGAAGTCTGCTCTTTCCAATCTGGGCCTCTGGTCAGGACTGCCCTAAGTCTGGGCCTGCACAGCTCACTCAGCACTGCTCAGCTCCCAGCTCAGTACGATAGACCCTTTCTGTTGGCCTGCCAGCCTGCCTTCAGTGGGAGATTTTTTTCTGTCTATCACTTTGTGGGTTCTGTAGCTCTAAAATTTGTTCAGAGTCATATTTTACAGGTATTAGAGGTGGTTGGAGCAGGAGCTGAAGCAAGTTCCTGCTTTTACTCTGCCCTCTTGGCTCTGCCCCAACTCTGGTCTTTTTGACTCCAAGAATGTCCCTTTAGCTACTAAGTCTTGCTGACTCTGTAAAAACCTTCAGGAGTAGCCCAAATAATAGCTAAAAAAAGCTTCACCATCTTGCGGGGAAGAGGTTACCTATCAGCTGTACCATGGCAGAGCATGGCAGAGAGCAGTGGATACTCTAAAGGGTTTAGAGAGCTAAAGACCACCACATCATGCTGTCCACCAGTGATCAGCATGGTAAAGAAAGTGCAGCAAAGGATCCTAGCTCAATGGAGAAGGCTCCTCACCTAAAGACACCACTACAAGGCATGAGTGGCTCTTCAGTATGGAGGTTTGAGTTGCCTATACTCCATATATCTTCCTAATGAGGCTCACCATGCATGTTACCTAGTCACATATATTCCCTGCATATTTCCCCTCCCACACTACAAATTTTTGAGAGAGTAGTTTGTGTGTAGGAAGTGGGGAAAAAGGAAAATCATTCCTGTTATATACCATTTTAAATAAATGTTGTTTGCTTTAAACTGAAGCAAAGTCTTCATGTTGGACAAAGAAGGAAAGAAAGGAAGGAAGTCAGAGGAAGGAAGGAAGGAGGAAAGGAAGGAAGGAAGGAAGGAAGGAAGGAAGGAAGGAAGGAAGGAAGGGAAATGGATGCTTATTAACTCTAGTTTTAAGTACACCCTGCTACCCTCCTGCTGCCTTGGTTCTAAGGCAATGATTGTGAAACCCTACACAAGGAAGAATTCCTAACAATGAAAAACCATTTGGATTCCAGAACTGGAATGAGCTTTCTCTACTGAAATAGGGTTAGTGGCTTTCCCATCCCTGGAGCTGTTTGGTCAAATGCTGGCTTCAGACTTGACAGAGGTACTGCAGAGGATTAAGTTGGGAGAAGGTGACCATTCAGGTGTCTCCTGATCCTAAAATGATGTGATTCTAAAATGATTGAAATAATTATGCCATGTGGTTGATTTAAACATACTCCACATAGCACAGTAGTCTTCTAGCCCAAAGTATTCTTTGTGTTGTGAATAAATATTACCTCCCCCCCTTTTGGGGGGTCACTGGTTATCCTTACCCCCAAGTTATTTATCCTAGCCTTTAGAAGAGTAATATTAAATTTGGCCATGTTTTCTGTAGTTAATCAGTCTCCAGTGTCTGTGCCTATTATTTAAAAGAAGCATACTAGTATCTTTTTTTAATTGCAAACTATTTCATTGGTTCTTTTTCATTCTGTTCTGTTGCAATCTTATCATCATTGTTTTATCTATCCTTACAAATACCAGGCTCTCAGCATTTTAGCCAGAGGCACTGTGAAAATCCAGCAGGCAAGTCTATTGTCTTGGCAGAAGCCACTGCTGATTTCAAAGCAATCCAAGTTTCCTAAATTAATTTTCCAGAGCATCTGAAGCTATCACAGAGATAAAGAGGGAGAGGGTCACTGGGAATATTCCACCCTGACAGGTGGTGGAAATTGTTAACTGCTCCAGCAAAGTGTGGGAAATCAATCTGGGCTCTAACAATGACAGAGGGCTCTGTTCATAAAAATAATCTTCTAAAGTAAACAACCCGAGTTTCCATGGGCTCCTGATTAAATGAGTCCTTGTCTCTTCCTCTGTTTTAACATGGAGGGCCCGAGGTAACTAGCCATCTGGCGTTCTGGGTTCACTGTTCTTGACTTCAAGTATCACAGAAGATACTGTGGACATACTTATACAGTGGGAGGGATGTAAGAAGACTATGGCAATTCTCTCTTTTTGCATGATGCAACAGGGACTTCCACAGATTGGTAGACTGGGAAGAGCACTGGATTTGGAGTCAGAGGACCTGGATTCAAATCCTGATTCTGATGCTAAGTCACTTCCTCTTTCTGAGCCTCAGTTTCCTTAATGTAACCAACTAGATGACCTTGGAGACTCTTCCAGTTCTAAATCCTATAATTTGTGGTCTCTAGTACAAGGATGTCCAAAACCGATTAACTGAAACATCACAAAGTGAAGAAGGTTCTAGTATTGTCTTTACCTCTGTGACTTTGGTCAAGAAGTACTGCTAATAGTGAGACAGGTTACTTTACAAAAACCTGTAGCTCTCTGTTTTGGACATATAATAGATGGGAATTTAGCACAGTCTAGAATAATTGCTGCACATTTCCCCTTTTGTTACATGAAGATTGTCTTTTGGTACCTTTATATTGTACAATGGAAGGATCAGAGCATCTGGCTTCAAATTTTTACTCTGTTGTTTTACTACCTCTGTGTCCCTAAGAAAAATTCACTATTTCCCTGAGCCTCTAAAGTGAGGAGGCTGGACAAGGTGACCTCTGAGGTATCATCCAGCTCAAAATCAGCAATCCTTGAATTTCTGGTCTTTAATTCCCTCATTTGCAAAAATAAGAATTTATGACTTTTGTTGTCAAGTCATTTTTTCAATTGTGTTCAACCCCTCATGATCCCATTTGGCATTCTCTTGGCAAAGGTACTAGAGTGGTTTGTCATTTCCTTCTTTAGCTCATTTTACAGATGAGGAATTGAGGCAGACAGGGTTAAGTGACTTAACCAGGGTCACACAGTTAATAAGTGTCTGAAGTAGGATTTGAACTCAGGAAGATAAATCTTCCAGATTCCAAGCACAGCACTCAATCCACTGCACCACCTAGGTTCCCTAGTTGGCATCTGGGCTAGATGACCTTTAAGAAGGCATTCCCCAGCCATCTTTAGTGATGTTGTTTGTGCTTGGCTGGGGCCACACCCCTAAACCTGTCTGGGCTTAATAGACCAGGTTTATCTTTATCTTGCTTAGTTCCAGGCTTCTACCCATACTTCCTTGGCATCTCAAGTCATGATAACCTCTTCTCCCCTCCCCACCCCAACCTTTCCAGCTTCCCTTTCTGTGTAATCTTCTCTCCCTAGAATGTAAGCTCCTTGAGGGCAGAGGTCATCTTCATCTTTGCTTGTGTCTGTGCCCTCAGAGGTTAGCACAGTGCCCGTCCACATAGTATGAGCTTAATAAATGCTTTATCTTTCTATTATCTATCTATCATCTATCTACTTCTTTCTTCTGGCTTTAGATTTTCTAATCCTAGTTTTTCCTATTTTTTTTCTCTTTTCTCTCTGGAGGAAGACCTAATATGTCTAATTATAATATACTTCTTTGTTTCTATAGGCCAAGATACTAACTCATAGCTATTGTTTTATGTTGGTTTTCTAGTAGTAAGGACAGGTCATAATTTTCAAGCTAGACGGTACTTCAGAGATCATCTAGACAGTTTCACAGAGGAAGAAAGTGAGACCAAAGGAGATTAGGGGATTCTGCCCAAGGTCAGACAGATCATGTCAGAGGTGGGATCTGAACCCAGGTTCTCTGACCCTTTCTTCTACATTCCCCAATCACTGCTGTTTTCATTACCCCTAGCTGTCTCTCATGTGGACAGATGTATCCATACTCTCTCACCTTAATGCCCTTGGTTGCCAGCAGCTGACCAGGGGCCAGGACTCATTTGTGGCCATCACCAGGAAAGTCAAAAGACTCTTGTGAGGTCTAACCCTATTATGATTTTGGCATCAATGGCACTGGATACTAACTAATTCAATTATCAGCCACCAAATACCTCCACATGAGGCAGCTAGGTGACAAAGTGGAGAGAGCATTGGACTTGGTGTCAAGAAGTCTTGAGTTCAAATCCAGTCTCAACAATTTCTAGCTGCATCATCCTGGACAAGTCACTTAACTGCTCTGTGACTCAGTTTCCTCATTCATAAAATGAAGGATAATAATAGCACCTACCTACCAGGGTTGTTGCGAGGACCAAATGAGATAGTACTTACAAAGTAATTTACAAATTTGAAATGCTACTAAATACTAGTTATTATTATTAATTATTATTACTACCTCATTGCAAAACCACCAACAAAAGAAAATTACTAAGACTTTTAGAAGATAGGAAGGGAGTGGGTGTCAGGGCATTTTCATCACAGCTACAGCATATCTATGTATAAGATACAAAGAGTTTCCAATACTAAGGAAGTTCAGCCTCATATTGGAGCCAGATTGAAATATCCTCTTACTCTCTGGTGCCCACATATTTACCCACTGACATGACACTAAGGAAACATTGTCTGCCTTTTGCCCACCTCACACCATAGTGATCTTTGTGTGGGTAAATTCTTTTTAACACAGTGATATTCAAGTCTTTGGCAAAAGACTTATTTTGCAGATGAAATAAGAAAAAAAGAGAAAGGGAGTGGTTTCCTTGGGATACTATTGTGACAGATGACCTGAAAACACAATGCTTAGGACCATACTTAGCACACAGACACTTAGCGAATGTTTCCTGGATTGGAAGTTGAAAGAACACTAACTCTCTGGTCAAGAGGACCTAAGCTCAAATCTTACCTCTGATACTACCTATGTTAACCTTGAACAAGTTAATCTATTTTTTTAGGCTTCTATTTCATTATCTATTAAACAAGGAAGTTCCACTAGATCAGGACATGTGTGGACTTACATACTTTCTGAATACTTCAATAACTTGAATAATAAGTATTTTGTCACCAATTTCAATGCAGTTATCCCTTCCACATTGTGGGGGGATAGGGGGTTGGCACCCTGGCAATCTGAAAAATCCGCACAAAATTTTTGGTCCTCTCTTCATACCAGAGGAGAAGTTTGATTTTTTCTTTTTCTTTTATAGGGTGTTTACAGTGCCTTATTGTAAAATTTGAGTTAAATATTTGGTCATAGTGGGTCATATGGAGGTCAATGTTAAGTTAAAATGCTATATGAAAAAGAAATTAAAAATACTAAATTTAACTTTTTACTTTAACTTTAAAAAAGAAATTATGTATATTTGATAGAAGATAAATATGTTGATATTATACAATATTATACATATATTTTATGCATTTCTGAGTTTCTAAACATTTTCTGTGTCATCCGCTGGCCTTTGCATGTCATCTGTGGCTTCTGCAAAACTCCCCCCAAATTCCCATTTACAGTAATTTCTTATGCTGACCTGTGATATATTGAAACCACAATGGGAAAAGTTGTGATGTGGAAGGGATAACTGTATAGTTGGTTTCCTTAATGTTATGTATTTTTTTCATACATTTAAAATATTATCCTGAGAAGAGATCCATGGGCTTCACCAGACTGCCAATGGGATCCATAGCCCAAAAGAGGTTAAGAACCCTTGGGCTAAATGATTTTTGATGTTCTTTCTAGCTTCAGGCCTATGAACCTTTGAACTGAATTGAATTGGTCTGGTTGCACAAAAAAAAAAAAAGGTTTCCAATCACTGAAGGGCAGAGGTTTGTTTTCTAAGGTTGCAAAGGATGTCTTGGCTGTGAAGGCTTAGGGCTGCAGGAATGAACTCCTGGTCGAAGAAATAACAAGGTTTTTCCCAAGTGGGCTTTAACGGGTTGTTAAAGGAGGAAATCCCCTCAGTTAGAGTTAGAAAAGGCATCTGGGGAGAACAGCTTTGTCAACTCACTCTTTTTAATAGCCCAACAATCTTGCTCAAATTATCCAGAGGTGAGTGACAACATAAACTACAGCCTTGGGACTGAGCTCTTTGGGGTAAGCAGGACAGGAAGCAGCTGGAGAGTGGAAGGGATAGGAATTCAGGAGGTAAGCTCCCCAAGGCTTCATCTCTGTGCCAATGGTCAGAAGGTGACCAGGGACACACAGGCCTGGCCAGCACAGGCATGGACATCCCATCCTCTCCAGAGCTCACTTGTATTGATAGCTTTTCCAGAACTTCTCCCTATAGAAAACACACTGGTCAACAAGGGCAAAGGAGAGCAGGAACTGAAAATCGCTGATGGATACAGGGGAACATAATAGAAACACAATGTGGAATGTCTATAGGAGAAAGAGCAAGGGGATAAAAGGAAAGAAAATGAGAGGGCACAGGAAGGAGGCAAGGAGAGTATCAAGGCCTATTTGGTACCTGTTCCACAAGTTTACCCAATGCTGGCTGTAGCCACTGGTCTTAGAACTAAATTTCTAAGGAACTATAGAATTACATACAGTATGACTGGAGTTAAATGTAGGCAGATAGCAGTGTGGTAAATTACAATGGAAAGTTCACTGAATTTAAAGAGAGAAGACCTGAGTTTAAATCCCAGTTCTATCATTAACTAGCTATGAGACCTTAGGCAAATCACTTTAACTTATCATTAAAATGAGCAGTTAGTTTAGATGATTTCTAAAGCTGCTTCCAACTCAAACAGTCTAAGAAACCAGACATGGTTGTGGCATCTTAAAGACCCAGGATTCAAAAAATTTTAAGGAAACCTATCTAAGAAACACCATGTAGTCATTTTATCCAGAAACTTAGCCCAGTACATTGATGTAGTATAATATCAATGTTATTTTAAAAAGGAACAATCTTCAAGATTTTTATAAACCGGGGTGGCCAGGTAGCACAGCGAGTAAGAGCACTGGCCCCAGTGCCGGGATGATCTGGGGAATCGGATCCAGGCTCAGACACTTAGTACCCACCCAGAAACACCTGGCCGTGTTACCTTGAGCAAGTTACTTAACCCCAATTGCTTAAAAAAAGGAAAAAAAAAGATTTTTATAAACTGATAAAGAACAATTTATATAACAATATTTGCTCTAAAAAGCAAACAGGGTTGAACTATGAGCAATGCAAAGACTATTCACGATTCCAAAGGACCAATGATGAAATCTGCTGTCCATTACAGAGACATAACAGATTCAGGGTACAAAATGATATAAAATATATATGTGTATATTATAATATAGAGAGGACATATATACATATATATATGTATTATCTTAGTAGTGTGTGTCTATGCATGTACACACTTACACACATGTGTATATGCATATCTCTACCTCTACATATGTGCATGCATACATACATACACACACATACACATACATATACACATATGCTGGGGTTTTCTGGGTATGTTCAGTTCTCCTAAGATGGAGGCACCCTTGAGGGGCCTTTGGAGCACATTCAGATTGGGTAACATGAAGGCCTCCATCCCCTACCACACAAGTGGAGATAGCCTGTTTCAGCTGGCTGCCCTCTTCATTAAAACTGGTGGAATTGAACTGTTTCCTCTCTCCCTTTTTCACCTCTCTTTTTCCCCTGAGTTCTTTT
Source organism: Petaurus breviceps papuanus (assembly GCF_028583685.1). NCBI lineage: Eukaryota > Metazoa > Chordata > Mammalia > Diprotodontia > Petauridae > Petaurus > Petaurus breviceps. The sequence continues at coordinate 19,389,867 of NW_027185712.1, forward strand.
GCAGTCTCTTTTCTGGCCACTTTTATCTGCTGAGTCCAGCGGGTAAAGATCCCAGTTCACTCATGATAAAGACACATGAACTGAAGCAGTGAGAGGGGAAGAATCTTGCTTTCCCTGTTCCCTCTTTTTGACCCTCACTCCAAGAATTGGCCCTGGGAGTATTTGTACCTACTCTGTATTGTTTGTTTTCCTCAGTGTCACCAGAGGTGATCTTCATGGGCACCAGGAGTTTGAGCCATGGTGACGTTGGATCCAGGCTTGCAGGTAGAATGGTGCACCCAACCAGCCTAGCATTGAAGCCCAGAGACCTTTGGGTGCCTGGGATTCAAGCCCAAGGGAGGTTTTGGACTTGGAACTGGGACTGTGCTCTATGGGAACTAATCCTAATAATTCCCCTCCACAAAGACTGAGGTATTGCAAGCAGAGAGGATTTTACCTCCTACATGTTGGGAAAGTAAGCTTGCATATTTGTGATTATATCTTCTGAAATAAACATTCTTTTGTAAGAGCCAGTGTGTTAGTGACTGAATGGAACTGAGGTGCAGAGGACCACCACCACCCTGCAATTGAGGGAATACTATTGGTTGTGGGCTGGAGCCATTTACAGAAATCCTGGACCTTCCAGTCCACTTGTGGGTACTGAAGAACCCCTAGGAGAAAGGTAGAAGCTTGCCTACCTGACTTTCCAGTCAATGAGGGTCATATGTAGTAAGTTAAATATATTTGTATATAGTTCCTAAGGTAATTTGTTTTGCTATATTTATGCATATATTTGTATATAATTCTTAAAGTGATTTGTTTTGCTATCTACACATATTTGTCACAAAAAAAAGTTATGTTTTCTTGCCTTGTCTTTTTAACGAGGTAGGGAATAAGAGGAAGAGAAAATAGTTTTCTGTTAGTTTTTTTTGGGGGGGGAGGGGGGGGAGAAGTGTGCCACAGATGTGGAATGTTACATGCATTTTCTTTTTTTATTTTATGTTTAATTTATATAATGAAACAAATATTTCCATAATAGTACAGTAAAAGAAGATAATTGTACCCAAAACTACAAATCTACTATGCATAACTTGCAATTCCTTTCAAATAGACAACAAAATTATCATATAATTTCTGTTTTCTTCCTTCCCCCCTCCCTGCCCTAGAGATGGCTACCATTAGACACAAATAGGTATAAACACATATATATATATATATATATATATATATGTATGTAAAATTATTCTATACACACTTCTATTTATCAGTTCTTTCTCTGGATGTAGATAGCATCTTTCTTCATATGTCCTTTATACTTAATTTGAGTATTTATAATAGTCAAACTACCTTATTAGTTCAAACAATATAACAATTACTGTATAAAATGTTCTCTTGACTCTTTTTTCTTTTTTTCAATTTTCTTTTTTCTTAGTTACATGTAAAACAATTTTTAACTTTTTTAATAAATTAATTTATTTGTTTTTAGTTTTCAACATTCACTTCCATAAGTTCATTTATTTATTTATTTTGGAGGGGGGAAGGCAAGGCAATTGGGGTTAAGTGACTTATCCAAGGTCACGCAGCTAGTATGTCACGTGTCTGAGGTTGGATCTCTTCCATAAAGTTTTACATTTTCTCTACCTCCCTCCTGTCCTCCCTCTCCAAAATGGTATGTAATTCAATTTGGTTCTAAATATAAATTGCTATTAAACATATTTTCACATTAATCATGTTGTATGGAAGAATCAGAATGAATGGGAGGAACCATGAGAAAGAAAAAAACAAAACAGATCAAATAGTATGCTTCTATCTGCATTCAGATTCCAGATTTATTTCTCTGGATGTGGATGGCATTTTCCATAATGAGTCTTTTGGAACTGTTTTAGGTTTTGCATTGCTGAGAAGAGCTAAGTCTATCAAAGTCAGTCATCACACACTGTAACTGTTACTGTGTACAATGTTCTCCTGGTTCTGCTCACTTCACTCAGCACCAGTTCATATAAGTCTTTCCAGGTTTTTCTGAAGTCTGCCTGTTCATCATTTCTTATAGCACAATAGTATTCCATACATTCTTTTACCAAAACTTGTTCAGCCATTCCCCAATTGTTGGGCATCCCCTCAATTTCCAGTTCTTTATCACCACAAAGAGAGCTAATATAAATATTTTTGTACATGTGAATCCTTTTCCCATTTTTATGATCTCTTTGGGATATAGCCCTAGAAGTGGTATTGCTGGGTCAAAGAGTATGCACATTTTTACAGCTCTTTGGAAGTAGTTAGAAATTGTTCTCCAGAATGGTTGGATCAGTTCAACTCCACCAACAATGAATTAGTGTTACAATTTCCCCACATCTTATCCAACATTTATCATTTTCCTGTTTTGTCACATTAGTCAGACTGCAAGGTGTAATGTGGTACCTTAGAATTGTTTTGATTTGTATAAATCAATAGTGTTTTTAGAGTATTTTTCATATGACAATATATAGCTTTAATTTCTTCCTCTGAAAACTGCCTATTCATATCCTTTGACCATTTATCAATTGGGAAAGGTTCTACTCATTTAGCTCTTCATTATTTCATGCAATAAAATCCTTTTTTCATCCTTTTCTAAAAACGTGGAGCTCATCATTTCTTCTAGCACAATAATCATCATAATCATATACCATGCATGCGTTTTCAAATGAGGTCATTGTATTGTTAGTTTTACTTAATTTTTTTCATTTTGTATTGAGAGATCTCTTATGGTCTTTTGGAGATAATTTGTTTGTAATATAAAAACAAAATCTATCAGTAATACTTTTTTTTTAAGCAATCAGGGTTAAGTAACTTGCTCAAGGTTACATGGCCAGTTATTTCTGGGTGTGGTGCTAAGTATTTGAGCCCGGATTCGATCCCAGGTCATCCCGACTCTGGGGCCGGTGCTCTTACTCACTGAGCCACCTGGCCGCCCCAGTAATACTTTTTAAAAAGAAAATTAGTCTATTATATCTCAGCACATGTATCGGGGGAGGGAGGGACAGTAATTGATGCTTGAGGATCTCAATTTGAAGGTTCTGTAATTAATTAGAAAGGCCAAGGAGAATTTCACATCATAGACTCATTCCCTTCATGATCTGGAAAAAAAAAAACAGATACACACACACACACACATACACACACACACACACACACCATTATCCATGCACAGATCACATGGAACATGTTCCCACCTTTTGAGGCCATATTTCTCCCAACATGTAACACAGGAGGTAGACCCTGAGTTCAGAGCTCTACAGAAAGAAATCCCAGGAAGTCATAGATGGCCACTAGTCACTCCCCAAGACCATTTCTAGTGCAGGAGTTCCCCAGGATCTGGGAATCTTTCTCATTCTACTAAGCTATCACCATCATGGTAATTGTAGTAGCTAT
>NW_027185712.1:19393653-19420673 GCF_028583685.1 Petaurus breviceps papuanus
TACTACTACTGCTATTACTACTACTACTACTATCTCCATTTCACAAATGAAGAAACTGAGTCCAATAGCAGTTAAATGACTTGCCCATAGTCACAGTTCTGATACAAGATCTCTGTCTGAGGCCAGGTCTCAGGTCTTACCGTCTCCAGATCTAGCACTCTATCCTCACACCACCTACCTCTGAGCATGAGACAATCACTCTGGCTTCCTCAGAACTTAGAGGACCAATATAATGATCATCATCATCAGGCTTGGCTCCAGAAATACCTTTAAAATATCCTTGTTTCTGATAAAATGCTCCTGTGTGATAGAACTTGGAAACCACTGCCCCTAGTGGCCAATCATTTGCTATTGCATTTAAACATGGCATCCTGCCTGTGAATGTCCTTTGGTATAATGGAAGGACCATTTTAGCCCTGCCTTCTGTAATGAACTGTCTTGGGGCCATCACACTCCTCCATGCAGGCTTCCTTACATGTCACTCTAGTCACACTTCTGAGATCACATATCTTGCCATTCCTTAAGATCTGCTCCCTTCTGTTTTGTCTCTCTGAGGTTTCCCTTCTCTTTTTCCCATCTGAGTAACTCAACTTCTCCCATATTGTCCTGTTAAGCTCAGAGGCCCCAGACTGTTGCTTGTTGTCACCTATTCTTGGTCACTGACAAAGATTCAAATACAAATCTGAGATTAAGGGCAAGGATGGAAAAACCACTAACAGAAAAAGCAAGAGGAGAGGCAAGTTTGGGGGTTTCTAGGGTGGTGGTAGTGGGAAGAGGGGATGAATTCAGTTTTACATAGACTGACTTTATATTTCTATATGCATTTCCACTTCTAAATTTAATTATTGGTTTAAGTCAGGGATTCTAAACCTTAGGTCTATGAACTTTTTAAAAATATACCTTTAGGACAATCTTTTAATGCAATTGATTTTCCTTTGTGATATTGTGTATTTTATTTTGTGCATATAAAACATTCCAAGAAGAGGACCATAGGTTTTGCAAGGCTACCAATGCGGTCCGTGACATAAAAAAAGGTTAAGATCCCCTGGTTTAAGTTAACAAATACTTCACTAATTAAGATGTGATTTTTGAAGCAATTGGTCATTGAAACTACATTTGGTTTTCACAAGTATGTTCAAAATTCACAAGTCTTATTATTTTCTCAGCAAGGAGCCAGCCTCTCATGTGGTTAAACATTCTCATCCATAAAAGCTCATGTGAAAAAACCTTTGATGGAGAAAGAAGGCAATACTTAAACCAACAATTCACTTTGAAACCAAAAGGGTAAATAGGAATGAAACTCAATAACTTGATTAGTCTCTATATAGGTCATCTACAAAAAGTGAATGCACATTTGGGGAAGAAATTAGCTATGTCCATTACAAAAGCTGTTAAATTCTTACGAAGAAAACCATTTTTATCCCTTTTTAACAGTTTCCAGCATAACATCTGATGGCCTTGGGGTACCCAAAGAGTGACTCAGAAACCACAGCAAGGCCCTAGATTCAATCCACTTCCTTAGGGACTCTCTGAAATGTTAGGCATGGGTCTGAGTCTTGGAGTGGCCCACTCCCAGTAGCTGTGGGCTAGAGCACAGCTCCCCAGGCTTGCTCTAGGCTCTGGCTCTGAAAACACAGGAGCCCCCGAAGTCACCCTGAGCAGTGTAGCCAGTGGCCTAAAAACAGCCACTAGTTAAGAAAATGCTTGGGGTGAGCCAGCTTGTGGCTTATCACAAGGCAGTAATGAGAGCCTGTGACCAGCCTCTTGGTGACTGGTACACAGAGCCAAGAGAGTGCTGGGATAGGGGCCATTGGCTGGCATGTGAGGAAAGGAATCCAGGACCTTCCATTTTAGCTACAAAGCCCAGAAACCTCCCCTCTTCTAGACTAATGATGGTCATGGAGTGATCACATGAAATGACTAGCATGGTTCTTTAAGTTTAGATGGAAGTGGGGTAAAAGGGTTGGGAGAAAAGAGACGTGAGGGATATTTAATTTTGACCTTAAAGTTTTAAGAGGCCACTCCTGACAGTTATTTTTGGTATGAGAATTCCCATCACCAAAAGTGCTTTTTAAAATGGTCATAAGCAGTGGGGTTTTTTCCTCTAAAAATCAAGTTTGCTTGTACTAACAAAAAAAATTTTTTTTAAGAAATTGAAATGCCAAAAGACTTTCATGAATTAATGCAAAGTAAAGCAAGTAGAAACAGGACAGGAGAACAACATTTGTTCTAGGTCAAGTCACCAAAGAGATGGAGGACTAGACATTTCCTTAGAGTCTCTCAAACCTCTCCACAATGGAAATGATATGTACGAGATAAAGTAATTTCAGGTATACCCATAGTTTTGGATATCAAGAACCCTAATGAGACAAAAACCTGATCAGCTAACAGGAAAAAAGGATAAGCCCTAAGATGTACTTTCAGTATCCCATCCCTTACCACCCCATAGGTTTGCAACACAACTCAATTCTATGGGACAACTCCCTGGGCTTCAGAAAACCAAAAGATGGAATCTTGCAATGACTGGGAGAGCAGCATGGCAGCACTCTATAATGTAACAGAGTCCACCTAGAGAATTGAGGGCTAAAGGGAAGAGAACAGGACATGGGTGTGCTGTTTGACATTCTACTAAGCCTGAAGGAAAGAGCCCAGCAGCCATTTAGGACAAGTTCTATGCCCCAGAAGTCACTTGGAGAAAAGACTGAGAAAAATAAAATATGAATTGCCCAACATGGGAATGGGCTGAGACAACTTTGACGTCCAGCCCCCAAGGAAACCACCATCAAAGGGAAAGGAGTCAGAAAATGAGAAATAGGAAAATACAAGAAGAAAAGACTAGACATGACAAAGATCTCAAGAAGAAGAAAACTCAATTAAAGATCTGAATATAAGCAGATAAACCAACATGGAAGGGAAGAGATGGGAATGTGGCAACCAGATCAGGTAAAAGGATCCAGACATCTATGAATAAATATTGCAAGACAAAGGAAAATATATCAATATCTGATGAGGCAGAGGGCCCTGTAGATTTCCAAGAGAAAATGGAACCACTGGAAGGTGTTCCTGTATCATTTAAAGAAGTAAGAACTATGAGGCAGCTAGGTGGTGCAGTGAATAGAGCACCAGTCTTGGAGTCAGGAGGACCTGAGTTCAAATCCGGCCTCAGACACTTAACACAAAAAAAACTAGCCATGTGACTTTGGGCAAGTCACCTAACCCCAATTGCCCTCCAAAAAAAGCAAAAAAAAAAAAAAAAAGAAGTAAGAACTATAAAAACAGACTTCACAACCTGAACAGCAGGGGAAAAAATGGCAGAATTAAATAATATGAACCCATGGTAATAAGTCTTACCAAAGAAACAGAAGAGATAATAACTGATTGGGAATGTTAAATCATGGAAGTGAAGGACAATCTAGAAGAAGAAGAAAAGCAAAAAACAATAATATTTTTAAAATAATCTCTATATTAGTAGAACATATTAATCTTGAATTTAAGGATTATATCATATATATATATATATATGCTATACATATACATGTAATACATACATACATGCTCTTCAAATTGAGGATTATAGCCCTTCTAGAAGAACTCAACAAGTCAAGAAATCTTAATATAATAATGGATCACTTCAGAAAAAAAGGAAAAAACTCAATGCTGAACACTCCAAAACACACAATATTAAATTTTAAGAATTCCAATGACAAAAAAAAATCTTCAAGTGATAAGGAGAAAAACCTTGAAATATAAAGGAAAGAAATTTTAATAGCATGAAACTATTCTGCATTTATCAGAAGGGAGGGAATGGAATAATGTGTTCCAAGGAGCAAAAGAGCTCAAGATGAAACACTAGGTAACTCTCACTGCAAAAATGAATTTAATTATTGTTGGAAAAAAGAGATGTTCAATTTTTTAAAAGGCATTCAAAGCCATCCTACAAAGAAAACCAGACCTAAACAAATTATTTCCTTTTCAGATATGTTAGACAGTAAAAATACAAGAAAGCAGGTGGATGTAGAAACCAAGGACGACAACAACCATAAAATAACAATGAAGAGACTATTAAGAGGGATCTTTCCAAAAGTACACAAGGGAGAGAAGAGTGAAAGCAGAAGTTAAATAGAAATGATGGTGGAAAAACAGGATGAAACATCATGGGCTAAACCTACTCGTGAATCAATGTTGGTTTTGCATTGTTTTGTTTTTCTGACTCTAAACTACAAAATGGGAGGGTACAAGAAAGGGAAGATGGAAGGAAGAAAATAAAGGGGAATGTGTGATATACTCTAATTGAGTCAAAAGTTAACAATTAAGGGAAAATAACTCCTATAGTGTTTCAGAAAGAAGAGAGGTTAGAGAAAAATGGGCTAGGAGGCCAACACCTTGCTCATTATTTCCATTTTATTTTGTTTTTTTAAAATACTATTTGTTATATGAAATAGTTCTCTGGGAGAGGGGAGGTAGAGACACTGGGAGAAATTATGATAATAGAAAAAATCCAAAAACCCTTATTTTTTAAATTATAAAAGCAAACTTCTAAAGACTTTGGAAATTTAATCAACAGAATGTACAACCAGATTAAAAACATTACCTACCTTCTGACAGAGAAGAAATGGATTAATGGGCAGAATAATACACATATTTTCAGGCAGAGTCAATGTAGGAATTTCTTTTGCTTAACTATGAATATTTGTTACAAGGGTTTTGTCTTTCTTTTTCCAATGGTGTTGGGGGAGGTGAGAGGGAGAGAAAATAAATATTTGTTAAAAGAAAAAATAAAGTAAAATTTAATTTGAAAAGTTAAAAAATAGAACAGAAACAGGAAAAAAATATAAGTAATGATTATAGTAAGGCGATTGGAGGAAGTACCTAGTGACAACAGAAATCATAGAATAGGCTAATACTAATATTTTGGAATGTGTATCCCAAAAATCTTAGTCCAGTTTTAAGCAATTAAAGCTTACTCTTTCCTCCTAGTAGAGATGGAGTAGATTATAGTGTAAAATAATACATATACTTACAGTTTTAATCACTCATTTATACACTGAGCAAGTATTTATTAAGCATATATTATTACATGCCAGGAATCTAATATTAGGGATAGTAATCAGACCTATGATTTCACTGGTGTTGGTAATTTTCAGGTGAGAAAACTCCCCTCTACCAATACATGTCATTCGGAATCTTCTCAGAGAGTTGTTTAGAGGTTAAGTGACTTGTCCCGAGTCACACAGACAGCATGGATCTGAAGTGGGACTAGAATGCAGTTCTTACAACTTCAAGACCAGTTCTCTGTGCCATACTGGCTGGCGAGACAAAGATAGAAAAAGGAAGCAGTCCATGAGCTCAAGGACCTTACATTCTATTAGGGGAAGCAAGAAGAACATATACATAGAAAAATGACACAAAACATATATAACAGAGTAAATGCAAAGTAATTTCCATGAATAGGACACTAGCAAAGAGGAGATTCAGAATAAGCTCCTGCAGAAAGTGATGCTGGAGTTGTGCTTTGAAGGCAGCCAAGGATATCCTGATCAAGACAATGATTCATGACCATTCCAAAGGACCCATGATGAAAAATTTTTTCCACTTGCAGAGAGAGATTGGATGAAGTCTGAGAGCAGATTGAAGCATACTTTTTAAACTTTATTTTTCTTGCTTTTTCTTGTTTGCTTTTTAAAATTTTGCAACATGGCTAACATGGAGATAAACTTTGCATGATTTCACACATGCATATATGTATGTCTCTCTGTGCATGTATATATATTATGTTTATTTATATATATATATATATTATTGATATCATATTGCTTGCCTTCTCAAGGGATGTGAGAGGGAGGGAGGGAAAGAATTTGGAACTCAAAAAACCCACCTTTTTAATGCTAAAAATAAATAGATAATTTGAAGGTTGATAAGTAGTCTCCAAAGCAGAGATAAAGATGGAGTGTCTTACAGGCACAGGAGGACAGCCTGTGGTAAAAGGCACAGAAACAGGAGGTGGTCTATTATGTATTGGGAATAGCAACCATTGCAGTCTGGCTATAATATCAAGTGTATGAAAGAGACTTCAATAAGCCTGAAAAGGGAGACTGGAGACAGATTTGAAAGGTCTTTAAAAGCCCAACAAAGGACAATATTTTATCCAATGGCAAGAGGGAGAAATTGGAGCTTCTTGAGCAGAAAGAGGGCCACAGTCAGGAGGCTAGGTGGTGCTATAGTGCATAGAGTATCAGACCTGAAGTTGGGAAGACTCATCTTCATGAGTTCAAATCTAGCCTTAGACACTTATGAGTTGTGTGACCCTGGAGAAGTCACTTAACTCTGTCTTCCTCAGTTTCCTCATTTGTAAAATGAGCTGGAGAAGGAAATGGCAAATCACTGCAGTATCTTTGCTAAGGAAACCCCAAATGGGATCATGAAGAGTCAGACACAACTGAACAACAACAAGTGGGGGACAGATTTTAGAAAAGGAGAGATTAGAGGAAGGGAGATCAATTTGGCCCACCCATTCTTTCGGTGCTGAAGGACAGAGTTCATTTGGGTCAGGTGATCTGAATTCACCAGATCCTCTTAACTATCTATCCTCCTCTAGTCCTAGGTACCAGCCCCCATCAGCCATTTTTGTCCTGTCATTTCCATTTCAAATTACATGGCAAAGAAAGCAAATACAGAATAAGAATGAAGGACTTCAGCCCTTCCTCTACACACATTCCCCCACAAGCAACAATCTCCTTCATTCTTCTCCACCCCACCCCCCCAATTTGGATTTAAAAAGGACTCTTTGCATATTGGAAGGTATTGCTTAGCTCAGTGTTGTCCTCATCATTTGTTTTAATCAATAAACATTTATTAAGCATCTACTATGATCCCGGCCCTGTGCTAAGGGTTTTGGATACAAAAAGAGGCAAAAGATAGTCCCTGCCCTTAAGGAGCTTACAGTCTAATGAAGAAGACAACATGAAAAATAAACCACATGCAAGATAAAAAAGAGATAATTAACAGAGGGTTGGAGAAATCTCCCTGTAGAAGGTGGGATTTTAGTTGGGAATAAAAGGAAACCAAGCTATTTAGTAGGGAGAGCAGAGGAAGAAGTTTGTTATTGTTTGTTTATGTGAGGGAGGATTATTGGCATATGACTGAGGTTTAATAAAGCAAAAAGAAAGAAACAGGAGATTACTTGGCAAAGAGATTAGAAAAATCTCAAAATAATTTATTTTAAAATTACTTTGAGTCAAGAAACAAAAATAATTTAAATTACTTCAAGAGTCAAGATAAAAGAAGGGAAATATGGGAGTTTTCTATGTGTCAAAAGAGGCAACCATGGATTCTTGGGGTAAGAATAAAGCCCCACCATATTGGATCAGGTGAGATTGTTCATGCTCTGTCTAACCATCCATCTGGAATACAAATTGACCACTGAAACAGATGGGGAAGGAAGCTAATTTTCCAGATAAGAAAACTGAGGCCTGGAGAAGTAAGGGAACTTCACAGAATAATAGTTAGAGTTGGAAAGAGACCTAAGAGATCATCTAATTCAACTCGCTGTAATGGAAATGGGATTTGAAGATCTTCCATGGCCCTTGAACTTGCTGATGTAGCAGGAAGGGGTGGGGCAGGAAGGAGCTGGGGAGCCGGAGCCAAGCAGGAGACAGGCTGGAGCCAGTGCAGTAACTGGAAATAGGGGTGGCATGAACTTTTTTTTGAGCCAGCCAGAACTTCTCGTAAGGACTTCTGCTGAGGACTGCCAGGGATGGGAACTGCTGGGGGGGGAGGGGGCCTGTGGGGCAGAGCTGTTGGGAGGAAACTGCATGGAGGCTGAGCAGTTACCATGAATGAGGAGAGGAGGCTTTTTGCCTGAGGTAGCCTGTTTTGTTTTGAAGGCTTGAGAATGTGGGTGTTTACTGCATTAACTATGTGTGCCAACTCTGTGGCTACTGTGATGGCTTTGACTTTCTGGTTTGGGGACTCAGTTTTCTGGTATTTGAATAAATATTCTAGCTATGTCCCCCATGTAGAGAGCCTGTTACATTTTGTGATTAATAACCATATCAGCATATTTATAGTTACTGTAGGCATTGTGAATACTGCATTGTTGATACCCTCCTTCATTTTACAGATGAAGAAACTGGGGACAAAGGGAGTGACTTGCCCAAGATCACACAGTTAATAAATAGCAGAGATAGTATTTTCAATCTGATCCTCGAACCCCAAATCTAGCACTTTTCTCATTATCCAAGGTCTCATAGAGAGTAGGTGAAGGAGCCAGTCCTCAAATCCAAGTTTTCTGGGCTCCTTTGGGCTGTACCATTGCTGTGTTACTTTCATTTAGATGGGAAAACTTTGTTAGGGAATTGAGCTAATAAGATGGAATAGAAAAGCAAGTATGTGTTTAGAGAACTGGGTCTGATGGAGATGGTGGCCAGAATGAAAGGAAAGCAGCCATAGAAGGGAGCACGTGTCTGTGCCAAGGCCAGCACCTAGCTTTGAGGGACAGCCTAGACAGGATCCAGAACATGCTGAAGACCCATCAGAGGAGACCAAGAAGGAATGGTCACACAAGGAAGAGGATCACCAGGATAAAAACCTAAGAAAGAGGAAGTATTTAGGAGGAAGGATCATTCACTGTGACAAATGCTGCAAAGAGGTCAAGAAGAAGAATGGATCAAAAGCCATTGAATTTAGCTAGAGGGAGCTGGCAGCCTTGGAGAGAGCAGTCTCAGGAGAGTGGCTGGGTTGGAAGTCAGGTTGCCAGAGGTTGAGAAAGGCGTGGGATGTGAGAAAGTATAAGCAGCAAGTATAGGCAGCTTTCCCCCCCGAAATTTGGCTGTGAAAGGGAGGAGAGATACAAGATATTGGCTGGAGGGGTTGGCAAGGTCAAGTTTAGGTGTTTTTTGGATGAAGAAATCTGGATCCATTTGTAGGCAGCAGAGAAAAAGTCAGTATGTAAAGAGGGACTAAAGATTAGGAGGGAGGGGATGATTAAAAGGAATAGTCCCAGAGGGAATGGTGGGGGTGGGGTGGGGGAAATCAAGGGTAAAAGAAGGGGCCTAACCTTGGCAAGGAGGACTACCTCTTACCTCAATATTGGAGTAAAAAATAAGGGAACAGAACATTAAGTTGAAGGAATTTGAGGCATAGAATTAGGAAGAAGAAGGAGTTCAGAATATCAGGCCTCCCTTTTCTAAGTAAAGTATGAGTCAAGAGTCTCTGTTGGGAAGGGGTCTTTGTTTGGGGATAGGGGAGGTCCTGGTTAATGTAGGCAGTTTGAGAGAAAGGAATTGGGGAGGGTAGTAGGGAGTCAATCAGCAGACAATAAAGAGATTGGTGGACAACAGTTAGGGCCCAGGTGAAATTAGATAAAAATTTGTCATGAATCCCAATTAGAACAGTTGTTTGACTTCTCATAGCTCACAATATTTAAATACAGAGAAGGTAGATGATAGAGCAGGTCAGAACTATGGTTCCGAAAGAAATAGGACAAGGGGTCATGTAATCCTGGGGTAGAGAACAATAAACAGTTGAACTGACATCAAGATTTAGAAGGGAAAAAATGAGGCCAGAGCAAGGACAAAAGACTGGGAAGTCAATGAAGGGTGGAGTGACTGACTGGCAAGGACAGAGAACAGGTTTAGGAGAAGACACAGGAAGAGATGGAAAAAGAGGATATTGTGGCCAGATAATGGATCATGAAGGTGGAACATAGTGTGTGATGGTGAGCTCCAGAGGGTGACCATCCCTGGGTGTGCCTGAGACAAAGTGAAAGTGGAAGTCATTAGGGTGAGAGGATGAGGAAGGTGGAAGGCAGCGGATGACATCAACATGTATACTGAAGTTGTTATTCAGTCCTGACCCCATTTGGGGTTTCCTTGCAAAGATACTAGAGTAGTTTGTCATTTACTTCTTCAGTTCATTTCACAAATGAGAAAACTGATGTAAACAGGGTTAAATAGCTTGCCCAGAATCACAGAGCTAGTAAGTGTCTGAGGTCAGATTTGAATTCTGGAAGATTAGTCTTCCTGACTCCAGGCCTGTCACTCTACCCACTGTGCCACCTAGCTCCCCCATTATTGAAGTACCCTAAAATAAAGGCAGGGATTGAAGGAAGAGGAAGGCTAAACCAGTTACCTAATCCTTGAGAAATGAGAGAATAGGACCTAAGGATCAACAGACAAATGTCACCAGGATCTGGATGAACAAGAAGGAAGGAAACAAGCATTTTTCAAGCATTTACTATGTTCTAGGCATGGTGCCAAGTGCTAGGGATACAATACAAGCAAAAAGAAAGACAGTCCCTGCTCTGGAGAAGGGCTCCTCTATGGAAGGAGACAAGATACAAAAAAACTGTTGAATGGAGAAGGGGTGGGTGGGCTCAAGGAGAGAGCTGACGATAACCTGTGGCATGTTTTTGAAGTCTGGAAGTCAGAAGCAAAGCCTGGAGGGCAATGAAGGCCAACATGGTCACCATCTCCACAAAAAAGAGACTCCAAGAGGAAAGCACCAATGGGAAAAGGCTTTACAGAGGGATATTCCAGGTTAAAGAAGCCCCACACTTTGAAGGAAGTTCCAGAATTAGACAGCAGCAGCAGAAACATGATTTAGATGTCCACAAGTCAGGAGCAAGGCCAGAGAGGGGAATGAAGATCTGTCAGAGGCCCTGCACAAAGTGGAGGCCCCAAGAGGAACTGAGCAATGGGAGAAGAGGGCAGGCTGTGCAGATGGATATATTCCAGGTTGAGAAGGCCATAGGAATGCTTATATGTTTCAGGGGAGGAAGACCCAGGAACTAAGGGCATAGAGTTCCTTCAGAGTGAGGGAAGGTGGAGAGAGACTTTCACGTTCCAAAGACATGGGTGAAAGGACTGCCTTGAGTTTCTAATGGAACACTTTTTCAGGAAACTCCTGGCCTCTGTGATGGAAGGTTGATTTTGGAAAAACATGGAAAGACTTGCATGAAATAATGAGGAGTGAAATGAGCAGAGCCAAAAGAACAATGTATACTGCAACAGCAATATGGTTTGAAGAATAACTGTGAACAACTAAGATATTCTGAGTATTATAAATATTCAAATCAATTGCAAAGGACCTTTGAGGCAAGATGCTATCCACCTTCAGAAAAATAAATGATAAATAAAAGTATGTGTGGTATGGTTTCACATGCATGTAAACATGTCTATACATGCATGTGTACACATATATGTATTTTGTGTGTGTGTGAAATTATAGCCTTCTCTAATGTGGGATGAAGAGAGAGAGAGTTCAGAACTTAAAATGTAACCAAAAAATTTTAATTTTTTTACAAAAGGAAATTCCTGACATCAGCTGTTGCTGGCCAAGGGTCCCCTTTTGCCCTTGTCAGTCATAGACAGTATGACCTCAGCTATGAGCTTCCCCAACTAGTTCTATTTCTGTAGCCCTTACTCTGTCCATGTCTATGTTCTAATTACCAAAGTCCTACCTCATTTTAGAGATGAGTAAACTAAGTAACTAATCTGCTTCTCTTAATATTCTTTTTTATTCTGTTTCTCCCAGATCCCACCCAGGCCTCATGCCTACAAATTATTCATAATATTCTTTAGTCTGTGTTTCTCACCTGCCTCACCTAGGAAGCTGCCCGAAAGGGCCCCCCTGACTCAGATACTTCCCCAGGCCTCTCCCCAGAGAGTCCCCAGCCCTGACTTTACATGGTAAGGGTGAGAGACTTTCTGCTCTTCATTTCTCTATGAAAATGACAACATCAACGACAATAACAACATCATCAACAAAAACAACACAACCATCCAGTAGGTAATCTCCTGGTGTGAGCCTCTTGGAATGTAGCTGGACTGGTGCAGTGACCACTATAAGAGATAGGTATGCAGACCACCTGGAAGACCCTCTCAGACCACACTTGGATCTAGAATAAACAGTTTAAGATCATGAAGATGTAATGACTTCAGAAAGTAAAAACTGAACAGAAATTGTCCTAGCTTCTGTGTCATAGTCCCTGTATTTAAGCAGGATAGAAAGAAAGAAATAGCTCTCCTCACTGTTCTTTAGTATCCAAGAATAAATTCACTCTATGTTCTAGCCAAACCAGAATGCCCTTTTATTCCTCCCTCTTTCAGTATCTACACACACCATACCCGATACATGGAATGGACTCCCCACCAGCATCTCGATCTGTTAAAATCCTTCCCTTCCTTCAGAGCTCAGCTCAAGTGGTCCCTGTGCCCTGAAACCTTCCCTAACCCAGCCCTTCCTCTACTTAGAGATGATCTTTCCCTTCCCAAATCTCTCACACCTATCTGTTTGAGCTCTCCAATTCACTTATCTCCTCCTAATTGGTACTATAGCTAGTTGCCTTATAACCTTTCTAGGTTATAATCTCCTTAAGGCCAAACACTGTTATTTTTCATCTTTGTATCTTTAATGCCTATGAAAGTACCCTTACACATTGTACCCTTGCTTAATAAATACTAGATGGATGAATGAATTCATGGAAATACCCATGGGTTGCTGAAATTCTCAGTAACAAAAGGATGAGAAACCCCCTCAGAAAGAATAATTTCATGTTGGATGAGTCATGACTAAAGATTAGGTTTTTGGGGCACTATAGCAACTCTGGAATGTATATGATAGATGGCATCTGGGAACAATTAATTTGCAATATGTTGCAGAAAGAAACACACAGCAAATGAGTACCAATGAACTTTGGTAATAATCTTTGAGTGCTGTTTGTATTTTCAGTCTTTCAGAAACAAACTGTGCCTTTCTATAAACTTATAAAAAATGGAATTTGACATGTATGACCCATCGTGCATCATTCTCCTCTCCTGGTCACAAAAGTTTCCATATAGCCATGTGTTCCTGGGCAAACTTTTGTCTGGGTAATCAAGCAGTTATCCAAGGAAAATTTGTCTCTAGCTACAGCAAATGACAGGTTCTTTGCTTAATGGCCCAAGGCGAAACTCACAAGCACATTACTCACCGATGATTGTTGGGCCCAATTAAAAAGGGATTATTCCTATATAAACTGTAATCACTTAAGAACAATATTGAATTTACAAACGAACAGGGAAAACATATTGGCTGTCAACTGAGGGGCTGCATTGTTTCTTGGCAAGATGTGTCCTGACAGGTTTACAATATGTAATACTAACATTCGCTCTACTGGAAGCCGACCTCATTAATTTCGATGCCAAGTCTATGTATGACTAATTTTCTAATAAATTACAAAGACTATGGGCAAAAATCTAAAAAGAAAATAAAAAAGAAACTTCTTTCATTACTTGAATTTTAGTCCATTGGTTGATTAAATCCAGGACTTTCTCACTGACATTGCTGCTGGTAAGGTTAACAGACACCCACAACCACTCCTCTCTTCTCTGCTTTGACCCATACTATAAGACCACAGCCCAGTAAGAGGGGAGTGGTCATCTTTAATAAAATATTTGGACCATTCATTCACTGGAAGTTCATTTTCATGGTAGGGCTAAGGAGAAGACATCCTGGAATAGCAGTGGTGCCATCCATTAAAATGGACCCCTGTAAATAGTTGGTTCTTGAATTAATTTGGCTATGGTCCCACAGATGTTGTGGCTAAAGATGAACACCAGCAAATGTCTGAAGGAGGGAAGAGCAATTAGCAAATTCTTGAACTTAGGTTCTGTTTACGCTTCTTCTATGAAGGACAATCATTTATTAGTTTGGAACCTTGTGGACTGATTAAAGATGTTAACTTAAAAAACTGCAGGCTGAACCCATAAAAATGTAAACACATTTTCATTTACTTATAGATACTAGGGGTTTTAGTCAAAGACAAACATTCATTTTTGAACTTCATTCATCTTGACAATTCTCGTGTAATTAATTACCCATATTAATTAATTTGGTAATAGCTTCCTGTTATGGCTATTAGTGAGTTTTTTCATTCAATAAAACAAATACTTATTAAGCTGGCATTCTGATGCCAAGGAAAAAAATGGTACATTTGGAGTCAGAGTACCCAGAACCCCAACTCGTTCACTTACTGCCTATGAAACCTCAGGCAGATCATTTAACCTCTCTCAGCCTGTCATTTGTAAAATGAGGGAGTTGTAATAGATGAAAATAAAGGGTCTCCTCTAGTCCTAAATCTGTGATCCTTTGTGTACAGCACTATACTTGGTGAGCACTGGGGATGCAAAGGATATTCAGAAAGCATTAATGATATTTAAAATTGAATTGACTATTGGTAACTATTATTAGAATAGCAGGGTCAGAAGTCAGATTGTAAGAGGTTAAGAAGTTTATGGGTAGTCAGGATGTGGAAGGAAAGAAAGCAAATGGTGATTTCTAGGAGTATGGAAATGAAAGGGAGATGAGGCCTAAGGTTTGAAGGAGCTGAAGGATCAGGCAAAGGAGAGAGGAAAAGGCATTTATATGTAGAATACTGTGTGTCAGACACTGTGCTAAGTGTTTTACAAATATCTCATTTGATCCTCACAACAAATTTGCAAGGGAGTTATTATTATGACCCCCATTTTATAGTCGAGGAAACAAGCAAACAGAGGCTGTCAACAGTGGAGAACCTGTGGGTGCAAACAAAGCCCTAATTGTTCTGTGAAGTTTGGATTCAGGCAAAGGGTCGCACTTGAGGACCTAGAGGGCCACATGTGGCCTCGAGGCTGCAGGTTCCCCACCCCTGGGCTAAGTGATTTGCCTAAGGTCTGGGGCCACATGTGAACTCAGTCTTCCTGACTCCATTCACTGAGTCTTCAGCTGCCTCTGTGAACTGGAGTTTTTTAAAGATCAAGGAGACCTAAGCAGGTTTGCAGATGATGATGATGATGGTGATGAAGGTGATGATGATGATAAAAAACATAGCTAAAGTTTATATAGCCGCTGAAGGTTTACAAAACACTATATGACATATAATCACCCACTTGATCTTCACAGCAACCCTGTGAGGTAGGAGCTATTATTAACCCCCTTTTACAAATTAGCAAACCGAGGCCAAAAGAGGTGAATCTTAGAACTAGCATAAGGAAGGATTTGAACTGAGTTCATAGTGCCACTCAGTGGGGGAGTGAATATACAAGAAAAAGAGATGGGGAGAGAGAGAGAGAGAGAGGACAGAGACAGAGAGAGACAGGGAGAATAGAGATAGAGACAGACAGAGAGAGGACAGAGACAGAGAGACAGAATGCAGCCACATAAACAGAGAGAGAGAAAAGAGAGAGAGAGATCAATGTTATCAATGGAACAAACTTCTGACCTTCTAGAGGAAATAGGAGGGGATGAAATAGGAGGAGAAACATGAGTCACAGTTAACTTTGGCAAGGAGAAGAGCCACTTGATCCTCTGAGAAGAGTGGCAATGTGGGCAAAGATAGAAAAAGGGTTCAAGATCTAGAGTGGCTCTGAAGTGTGGAGGAAAGGCAATGACAGAGATCCCTATGAATTCCCTTGATTTTCTTAGTAAAATGGGAGAGAAACTTGTCAGCTGAGAGAAAAGTAGTTGAAGGGCCTGAGAAGAGAGGCTAAGCTTTGGCTTAGCTGGCTGAAGAGAGTGTGATAGCATCAATCAATCTTGACACACAGTTTTATATTTATTTTATAGGTGAAGAAACTACAGGCCAGAGAGGAGATCACACAACCCAAATCTCACTTTAATGTTGTGTTTCAGGTTTCATATTGCACTTCACTCGGTTCAGTGGGTTTACTAACTGTTATTCATATCTAAAAATCAAAGAGTGAAGCATACATGTGACTGAGAAATCTGGTCACTGGCATTTTGCAACCACACAAACAGGATAATACAATGGGAAAGATCACTGGATCTAGATTCATGATCTGGGTTCAAATCTTAGTTTGGCTCCTTACTGCCTTTGTGACCCTGGGCATCACTTTACCATTCTAGGCCACTATATCCTCATCTCTAAAATGAGGTGTTTGTATTAGATGCCTTTTAATGTCCCTTCCAATACTAGAAACTATGGATCCAGGACAATGAAAAAGGAAAGAGTAGTTGGATTGGAAGTCCTGAATTCCCAGCTCAAACTAGCTTGAGCAACTTAGTTAGGCAACTAAAATTTACCCAGCTTTTTAATCTACTACTCAAATGCATCAGAGTTTGAATGGAGCATCAGATTTCTCCATCCACTAGCCCTCACATTTCTCAGGTCTTTGAAGTCCTATTGGCTCTACTTAGCCACAAGGACTAAAGATGCCTTATTATTATTCCTCTGAGAATAACTGGGTAACTTGGAGTTTAGTGGTAGGAGGAGAGATCACAGCAGAATATGGTATCAACTCTTGATACCACCAACATGTTTTTCCACTTACCTAGGCACAGACACACACCTACTTAAGCTACCTTGTGAGCTGAGGGGAGTTGATAGAAGGTCAAAGAGCTAGCAAGGACAAGCCCCAGCCTAGGTGTCAGGAGACCACTTGGCTTAGTCACCAACTAGATGAATAGCATATCATTTGACTTCTATAATGAACTATATTATCTGTAAGTTCCCTTCCAACTCCAACCTTCTATAATTGTGGGATAGGCTTTTCTCCTTAACTCAGATACCTGCAATACATAAATTCTCAACTTACATTATGAAAAATTGCAGTGACTTCAGCTGCTATCCATCATGACTGGGCTGGCACATCAACCAAATCCCAAACATAAGGGCATGCCACCAGCCCAGTGTCTAGAATGACAGCCGTGGTATGTCTAACATCTCTGGGATACTGCCCAGGAAATTAACGCCTCCTCTGAAACAGCATCGCCTCAATGTTGGCTGACACACTGAAGATATTAGTCACTCCTACATCATTTAGAACAACATCAAAGCATCCTATTCTGTTCCTCTCGCTCTCAGAGATTGTAAGATGATCCAGAAAATAAAAACAGCTGTAATAAAGTATCTGTACACCAGAGAGGAGTTGGTATGACTGTGGGTCCATCCATCTGGGTAATAAATGTTGGGGGGCGGGAACAGTCAGCATGGAGACCCCTATTCCATAGAGATGGGGACAAAAGACAAGAGCCTCTTAATTTCAGGTATAAACATCAGATAAGAGAGGAGCTTCCACTCAGAGCCATTCCAAATGTGTAAGGATTTCCATTCTTCTCTTCAATTTCTCCCTAAGGACAGTAATGCCTAAATAAACACTTGTCTCATTGTGGTCTTTATCTATAATCTCTGAGGAAATTCTTGCTATCTCCAAATGTTTGGGGTGGGAGGGGAGGGGTGCTTAAATAATTAAAAAGAAACTTGGCTAGTTCTTCCCCAGGAGTTCCTAAGCCCTGGGGAGTTTTAAATCTGTTTGGGTGTGTAAGGGGGTGGGGTGAGGCTAAAGCAGGATCAGAGGAGAAGCCGGAGTTGCCCCACAGCTAAAAAGCTTTTTTATAGATGTTATCTAGACCTCAATGTAGATTTTTTTCTCTTCCCTTCTTTCCTTGCTGCCTCCTTTCCTCTTTCCTTTCCTTCCTTCCTTCATATTTTCTTCCTTTATTTCTTCTTTCCTTTTTTTTTTGTTGTTGTTGCTTTCTTCTTATCCACTTCATAAAGAATTGGAGAGGATTATCTGATCCCCCATGCTGCCCTGCCATTAAAAGCACTACGTGAAATGGACTACCAGTCATCACTGACACCAGAGTGGAGAAAATGCAGCCTACTTTAATAGCCTGGCCCCATTCCAGACTGGGGAGGGAGGTGATGGAGGAGGGGGGAGGAAGAAGGTCCAGACCCAGGATTTCATGGATATAGGGGATCTCTTAGAGAAGGAAGCTCCCTGTCCTACTGTAGCCACTCTGCAAGTGGTAGTCCTAGAGAGTTCTCAGGGGCAGTAAAAGGTATGGCAAGTCAACAAAGATTTGTTAAGCATTTACTGTGTGCCAGGCACTATGCTAAACTCTGGACTTGCCCAGGAGCATATAACCTGTATGTATCAGAGGTGGGATTTGAATCCACGTCTTCTGGACTCCAACGTCAGCTCTCTATCCACTCTGCAACACTGCTGTTAGGGCATGCGTGTGTGTGTGTGTGTATGTGTATATATATATATATATATATATATATATATATATATATATATATATTATTGTGCAATTTCACCTTTAAGATTTTGCTGGGAGTTACAATTTCAGACTACTCTTAGCTAATCAGTATTGAAGAGATTCTAAACAAAATAGGTCTCTCTAGATCTGAAGATTTTTTAATTTAAATTGCTCTTAGGGTCAAAAATCAATTGGGCTTTTTTTTTTCACCCAATGACTGCTACATGCCTTTCTGTACCCATTTTTTTTTTGAGGGGGTAGAGGGTCCAGGTGAGTAGAAAGAAAAGGTTGCATAAAGGAGGAACAACTGTGGACTGCTGCCCTTGGAAAACCTGCCTAGTGGTCTGACATTAGGGATATTTGCCCAGCCTGTTTGGTAGAGGGTTTCAGACCATGGGTTCTGTTTCTCCATTCTGCTTGTAATCAGTGGAATGCCTAGGGCAGCCTCCCTATCAGTGGTGTCTTCCTTTAAAATTGGGGCTTTTAACAACTTTTTTTTTTTTGGTGAGTATAACATGACCCCTTTCAGCAGTCTGGTGAAGCTGATGGGCTCCTTCTCAGAATAATGTTTTTAAATAATCGAAATGCAAAATTTCAATTAGAGGCTAATGAAAACATAACGAAACCTTTGGTACATGCCTAGAACCATCTCAGACAACAAGGTGATCTAGGTGTATGTCAAAGCCCAAAAAGAACAACAAAGATGTACTTGGTTTTGTTTTTTTTTTCCCATCCCAGTTCACAGACCTCACTGAACGAAGGTCTATGAACTTCAGGCTAAGAATCCCAGCTTGAGAATCTCCCACTGAGAGACTGATGACCGTCCAGTCCCCTCATTTTATAAATGAGAAAAAAAGTCCTGGAGCATGGAAATGATCTACCCAAGGTTAAACACCCAATAATTGAGAGAGCTAGGGCAAGAATTTGAAACTAGAAGGCTTTGTGTTTTATTGTTTTGTTTTGCTTCTTAATTTTTTCATCTCACCACAGGAGGAGGAGATTGTGGCTAAAGATGGCTTACTAGGCTAGCTCCAAGATATACTAGGATATTTTAGGAGGGCATTAATACTTTACACGGGACCTTTTAGAGGCAGGAGTCCTGATTCAAGGGAATAGCCCACTGATGGTAGGGAGGTGATGGTGTTTTGGTAGGAGGCAGAGGAGAGGAAGTTTTTGAGCAAACCACACTCTGTAACCAGCCACTTACTCTGGCTTTTTATGATACCAGCACATTCTGAGGGGAGGAGCAGAGTTGCATTCTGGCTCTCAGATTTATTCTGGTTCTGTTAGCCACTAACTACTTTTTGTTTTTGTCCTTAAGTAATTTTTTAGCTGTGTTCAACTCTTCATGACCCTATTTGGGGTTTTCTTGGCAGAGATAGAGGAAAGGTTTGCCATTTCCCCTCTCCAGCTCTTTTCCCAGATGAGAAAACTGAGGCAAATAGGGTTAAATGACTTGCCCAGGGTCACACAGCTAGTAAGTGTCTGACCAGATTTGAACTAATGAAGATGAGTCTTTCTGGTTCCAAACCCAGTGCTCTATCCACTGTACCGCCTAGCTGCCCTACTAACGACTTATATGATCCTATATCCTATGTCCTGGAGGTTTTTCCCTCAAATCAAGTCAACAAGCTTTTATTAAATGCTTACTATGTACCAACATCTCCAGTCATCTTGCCTTTTGTCCTGCCACTGGACTTTGATGACTGGAATAGAGAGTTTGACAACTTTCTGCAACTCTGCCTCACTTAAATCCAGCTCATACATAAGTCGACATCACCCCATGATGCTACTGGTCCTCTTCGAAAACAAAGGATGAACAATTATGTGTCAAACACTGTGCTATACACTAGACGTACAAAGAAAGGCAGAAATCATTCCTGCCCTTAAGGAGCCCACATTGAAGGAGACAACACACAAACAGTTGTGTACATAAAAGAGGTGTATTTTCCTATTTTTGAAACTTCAGGGATATATTTGACTTTTCTTCCCTCGCACTCCACATCAAATCAAACACTAAATCCTGATGTCCCTGATAGCTCTCATCTCTGTCCCTCTGATTGACATTGAGCTAAAAGAGGCTCTCCTTACCGTCCGCCTGGATTATAGCAAGCCTCCTCAATCCTCTTTCCACTTCCTTTCTCTTCCCCAGGATCCTCACACCCCTGCCCATCTTTCCCTCCTATATACATAGATCTGTTCAGTTATTCCTCTGCTGAAACCACTGAATGTCCACTAGAACTCAGATTCTACTTGGAATGTGAACATCCATCCTCCTCAGCCTGACGACAGAATATGAAACCAAATGAGTCATTGTATTTAAATTTGCTTTGCAAATCTTACAGCACTATATAAAATGATAGCTTTGTCATTAATCTAGTACCACCCTACTTTTCCAGCCTTATCCCATATTCCTTCTCTTCTGAATACTATACACTCCAAACACCTCAGCTGCTCCCCGTCTCAAGTATTTGCCCCATGTTTCCTTTCCTCCGTGTCTCTGCTCATACTTCGAATGACCTTCCTCCTGCATCACTTAAGGCTCACCTCCAATCCTGCCTCCTCCAGGAGTCCTTGCCTGATCCCCCTCAGTTAGTAGCTCATCTTTCCCACCTTACATCTCACACAGTACCTTGTTTCCACCTCTCTTGTCCTCTTCAATATTATTCTAAGTTACAATATATAGAACACATTCCTCTGTTGTTCAGTCCTTTCAGTCATATCTGACGCTTCAGGGAGAAAGATTTGGTTTGCCATTTTCTTCTCCAGGTCATTTTCCAGATGAGAAAACTGAGGCAAACAAGGTTAAGTGACTTGCCTGGGGTCACTCAGCTAGGAAGTGTCTGAGGCCAGATTTGCACTCAGGAAGATAAAACTTTCTGATTCCAGTCTTGGTCCTTTTTATACTATGGCACCACCTAGCTCCATTTCCCTCCTAGAATGTAAGTTCCACAAAGGCAGGGACTGTGTTACCTAAACTGTATTTTTCACCCACTGCCTAGAAAAGTGAGATTTTATGTGTGGGTATGTGTGTGTATACAAATATATGTATGACAAATATATGTCTAAACATATACATGCATACAAACATGAATATATGTATTATAATATCTGATTTTAGATAGTTCTTTAAAGTTTCTAAAGAGATTTACTGACATCCTCTTTTATCTTTATAACAAATCTCTGAGGAAAATACCACTTCACAGCTGAAATGAAGTGATTGGCTGTGGAAACATAATAAATAAGAATCGGAGGCCATGTTCAAAACTAGATTTCTCTTTACTCCAAGTCCAGTACTCACCATTATATTACAAGTCACTTTGACAAGCATTTGACAGCAAAGGAGGATGAATATGGCATCAAGGTCAGTTACCGCACTAATGGTAAACTCTTTGATTTGAAAAGGCTATAAGCCAAGACCAAAATGGAGGGAGTATTGGTGCCTGATTTTCTGTTTGCAGATGATTGTGCATTGAATGCAGCCTCTGAAACTGAGATGTAACAAAGTATGGATCAATTCTCTGCTGCTTGTGCTAATTTTGGCCTAACAATTAGCACCAAGAAGACACAGGTGTTCCATCAGCCACCACTGGACCATCCATACATGGAACCATCAGTTACAGCAAATGGAGAAGTTTTGAATGCTGTGGATGAGTTCACTTACCTTGGTAGTCTACTTTCCAGGGATGTAAGTAAGCATTGATATTAAGGTTGACGCATGAATTGTCTAGGCGAGTTCAGTGTTTAGGAGGCTCTGAATATAGGAGTATAGGAAAGAAGAGATATTAGACTAACTATGAAATTGAAGGTCTACAGAGCTCTTGTCCTGATCTCATTGTTGCATGCCTGTGAAACCTGGACAGTCTACCAACTCCATGCCAGGAAATGGAATCACTTCCATTGAATTGTCTTAGGAAGATTCTGAAGATCACCTAGCAGGATAAGGTGCCAGACACTGAGGTCCTTACTTGAACTAAACTGCCAAACATTCAAACTCTGTTTCAGAGAGCACAATTCCAATGTACTGGCCACATTGTTAAAAGGCAAAACATAACACTTGCCAAAAAGACTGTTTTATGGAGAACTCACACAAGGCAAGCACTCACATGGTAGTCAGAAGAATCAATACAAGAACACTCTCAAGGTCTCTCTCAAGAACTTTGGCATTGATTGTGTAACATGGGAGACACTGGCACAAGACTGACTGCTCAGCATGACATACCTACATCAAAGAAGGTTCTGTGCTCTGTGAGCAAAGCAGAACGGAAATTCTGCAAAGGAAATACAGGATACACAAATTTGGAGATTCCACCCCAAATATTCACACAGACTATTTGTGCCTGATCCGTGATAGAGCATTCCAAGCTCATATTCATCTAGTCAGCCACAGTTGGACACATTGAAACTTAACTTCAGTATAGTGATATCACTTTTGGTCCTCTTCAAGAACCAAGGACAACAACCAGTTCACTCTGAAGCTCACAGATTGGGTCACAATAGTTCCCTACCCAACCTCCACTTCATAGCCATATTTTGGGCGATTCTGTCTTAGAGTGAATGTCAATGTTAACTGTTTCTCTTTGAAAGGGCATCCCTGAAGGTCTGCCCCAGCTTGATTTTTTTCTTTTTTTCTAATTAAAGGGGCCATCCCTTCACTCATTTCTTAAAGAGACCTATTCACTGACTGGGCTTTACCTCACTCTAAGTGAGAATATGAAAAGGTCTTAGACTAAAAGGGCCAGGGTCTCCCATTGCATCCTGGGTCATCTCCAGTCATCCTGATGAATATCTGACCTCTGGACCCAGATGGCTCAGGAAGAGAAAATGAGGCTAGTGACCTTGCCCAGCCCTCCCTCCTTCAAAACAAAGTCAACTGCAAGTCCTGTTATCATCTCCCTGATGCCACAGTCCTCTTCAAGAACAAAGGAAAGGGGTGGCTAGGTAGTGCAGTGAGTAGAGCACTGGCCTTGGAGTCAAGAGGACCTGAGTTCAAATGCAGCCTTAGACACTTAACACTTACTGGCCTTATGACCTTGGGCAAGTCACTTAACCCCAATTACCCTGCCTTCCCCCCTCCAAAAAAAACCAACGAAAACAAAGGACCAAACAGAAGTCACTTAGCCTCTTGAGGCCTCAGTTTTTTCACCTGTAGGAGGAAGGCATCAGACCACGTGACTTTTAGATGCTTTCTAGCTCTAAATCTATAATCCTATGATTCAATATAGTTATCTGAAATAAATATTTGCTGAATTTAATTGATTGTAATCTCCCTTCCAATTCCAACAAGTCTAATTCCTTTGTTTTACAGAAGAAGAAACTGAGGCAGGAAGAGGTGCAGAGACTTGACCAAGGTCCCATAGATTCAGACTAAAGATAAAGCTCCTGACTTTCCATCCAATGTTAGCCACCTGAAGCATAACTAATGACTTCCATGTTACAGGAAGTTAGAGGCACTTTACACAAGATTCTCTTCGCTTTGGTCCATCAGCTTCTACGATCTTTATCAAATCTGCTTTTCTACCAACTTGTTGACATGCAGCAGTGGCATTGTGGCTAGAGAGGTTTAGAACTAATTTCCTACTGGAGACAAAGGTGACAATAATGGAGGGTACAAAGGGGATAAAGAGGACATGGTATCCTTAGGGACCCAACCTTGCCATTGGGTCAGTTTTAACACCAAATAATGCTGCTAGAGACTAGTAAGTGTAAGTAGCTGAAGAAGAGCAGACGTTTGTTGTCATTTTTTTTTAAGTGCTCCTGATTTATGGAAACAACCTGCATTTGTCATTGGTTAGGCATTTATTATATTTATGTTTCCTTTTCTGTTTGCATGTTCTCATGAATGCTGCTACATAGGGCTTCGTTATGGAGAATTTCACTAAAGCTTCTACATAATAGCTATACTTTTTTATTCCTCTTGGAACCCATACAGGGATGTTGTTGTTTTGTTCCAGTCATGTCTAAATCTTCATGACTCCATTTGGGGTTTTCTTGGAAAAGATACTGGAGTGGTTTGCCATTTCCTTCTCCAGCTCATTTTCCAGATGAGGAAACTGAGGCAAACAGTTGAATGACTTCCCCAGGGTCACACAGCTAGTAAGTGTCTGAGACCAAATTTGAACTCAGGTCCTCCTGACTCTGGGGCAAGTGCTCTATCCTCAGCACTTCCTAGCTAGCTCACAATATATGAAATTGAGACTCTTAAAACATGGAATGGTGGTATGTGTCTGATAAACTCAGTTGTTTAGAGCCTGGCTGCTTTGGACTTTTCTATGATAATTTGTGAAGTAGAAACAACTCACTGAGAGTTCTTTATGTCAATGAAGTCATAAAGCCAAATCATCATCATCACCATTATTTTCACCATAATTATCACCATCATGATCTCATCATCATCATCATACCACAAGTCTGTACCATTTGCTCCCTCTTTTCTAATTTGCTATTTCAAATCTGCCATTGGCTTAGAAACCAGATCATGAAATTTACTAAAATTTCATGTCAATACAAGTAAACTGAGACTAAGGAAAGCTCTGAGGGGCTCTCTCATTAGTAAATTGTATGAGCCAAAGATGTTTCTGATATATATTTTGAATGCTGAAAGGATGTTTTTTTTGTTTGTTTGTTTGCTTGCTTTTCCTGTTGTTTAGTCATTTTTCTGATATATGAGGTTGATGGGTGACTGAGTTTCTAATAGGTGGCATAATCTACTATACTCCAGTTACTCTTTTTGCCTCTAAAAAGGGTGCATTTGACAATCTTTTGGATTTTTGGAAATAAACTCCTCTCCTCCTCCCCACTCCCAATTCCAAATCTTTCACTATTCCTTAAATTTCTCTTGGACCTTTTCTTCAAAACAAAAATAAGAAAGCATATGTTTTTTTTTTTACTTTCTTCTTGATATTTACAGCAGGGAAGCATTCTAGTATCCCGGGGCTAGGGTTGGGGAACCTATGGCCTCAAGGTTACATGTGGTCCTCTAGGTCCTCAAGTCTGGCCCTTTGATTGAATCCAAACTTCAGAATTTGTTCTGTGAAGTTTACATTCAAAGGGCCACACTTGAGGACCTAGAGGCCACAGGTTCCTCACCCCTGAAACAATTGTCCTTGAGTTTAGAGTTTAGGTAACTGACAACCCTGGCAGAGAGGTCTCTTGTAAACTATTCCTGCTGACAGCCTCATTTCTTTTCAAGTTGGGATAATTCCTACCTCATGCTGTTAGGCTGCTTTGGGAAATCATCTGCAACTTCTTAATCTTCTGTTCTTCCACATTCCTAGATGAGGAGAGGGGATGGTCATTTCAGATAATGAATGAACTGAATGAGTGAATTCTTAATCTATTAAATAGTCAGAGGAAAACCTGGAGTGTTATCTATGCAAACACCCAAATTAATAATTTATCAACAAACAGCTGAGGCATCTCAAGGTCACCATTACCTTAGCCAATTAGGCAGGTAGACTGGCACAATTACTGAAAGCAACATAGTTAATATTCTAATGATAGGAGCACTGCCTTATTTCAGGAAATAAATACAGGTAAACACCTGCTACTTAATCCCTTTCATCTAAGGATCTTCAGGCAACTGATGATGCCTGGTGGTAAAAAGCCCTTAATAAAGACTTTTTGATGATAATGACAATTACCTCATAGGAGTGAAGTGTGCCAAGAGAGGGAAACTGAGGAAAAAGGAAGTTAAGAGGTTAGGCCATACACATGCAAATTTTTTTGTTGTTCAGTCATTTTCCAATCATTTCCAACTCTTCGTGAATCAATCTGGGTTTTTTGTGGCAAAGAAAAATGGTTTTTCATTTCCTTCTCTAGTTCACTTCACAGGTGAGGAAACTTAGGCAGAGCTAAGTGACTTGCCCAAGGTCACATAGCTAGTAAGTGTCTAAGGCTGGATTTGAACTCAGGAAAATCAATCTTCCTGACTCTAGGCTGGCACTCTATCCACTTTGCTACCTAGCTGCCCCTACACACATATTTAACCACAGCCATACATGCTAAGGGAGGAGGACTCCAGATTATCAAATCACAAACCTATTCTTTCTTCCAAACCAGTAACCACATGATATGTGTATATGTATGCCTATATTTCTATTTCATATTTGTATTTCTATATGTATACACATATATGTATATTAAACGTGTATAATAGGATATACTTTAACTATATATGTATGTAATCATATAGAATGTATCATAATGAACACTTTTTTTTAATGCTTAAAGGAAGAGGTAGCTTGACATAGAGAACAGAGAGCCAGACTCCAAGTCAGAAAGGTCTGGATTCACTTAGTGACTGTGTGATACTGGGCAAGTTACTTCACCTGTTCTCACCTTGGGCAACTCTTTAAGGCTATGACCTGCATTAATAGAAAGTGTCACTTTCCCAGGGAATTCCCTTCCCTAAACCAATGAAAGAAATCGAAGTCCTTCTCCACCTGAAAGAAAGAGCAATCACAGTGACAGAAGAGCAAACCTCAGCAGGTTTTCATAGTTAACCAGTAATCTTTCTATGTATTTCCTACGGTCTAATTTTTTTTATTTCATTTTTAATTTATTGAATAAAACAAGCATTTCCATAACATAGGACATAAAGAAATAAAAAAGATGATTGCACATGAAACTACAAATCTATTATGTACAACTTGCTATTCCTTTTGACTCTTGAACCACATTTCCTATTATGGCTATTCCTGACTTTCTGTTTTGATTTAATTTCCTCAACTAATAGGTGAGATAATCTCCTGCAGTCCTTTAAACTTTTATACCTCCACCTGATGACCCCATTTGTTTGGTTCTCCTTCCTCCTCAGGCTCCTTCTTCTTCTTCTTCTTCTTCTTCTTCTTCTTCTTCTCCTTCTCCTTCTCCTTCTCCTTCTCCTTCTCCTTCTCCTTCTCCTTCTCCTTCTCCTTCTCCTTCTCCTTCTCCTTCTCCTTCTCCTTCTCCTTCTCCTTCTCCTTCTCCTCCTCCTCCTCCTCCTCCTCCTCCTCCTC
>NW_027185712.1:19421073-19430680 GCF_028583685.1 Petaurus breviceps papuanus
CTGCCTCCTATCTCTTTTAAACCCCTTTTACCCCATTCCCCTATTCCTATTGTTTCTTAAAGAATCTTTAATCTATAAGACTCATTTCCCTAGAGGTCTTCTTGTCCCAGAGCCTGGACTTAATGGGATGTCATTGTTGGAAGGTCTTTGCCAGAGGGGTTGCATGAAGGCCCCAGCTCTCAGGTAATCTTCTCTAGTCTATATCCTGTCCCACCCCACCAAGTACAGGAGGTCATTCCTACACCCATGGGGTTAAGGATGTCCTTCCCTAAGGATCCTTCCTGACTTTTGATTAGTACTAGAGTCAGTCTGGGAACAGTGACAACAGGTGACATATGTCTTCTCATAGACCTCGCTGATGACATGTAATCTATCTTGTGTGTTGTCCTTTTCTATCTCTAGTTCCTCCAAGGAGTCAAGTACTGTTGGCACCATGGGAGGTGATGGCAGAACAGAGTCAAGTGTATGTGACCTACCCAGGCAGGGAGTGACTCCAGGGGCCCCACCCACCAAGCTTCTGACCAGAGGTAACAATGGAAAACGCTTGAGGTGTATGCTATTGAAAAAAGCGTGTCAATGTCATATGAAGAGAGAGTCTGAGGCAGCTGTGCCTGGTTAGAGGAAACTGTACATGCTTCCTCTTCAGCCAATTGAACAGGACTGAGAGCTGCAGGCCAATGGGGGAAGTGCCCTTCTCTCACACTTACTGGTGTAGTATTAGATGTAGAGGTTCAAGTAAATAAATACATGAGAAAAGGGCTAAGGATCCAGAAGTGGAAATAGGTGGTTTAGATGAGGGAATCAAAACTGACCCATTATATCTGAGGGATGCAAATTCATGTGAGAGAGAGAGAGAGAGGAAGAAGGGAAGGAAGGGAGAGAGGAAGGAAGGAAGGATAGGGGGATGGAGGAAAGAAAGAAAAGAAAGAAAGAAAGAAAGAAAGAAAGAAAGAAAGAAAGAAAGAAAGAAAGAAAGAAAGAAAGAAAGAAAGAAAGAAAGAAAGAAAGAAAGAAAGAAAGAAAGAAAGAAAGAAAGAAAGAAGAAAGAAAAAGAAAGGAAGGAAGGAAGGAAGGAAGGAAGGAAGGAAGGAAGGAAGGAAGGAAGGAAGGAAGGAAGGAAGGAAGGAAGAAAATGGAAGATATTTAGAGAGAGAGAGAGAGATAAGACAATGCATTTATTAAGTGCTTACTCTGTGTCAGGGACTCTGCCAAGTGCTAGAAACACAAATAAAAGCATGCTAAACAATACTGTCCTTCAAGGAGCCTACATTCTAATGGAAAAAAAGCAATATATAAAGGGGAACTACAAAGGAGAGAGGGATAAGTTTACAGTCAGTAAAATGACTAGACATGTCCAGGAAGTGCTATGTAGATTTATAACTGAGTAAGATAAGGCAAAAATTGGTCTATCCAACCTTGTGTGGCTCCAGGAGTACTTGGGGGGGGGGGGGGGGGGAGGTGTGGGAGTCAGCTTTAACCGGCTAGAGACAGCTAAGAGCCAATCACTAAATTTTCACTGTGAGCATTTACACCTCAGAAATGGGTAAACACTAAAAATCAGAGCTTGATAGTTTTATTAGTTGTTTAGAAGTAAGAAAGAGATGGAAATGTGCTCATAATAATCCAGATTAAAGTTAAAAGTATGTCTTATGTACATTTTTTTTTAAAGTGATGGCAAGAGATCAACTAAGAGGAGACTTCTGCATTTCTGAGTCATTTCATTGACTGGAAGTCATTTTCCATGAGTAGAAAATCCTCAAAGTGTGTGCTTTATCAGCTCCCCAGGGAGCTAATGGGTGTCTGGGAAGAGGGAATGACTTCCTGGGCTTCAGCCTGACCAAGCCTGACCAGTCGTCCCAGTGGTAAGGGTATAATAGCACAAACACTGCTCTTCTGCCCTGTTTTCATCTCTGAGTGACCATTGGACTGGAGGTAATAGACAGTGGAGAGATGAGCCTTAACCGTGAAAATGAACAAGGCATATCAAGAGGACATACACTGGGGGGCCACTCTCTGATATGAGGTGTGATGGGAAGCCATATCAATGGAAATTTTTTTTTAATTTAATTTTTTTCCTTTAACAAAACCCTGTTTTCTCTTCCTTCTATCTCCCTGGGGGGAGGGGGGGGGAGGAATAGCCCTTATGGGAAGCACGCATAGTCAAGCAAAGGAAAAAAGAAAAATCCGCATTGGCCAAATCTGAAAATAAATGTCTTATTTTGCCAACCAGAAGGAGAATATACCTTTAACCAGTCTATCTTATATTATCCCTCCCTTAGAGATAGGTTGCTACACCTAAATAGAGTTCCTTCACCCATTATCATTAGACTAGTTGGATGTCATTTAGTGCTGTGTGACCACAGGATTTTTTGGATGTACCACTGCTTATATAAGTGTCTGGGAAGAAGGGAAAATGTTCTGGCTTCCTTGATAGGACATCTGTTCATCGATTGCAATGGCCTGGAATGTGCTGTAAAGTAATGACACCAGCTGAAGGAAAGGGCCCACTTAGCTGGCTCTGGCTCAGTTTCTGGCCTGTGCAAGATGCTCCAGGATTTTATGATCTGACTAGATTACTGGCAAGGGAAGAAGGAGTACAGTGGGAGGGCATGTGTAGGAGAGGATTTCCAAGCTATGCTACCTTATCTCAAATGCTGTCTTATTGGCTAGAATCTTTGTTTTCTGAATACATCTTTGTTTGTTTTTCTTTTTCAATAGCACTTACCTTTTGTGAAAAATACACAAAGCTGAAGTAGTTAAGGCAGGAGGCAGGGGGAGGGCTGGAAACTAAGATAGAGTATTTATTACCGTAAAAGGAATCCATTTTTACAATACAGGGTATTGTAGATTGGATATAGTAGAAGGGGATATGGAGAAATATCTTAATGCTCTAAAAAGATGTGAAATCTTTAGGTACCAGAGATAATCT
Organism: Petaurus breviceps papuanus; assembly: GCF_028583685.1. NCBI lineage: Eukaryota > Metazoa > Chordata > Mammalia > Diprotodontia > Petauridae > Petaurus > Petaurus breviceps. Next base: position 19,424,003 of record NW_027185712.1, read on the forward strand.
ATGAAAGTTATAGTCCACGGAGAAAAGTGTGAGGTAAAATTCTGATAGCAGGAGCCTATGAATACCAGAAATCCTTGGAAATTCTTTGTGTCCCCTACTTCATGAAAACTTCTCTACCAAAAAAGTTCTTACCACTAAGGTCCTTGGTACTGTCATGTAGTTCAACCTCAGATATAGGTATTATTTTATTTAGAGAAATGACTTAAAAGAGAATATATTATTATCTACTTTGAGGTTACACCTTAAGGTTCACTAGACTTTTTACCTAACTTGTAACCAAAACTTGTCTACTTCTACTAGAATGTGAGTTCCTTTTCCCCAATTCAGAAATGGTCAAATGATATAAAGAGACTTTTTATTCCCAGAGGAAGAAACCAAGGATATCAAAAGTCATATTTTTTAATACTTTAAATCACTAGTAATTAGAGAAAGGCAAATTAAAACAACTCTGAGGTTTCAACTCATATCCATCAAATTGGTAAAGTTGACAAAAAGAGAATATAACAAATATTGAGAAAACAAATACATTAATTCTTGCTTGATGGAACTGTGAAATGTTCCAGCCATTTTGGAAAGTAATTAGGAATTATGCCCACAAAGTTATTAAATTGTGCATACCCTTTTATTCAGTGATACCACTACAAAGTAACCCAAAGAGATCAAAGAAAGAGAGAAAAAGTCCATAGTATAAAAGCAACAGCTTTTTGTAGTGGCAAAGAGTTGGAAAATAAGGGGGTGCCCATCATTTGAGGAATAACTGAACAAGTTATGATATATGAATGTGATGGAATACTATTATGCTATAAGAAATGATGGGGGCAGGGGGCACGGCTAGGTGTCACAGTGAGTAAAGAGGGTCCAGGAGTCAGGAGGACCCAAGTTCGGTTCCAGCCTCAGACACTTAACACCCACACAAAAAAACCAGTCATGTAACGTTGGGCAAGTTACTTAACCCCAATTGCCCTCCAAAAGGCAAAAAAAAAAAAAAAAAGAAATGATGAGTAAGGAAAGTTTCAGGAAGATGTGGGAAGACTTATGTGAACTGATGCAAAATGAAGTGAGTAGAATCAGGAGTAACAGCACTGAGGTCCTCCTAACTCCAGGGCTGGTGCTCTATTCACTGCGCCATCTAGCTGGGTGGCATCTTCTTGATACATGGTGTAATAATGCAACCACAGTAGCTGGTGGCAGCAATATCTACAGTTTTCCTCTTCAGACCTGAGCTTTCATGGTAAACCATGACAGTTGACTTCCATAAGGACAAATGGAGCAGGACACAACTGTGCTTTTAGTTTTTTTAATTTTGTTTTGCTTTTAGTTTTGTTTTGTTTTGTTCTAATGATGAATGCTCATTCCAGTATGTGAAGCAGTAAGAGAAAACAGACATGAGAAACTGACTATTCTTAACCTTGCCCCTTGCCTTACTTCAGCCAGATGTTACTGCTATTTGTATTTCTAATTGTATGCTTTTCTTTTTCACTCTGTTAAAAACTGCTTTTGGTAGATCTAATCTTATTTCTCATAAACCGTTGTGCTTGATACTATCCTTATGTTTCTTGGAATTCTTTTGTTCATGGCATGAGGGTGTAGAACAGCTCTGAGAGCCTTGCAGGAAAGAATAACCTTTCCTAATGCAAGGCTGAGATCTCAACACACCAACCCATTTTTAGAGAGTTTTACTCTGTAACTGGGGATATTATCATGAGCTGTCTCATATCCATACTTTCAAAGATAGAATTACTGCAAACATGGGCCATTTTAAAATCAGTCTCACTTGATAAGACCCTAACATGGTGACCTACCATTACATTTTTCCCATTTATATATCTAGAGCTACATATTTTTTTTCATCCATTTATTCATACCAATTTTCAGTCAAACCTATCTCCTCCTTTTCTGAACTCCTATAGTGTTTATAATCAGCACATCACATTTTAGGGCTTAATTATTTTCTAATTATCTCATAGGATCACAGATTTAGAGCCAGAAGGGATCTTAGAGGTCACCAAGTCCAACCCACTCATTTTACATCTGAATCCCAGAATGATTCTGTGATCGTCTTGGGGTATGATAAATGACAGAGCTAAGATTTTTAACTCAGGCCCCCCAATTCCATATCCTGTGCTCTTCCTATTGTATCATTCTCCCTCTGAATCTGTTCTATCTCTTCAAGTAGATTATATAGAATTACAAAATTCAAGTATTCTCTAGATGGTTTTTGCAAGGAAATTTAACATTTCTTACCTAGGAAGGAATGTAATTCTGTGTTGGTCTCTAAACCTGCCTTGGCATCACAATGGGGGTGGAGGAGCTTTTCCAAAATTCCACCAGCCACTGACATCATGGAACTGGGGTCATAAAGGAATATTTGTAATTAATTCAGGGAAGAAAAAAGGGGAAAGGCAAGTCAAAAGATATAGAGTTGTGTTGTCCACCGTCTTATTGCAATGTGAACTTTGTGGAGTCAAACACTTGTACTTCCCTTCTTCCCCATAAAGATTCTGATAGCTACTACGAGGAATTGCCCTCTCTAGAGTAGCAGACAAGGTCCTCACCGCACTAAGAGCCAGTCAGAGACCATTGGGTGAAAGAATCTCCATCCTTCTCTCCTTGCCTCATTTAACTAAAATATTCCTTTGAAATCACTTTGCCTTCCTCCCTGAGAGAAGGGGAGGGAAAAAAAGATGGAACAAGAGAAGCTGTTCCTCCTGCTGTGTCCAGGATCATCTGTATCAGCTGCTGTTATTTCTAATGAATTAGATCAGTCTTCATTTCATGTCCTCCCTTCTCTTCCTACCATGGCATCACCCATTTCCCTCTATATAAAAGAAATGAGTAGCTGCTGACCCTGTTGTGTTGGGTGTCCACTAGGTGACATAGGTTTGGAAAATGGAAAATTCAAAGTAAGAGTAGCGTGAGTCAAAGTGGATAAGCCACAGAGCAAAGGTCATCTCATCAGTCAGGTGGAATCATAACCCTGGTCACTCTGTTTTGCCGGCTCAAAGTGATAAACTGGAGAAATAGTGAGCAGGAAGAGATTAGGAGGCAGGCCAAAATCAAAGAAATTTCCTCTAGACAAGTCAATGAGGTCTTTTGTGATAAAGAGGAGAGCTTTCTATGGGATTCTTTATCAAATGTACAACTGGGTGCCCTTCTTGCATTCTCCCTACACTTACCCCTAGATATACTAGGAAGGAAACTCTACATTATTCCTATATTACACATAAACATTATGCCTAAAATATTAAATAGGCTCATAGAAAAGCCAATACATTCAGGAGTGCTCAGGAGTTTATTCTGGGAAGATTTATCTCATTGCCTCCTTCTAGAAGAGCATATATTTGCCCATTCCTCTGACTCACACCATTGAAAAGAATGAGAATCCAATTCCCCTGAACTTGAAGTACTCCTTGGTGCCTCTTCCATTCACCCCAATTTGCTTCATACTCTGTCCTGCATGCTATCCCTCCCTCCCCTCACCCCTCCTCCATCAACCCTTATTCTTTCATCCATCTCTCCCCTCTTTCCCTAGCACCTACCTGGTATGGCAAAAATAACAGAAAGAAATGCACTGCACACGTTCGGAGTTGGTTATGGGTCAAAATGAGAGGAGAGGAAGACTCAAATAAACAGAAAGGCATGAATGAACTAGAAATCAGGAAAAGAATATGCCCCCTGAGGACAATAATAGGACTAAGGAATGGACCTGTGATCTCATTGGAATAGAGAACCTCTAGATGAGAAAACTCCCTATTTCCTAAGGTAGGTCAATGCCTTCTCCACAACTTATAGCCTGGAGCTCTAACAGGTTAAACGACTTGTCCAAGGTCACACAGACAGTACTTGTCAGACAAGATTTGAATTCAGGTCTCCCTGCATCCAAAACCACCTTTTTTCTCCATTATACCACTTTTCTATTTTTTATAGAGAGCATTATGGTTTGTAAAAGACTTTCTTCACAACAACCCAGAAGCTAAAAGAGGCCACATAACTAATATGTCTCAAAAAGGATTTAAACCCAGATCTTCTGTCTGGTAGTCTAGGGCTCTTCTATGACATCACTGCTGCTTGGGTTTTTCTGCCAGAAGCATTTTCTGCTTTGAAACCTGTCCTGCCCTGCCATGGCCTTGGGGCAGTGGCTTAGAAATTTCACCCTACATTACAGTTTACAGTTCTGTTTACAGTTTAATGCAAACCCACTCTAAAGAATTTGGTGACTTCAAAGAAGAATCTAATCCTAACAAAATTTTAGTACTATCAAAAATGTTGATAAGTCCTTGAAATTTACGGTAATAGAGTTTATAGATAATATATGTGTACATATGTATATACATACATATATACATATACATGCAAATACACACACATATGATCTTCTGAGGATTCTAAAAGATTATAGTGATGAAAGTCCCTTCATAGTCCCTTCTTATTGGAGTCTACACCTAAAAATGTTCCTAGCAAGATATTATTTATCCCAGATTTGCAAACAGGCCACCATTTTAAAAGCTTAAATTATGCCAAGTGAACAAAGTCTCCATATTTCCTTACTGTTACAATCCAATGCAGGATCATGTTTGTTTTATTAATAATTATTAGTTAATATGAAAATAATAAATGCATAAATTAAATATGATAAATTAAATAAATAATGAGTTGATTAATACCTTACACTGCTGACTCACATTTAACTTGTGTTCAACTAACTGGTGCGAACTTTCATTCTGTGCTCCCACTTCCTGGCCAGTTGAAATGACTTCAGATCATACACCTTCTGAGTCTTCCCATTCCACTTTCCTCTCCTCTTCCTGTCACTTTTTCCCATTCTTCAGTTCAGGTCAAAAAGTCTATATGAAACTCTTACAATATTTATAGTGCTTTGTTAGATTCTACAAGAGGTTTTTGTTTGTAGTTTTTTGGCCAGACCGATGATTTCCTTGTGGTGGAGAACTCACAGTGTACGAACTCTCCTAACTATTGTATATTAACAACTCTGCTAGTTTGAAGCAGTGCCCCAGATAAAGAGAGGTTAAGCAGACTGTCCAGGGACACAGAGACAGTACATGTGTCAGAGGTGACTCTCAGATAGATTCTGTAGCACTGTGCACAAGTGCTATCAGAAGGATAAGACACAGTCTTGCCTTAACAATCTCCTCGAGAAGTAAAGATGCATGCCATGAAGTAACTAGAGGATAATCCAAAATAATGTATGCTCAAGGATCAAGAAAGGAGAGATGTGTGTGATATGTGTGTGGGCTAGGGTGGAAAAGTGAGGCTCTCTGTGGGAGACTGAACTTGCACTGATTCTGGTCTTCCCTTTTCCCTATTCACAGCCCCCAAATGGTACTCAGATGGAAGCATGGTTCCAGTTATGGGTTTAGTATGGGTCAGGGAGTAAAACTACAGCCAAAAAAAGATGGTTCTCCATTTCAATAATCTCTTTTCCCCCTGTTCAAAGTGGGATTGGGGGTGGAGAGGGAGGGAGGGAGAGAAGGAACAATAGGGGACCTTCATTTCAGATCTTCCTAGGAAGGTTTGCATTAAATTTTACTACATTTGAGTGAGTGTGAAACTTCAAAAGGTATTTATAACACTTCATTGTAAAGTTTTGAGAGACAATATGGCAAAGTGGATAGAAGGCTGGCCTTGGAGTCAGAAACATCTGGGCTCAAGTTCCCTTTCCCTCCTACACATCCTATTCTTATGACCCATGGGAAAGTCACGTAACTTGTAGATGCCTCAGCAAGACCTACAGATGAGTTGCTGATTTGCATTTGTGGAAAGAGGTTGCATCCCAGAATGCCTTGAAATGATGAAATGAGGAGGGAAGGAAACAAACATTTATTAAGTGCCTACTGTGTGCCAGACACAATGCTAAGTGCTTTACATATCAAGGTAGATGCTATTATTATCCCCATTTTCTAATTGAGGCAAACAGAAATAAAGTGACTTGCCCAGGGTCTCACAACTAAGAAGTATCTGCAGCTGGATTTGAACTCAGGTCTTCCTGACTCTAGGTCCATCTTTGCCATGTAGCTGCCTTTCCTTGTCAGGACTAAACAACAACAACTATTATTATTATTATTTAGAACTGAAATGGACTACTTCATCTAAGAGATCTTCTCATCTAACCCTCTAGTTCAGGAATCTAGGGACAGAAAGGGAAATGACTTGTGCAAGTTGCAGAGTCAAGATTTAAACCTCCGTTCTCTGATTCCAAAATACTTTCTACTATACTGTTTCTTCCCAAGCAGGTATGCCCTCTGCTTTGTTCTCCTTCTCTTTTTAAGAAAGGTAAAAGAGGGAAAGAGGACAGAGCCATTTCTGTTTCTTCTTTCCAACTCCAAGCACTGTTTTAGTGCCTTCTGCCATCTCTAGTGGGTAAACTATGTCTTCATCCAAATTATATCAACTTGTATTCCGCCTTACCAAGGTAAAAAACACTGTCTCTTTAAGACCCTGTTTATAAGAAATTAAGCATCATTTTTTTTTCCATCAACAACCAATTTTCAAAACTGGCACTGCCCAAATGGCCAAATTCTCTTCAGTAGGACACTCCCTGCCTTCAGCATGTTGCTGCTTAAGCTCTGTTTGATGTTAAAATACTGATTTTTACCAGGATTCTGGGAAGTGAGTGTGTGTGTGTGTGTGTGTGTGTGTGTGTGTGTGTGTGTGTGTGTG
>NW_027185712.1:19430690-19443676 GCF_028583685.1 Petaurus breviceps papuanus
TGTGTGTGTGTGTGTGTGTGTGTGTGTGTGTGTGTGTGTGTGTGTGTATCCTTTCAGACATCTATGGGCATCAGAATGGAAGGGGTTGACACACTTCATCACTGGACAACTTATCAATAAGCAGGTAGTGGCAGAGCCTGGACCAAAATGGAGACAAGTGTCCAACTCCAATTCAGTGCAATTGTATACACTATATAGTAAGCTGCCTCTCCCTACCTCAGTAAGGTCTTTTATTTTAAGTTTAACTGATGCCTTTCATTTTTATTCAACACTCATTTCCCTTCTGCCTCTTCTAACCCACTGAACCCTCCCTTCCTTAGATAGGTATTAGGTGTGTGGTACTATGCACGCATGCCTCTGTAGGTTATGTGTATCCACAAGGGTCTGAATAGGGTGGCTGGAAGGGAAACGACAGCACTTATCTCTAGTCTCCCCGCTGCCCCACCCTTTTCCAAGGGACACTTTGATTCCTATCAGGAGGGGAAACAGGAAGTTCAGGAAAAGAGGGCAACAGGCTTAAATATTGCTCATCTACGGGAAGCAATTTTTAGGTTCAAAATGCATTCCTGGTCACTATCTCCTTAACAGAGAAGCAGTGTCCAAAACCATATATATATATATATCCAAAGCTTCCCCTCAAATGCTGGTTCCACAATGAACACATACAGTAAAACAAAAAAGAAAAAAAATACTTATCTAAACATATAGCAAATAGAAACCGGAAAAGGAGAGAGAGAAAAATTTACAAGAATATAATTCTTATATAGATAATACATAGAATGGATGAGCTTTCCCATTGAGAGTGAGATAATTCAGTTCAACCAAAAGAGAGAGTCCCAGATCTCACTCAAGAGAAAATTTCCCAAAGTCTCTAGGATAGTATCGGGGAGAGTAACACGATTTGCAATGCTAGCTCCTCTGCTTCTTTCCAGGGTCTTTTCCTTCAGAGATCTGAAGAGTCTGGAACCACAGTCTCTGTTTCTTGAAACTTGAAGCCAGAAGACCAGGACATCATGAGAAGATTCTCAAGATCTTGCCAACTCCTCCCTTCATGCAGGATCAGAGCACTGGAGACTCAATCTCCACCAATGGGGAGGGTCTTATGGAAATGGTCTTTGAGCCACCTGTTGCACTTGTAATATAGAAAAATTAAAATATTTACACAAAATCAACACAGCATGCTGCCTTCTTCCACAGTCCCTCATCTCTTTATTGAGAGGAAGAGATTCACTATCAGCTCCCTATGATTAGTTATTTCAATTAATCAGAGTTCAAATGACCTTAATTTACCACTTTGGTCTTCATACCTAGGGCTATCAACAAACAAACACTTGTTACACATTTACTATGTGTCAGACATTGTGTTAGTAAATAAGTAAGACAGCTCCTGTCCTCAAAAATCTTACATTTTCCTGGGCCACAGCATGTTCAAAGTTAACCAATTATTTATCAGTCATCTATTTGTTAAGTTAGACTCTATGCTAGGTACGTGGCTACAGGAACAAAGAAGGAAACCATCCCTACTTCCAATGTTTCCATTATTGAAAAATGGTGCTCCATATCCATTCTCTGCCCCAGACATGCCTTAGTTCCCTTAGCTTGTTCCAACCCTAGAGCAGATTTAAACAGCTTTCCCTTATCTTAGGTGGGGTGAAGTACCCTAACCCCTCACATAATTGAGCAAACTTAAAGCATTAGTCATTGACACACAGAGACTTTTATCATGTTGTTCTGTTTTCTCTGGGGACCTCATTTTCAGGACACATGTGTATATACTTACTGGTAAAAGATTAATATATTTATCTCAGCCTTGATGACCCCACAGCATAGGTTCTTCATCAAACTGCAGATATCTTGGTTCTTCTGTCTACACAATGCCTGACCTCATTGCTCATAGGAAAAATCATTTGCATTCAGATGTGTTTGACCTTTTGTAACCCCGTCCCTCTAAAAATGACAACACTGTCCTCTTGAAGAAGGCTTCAGTCAATTTTAAATGAACTGTTACATTTCTGGCATTTAAATTATAAGCTAAATAGACTGACTGTAAATTAAAACTTCAAAATGCCAGTTACTATATATTTAGGAAATTGTGGTAATTGAAAAACACTGTGCTTTGTCCCAAAATATTCTCAAGGCCTCAGTCATTATTAAAGACCCTCTGGCCTCTGTACTTGCTGCAATGTTGTTGTAATTGTTAAATATCTTTGTAGTAACCACAGCAATGATTAAAAGGGATATTTAGGAAAGTATGCTAAATAAGGCTTCCAGAGACTTCTTTCCCATGGAAAACCCTCTTTGTGGGAAGGGAAATGAAGACAGTACATTACTTTTGTTTACATACCTGAATTTATTCACTTTCCTGGCCCCTGATTTTATTTCCCCATCCCTTTAACCCAATTTTTGCAATGTCCCACTATGGAAGTTGGTTCCTCTGAAATTAGAATGATTCCATGTGATCTAAGAGCAGAAATAAAAGAAGAAATGGCCCTTTACCTCAGGAGACAGGTAACATGCTCCCAGGGAAAGTGAAAATGGGCCACCATGAATGGAGTTACTAACAGACAAACACAAAAAAGGATTTCACCAGTTGAGTTGAGGTTTGGAAAGATTTCAGGGGAGTGATGGACATTGATCTGTTCAAAATGTATTAACAAAGGCCAGAGGAAAGAGCACTGACTCTAGTCAGAGGTCCTGGGTTCAGATTCTGCCTCTGACCCTTTATTATCTGTGTGACCCCGGGCAAGTCATTTAACATCCATTGGCTTCAGTTTACTTATCTGAAAAATGAGAGGATTGATATAGATGGCACTTAGGGTCTCTTCCAGTTCTAGATCTAGAAGCCTAATGACAACAGAGCCAGGAAAGCCTGTCAGATCAGGCTTTGCCTCAGAGGGTGTGAAGTTAGCTAGAGTCAGGAGGACCCGAGTTCAAATTTGACCTCAGACACTTAACACAAAAACTAGCCATGTGACTTTGGGCAAGTCACTTAACCCCAACTGCCCTCCAAAATGCAAAATAAAGAAAGAAAGAAAGAAAGAAAGTTAGGAAACATGGGAAAGAAGGAGGATGTAATCACCACTGCTACTACTTCTCATCTCAGGATCCCAGTCATCCCATAGACTTGGGATTTCTCCCATTTTTATGGATGGCTTTAAAAAATATATGTGAATATCTGTATCTATATAGTACAGTATAGCATTATATTATAGTAGCCATATATTACTTATATTAGAGTAAATATTTATATTATGGTAAAAATCATCTTAAATATATTACATATAATAAATATGTAACATAAATATATATCACATTAATTTCTCACCATTCTTCTTAAATATCCCTGCCACTATTATGAACCCTTTTTTGTAAAAAAGAAAAAGCTAAGTATAACCAACCAATAATGCAAATATTGCTGCCTATGTGAGCAACATTATGTACCCATAGACCCCCGCCTCTCTACTAACAGGAGAATTGAGCATAAAATTGTTGAGTGTATGACAGGGCAACCATATCAGGTAGAAAGCAGACTAGAATAGTCATGGGACTGGGAAGAGAGATTTATAGCCTAATATTATGCAAACGATGTTTGCATAATTTCTCTTTTTCGATTCTGTAGCCCTCATTGCCCCCTCCTTTCTTAGCAAAAGAAGGTAGCACATATGTAGACTACATTTGGAACCAGATTTGGGTGGTAATATGTAACCCAATTAGATTGGGCAGAAAAGTATGCTTAAGAAAACAAACTTAATATTTAGCCAAATGGTGAAAATACAGGACTTAGATGTTTTGTTATTGTTGTTGTTTGTTTAAAGAACCAAGACTTTGAAGAAAAAGCCTTCAGATGGAGCCCATTATGGACTTAATAATACAGTCCCCAGTGACTGTGTCTGGTAATACAATTTTAACATAAGCATTGTGATCTTTGCACACTGTGGTTCTCTAGCTGTGACTGTCTTCTTTGTTTCCCAGTCCATTGATTAAAACTAGATCCTCCACAGTTTTCCCTCAACACTAAGGCTAACAGAGGTTCTCAACTCCCAGGCCTCTAATGCATCATTACTGAGAATTAGGACAAAAAAGAAATTCTTGATAAAAACAAACCAACAAAAAAATCACCTGAAATGGAATCTGTCTTGCAAGGCTGATTTTTCTCCTTTTCACTACCAAAAGTTGGAGAAGAGGAATAAAGGAAAGTAGATATGATCAGTTCTAAGTGGCATTTTATTATTATTTTTTTTAATCTGAGCCATTCTTTTCAAATGCACTTAGGTAAAAAAGGTTAACTGGTGAGATAGCTAGATGGTGTGATTCAACAGCCAAAAGTGGTTACTAGATCTCCATGTCTGTATGCACAACTACTCACCCATAAGGAGATCATTGGGAGCCTGTGAAAACAGGGCTGTTTAACCCAAGGCAACGCTTCATTAGCAGGTATACCTTTGATCAGCAAGAACAGTTGTTGCATAGGCAAAACACGACTATAACTGTAGACAGCAGTTATATATTTTGAATCCTTCCTTCACGTGAAGCCAGGAGAAGGATTTTCAGGAAGCAATTGTATTCCTGTCTTCCATTTCTTTGACAAAATATTTTTGGCAACCTCCTCTTTTCATAAAGCTGGTTATATACTGTGTGTATACACACACACACATATACGTATACATATTTGTGTGTGTATACGTCCCCACGTATATGATTCTCCACTGTCCTCATCTCCAGTAAATCTGAGATCTTATCAATGTTGGTATTCCTTCTAACAAGGAAGACTGCAACCCATCCTACCTGCCAGTCCTTATACTTGTCTTACAAAAAGTTTGCCACAGGGAATCCACACAATGTGCAGAGGACACTCCTTGATTCTCTTGAAACTATGAGAATATCATGACTCATACATCCTGTACATGATTTATTTATCCCCTGCTCTTGCCATGTTAACAGTGCATCTTCATTTCTTCTACAACTTCTTATATATCACTTTTGTATACTTTTTTATTTATAATATGTGTTAGCTCACTCACACCTTTCATGACCTTTGAGTGATCTCAACCTCAAATTGCATATGTAACTATGTAATCTATGTATGCTATATTTATACATGTATTCATCAGTTGGGCAGCTAAATGGTGCCATGGATAGAGCCCTGGGCTTGGAATCAGGAAGACTCATCTTGTGTTCAAATCTGGCCTCAGACACTTACTAGCTGTGTGACCCTGGGCAACTCACTTAACCTTGTTTGCCTCAGTTTCTCATCTGTAAAATGACCTGGAGAATGAAATGGCAAACTACTCCAGTATCTTTTTTCAAGAAAACCTCAAACGGGGTCATGAAGCATCGAAAACGGACTGAAAACAACTGAACAATAGCAGCAAATTCATCAATTGTGCTAGACATTGCAAAGTTTGATTCAATACATTGTCATTCTGTTTTGGTGACAGAACTGATTATTGGATCAGCTTTTCACTGACAGGAATAAATATCAACTAAAAGGAAAAAGAAACAAGTTCAATTTTAATATACCTCCCCCATTTCAGAAGTGAAGAACTATTAATTGATAGTGCTGTGCATATTATCTAACAGTTCCCATGGTCCTTTTTTATCTGTTCAGCTGATTTTTTTTCTCTTTTCTTTTTTTAATTTTTGTTATAAAAGAGGGCTCTCTGGATAAAGGAGTGGGAAGGGAAATATTCAGAAAATAATGTGGCATTAAAAACAAAAGCACCAATTTTAAAAGTCAGGTTTCAGAAGTATCATAGTCAGGAGAGAGAGGAAGAAATGATGGAGTAAAATATTGTGATAAGATTATCATTCTTCTTATATGCCTCACAGAGTTTTAATGTTTGACATATGAATCATTATAACCTTCTTCTTAATGCCTACTGTGTACATGAACCGGGCACCATAACTGATACTTCTCAGATTACCTCCCCTTCGGCTCTGTCTATGTCATATATGCACCTAGTTATTTCCATTGTCTCCTTCATCAGAATGTGAGCTTACTGAGGGGAGAGACTATACTATACCCAGCGTTTAGCACAGTACTTGGCACAGAGGTAAATACTTGAGCATCTAATAACCAGTTCTGATTCATCACTTTAAGCATTCTATTTACTTAAAACAATTTATTTATTAAGTTCAGTGAGCTAAGTGAATTCTGCTACTAGAACGTTCTATTTCTCTTCACCATTTGGGGGAGGGGATAATAACCTTGGGAAGAAGTCTGTCATCATTTTATTTTCAAATGGTATAGGACAACTCTTTATCTATGGTGATCAGCCAAAAAAAAAAATCCCACAATAATCCAACCCATATGGTCCTTTAGATTACTGTGGTAACAATGCTCTTAAATGGGTGGAGAGGAAAAGGAAGGCCAAATGGTGAGATAGAATTTGTCTTTTTCAATGGGCAATGCTGTGCCTAGATGCCTATCAAATGTTAAAAGAAGCAAACTAGATTGTGGAGCTATAATCAGAGTGGAAAGTCCTTTAATTACTTATTGTTGATGTAGGAGAAAAAGCTTCTTTCATGTGAAAAAAGGGGAACTGCCCAAAGGCAAGAGCCTACAGATGCAAATGAATACTTCTGGTAGGAAAAACATTTCTCCCTTGGACCCCAATGGAAAAAGATCCTGATTCAGATATGGATAACAAAGCATTCAGGATTTCCATAGGGAACTGAAAAGGGAGACACAGAAGTCATTCTTTAGTTTTATGATGTAATGGCAGCATCCAGGCCCATTTTAGCAATTTGCTCATTCCAAATAATGGCAACAATAATAATATTTTTCAACAAAGGACTATTGAATAGTTTCTTGGCCCTATGTTAATAGCTATAAGGAGAAACCAAAAATCCATGGGAATTGTTCAATTGTGATAGCATGTTGTACTGAGTATCCTTTAAAGATCTGTGCTTCAAAATGCATAACTTAGAATAGTTAAACAAATTGGAATACTTTGTGCCATAAGACATGGTGAAAGGGACAATCCTGGTGGAACCTGGAAAGATTTGTATGAACTGATGCAGAATAAAGTGCACAAGAAGAGTAAAGCACAAGAAGAATACTTTGTATATTGTCAATAGCATTGTTGTGTTGTTGAAAGACTTCAGAATTCTGATCAACGTGATGACCAATCATGATTACAGAAGATCAGTGACAGCTTTCTATACCTTCTGAAAAAGAGTGCTAGATTCAGTACTCAGAAAGTCTCTCTCTCTCTCTCTCTCTCTCTCTCACACACACATACACACACACACACACACACACACACACACAGATGGATAGATAGATGGATGGATGGAGACAAAGACAGAGGTCATGGCCAATATGGAAATTTGTTTAATTTTCATGATCAGAGTAGGAGTTAAAGGGAGAGAAAATTAAACTTTTAGCTGAAAAAAATAAAATTTCATCATAAAAAGGAACAATTCACTGTAATATTCTTGGATATCTAAAAAAAATTTTGTGTGTTAAAAACCAGGCCTATATAGCATTCCTAACTTAGACGGAAGTTTTATTTTGCCAATGCCCCAGAAAGTCTCCATAATGAAACATGTCCAAATGACTATTGCAAGTCTCTGCCACATAATATAAGCATTCCAGAGGCGAAGAGCAGGTCTAGATAATGTCTAAGTCACCTTCAAATTCGAGGATCCTACACTTCATTCACACACAAATTTCCATTAGATTTCATCTTGCTAGGTTCAGGCCATAGTTCTAGCCTTGTTAGATACTGATGGCAGTCCAACATGTTAGTTATCCTTAGTTTCCCTTCAGCCACAAATGTGATAGGAATGCCATTTATGCCATCATCTGAGACAAGGTTAAAAACTGATAAAAATGTTAAGCTGTACAGAACCAGGACAGATCCCTGGGATACTCCTAGATGTTTCTCTACACTGACATTGAACCATTGATTACTCTTTGGGTTGTGCCATTCAACTGGCTCTGAATCTACCTGCCTGTTCTATCATCTACCTAATATCTCTTTGTCTTTTCCACAAAGATAACATGAGATATTTTTTGTCAAATCCTCTATAGAAATTGTATACTGTATCTATGGAATTCTGTCAATCCATCAATCCAGTGATATTATTGAAAAATCAAATGAAGTTCATTAAGCATGACCTGTTCTTGATGCTGGGTCTTAGTAACCACTGTTTCCCTTTACTAAGGCTTATAAACCATTGCTTTGAAAATAAATTCTTGAATTTTCCAAGATTAAAAGTCAAACTCCTTGGCCCATAACTTGAAAGCTCCATCTTCTTCCCTTAAACAAAAGAAAAGAAATTGGATTTCCATTTGTTTGTCCTTAAAATTTATCAAATAATATTGATAGTGGTTAAATAACCAATTTTGCCAGTTCTTTCAACACCTTGGGATGAAGACTTAAATTCATTAAGAAAAGGTTAATATTGCTTTGCTTTTATTTCATTTTGTGGATTTTAACTTCCTGTTATCCTTTTCTTTTTTCTGTTCTTCCTGGCTCAAAGATTATTCTCATGGGCAGAGAAAAGAAAAGTCAAATGAGATTCAAGTAGTTCTGCCTTCTCTTCATTATCTGTTAGGATTGTGCCATTCACCCCGAGGACAGATTCTCTTCTTTCTTTAATCCTCCATTTTCCTATTTCTTAAAACAAAGGGGGGAAAAAACTTTTGCTTTTCCTTAGGATTTAATACTAATCAGAACTCATTCTGAACTTTGGTACTTTTGAAACTATTCCTACAGGACCATGCCAAAATGTTTATTCATTCTCAGTTATTGATCCTTGCTTTCAACTACTACATAGTTCTCCTTATAATCTGAGTTGTTTTATGAAATCCCTGGGCACACACATTGTTCTCTTTGAACATATACCCTATTCTTTTTTCACTGTTTTGTGTTCATGCAAGTAAAGAAAAATGATGCTTAGGTTTTCCTTTGAATACCTTAGATTCCACACTTTAACTTTTTAAAAGATATTTTATTTTTTCCCAATTACATGTAAAAATAATTTTAACATTCATTTTTTAAAATGTCCCCAATTCTGTCCCTCCATCTCTTCCCTCCCCTCTCCCTTCCCCCCCCCACAGTAAGTAATCTGATATCTCACCCTAACTTTTAAATGAGATAAAAATGCAAACCGCTTAAGAGAAATGTTAGGAAGAGCATTGGAGTCATGGTGGCCCAGCTCTTCAAGAGTCTGACGTTGATGGATTTCTTGAAATCAAGAGTTCTGAGTTACAGTGGATTAAGCCCCCAAGTGTGGGGGACCATGGGACCACGGGTTAACTAAAGAATGGTGAGCTTGCCAGGCCATGTCAGAAACCAGGATAGATCAAAGCTCTCTTGCTAATCAGAGTGGAACTGGGGCCACGAGTACGCCCTATACTTCTAGCATTGGCAAGATAATGAAAGCCGGTCTTTAAAGATAAACTTGGAGTCAGAAGACATGGGTTTAGGTCCCAGTTCTGCCGCGCCCCCCCCCCCCACTAGACATTAGGTATCTATTTACCCTCTCTGTGCCTGTTTCCTTATATCATAGGGCTTTGAACACCTTAAAAAGCTACAGAAATATCAGCAGTTATTATTATTCCCTTCATCTTTTCTTTTGTTCTTCTTTTCCATTTCATCTTCTTCCTTCAAACTCAGAGTAATTTTTATCCCATGATAACGTTTGTTAGCCCTTGAAATCTAAACTTCCATCCCCTTCTATTCACAAATTCCAAGTAAGTTGGCTGGTTCGGGGTGGCGGATGTGAGGGGTATACCAATATAAACAGAGTTTGTAAAAGGATCCCTGGGGAAAGAAGAGATGAAGAGAAAAAAGAACACATGATGGAAAAGTGAGATAGACTTATATCAATGATAAAACATTCAGTTACATATAATCAAATCCATTTTAATTTAAATATTGAAATTTTTCTCTACAATATAGTTAATAAAACCAAGAAGGATCAAATAATCAGAAAACGTTCCCAAATTAACAAAGAAAAGTCATTAAAACATGCAAGGATAGATGGGGCCTGGTGTGATATAAGAGCCTTGGAGACAACCTCCTCCTTAAATTATCATTTACATCATTTATAAAAATATACATGTATATATGCATATTTATATTATTTATCTGTTTACATGCTATATTCCTTCCAATATAATGTAAATTTCTTGAGAGCAAAAAATGTTTTTCATTTTGTCATTGGATCCCTAGCACTTAACACAGCACCTTGCATGTAGTAAGTGCCTAATAAATGCTTGTTGGGTTGGATCTAATCCAATCCCCCCAAACATAAGTATTAGAACTTGTTATATTTCTTTCACTTGTACCTTTAAGACCCTGGAGAACATTTTTAAAATGGAGTATATGGTTCTTATAAGAATCCTGATGCCATATGAATTCTTAACACCCTTCTGGAAATGTAGGCTTCTGATAGCTTTGACATACTGACATCACATAATTTTTTTTTCAAAATTCTCCCTTTAAAAAAAAAATTATACTTCCCTCATTCAAATTTATTTTCTCATCTCTAAGACTCCAAAACAAAAATATAAAATAATTAGTTAGGAAAGTATAACATAAAATGTAATGCTACTTTTATATAAGAATTGCCTTTGTGTTAGGGCCAAAAGGATAGTTTAGGATAAAAGCAGAATGATTCTTCTAAGTAGCAGAAAATGTTTGGCAACCTTCCAACCTTGCCAGGGTAAGTCCGTATCTGTGTTACAAATCTACATTCACTAGGAAAAAAAAAGTAACAGCTGACATACCAGAACCAACACCAGAATGCATTTGTAATGCCATATAAGCTTTTATTTGTTAATGTGTAAATGGGGAGAGAGGGGAAGGGCTTGAAATATTAGATATTTAAGTTTGTTATCCTACATTGAACTTTTGTCCTTACCCTAGTAGGAAATCTATAAAAACCCTACAGTATGTTGAGCTTAAAAGATAGTATGACATTCTGGCGAAGAACTAGAAAGCTAACATTTCACAAATAAATACCACCTGACCAAATTACAACATATCAAAGTATGACTAGGACAGGAAACATGGGGCATAGCAATACTTAGGCCAAATTCTACAATGTTATTTCTTTTAAAATGTAACAATTACTTCATAAAATGAACTCCTGGTATGCAAATTTTAAAAAATGTAAATCCAGATAAAACAATTTCCTCCTCTTTATTATATGTTTATTGTATATGATATATGTACTGAGCAATTAATCAGTTAAGGGCTTGTTTATACTTTTAATAATAATCTTTTAAGTAAGATATCCTTCCTTCATTCAAGTTCTTAGGATCTGTAAGTAAACAAAAGTGTATTTGAATTTGAATCTTACATTTCTTATCAGGGGCTAGTCAATAAATCTCTTTATATCTTTGTTTTAAAAATATGTTTAAATGGGTTTCAGAGCTTTGTTCTATGAAAACCATCATGGTCCCTTTAAATGAAGAAAGTTTGTATCAGTGTATACAAGGGACATACAGCATTATTAGTAGGGGGATAATTTGTGTGAACAGATACAAATGAATGACTAAACTTATACCTGATAAGTAAAAGAAACTTGGAGAAAATTAAATGAAAATAAGAGACATTACTTTCTTGATAGAAAAAGAGATTGATGGGACATTCACCTAGACCAGTGATATCATACTGCTTCAAACTCTCAATCTCTCTCAATCTCTCTCTCTCTCTCTCTCTCTCTCTCTCTCTCTCTCTCTCTCTCTTCCCCCTTCCCTCCCTCCTTCCCTCATGACAGAAACAAAAAAGTAAGAGGGAATATGACAAGATTCTTAGTATGCAGATAACTAATGGAAAATGCAATTTAATGCCCTCTCTCTAAGTGGGATATAGTCAAGTCTCTCTCCCAGAGAGAAGATCAAAGGTTGATAGAAAGTCACTGACAAAAGATCTTCAAAGGTTGGCTAGAAGTCCTGGGGACATGGACAAGCTCTAGACACAAAGACTTGTTCAGGGTGAGTTAGAAGGTGTGTTCTATTTTAACATGAAGGGAAAACCAAGATTAGCTTTAGGACAAGTATGAAAAAAATACCAATTGTACTCAGGTGTTTCAATTTCTTTAACTCTTACTCTAAACTATGTATAATCTCTTTATAATTATTATTATTTTAATTAATCATTTGTTAATGACTGTTTAGTTGTTTTAATAAATAATCTCTGAAGTTCCATCCACAACTAGATCTGTGATTCTATGATCTTTTGATCTTGTTGGTAATGTAAAAGCCTAGTTAAGTTGTAGTGTCTCTCAGTTAATTACTCTTATTGAAAGTCTAGCTTTTAGATTATAAGACCATAGTCAAGGCACCATTGTTCTCATGATGACAGTGTAACTGAATTTTATTTTTTGCTTTTTAAAAATTTTTTAATGTTGTGCCATTTTATTATTTATAAGAATTTGTAATATTCTCTTTTCTATAAAAAGGTTAAAGAATGTCAGCAGCATTCCAACTGTGCTCAAGGCATCTGGACAGTACCTTACCCAGCTGGAAAACCTGATTTCTATTTAGGGTGTGAACATAAACCAGTCTGGGTTAGTTCTTTCTCTAGGGGAAAGAACTCCTGTTCTTGCTCCCCTTCATTAGAGTTTAGGGCAACCCAGCTCACAAAGGAGAAATCAAACCAGAGAGAGCCTAGTCAGGGTGCCCAGATGGCTAGAGGGAGCTCAAAACTCCCCTCTTCAATAATGTGATCATTGGGAAATTTTAGCCCATCTCCTTATTTATTTATTTTTTAATTAATTTGCAGTATAATTGAATTGCAATCATTGTACCTGGGGGGAAAAATATTAGTTTCATGGACTAAAAACCCAAACCTATAAAGTGATGATAAATAACATATCCTGATAATAGCAATAATCCTACAAACTCTTACTTAAACTAACAAAGTACTATCCTTCACAATAAAAATATCAAGAAGTATTTTATCTATATATCTATTTTATCTATCTATCTATCTATCTATCTATCTATCTATCTATCTATCTAT
>NW_027185712.1:19443686-19500504 GCF_028583685.1 Petaurus breviceps papuanus
TATCTATCTATCTATCTATCTATCTATCTATCTATCTATCTATCTATCTATCTATCTATATTGATCTATCTATCTATTTGCCTATTGTTTTTCCTAGCCTTCAACAACATATTCACAATAGTCTTTTCCATATACAATACTATTTCCCTCCTTTGACAGAGATTATTTTTCACTGAGTCAAATCACACAATATCTCTGGAAATATCATCTCAAAAGGACTGCATGATGAAAGTGACTAGTGTAGACAGTGGGGAACCTTTCAGGAGAGCAGGACAAAGAGACATTTCACTTTCATGTTTTTTTCACGTTCTAGTGGAGCCTCTTAGAAGTGCATGGGGTGTTCAGGAAGAACTAGCCTCTCCAGTATGAGGGCTTGCTAAGCCTTTTCAGTGCTGCTCATCCACCTTTGGTGTCCACCTGCTACCCAACTCCCACCTGTGATTCCAAGAAGTAGCATGTACAGCAGCCACACACTGATAAAAGCATCTCAGTGGATGAGCTAAACCAGGGCAAGGGTAATTCACAGGCATCAAACCCACTTGTGAGTTAGGGGGATGTTTACCCTAAACATAGGAAGACTTCTCCCAGCAGAATGGTCAAATGTGAAGCAAGGGATGTAGAGCATTACAGACATCAAAGACACCAAGGTCATCCACTGCAAACCAGTCCGTTGTTGGTCGTCTTGACTTTTGCCCTGCCACTGGACTCCAATGACTCAGTTGTGTTTTTTTTTTTTGCTTTTGGAGGGGAGAAGACAGGGCAATTGGGGTTAAGTGACTTGCCCAAGGTCACACATCTAGTAAGTATTAAGTGTCTATGGCCAGATTTGAACTCAGATCCTCCTGACTTCACGGCCAGTGTTCTTTTCATTGTGCCACCTAGCCGCCACTGGAGTCCTGTGACTCAGAAAGAGAGCATGAGGCTGATGACTTTGTGCAATTCAGCCTCACTTAAATCCACTTCACATGCAAGTCAAGACATCACCCCATGTTGTCATTGGTCCTCTTTGAAAGCAAAGGACAAGTAACACAGCATGTCTCGCTGCTTCCTACCCATTGAAGAAGCAGCATGGTAGGTGCTAGAGATAGAGAACCTGGCTTCAAATCTCAGCTCTGAGGCTTATTAGCTATGGGACATCAGGCAAGTTGTTTAACCTTTTGTGGGCCTTAGTTTTTTCATCTTTGAAATAAGGAAGTTGGGCTAGATGCCTTCTGAGGTTTCCTCTAGTTTTATGATCCCATAATACCATACATTCTTGATTGATGCAAAAGTCCAAAATCCTGGACCCATTTTTTCAATTTGGTTTCATCCATTCTGTCCTTAACAAGCTTGTCTTCTTCAGTTCATGATCAGTTGCACAGTATACATGGCATTTGCATCTAATCTGCTTTCAAGCTGAGGCACATTGCTTGAGTGGATCTTTCTCTCTTGAAATTAAAGACAAACAAAAATGACACCTGTCTCTGGAAACTGCCCCTGGAATCCCATTACCCATATATCATATTATCCATAAGCAGTGTTCCAAACTGCTAACATTAAACCAATCAAATGATTATACAAGCATCATGGTATAAAGGCAAGACAGCTGGATTTGAAGTGAGGAGATTATGGTTCAGGTGTGTGTGACCTTACGCAAATCACTTAACCTCTCAGAGCCTCATGTGTAAAAGGGGAACAGCGATACTTGAACTACCCACTTCAATTCCATTCAACAAACATTTATTAAACACCCACTGAGTGTGAGATATTGTGCTAAGTGCTGAATATGCCAACTCAAAATCAAAACAGTCTCTGCATTACGTTTTAATCGATCAGCATTTATTAAACACCATGTGCCAAGCACTGTGCTAAGTACTGGAAGGAGAGAGAGACAGAGAGAGAGAGACAGAGACAGAGAGAGAGGGAGAGAGGAAGAGGGAGGAAGGGAGGGAGAGAGGGAGGTAGGAAAGGGAGGGAAGGAGGAAAGAAAAGAAGGAAGGAAGGAAGGAAGGAAGGAAGGAAGGAAGGAAGGAAGGAAGGAAGGAAGGAAGGAAGGAAGGAAGGAAAAAGGAAGAGAGAATCATTGCTCATAGCTTACATTCCACCATGTCATTGCAAATAAAGCATTTTGTGCACTTTATTGCTGCACAAATATGAATTATTTTATTATTAGCCCAGCAATTCCTAACCTTTTTTGGACCTACAACAATTATTGTTATTTACGAACTACAGCAAATTCTACAACTTATCACCTATTCCCACACACCTGTCCTAAAAAAATATATAAAATAATTAAAAATCCTAAAACCTTAACTAGCATGATTAATAAATTCACACTATAATGGGGCCTAAGAAAGACTAAATTCCATTCTATGGTGAATCATATAGCAATGAGGATACAGAATACTTTTAATTTTCCCTTTTTTTTTTGCTGAGCTAATCAGGGTTAAATGACTTGCCCAAGGTCACACAGCTAGTTAAGTCTCAAGTATCTGAGCTCAGATTTGAACTCAGGTCCTCCTGATTCCAGGGCAGGTGCTCTATCCACTGTGCAATTAAACTGCTCCAATACTTTTTCTTTAATTTTTTTTTTAAATTTAGGGTAATTTTGTTTTAAAAATAACCTAGAGTATTGAAAAACTCTGCCTAGAACCTACTGCTATAACCTTCAATACTGGCCACATCGTCTATCTTTTGGTTTAAAAGATGGTCAAAATATCTGGTTTCAAGATGTTTTTGCCATAGGGAAGGCCAGCTTAATCCCTGTAGTTGCTTCCTGGCCCCTGGATGGCCTCCTTTCTCCCACAAGTCCTCCCTGGGACTCTTGCTGCTCCTTCACCAAGAGCTGGCTTTGTCCTGTTGAGGACAGAGTTTTCACTTGCAAAGACCTCCCAGGATGAGTAAAAAGCTTCACCAGAACAATGGGCAAAAAGTGAGCCCATCACTCAGAAGGCCTGAGCTAAACACGAACTCCTATTTCCTTGAACTATGCATGAGGACAAACCATGCTCTTGGCCAGAGCCCCTTTGGGGGGGAGCGGGGTCCTTCCTTTGGCACCCAGCCAAAACAAATAGGAGCTGTAGCCCAGCCTCACAGTGCAGATACACACCTTCTTCCAGATCTGTTTGTTGTGATTTCTCTCAAGTCAAACAAAAGGCGAGGCTAAGTCCCATATATAAATGCCAAAAAGGTGAACAGAAGTGTGTTTGTGATTGAGATCCATTTTCTTTTTCTGTTTTTTTTTTTCCCCTTCCACAGCAAAAAGAAAGAATCCAGTGCTATTATGGACCTTTCCTAGCAAGAAATGAGCATTCAGAGCATAAGTGTCCCTGTGGGGCTGCATCTTATATGTGGTTGGATATAAAGGCAAATGAGAGCGATTCTGTGGTTATTCAGGAGACAGACCCTATCTTTTTTTTAAGCTTTTGTGGCTGGGTTCCTAATTATACCAAACTAAAGGTCTCAGTCATCATCAGCAGCATCCAGGATCTCTATCAAAGAGCCTATTTTCCGAGGGTGGGTGTTGGACTTTGCCTTGAGGAGTCAGCCGGGGAGAGGCTTTTACAGTATGGATTTCAATTTCCCTTCTTTTAAACCCTCTGTGGGATGAGTTAGTGCTTGTGCTCATGAAAAGGACCTGACTGACAGCTCTCAGGTCAAGGACAAGATAGGAAGCAGCCCAGGAAACCTCCTTTGTTCCCTTCTCACAATAGCTTTGATGCTCCTCCAAAGGAACCATGTCAAGTGCTGGAGGGGAGTTCTCATCAAACCTGTCTTTCCACTAGCCAGAGTGGTGAACCCGTGCTCAGCAAAGCAGGAGGTACACTGGAATTGGAATCACTTAGGGCCCTGCTGGCTGGCAGCGATTTTTCTCAACTCCAACTAGACTATATTCTAACTATGACAACCTCGTGACTATTCTCTTTCATTTCTTGACCCAAGAGCTGAATTGCAAGGATGATAGACACACTGGAAGAAACAAAAGAAAATAAATAAAAGAGTTGAGAAAAACAACAGTGTGGTTACCTAGGAACAATGTTCTTGCTTTGGAAGAGTATGAATACTACACATAAAGGTAAGCATGCATACATATACACACACATCTATCACATGTAGAGGACATGTGTGAACTCACGACCTCAAAACCTGGTGAGGCTGGTTCTCTTTACTACAAATAAATCAGCAAAGGATCTGCCCTTGAAGACTTGCTGCTGCTTTGAGCTAAAGGAAGAAACAAGGAAGCATAGGAAAGAATTCTGCTGGAGGAGAGGAGGAAGGATTGGTCTTATATATGTCTGAACAGTTTTCTCTGATTGTCTTCAAAGTTCTGATCCTATTTTGCCTCCTACACAAGGTCTTTCCTGATTCCTAGTACCTACCTGTCCCTCCCTTACTTTGTATTTATCTTGCATATTTTATGTATTTTGATATATATTTATATAAATATGTATATTCCCATATTTGTATAAATATTCATAAACATATATAAATATGTGCATATACACGTATTTAATGTAATTGTTTTGTATATGCATAAGTATTTACTATACAACTATAATATGTAGCATATAAATTTTATATACATATATTAATATTTCTATAAGTAGATTCATATACATATATGCATATGTATTTCTGTATGTATACATCATCTTCCCCTATAAACTGGCAGCTCCTTGAGGATAGAAACTGCTTCATTTTTATCTTTGTATACTGAATGACTACCACAGTGTCTGGTTCATGATATAGGTACTTAATCAATGACTGTTGATTGATTGTTTACATGTATCTCTTTTTGACTGAGGGTATATATGTTGTAGGTCAGGGATTGGGAGATTGGAGTAGAGCCTGGTGTGTGTGTGTGTGTGTGTGTGTCTGTGTCTGTGTCTGTGTGCTTTAAACAGTAGATAGAGTGGCAGGCCTGCAGTCAGGAATACTGATCTTCATGAATTCAAATCCAGCCTTAGAAACTTTACTAGCTGTGTGACCCTGGGCAAGTCACTTCACCCTCTTTGCCTCTGCTTCCTCAACTGTAAAACAAGCTGGAGAAGAAAACGGCCAACTATTCCAATATCTTTGCCAAGAAAACTCCAAATAGGGTCACAACAGGTCAGTCATGACTTAAAATGACTGAACAATAATGACAATATTTTCTGCCTAATACTTCATGGCCAACAAAACAACAATAGTAAAAGCTAGAATTTATATATCACTTTAAGGTTTATAAAGTGCTTTACAGATATTATCTCATATGATCGTCACAACAGTTTTTGGAGGTCCCCATATTATTGTCCCCATTTAACATTGGAGAAAACTGAGGCAGATGAGTGACTTGTCCAGGGTCACAAAGCTAGTATCTGAGACAGGATTTGAACTCAGGTCTTCCTGACTCGACATCCAGCACTCTACTACAAAACCTAGATGACAAGAGCATGGCTTACACGAGGAGTAAGCAATGCCAGAACCACAAGAAGCACTGATCAGAGGACGAGTAATGAGTATGGAGTAGGAAGATTTGGAATAGAACAGAAATGGAGAGTGATTGAAAGGGGAAATGGAAAAGACATTTATTCATTAGCTACTGGGGTGCCAGGTGCTGTGCTAAGCACGAGGGTTTTGACCAAAATAAAAAAAGTCTGAGAAAATTGAGGGACACAAAGGAAAATGCAAGAGTAGAAAAGGGTAAAGAATGAAGGAGGACTGGGAGAAAAGAATGAGAGGTCTGAGAGAGGACCATCAGTTGGATAAAGGGGGGAAGATCTTGTTCAGAGTTTGAGACCATCTAATGCAGCTTTTATATTAAATAAATTAATTTTTAGTGCCATATTTTAGTGCTTTATTTTCTGAATCAGTCTCTAATCCTTGCCTTATCCCATGAGTCATCCTTTGTAGCAAAGAATTTAAAAAGCAAGCTCAGCAAAACCAGCCAATATGTCAACGTAGTCTAACAATACATTTAATGTTCCTCAACCATAGTCCCTCACCTCTGCAAAAATGTAAAAGAGGTGCATTTTCTCAAATCTTCTGCAGATCCAAGCTTGGCTATTATAATTATACAGCAGTTAGTTTTGAGGGTTTTGCTCTTTCTGTTTCTATTGTTGTTGTCATTGGGTGTCTTGTTTTTCTATTCTCCTTGATTCACTTTGCATCCATTCATTTGCCTTCCAACTCCTCTCTAAATTCTCCATATCCATTGTTTAGTTCAACACAGTGAAATATTATATTGCATTCATGTACCACAATTGGTTTAGTCAGTCTCCAATCATGCCGACTCCTTCATTTGAAAGAGGAGGAAATCAAAGCTCAGAGATGGGAAGTGATTTTTACATACTAAATTAATGTTTGCACTGGGGTTTGAACCCCGTCCTATACACGTTCTACTACATTAAACTCACCTGGGAAATAAAGAGTTTGAAAATGTTGTGGAAAGGGGTAGAGCCAAGATGGCAGCATAAAGGCAGGAAAATTCCATGTGCTCCCCCCATAACCACCTCAAAAACCTATAAAAATGACTCTAAACAAACTTTAGGGCTACTGAACCCACAAAGTGACAGAGAGAAACAAACCTCCTGCTGAAGACAGCCCAGCAGACGAACAGGAAGGGTCCATTGTAGCACATTGGGAGTAGAGCACAGACCCACATGAGCCTGCAGTTTTAACCTCAGGGCAGCCCCGACTAGCCACGGCTGGAGGGACTTTGAGAGAATGGATCACCAGCAGCTCTGGCGGTTTCCAGAATTATCAACCCATAAATGCCAAAGACAAAATGAGAAGTCAGTGTGGATTTTGTGGGAACAGGGGGTCCAGCAGTGCAGTCTGGCCTCTGCCCCCAGAGGGAGAAGCAGCTGAGGCATTGCTACTTCAGAGCTCCTGGCCTGCAGATTGTAGGGGGACCAAGCAAACATTCTGAGCGATAATCACTCTTGCTTTAACCTGCTTGCATCTGGATTGCTGTCTAGTGTGGAGGTCCTGGGGTGTGTGACCAGGTGCCAGAACATAGGGAGGCTTCAGAGAGGGCAGCCAACTAATAGCTCTGGCAGCTGTGAAAACCCCAGTGATTTGGGACAAAGATCTCCTCTCTGGAAGCAGAGTTCTACTGTGGCAAAAAGCTCAAAAGTCAAGTAATTGAGTGGCAACATGAGCAAGCAAAGGAAGCACAGCAATCCAACTTTGGATTCCTTTCTGGGGGGACAAAAAGGATCAAAGCATGGAACAGGAGGAAGGCAACAAAGTCAGAACTCCTGCACCAAAAGCTTCCAAGAAAAATATGAATTTATTACAGGCCTTAAGAGGAGCTTAAGAAGGATTTTGAAAACCAAATAAGAGAAGTGGAGAAAAAATTGGGAAGAGAAATAAGAATGATGCAAGAAAATCATGAAAAGTGAGTCAACAACCTGAATGAAGAAAATAATGCCTTAAAAAATAGACTAACTCAAATGGCAAAAGAGGATCAAAAAGCCAATGAGGAGAAGAATGCCTTAAAAAGACAAATTTGCCAGATGAAAAAGAATCTCAAAAACTCACTGAAGAGAATCATTCCTTCAGAATTAGACTGGAGCAAATGGAAGCTAGTGACTTTATGAGAAATCAAGATATTATTAAACAGATCCAAACAAATGAAAAAAATAGAAGGCAATGTGAAATATCTCAGTGGGAAAACCACTGACCTGGAAAATAGATCCAGGAGAGATAATTTAAAAATTATTGGACTACGTGAAAGCCATGATCAAGAAAACAACCTAGAAATCATCTTTCAAGAAATTCTCAAGGAAAATTGTGCTGATATTTTAGAACCAGTGGGCAAAATAGAGGTTGAAAGAATCCACCAATCACCTCTTGAAAAAGATTTCCAAAAGAAAACTCCTAGGAACGTTATAGCCAGTCTCTGGAGTTCCCAGATCAAGGAGAAAATATTACAAGCAGCCAAGAAGAAACAATTTGAATATTGTGGAAACACAATCAGGATAACACAGGATCTGGCAGCTTCTACATCAAGGGATTTAAGGGCTTGGAATATGATATTCTGGAGGTCAAAGGAGCTGGGATTAAAACCAAGAATCACCTACCCAGCAAAACTGAGTATCATGTTTCAGGGGAAAATATGCTCATCAATGAAAAAGAGGACTTTCAAGCATTCTTGATGAAAAAAACAGAGTTGAATAGAAAATTTGACATTTGGATACAAGAAGCAAGAGAAGCATGAGAAGGTAAACAGGGAAAAGAAATCATAAGGAACTTATCAAATTTGAATTATTTACATTCCTACATGAAAAAATGATCATTGTAATTTATGAAACTTTTCTCAGTATTAGAATAGTTGAAGGGAATATAAATGTGTATATATATATATATATGTATACATACATATATATGTCTATATAGGTGGGCATATGAATACATATGTGAGTGTGTATATGTGTACAGGTTTACATAGACAGAGGCATGGGACCAATTGAATAGGAAGAGATGATACTTAAAAGGTAAAATTGAGAGGTGAGAGAGGAATATAATGAGAGAAGATGGGGAGAGACAGAATGGGGTAAATTATCTCATATAGAAGAGGAAAGGAAAAACTGTTATAATGGAGAGGAAGAACAGGAAGGCAAAAGGGAATGCATCAACCTTACTCTCATTGAATTTGGCTTAGGAAGGGAATGACATACACACTAAATAGGGTATCTCACCCTACAGGAGAGTAGAGAGGAAAGGGATGAGAGGGGGGATGATGAATGGGAGGGGCGGTTGGGGGGAGGGGAAGTTAGAAGCACACACTTTCGAAAAGGGACAGGGTCAAAGTAGAGAATAGAACAAGTCGGGGGCATGATAGGATGGAGGGAAATATAGTCAGTCTTTCACAATATATCCACTATGGAAATGTTTTGCATAGCTACACACGTAAAACCTATATTGAATTGCTTATCTTCCTAGTTAGGTGTAATGGGAATGCAAATTTGGAAGATCTTCCCTGCCCCTAGGCTAAAGTGCACCAGAAGCCTGGGGAGGGAGGCTTGTTTTTCAGTAGATACTTCTTGATTGGCCAGTGAGTCAATAAGGTTGTTACATTCTCTGAGCCAGGAGAAGGCTATATAAGCCCTGATGTGTAGCTTTGTTTTGGGACTCACTTTGAGAAGTGTTCTGTAATTTGATCTGAATTCTGGGAAGCCGTTGTTGAGAGTCCCCCGGCTTTGAAAAACCCAGAATGTGGAAACCCAGATGTTGACTCGGTATGGATGTAATGGTTGGACAGTTTGGAAATCTGTCTACTTGATGTTTCTGTCTTGATAATTATGCCTGTATACTTTGAGGTTCAGGGTGCTGACCTTTTCTCCTGAACAAGGTAAACGATATATGTCTGACTGATTAAAGTAAGCTTGTTAACCCATTTTGAGTTGCTTTCCTTTAACAAAGCAGATCCAAGAACCTGTGGTAGCTGCAAACCCTGAGGACGCGCTTGGGGTGCTTGCTGCTACATTAGGATGGATGATGAGGGAGGAAGGGAAAGAATCTGGAATTCAAAGTTTTAACACCAAATGTTTAAATATATATATATATATTTACATGCAACTGGGAAATAAGATATACAGGCACTGGGGTATAGAGATCCATCTTGCCCTATTGGAAAGTCAGAGGGGGAATGGGGGAGGCTATAGGAGAGAGCAGATTGGGGGAGGGAGTATACAGTGAAGTCGCTGTTTTGGGGTGGTGGGTAGGGGAAAGATGGGGAAAAAATGTGTAGCTCAGAATCTTGTGGAAATGAATGGTATAAACTAAAAATAAACATAAAATTTAATTAAAAAAAAGAAAATGTTGTGGCAATTAATGAGATAAATCTTCTGCAAATGTTTTTAGACCTCTGCTAGTGAATAAAATGTCACAGAACTCATAGTAGAATATTAGATACCTGTCATAACTTTAGAGTTAAAAGTAAGCTACTTGTCCTCCTCCATTTTTGCAGTTGGGTTAGCATCTTTGGTGGAAAGAGTCCCATCTAGCCAAGTTCCTGTTATTCTCAGGTTTCAAATCTGGTGATGCTTGTAGGAGCAGCATCAGTATCTAAGTCTATATTCGTGGAATTTGTCAATATTTGGACTGAATTTTGAGGTGTCACATTAAGCATAAAAGAACCAATAGTTCCTCAAATCCCAGGTCATTTGTTCTCATCATGTGCCTTGGCCTGAAGACTAATGATTTGCTCCAAATGGTGGCGTATTTCACAGGGAAGAACGTGTCAGCAAAGAAGTCCCACTACATCCAAAGTCAATTGGTGTTCCTTAAACATATTGGGTGTGTGTTGGGGGGAGGGGGGAAAAGGTGTTAGGGAGAGAGAAGTATGACATGAAAGAGACAGAAAATAATCCTCTTACTTTATCTTTCATTAGTCAGGTACTTTGGTTACTATGCTTCATAAATAATGTAAAAAATAAAGTAATGAACATTTATGTAGATGCTTTCCTCATAATCACTTGGAAAGATAGATGGAACAAGTATGAACCCATTTCACAGAGAGAAAAAGTGAGATGCAAAAGCATCATACACCTACTAAATACCAGTCAGAATTGGAAACATGAAAGAGTTATCCACATCATAAAAGAAATGACGTCTATTATATACTATATACCAGAGCCAGCCTCCTCTAGTCAAAGCAGTCTAGTCATTATGAGGTATAATTTGAAAGATCAGAAAAGTCCTTCAGACTTCAAACCTTTCTCCCACACTGCCTAAAATTTTATCCTCAGAGATTCATAAACTGTTAGAGTCATATGAGACCTTAGATAAAGTACTCTCATCCATTCCTTTCCTGGGCAAATTGATTATACAATTCTTTCCACTAAATTGCACTGTCCCAACAAGAGTCTTCTTTTGAAAAATATTTGCCTCTGGGAGAGCTACTATAACCAGTTAGTCATCCACACTTTAGTGTGAGTTAGTGTGTCAGACTGCTTTCCTCCAAGACTGCTAAGGGAAAATGGGACACTGTAGTAATGGAAGTTTGGATGGGAGTCTAATAGTGGTTAATGGTAGGGGTTATTTGATGGAAGAGATACACTAGCTAGCCCCCTCTTTCTGCCCTCTCTTTCCTAACTCCTTTAGAGTTTGATTTTTCCTATGATCTACATCCTAGTAAGGAAAAACAGAGTTCTTAATCTATTTGGGGAAGGACAGACAATAGAAGGAAAGTTGCCTGAGGGTCAATGTTTTAGAGAGACTTTCTCTTGCTATTTACCAAATCTACTCCCACCAAAACTGAGCTCATGGCTCATTTGTGCCTAGAAGAATCCAGGAGAGCCTGGATTTAATCTTTTCCCTGCTTTGAGAGAACCATGATAATATGTATCAATAAAATCTCTTTGGTTCCTTATCAAGCCCCTAGATGGTAACATCAGCAATTAGAGATTCTTCTTCTCTCCACATCCTTAAGCAACCATAGCCTCATTCAGCCTCTGCTAATCCCCTGAAGGACACATACCGTATACTCACTGTGAACAATGAATGGTATCTTGGACACTTTATGTTGAAAACACACACCAAATAAGGAAAACAAATAAACCCACCAGCTTCACCTCACAGTTGAAAGCATGGGAGGAACAGGAGGGAAACAAGGGACATAGGGATATTTAGCGTGTTCTCTGCACTCCAATGGGTATACATCCCTGGTTCAGTTATGTCCAACTCCTTCCAGCACTGGTCAATAGTCTCAATCATTTTTTCTCTTTCATCACAGTCTTCCTCTATCAGTCTCATCGCTCTCAGGTACCCAAGTAAGGGAACACTAGAAGCCTGTGTGTTCTAGAGAACAGTATATCCAGTGCCCTGTTACAGGGGTAAAGGGAAGGGAAGGGATAATTCTGTAGGATGGAACACAACTTGGATACATTAGACCTTGGAATGAGGTGTCACTAGAAACAGCATGATAGCATGGAATAGATGAGGAGAGAGTAGGGACTTGATTTGCTTCAAAATTTTTCTAAGGATTGGTCCTGGCTTCCAAATGGCTCAATTGTTCTCTGCCAGTATGTGAATTGTGTCAGAATTAAGGCTGCTGGAAGAAATATAAATAAAATCAGATATGCAGATGATATCATTCTGATGGCAGAAAGTGAGGAGGAATTAAGAACCATCTTTAAGAGTATGAAAGAAAAGTGTGTAAAGCTGACTTTAAGCTTAATAAAAAAAAAAAAAACTAGGATCTTGGCAACTGGTCCCATCACTTCCTAGCAAATAAAAGGAGAAGAAATGGAAGCAGTGTCAGATTTTATACTCTTGAGCTCAAAGATCATTGAAGGCAGTGATTGCATCCATGAAATTAAAAGGTGCTTGTTCTTTGGAAGGAAAACTATGGCAAATCTGGACAGCAAAGTAAAAAACAGAGGCATTACCTTTCTGACAAAGGTCCATGTAGTCAAAGCTATGGTTTTTCTAGTAGTAATGTATGACTGTGAGAGTTGGACTATAAGAAAAGCTACGCACCACAGAACACTTTCAAATTGTGGTGCCAGAGAAGACTTTTGAAAGTACCTTGGACAGCAAAGAGATCAAATCAGGCAATATTTAAAGGAAATTAATTCATACTATTTGTTGGAAGGTCTAATACTGACGCTGACGCTTAAATACTTTGGCCACATAATGAGAAGACAGAACTCATTAGGAAAGACCTTGATGTTGGGAAAGATTAAAGACAAAAGGAAAAGGGGACAGCAGAGGATGAGATGAATAGATAGTGTCATGGAAGCAATGACCATGAATTTGGACAGATTTCAAGAGATAATGAAGGGCCTGGTGTGTGATGGTCCATGGATCACAAAGAGTCAGGCATAATTGAATGACTCAACAACAACAGGATATGAAGGACATGGAGGAGAGGATTACTTCTTCGTGTCTTTTGTTATTGTTCAATTGTTCAGTCCATGTCCAACTCTCTGTGGCCCAATTGTTCAGTCCATGTCCAACTCTCTGTGACCCAATGTGCATTAAGCTGTCTTGGCAAAGATACTAGGGTGTTCCCATTTTACAGACAAGGAACTGAGGCAACTAGGGGTTGACTCCAGGTCCAGTGTTCTATCCACTGCACCACCAAGCTGCCCTTATTTATGTCTACAGGAGACTAAACAGAATTAAGCTTAAAATAAAACACAAAAGATTGCAGTTGTACATAAGAAAGTCTTTCTTGACCATCAGGGCAAGAAAACAGTCAATAAGCATTTGTTAAGTACCTACTCTGTGCAAACCAGTGTGCTGAGTAAAAAGAAAGGCAAAAAGTAGTCCCGCTCTCAAGGTGCTGAGGATCTAATGAGGGAGACAACATTTAAACAGCTATGTACAAACAAGTTATATACAAGACAAACAGGAAATAATCAACAGAAAGGAAAACATTAGAATTAAGATGGATTGGGAAAGGCTTCCTGGAGAAGATGAGATTTTAGTTGGGACTTGAAGGAAGCTAGAGAAGCCAGGGGAGGAGCTCCAAAAATGACTGTGAAAGCTCTGCATACCCAGAGACAAAGTTATCTCTCCGGGACTGCCTAAATTTATGACATTGAATAAAATCTATGTCACCTGTCACTGACCAGATGGAGAGGAAAGGTCAGGACAAGCCCACTATCCTTTAATCCACCAACTCTTACCACAAGTGGGAGCTGCCAACATCACAGGCTAGTGCATGTGCACACAGATTTTATGTCCTCTGGAGTAATAACTAACAAAATGAATAGAGCCATTCTGGCCTCAAGAGGAAAAGCTGCTTTAGTGTCAGGAAGACCCAAGTTCAAGACCTACTGCTGCCTCATACTGGCTGCCTGAACTTTCAGTCCTCTTATGCCTTACTCCCTGCATTGCATTGAGGCTGCATTGAGTGCACAATCATCTGCAAACAGAAATTTCTGATATTCTGATATTATTTCTGCCTCCTGACATCTGCCTCCTTGACTTCTTTTTTTATTTTTTTTTGCTTTTTGGAGGGCAATTTGGGTTAAGTGACTTGCCCAAGGTCACATGGCTATTTATGTGTGTGTGTGTGTGTGTGTGTGTGTGTGTGTGTGTTAAGTGTCTAAGGCCGCATTTGAACTCAGGTCCTATTGACTCCAGGGCTGGTGCTCTATTCACTGTGCCATCTTGCTGCCTCTATCTTGACTTCTTTTAAGTCCCATGTTCTGCAAGAAATCTTTCCTGGTCCTCCTTAACCTTACTTCCTGCTTCCTGAGACTTCCCCCAATTTATCTTTCATATATCTTGTTTGTACATAGTTGTTTGCATGTTATCTTGCCTTTGGGCTCTGACATCCTTAAGAAGAGAGGCTATTTTTGCTTTCCTTTTTTGTTCCCGGTGTTATGCACAGTACCTAGCATAATAGTAGGCACTTAAATGCTTATTGAGTTGATTTGTTATAACCGCTGTGTCCTCAGGCTTTAAGTGGCAAATTGAGCACTGATCTATATTGGAAAAATGAAGTTTCTCTTAGAGAGTTTCCAGTACCAAAGAAATGTCATATCTAGGCCAAAAGAACAAAACCAAAACCTGACAATGTAGCTTGTACATGGTCCAATACTTAGATATTCACATGCCTGAATTCAGGGAACTGGTCCAAATGATTTCCTGAGGTTCTATCCTGCTCAAAGATTCTACAATTTCATAGACCAGTTTAGTATCATTTCCTCAGTACCCACCCACACAAACCAAACACCTAGAATCTCTATCTGGTAGACTTGTATCTTTTTTTTCCACTTTTGATTTAATTTAATTTTTTTCAATAAATGAAAATTAATTTTCTCTCCCCCACACTTCCACTAGTCATTAGAAGAAAAAAAGAAAAGAAAAAAAGAGGAACAAAACCTTGGTAACAAAAATTCATAGTAAATAACTTCCCATATTATCCACATCAAAAATGTATGTCTTGAGGTGGCCAGGTGGCTCAGCGAGTAAGAGCACCAGCCCCAGTATCGGAATGATCTGGGGATCGAATCTGGGCTCAGATACTTAGCACCACACCCAAAAATAACTGGCTGTGTAACTTTCAGCAAGTTACTTAACCCCAATTGCTTAAAAAAAAAGTATGTCTCATTTTGGATCTTGAAAATTCATCTCCTTTTGTTTAAGAAGTTGGTAACCTCCTTCATCATCAGTCCTGTGGAATCATGGTTGGTCACTATATTGATCAGAATTCCCAAGTTTTTCAGAGTTGTCTTTACAATTTTGTCACCAAAAAAAAAAATTCTCCTGATTCTGCTCACTTCTTTCTGCATCAGTTCATGCAAATCTTCTCAGGTTTCTCTGAAATCATCCCTTTTGCCATTTCTTATAGCACAATAGTATTCCATTATATTAATATACCATCACTTTTTCAGCCTTTCCCCACTTGATGGGTACCCCTTTAGTTTCCAGGTTTTTGCCACTGCTGAAAGAGCTACTAAACTAACTAATTACTTTTAAAAATTATCCATACCTACTCCAAGAGGAAGCTGGATCTTGAATAGACCTCTGACAAACCAGACTGTGTCTAAGAAAACAAATAACTGTTTGGCTTGACTGCTGGGTTCCTGTTCTCCTGATTATAGTTTTGGCCACAGCAGCTTACTGCTTTTTCATTATATTTCCTCAGCCTCTCTTTACCCAAACACTTCATTAAGCTATTTGAGTTCCCCTTTAAGGTCACCTTTACCAGACTCAAATATGGTAAAACCCTATTATAATGATGCTCAGTCATAGAGCAGATGCAGGTTATATAATGACTTGATAAGAGGCAGAATGGAAAGAGCCCTAGACCATCAGAGGATCTGACTTCTAGTCAGACTCTGCCACTAAGTAGCAGCGAGACTTTCATTAAGTCACTGAATGTTTCTGTGCCTGTGCTTTATCTTCTATAAAATGAAGTTGATGGGGTGGCTAGGTGGTGCAGTGAATAGAGCACCGGCCCTGGAGCCAGGAGGACCTGAGTTCAAATCCGGCCTCAGACACTGAACACTTGCTAGCTGTGTGACCTTGGGCAAGTCACTTAACACCAATTGCCCTGCCCTCCCCCCCTCCAAAAGGAAAAAAAAATAAAATAAAATTAAGTGGATGGACTAAATGATCTCCAGGGTCTATTCTGCTTCTAAAATTCGAATTCTGTGATGCTTTTGTCTCTTGTTTACACAGAGCCTACCTCTCACTAGAACGTGGAAAACTTATCAAGCAGGTGGTTATTTTTATTGTCCCCTAATACTAGCTTTAGAATGAAGTACTACGATATTTCAGAAAACCAAAATTGGAACTGGGATGGGGAGATAAAATCTGTCTCTGAGTCCTCTGCCAACCCAAGGGAGCACCCTGAAAAGAACATTTAAATTAAGTGATGCCATCAAATCTCTCTATTCCCTTTCACATACTTCTTTCTTCCCTTCCCCACCTCCTTCCAAACCCCACCTTAGATCATTTTTCTGTACAGTAAAACTTGCTTTAGGGGACCACTAACAGTCCCAAAATAAAGTGGTCTTTCAAATGGATGGCATTTATGTCTATGGAATCCCCTAGGCAAGTTTCAGTAGAGACATCTACAATTCCAGCAATCCCAGCTCTGTTTGGGGATCCATAAAAGATGAAAGCCACCCCTCTCTCCTCCATGCTATATGGTATAGGCATTTCTTGAAGAGGGGCAGGGTGTGAGGAAAAAGAGAAGCAGGCATGCGGGATAGCCTCTAAGTCCTACATCCTAGAATTCAAACTTACCGCTTGTTTTGCGGCATGAGAGGCCATGTGTTACAATGGAAATGTCCCAGGCCTGGGAATCCAACAGGCATGGTCAGTCCTGTCTCAGTTACTAAATGAGCTATATGACAAGCCACTAGACCCTTTGGCAAGTCACTTAATCTCTCTGTTTCCTAATATGTAAAACAAAGGGGTTAGATTAGGTTGTGTGAAAGGTCTGTTCCAGCTGCAAGGGTCTCTGGCCTTCTAGCTCTCTGAAGCTCTGTTTTTACATCCCCATAATGAAGATAATGATACCTTTCAGGCTTACCTCCTGGGGTTGTTGTGAGAAGCTAATGAGAGAGTGTATATGTGAAAGTGTTTTGAAAAGTTAAAAGCACTATACAAATATAGGGTTTTGTGTTTTATCTGTCTTACAATTTAGAACAAATATAAATTAATATTTGAATACACATCATCAGCAAAAATCTCCTTTCGGGGAGTGGAAGAAATTCTCATAGAAAGAGTGGAAACCATCTCCACCCTAGCGTCAGAAAGGAGTCAGGGAACTGCATGGAAATCTAGTCATTAGGCAGTTATCTCAGTGGTTGTTTAGGTGTTTTTTATGTTTTAGGACTAGGTCATTGAGGTACTTTAGGCTAGGTCTTCCCAGTGGCTGTGGTTCACTTCAGGGGGCACAATTAACCAGAGAGTTTTGAGCTATTGCAAATCTAATGGATTTCCCAATTGTCATCTCCCTCCATGATCTGGGGATGGAAATGTAATTAAATATAGCTATTATTCATTAAATACCTATTATATGTCAGACACTGTACTATGTGCTTAGGATACACAGACAAAAACATGAATCCCTGCCCTCAAGGGGCTTACATTCTACTGGAAGAACTTAACATTATATTGGGTGGGAGAAGTAAATTTTGTCTACAATTTCAAGTCCAAATTACAGAATCACCTAACTTTAATTTTGGAGGGGACCTCAAAGACTATTTAACCCAACCTATCTCCTCTACAATGTCCTTAAAGGTGAAGATCCAGTTTTGTCTTGAATACCTCTATTGAGGGAGAATTCACTACTTCTCAAAAAAAGTCCATTCTATTTTTTGAAACATCCATTATTAGGAAGTTTTCCCTTACATTGAACTGAAATGTGCCTCTCTTGTTCCCATTCTAGGCCCCTATGCTCTCATAGTTGAGACTGTCCCATCTCTGTCTAAAAAGAAAAAACAGTGTGTCTGAGCAGGTGTAAGGGGCCAGGCAGCACCTGTACAGCTCCCTAGGGAACCTTGTACCTGCCTGTTGGAAAAACACCTGAGCAGTACAATTTCTTCCACCTTTATGAGCCCTACTAATATGCTGCCCATATAGGTAAATGGAAGCAGGGTGTGGCAGTGGGAGCAGAGGGGGGCAAAATGCCATATATCAAATAAATCTCTGGTAATGAGAAAATGTCTGTTAGGAATTATATTGTGGAGGGTTCACAGAGAGAAAGGGCTGTTTGTCAGAAACTTCTGAGAAAGCCAAACACCGATTATCTTAACAGTCAGTTACATCACTGTACCAATATCATAAATCTCACTACAAATAAAAACATTATGTCTACTAAACCAGTTAGACAACAAAGGAATCATGTCATCTCTTGAAGTGGATAAATGTCTGTGACAAAGCAAACAAAAATCCTTTTGAATTAAAATTGAGCACAGGGTACAGTGCAGATTACATTAGGCTTGTGTGCTTACATTCTCATGCAAATGTTCCTGCATGTGCTACAAGCCTTACATATAGGTAGAGTAATGTCCACAATTTCTGCAACTTTCCAGGGATGCCTTTCATGGCTATACCACTACTTTTGGGGACAGTGGAAGCTATCTCTGCTTAATCATTCAAGAGGCATTTATTAGACACCTACTATATATGCCAGGCATAGATCATGGTACAATGGATGTAAATACAAAAGTGACATAGTCCTCATCCTCAAAGAGTATATGATCTAAACTCTGCCACCAAAGACAGAAGGAAACATTGGGAGAAATACAGTGGGATAATGTCTATTGAGCCATCTTGGTCAAGACTGGAGCTGCAATTCTTTTTTTTCCTCTTTTTTTGGTTAATTTTTAGTTTTCAATGTTCATTTCCACAAGATTTTGAATTACAAATTTTCTCCCCATCTTTTCCCTACCCCCACCCCAAAATAGTGAGCCTATTGAAACCCCTTCTCCCAATCTGCTCTCTCTTATATCCTCCCTCATTCCCCCTCTAACTTTCTAGTAGGGCAAGATGGATTTCTATATCCCAGTGCCTGTATATCTTATTTCCCAGTTGCATGGAAAAAACTATTTTTTTAAACATTTGTTTTTAAAACTTTGATTTCCAGATTCTTTCCCTTCTTCCCTCCTCACCCACTCCCACTGGGAAGATAATGCATAGTTACGCAAAACATTTCTATAGTAGATATATTGTGAAAGACAAACTATATTTCCCTCCATCCTATTCCACCCCCCCACTTATTCTATTTTCTACGTTGACCCTGTCCCTTTTCAAAAGTGATTGCTTCTAACTACCATCTCCCCCAATCTGCCCTCCCTTCTGTCATCCCTACCTCTTATCCCCTTCTCCCCTACTTTTCTGTAAGGTAAGAGATCTAGGTGAGTGAGTATGTTATTCCCTCCTTCAACCAAATTCAATGAAAGTAAGGTTGACCCATTCCCTTTTACCTTCCTGTTCTTCCCCTCCATTGTAACAGTTTTCTCTTGCCTCCTTTTTATATGATAATTTACCCTATTGTATCTCTCCCTTTCTCCTTCTCTCATTATATTCCTCTCTCCCCTCTTAATTTCATTTTTTAGCTATCATCCCTTCCTATTCAACTGATCCTGTGCCCTCTGTCTATGTATACATGTACATATATATATACACACATTCACATATGTATTTATACACACATACATCCCCCT
This sequence comes from Petaurus breviceps papuanus, assembly GCF_028583685.1. NCBI lineage: Eukaryota > Metazoa > Chordata > Mammalia > Diprotodontia > Petauridae > Petaurus > Petaurus breviceps. Next base: position 19,463,294 of record NW_027185712.1, read on the forward strand.
ATATAAACATATATTCCCTTCAACTATCCTCATACTGAGAAAAGTCTCATGAATTACAATGATCATTTTTCCATGTAGGAATATAAATAGTTTAACTTTAATAAGTTCCTTATGATTTCTTTTTCCTGTTTACCTTCTCATACTTCTCTTGATTCTTGTATTTGAGAGTCAAATTTTCTGCTCAGCTCTGGTTTTTTTAATCTGTAATGCTTGAAAGTCCATTATTTCAATGAATGACCAATTCAATTAGGAAACTAGAATCAGGAAGGTCAATCCTAGGAAGAGATATTCAGTTTAAATTTTCCAATTTAATTTTAGTTTGAAGAGTTCTGCTTCCTGCAGTTACAAGCTTTCTTTGGAGAGGGGGTGGGTGGGTAGAGTGTTATGAGGGAGTCTGAACTTGTGATTTTACTTATATAGGGAACTCATGTAGTATAATCTCCCTCTGCCTAAGAAATATCAACTGTTGGCATCATGTAGTCTTTGATTTGCCTAAGGAAGGGGAATTAAGAAGTTAAGTGACTTCTTGGTCCCACAGCAAATAGGTGTCAGAGGCAGGATGCAAGCTCTAGTCTTTTTTAAGTACATTTTTATTTCATAAAGCATTTTGCAGTTACAATTAATTTTTTTTATCATTTTGCTTAAAAAAACTTTAAGTTCCAAATTCTCTCCCTCCCTGAAACCCCTCCCACACATTCATTAAGCAATCAGTATATCAATTACACATGTAAAGTTATATAAAACATATTTTCATAGTACCCATGGTGCAAAAGAAAACACACAAAAAAAGAAGAAAGTGAAAAATGTATGCTTTCATATGTACTCAGAGGTAGTCAGTTCTCTCTCTCTGAACATGGACAGCATTTTTCATCATGGGTTTTTAAAATTATCTTGGATAATTAATTCATCAGTATAGCTAAGTCTTTCATAGCTGATCTTTAAAGTATTGCTGTTACTATTAACATTCTTCTCCTGGTTTTACTTACTTCACTTTACATGAATTCCTATAAGACTTCCTAAGATTTTCTGAAACTATCCTGCTCAACAATTCTTAATAGTACAATAGTGTTCTATGCCATGCATACACTACAACTTGTTTAGCCATTTGCCAATTTATGGGCATCCCCTCAATTTCTAATTCTTTTTCAGCACAAAAAGCACCATTATAAATATTTTTGTACACATGGGTCTTTTTCCCTTTTCTTTCTTATCTTCGAGATGCAGGCCTAATAGTAATATTCCTATCAAAAAGTTATATCTTTTTTCCCATTTAAAAAAATTAATTTTTTATTTCTTTTTAGTTTTCAACATTCATTTCCACAAGATTTTGAGTTACCAATTTTCTTCTCATTTTTCCCCTATCCCCCACCCCAAGATAGTGAGCCTACTGAATAACCCTTCTCCCAATCTGCTCTCTCTTATATCCTCCCCCATAAACCCCTTAACTTTCTATTGGGGCAAGATGGATTTCTATACCCCAGTGTCTGCATATCTTATTTCCCAGTTTCATGTAAAAAACAATTTTTTTTAAACATTTGTTTTCAAAACTTTGATTTCCAGATTCTTTCCCATCTTCCCTCCTCACCCACCCCCACTTGGGAAGACAAGCAATTCAATATAGGTTCTACATGTGTAGTTATGCAAAACATTTCCATAGTAGTTATATTGTGAAAGACTAACTGTATTTCCCTCCATCCTATCCCACCCCCCACTTATTCTATTTTCTCCTTTGACCCTGTCCCTTTTCAAAAGTGATTGCTTCTTGGGGCGGCCAGGTAGCACAGCGATTAAGAGCACCGGCTCTAGTGTCAGTGTCAGGATGACCTGGGGATTGAATCTGGGCTTAGATACTTAGCACCACACCCAGAAATAACTGGCCATCTAACCTTGAGCAAGTTACTTATCCCCAATTGCTTAGGGGTGGCCAGGTGGCTCAGCGAGTAAGAGCACCAGCTCCAGTGTCAGGATGACCTGGGGATCGAATCTGGGCTCAGATACTTAGCACCACACCAAAAAATAACTGGCCGTGTAACCTTGAGCAAGTTACTTAACTCTGATTGCTTAAATAAAAAAGTGATTGCTTCCAACTACCCTCTCTCCCAATCTGCTCTCCCTTCCATCATTCCCACTCTTCTTCCCCCCTACTTTCCTGTAGGGTAAGATACCCAATTGAGTGTGTATGTTATTCCCTCCATAAGCCAAATTCAATGAGAGTAAGGTTGACCCATTCTCTTTCACTTTTCTGCTCTTCCCTTCCATTCTAACAGTTTTCTCTTGCCTCTTTTATGTGAGATAATTTATCCTATTCTATCTCTCCTTTTCTCCTCCCATTATATTCCTCTCCCACCTCTTGATGTTATTTTTTTAGATATCATCCCTTCCTATTCAACTGATACTGTGCCTTCCATGTATACATGTACACACATATACACACACTCACATATGTATTTATACACACATATACCCTCCTATACATACACATGTATGTATGTATACATATATATTCCTTTCAGCTATCCTCATACCAAGGAAAGTCTCATGAGTTACAATTATTATTTTTCCATGTAGGAATGTAAATAGTTCAACTTTAATAAATTCCTTATGATTTCTTTTTTCCTGTTTACCTTCTCATGCTTCTCTTGATTCTCGCATTTGAGAGTCAAATTTTCTGTTCAGCTCTGGTTTTTTCATCAAGAATTCTTGAAGTATTCTTGGATGTACCAGAGATGTACCAAGATGACTGATTTCTGGTCCAGAAGAGATGCATATGCTGGCAGAGATTTCCATTCCCCATGGGAAGCCAGGAAAAACTCATAGCAAAGATATAAAGACTCTGGTTATACCCCTAAGAATATACCCTCTATTTCATTGAATGACCATATTTTCCCCTGAAGCATTATACTAAGTTTTCCTGGGTAGGTGATTCTTGGTTTTGATCCTAGCTCCTTTGACCAGAATATCATATTGCAAACCCTCTGATCCCTTAATGTATAAGCTGCTAGATCTTGTGTTTTCCTGATTGTGCTTCCACAATACTCAAATTGTTTCTTCCTGACAGTTTATAATATTTTCTCCTTGACCTGGGAACTCTGGAATTTGGCTATGATATTCCTAGGATTCTTTTTGGGATCTTTTTCAAGAGGCAATCAGTGAATTCTTTCCATTTCTATTTTGCCCTCTGCTTCTAGAATATCAGGGCAATTTTCCTTGAGAATTTCTTGAAGGATGACTTCTAGGCTCTTTTTTTGATCATGGCTTTCAGGTAGTCCAATAATTTTTAAATTACCTCTCCTGGATCTATTTTACAGGTCAGTGGTTTTCTCAATGAGATATTTCACATTGCCTTCTATTTTTTTCATTTGTTTGCATCTGTTTTATAGTATCTTGATTTCCTATAAAGTCATTAGCTTCCATTTGTTCCAATCTAATTTTAAAGGAATTATTCTCTTCAGTGAGTTTTTGAAATTTCTTTTCCATTTGGGCAATTTGACTTTTTAGGTTAGTCTTCTCCTCATTGGCTTTTTGGGCCTCTTTTGCCATTTGAGTTAGTCTATTTTTTAAGGTGTTACTTTCTTCAGTATTTTGTTGGGTCTCCTGTAGCAGGCTGTTGACTCACTTTTCATGATTTTCTTGCATCATTCTCATTTCTCTTCCCAATTTTTCCTCCACTTCTCTTACTTGATTTTCAAAATTCTTTTTGAGTTCCTCCATGGCCTGTAACCAGCTCATGTTTTCTCGGAGCTTTTGATGCAGGAGTTTTGCCTTTGTTGACTTTTTCTGGTTCCATGTTTTGATCCTTTTTGTCACCAAAAAAGGATTCTATGGTCTGATTGTGCTTCTTCTGCTAGAAGAAGAGGAAGAAGAAGAAGATATTTTTTGGTCTAGATTTGTCAGTTCATCCGTATAGAAACTCCTTCTACCAATATAGATCAGCAGTGATTCTACAGTTTATGTTGTTAGAGAATAGCCTTGAGGACTGAGAAGTCAAGTGACTGCCAGGATCATGTAGCCAGTATATATCAGAATTGGGACTTGATCCCAGTTCTTCTTGGCACTGACCATGCTTCCTCTTGACTGACATTTTTTTATTATTTTAAGATTTGCAAGGGTTTTGTTTTGTTTTTACATACTCCTCATTTTCTGTCAGCTGCTCTGCTTGGTTTGGACTCCAGAAACATCATGCCTCCTCCAGGATAAGTTCATCCCTTGAAATCTCATCATCATGGAAATTAACACAACTTCCATACTTACCTTATTAATTGACTCAGTTTCCTCTCCCCTCTGATTCAAGGGCTAGAGGGTAGATCAATCAACTTGTCTCAAAACCTTCCTTTAGAGATGGCTCAAAACTTTCCAGCTAGCTTCTTTCTCCCTTCTCTCAGCAGCTCTGCTTGGTTCAACTCTTACTCCATGACCATAATGCTCCCAGCAAGGCCTCTCCACTTCCCCCCCTTTTCAGCTTCTTCTTGTATGTTATCTTCCCTCCTTAGATTGTAAACTCCTTGAGGGAAGGGACTTTCTTTTTCTTATTTGTATCTTTATCCTTAGCACAGTGCTTGGCACATAATACACAGTTAGTAAATGTTTAATGACTATAACTATGACATATATTATCTCATTTGAACTTCTCAGCTATATAAAACAGAAACTATGGGACTTGTTATGCCCATTCTCTAGGTAAGGAAGAGAGTATAGAAAGGCTATATGGCTTGTTTGGGGGTTATACAGCTAGGAAGTTTCAAAGGTGAGACCTGAGCCCTTTTCTGACCTTGGGTGTAGTACTCTATTATTTACTCCATGAGGTCTCTCAATGGCTTTGCACAAATATTATTAGAAGGACTACCTTGAAGGGAAACAGAGAATGAAATGGTTTCCATCTCAGACATCTCCTAAGCTCAGTCCCTCTCAGTGAGGACTGCCAGATAGTCATGGGCTACTCCAGAACTGCCTTTCATCTCTAGGGCACCAAAGACCAGTTAAGACTGCCAGCCTCACCCTCCTGGTCCTTCTTCCCTTCCTCCCCACCCCCCAGTCTATTCTATTCTTCTAAGGCTGTACCAAGATGACTAGTTGCTGGTCCAGAAGAGATGCGTATGCTGGCAGAGAATTTCCATATCCCATGGGAAGCCAGGGAAAACTCATAGCAAAGGTATAAAGACTCTGGCTATACCCCTAAATCAAATTATTCTTGCCTTTTTTGTCATAGCTTGGACTTTAATGTCTCTCTCTGGGACACCACCCATTAACTGTAAATAACTGCTTCTCTTCACTACTCATCTCTGGTTTTGTTTTCCAGATGATGAACTTATCAGCAGAAACCACATCTCACTGTATTCTGAAGCAGATATTTGTTGAAGCTTCTTAAACAAGGCTAGAGAATAATCATTGTTTTAAGCTCAAGACTCTGACCACAGAGGAGATGGCTAGAGATCATGAAAGAGAGAAATTCACTAGTGGATCTTTTGATTTTTTTTTATGTATTTTTTCATTCTGAACGTAAGAAATACTAAGTTTAAAATGGCTATTTCTACTATATACATAGTAGAACAGGAAAAAAAATTGTACATGAAATTGCACATTTCTACCATGTACAGCTAGAAAATTTAACATGAAATTTTCATTGTTGTGCTGCTTGGCTGTGATTCTTTCTGGTTTTCTTTCTGTTTTCTTCTTTTTAAAAAAAATGCTTCAATGACCATCTTTTCCTTCTTTTGTTTTTTTTTTCTCTTTTTGCTACTTTCTTCCTATTTCCCCCCATCTTTCCTGACTCACCCTGAAGTTGGAAAAAAAAATTGAAGAAAAAGAAAAGCAAAGTTCTTGCAACAAAAGATGAATAGTCAAGCAAAACAAATTCCCACAGTAGCTGAGCCTGAAAATGTATGTCTTATTTTACAAAGATCTTCTGATATTCCTGTCAGTATGTATGAAAAATATTACTATCTCTTTCATTTGAAATTCCAAAACCACATTTCACAAATATATTTTTTGTCACTGAGGACAACTCCTGTAAAAGTCTCAGAAATATTCAAAATTCAAATTAGTGATATCCCATTTAAAAGAAAAAACAACATAAACTTTCTATCTCAAAATTCTTCTTGAGTTCAGATAGTGTAAAAGTACAGCAGAATCTCTTAATGACAGAGGCATTGAGGCAGTGTATAAAATTTAGTGCATAAAATTGTTGTGTTTTGGGGTGGGGGGGCTATAGTGCTTTCATCAGTGGAATACAGCAACAGAGAATATTAGAACTGGAAGGGGTCTCAGATTCCACTCAATTCATTAAACATTATCATAGGTGCTAAGTTTACTAAGATGAAAAACAACACAGTACTTGTTCTCCAGGGGTTTATAGATGGGGGGAAGGTAGGATGAGATAGAAATGCAAATAATTAATATATAAGTTAGAATGAGATAAGTATATAGGTCATTTACTCCAAACTTTTCCTTTTAATAGTGTTAAAGGGATAGTGTAGTGATCAAGGTTGTTCTATTTGTTTCCTCTTCTTCATTTCTTTTCCTCTTTCTCCTTTTCTCCTCTTCTTTCTTCTTCTTCTCTTCCTCTTCTTCCTCTTTCTCCTCCTCTTCCTCCTCCTCCTCCTTCTTCTTCTCCTTCTCCTCTCTCTCCTTCTCTTCTTCCTTTTCCTCTTTCACCTTCTTTTTCTTCTCTACATTCTACCTATTTCACTCTGTGTGACATCATACTTTCCAGATTCTTTGAAATCATCTCTTGACACAATGTCATTGAATTTGGGTAGTGAGATAGTCTTCTTTTCCTCCCCTTCTTTGAGCCTCTTTGAGTTCTATGGTACCTTGAGAGGTTGTTGGGGTAGCTCTTCTCTGTTACCATTGACTTGAACCTCCACTGGCTTTGCTATTTCTCTTTCTTTTTTGGAGGGGTGGGGGAGGGGGAAGTTCAGTGACTAGTGCCATAGTTTCAGTTAACCACTTAACAATCAATCAATAAACATTTAATAAACACCTCTTCTGTGCCAGGCACTAGTGCTGGGGATAATAGGTAGGCAAAAAGTCCCTGGGGTCAAGGAGTTTATAATCTAATGGGGAAGATAATTTGCAAATAAATATATGTAACAGAAGTTATATAAAGGATAAAAAAAGAAATAATTGGCAGAAGGAAGGCACTAGAATTAAGAGCCATTGAGAGGAGTATTCTGGGAAGATGACAGAGTAGGTCAGAAAATTCCAAGCTCTCCAGATTTCCCCCATAAATAAGACAAAATAGCATCTCAGGGCAAATTCAGAGCATTAAAAATAAACAAGAATTAGGGCAAAACAGTGGTCCTCCTGGGACAACCAGAGAAGACCTGAAAAATCCCAAAACAGAGGTCCCTGTGAAATATAAACACCTCCAGGCTAGTTCCACTGAATCAGCAAGCAGTGAACCCTGGGGCTAGCTAGGTTAGGAAGTAGCATTGGTCTCAGCCATAGGAATTTTCACTTCCTGGATACTGTGGAGAGTCTGGGGTCTGAGCAGGGGAAGACTGAGGGAACCTCTGCTGATAAGGGATGCCAGGCCCAACTGTGCTGCTGAAATTCAGCCCTGGGCAAGAAGGAATCAGCATCTGCCTGGTGAGTGCAGAAGCAGTGGGTCGGCAGGATGCACTGACTGTGGGCACTTACAGGAGGGCAGAGTTCTTGGTTTCAGTTTGAGGCCAGAGGTAAGAACTGAAGGAGGATCTGAAGCCAGAAGCACCATCCCCCATACTCCAGGACTAGCAGTAATTAAAATAATAAGCTACTACAAATTTTTAAAAGTGAGCAGGCAAAAGAGAAAAAAAAAACTCAACCATAGAAAGTTACTATGGCAGTAGAGAAGACCAAGGTTCATCTTCAGAGGAGGATAATAAAGCAAAGAAAGCCTCTCCTACCCCCAAAGAGTAACATCAAAAGGCCCCCTGTCCAAAAGAGAATTCAGAGAAGAACTTTTAAGAAGACTTTAAAAATCAATGAGAGAGATTCAAGGGAAAAATTTAAAAATAAGAACAATCTAAGAAAAAGAAGAAGATTATGAAGAGAAAGACAATCAACTGGAAGAGAGATCCAGAATCTTAAGGAAGAAATGACTTTTTGACAATTAGAATCGGGGAAAGGGAAGCCAGCAAAGTTACGAGACCAAGAAATAATAAAACAAAATATAAAAAATGAAAAAATAGAAGAGAATGAGAAACATCTCATAAGAAAAACCAATTGATTTGGAGAATAGATCAAGAAGAGAAAATATAAGAATAATCAGACTACCTAAAAGCTATAATCAAAAAGGAATCTTGATACAATAATATATGAAATAATTAAAGAAAATTGTCCTGAAGCATTAACAAGAAAGGAAAGTAGAAATAGAAAAAATACACTAATCACTACCTGAAAAATTCTACAAGGAAAACCTACAGGAATATCTGTCAAATTCTGAAATGCCCAGCTCAAGAAGAAAATTTTATGAGCAGCTAAAAATAAAATTCAAATATGACAGAGTCACAGTTAGAATCATACAAGACCTAGCAACAGTGACACTATGAGACTGTGGATCTTGTAACACTATATATTGAAGAAGAAAAGAACTAGGGCTGTAGCCAAAAATATCATACCCAGTAAAGTTAAGCATAATCCTGAATGAAAAAAAATAACAGTCAATGAATTGCCAAAATTTCAGAATTTTTTTGCAAAAAAACCCTGAACTTAATAGAAAATTTGAGATACAAGATCCAAAAGAAATATAAGGTACACATCAAAGTCTAATTACAAGGGACTCAATAAGAACAGACTATTTACTTTTCATATGAGGAAATATAAAAAAATGCCTAAGATTATTAGTGATTGGGTAGTTTGAAAGAAAGATTGGGGTAGATGAACATGATGTGATTCTTAAAAGTAAAACCATTTATAAAAAGATAAAAAGAGTAATTATATAAATGAGGAGTGAAAGGAAGAACTGACACAAGAATTAGATGCAGGAGGAGGACTGGCAGTTTTGGAACCCTCTCTCATAGGGAATGGGTTAAAGAGGGAACAATACATACATATGTATGCATCTCGGGAGCACACTTTTTCCTATACCACCTCTGTCTCTAGTGGGGGTGGCCTCAAAACTTAGCTCAGTTTCTACATAGCATTGGTTGCCCCAAGCTCACATCCAAAACAGTACCTCTTTCAGACTAGTCCTTGTCTTGGCTACCCCTAGCGTGGGGTCCTCAAGGTCATTCCCAAGGTCACTCCTGGTGGCATTGATGATATACTTATTCTAAAACCCAGGTTCTGGAAATCCAGAACACTGGAGTATTGATGTACTGATGCTGGAACCCAGATTCTGGAATTTTGGAATACTGAAGTAATCTCCTGACCTTTTGAACCTCAATCTCCTTCACCTAAAGAGAGAAAAAAAAAAAAAGAATAAAAAGAGAGGCCAAGAACTAAGGCCTTTCTTTACAAAGCCAAATAACCTCAGAACGGAGACAGGCCTTTCTCCTTATAGTATTGTCTCACACTGGATACTCTGAGTAAAAAAAAAGCCACCAAATGAGGCCAAGAAGAAATAGGCATTTTTGAATGCTTCTGCAGCCAACCAATGAGCCTACTCTTCAACATGTAGTTAACTGACTAGAATTAGTGACAGAATGTCCACATATGCTCCACTGTTTCTCCAAGCTCACATCCTCACAACTTTCCCAGAAACAAGCTACCAGCCCCTGCATGTGAAGAGCAAGCTGATGAGGTCAGCCCTCCATCCACTATACCACAACAACGTAAGCCTCTGGAGAGGAGAGGCCTGAGCCATCCCATCTGGGGCCATCATGTGGGGCCATGATTCCTGACCTTTATTCTTTGCCTCTTGAATTTGTTCTACCCTACTTTTAGGCCAAGGAATATTAGAGATGGCTATGAACTTGTGAACTTTGAAAAGAGCATGGCAAGCTCCTACAAGTCCAAGAGCCAGAGTCCACTCTGGGATTTGCTAGAAACCAGAAGGTAAAGAGTGAAGGCATGAGCTTGACCCAGCCCAGTGGTAGCAGAAACATAAACTCATCCATCAACTATGTCACATTGGGAAGTGAACTTGGTAGGAGATGCATTTGTTTGTGGTCACTAGTGCTAGAGACCAAGGAATTTAAGGGGAAAACATCCTCCCAGGTGTTGGGGGGGGGGAAGTATTTATAACTTCTGTTCTTCCTATATTATCTCAGTTAATTTCCCTTTATAAAAACTATTTGATGTTAATTGGTTGAATGAAACTAGGGAAAAAAATCAAGGGTGTTTAGCATTGGAAAGGACACACCAGAATGGGGGTTTGAGCTGACAACCTTAAAGGTGGATACTTCCAGCCCCTCAGGGGTACCTCTAGAACTCTGAGAGGAGATATAGTATGTCTCCCTCTGGGAGAGAGATTTCAGAGTCTTACTATAAAAGAAAAACAATTAAACCAAAGGACTACAAGCTAAGCCCAAACTGACAATGATGCACTTGGTATTTTGCCCTAATAGTCCTTCACTTCACTGCCATGAGGTGGAAGGAGTAATTCATTATAGGTTCCATGGGACTATAGTTGATTTTTCAATTATTTATTTCTTTTTAATTATCTTTTCACTTACATTATAGAAATAATTGTGTATATCATTCTTTGAATTCCACTTATTTCGTTCTGCGTCTGTCCATATGCATCTTCCCATGTTTCTCCAAATTCTTCCTATTCATCATTTCTTATTTCACACAATAATATTCTATTACATTCTAATCCTTGAACTATCTTGGGCAGATTCTGAAGATCTCCTGGCAAGATAAGGTAGCGAACATTGAAGTCCTTTCTTGAACTGAACGTTACTGCAGATAGTGCAATTCTGACGGACTGACCACGTTGTTCAAATGCCAAACGTACATTTGCCTAAAAGACTATTTTATGTAGGGTTCACACAAGGCAAGTACCCACATGGAGGTCAGTAGAAGTGATACAAGGACGCTCTCAAGGTCTCTGTAAACTTTGGAATCAATATGAGATATGGGAGACACAGGACCACCCAGCATGGCATCCCCTCATCAAAGAAGGCACTGTGCTCTATGAATGAAGCAGAATTGCAGTAGCTCAAAAGAAACATGAGATGTGCAAATTTAGAGACATCTCCACTCCAAATGTTCACATGGACTATTTGTGCCCAACCTGTGGCCAAGCCTTTCAAGCTCATATTAGTCTGATCTGCCACAGTCCAACCCACTTTATTGACCACAACATAGCAATGTCCTCTTCAAGAGCAAAGAGCAACAACCAATGCCATGGTTTTGGTTTTGGGTTTTTTTGTCTTTTCAGCCTAGTCAGTCGGCACTTAATATGTTTACACAGTACTTTGCTACCAGAAAGAATATACTTCTATGCATATGTTGTTGTTGTACATACCATAGGGAGATGGAAGTTTTTCTATGGCCAAAATATAGCACCAAAGTAATCAGGATTTAATGCCTATAGATAAACATAAAACATCAAGATCAGAATGAGGTGGAGAAGTCTGACTTTCTAAACTCACCTATTGTTTTGACTCAAGTACCTTTGCACAGAAGCTCAAGAGGACCTTGGGAATCTGTCAGTTTCTAACCTTAAGTTAGATAGTTATCTGAAATGCAAAGCTTTGATCTCCACCCAGATGTGGGAGAGGTAAAGGAGAGATCCAAGCTTAGCCTGGAGACACTATGCCCAACTTTAGTTAGCTGGGTGTGGCAGATGTTACCAAAGAGTTAGGAGCCCTTCTCCAGAGTGCTTCTAGCCACTGCATTGTAGCACAAAGGTTCTTAGGCTGGGTTGGTGAATTTATTATTTTTAAATAGTTTGTAATTCAACATAACTGGCTTTCTTTGTAATCCTATGTGTTTTATTTTATGCATTTTTTTTTAAAAACCTATGTTCTAGAAAGAGACCCATTGCTTTCACCAGCCTGGAATCTCAGACTGAAGCTGACATACTCTGTATGGCCTCGGAGATGAGCCCAGAAGATGACAGCAAGGAGCAATGCCCAGCCGTTACCTGAGTAACACCGAGACTACAGGACCAGCTGAGTAACAGGAGGCATCAACATGCTTCCCCATCAAAGAGGGTGGGAGAAGGGAGGCAGATGATGAGGTCACTAGCAAGCCGGGGTCCTGCAGCTCCTCCACCGCTGTAAGCGCTCCCTCTCCTCACTGATGATATGGTGTCTATTTCTGGATGCATGTGCAGTAGGGGATGTTCTCTTGCATATTTTATGTCTCATCAACTTCTTGTCTTATGAATTAATTACCACCTTTCCCCGACATCAGAATGTAAACTCTTTGAGAGCAGGCAATGTCTTCTGCTTTTCCTTGTGTCCTCAACGCTTAACACAGAGCCTAGTACAGAGTAGCTAAATCCTAGGTGATTGACTGACTCGATGGTATTGTTTGTCCATTGTCTTTGAAGAGGACCAATGACATCATGGAGTGACTTAAGTGAGGCAGAGTTGCACAAAGTTGTCAGCTTCACTTTCTCTTCCAAAGTCATTGAAGTCCAATGCCAGGACAGAAGTCAAGATGACTGGTGATGTGTCTCTGGATGTCTGATCAAGCTCTAAGTGCCCCACAGCACCTGCTTCGGCCAGCTTCGTGGCCTCTGGAACAAACTGCTCTCATCTGCCCTTTCTGTTGTGGGAAGTCTTCACATGCTTAGTGTAGACATTCCCCTTACTCACCTACAGGTTTGTTGCCTGTCAGTTCCCCTCAGCTTTGTTTGGCTCATCCTGCTAGATGGCTTTACCAGGGTGTGGCTGCTGTGCATGCTGTGGCTTCTTAGTGCCACTGGCTAGAGTTGGGTGTAGGTAGATGAGCAGCCCTGAAAAGCACTCTCACACCAGAAGTCTAAGCCCTCCTCGAACATCCATAAGAAAAAGTAAATGTGGACCAATAGAAAACCCTGAACCTACTCTCAGCCTTAGGTGAGAGGGGAGTGCCTCAGTTGCTCCCTACATAGCAGAACTTTGTTCTAATGCTCTCCAACTTCCTTGGGGTCTGTGCCCAGCTCCACGCTACATTTGATCCCGATAGCATCTAGATATCATATACTGGAGAAACATGATCTAGGTTATTTTTCAGGCCTGACACAGCCCTGCCCTCTTGGTCATCACATATGTTGAGGATAGTATTGTACAATTTGACACTCCCTACATATGCATTTGGGCAGTTGGGTGGAACAGTGAATAGAAGAACACCAGGTCTGCAGTCAGGAGGACCTGAGTTCAAATCTGACCTCAGACACTTACTAGCTGTGTGACCTTGGGCAATTCACTTAATTCCCTGGTTGCTGAGCTGGAGAAGGAAATGCAGTATCTTTGCCAAGAAAACCCCAGATGAGGTCCCAAAGAGTTAGTAGCATATGCATTTTTTTAATTTAGTCTAGATTTGTGATTTCATTGATATATGGAATTCTCAGAATGTAAACTCTCACCAGTGATGCTGATTGGTAACATAGTCTTAGGGAGTTGCCTGAGGCATATCAAGGTACATCAGAGGTAAGACTGGAACCCAGATCTTCCTTCTTCCAAGGGCAACCCTTCATCCACTATACTACAATGCCTTTTTTAGGCCACATTATTTATACTAGTCTACTTCTATCAACTCCAATTAGAGGCAAGGGAGCATATGTACTAGGGAGGGGTGAGGGTCAAGGAGGAAAACGTACAGAATCACACTGTTATTATTTGTGCAGGCTTTTAAAAATCATCATTGTTTTTCATATTTTCTTCAGATTCCACATCTTAAAGCCCTAAAAAGATGCTATGCAGGTTTGGAAAATCTGATTGAAAAAAGGGAAATAATGAGGACAGCAGCTAGGCTAGGCCAGCTTTTTCTCTTTTCTGTTGCCAAAATGTAACTTACCAGCTGACAGAGGATGCGAAGGAAAGGGCAACTTTTGTTCTTTCTTTTCTGAATTATTTATCCATTGCTTTGGTACAGGGAAGAAACATCAGAGCTGAGGATGTGCCTCTTTGGAGATGGTATTCCAATCAGCTCAGGATAATTCTAATCAGCTCGGTTTTTCAACAGAAAAAGCACAAATCCATGGAGGCACAGTGAACACTCAATGCCCCAACCAAGCCCCCACTGCCTTCACTGGGATCTCAGACACAGACTAAAAGCTGTGTGGGGCCCTTTGGAAATCAATGCAAGTTTAATCTGGGTCTCAGGAGGGCAAGATTTGTTCATTTATGAAACTTTTTACACAAGTGAAAAGCAACCAATATAGATTGAATGAAACCTTATTTGCTTATCTAAGGAGGAAAGACGAGAAGCTGTTTCTGATTTAGAAGAAAAGATAACTTCAGCAACCACCACATAGAGGCTCGAGGTGTAGCTAGACTTAGAGGACAAATGGACTAGGGACTTGCATGTATAAGGGTTCCTCTACCTAGACTTCGAAGAGAATCTATGGTCTCCTTTTCCAGGTTTCTGTGTTACTTCAGTGATAGTAATGCTTGGTCAATGAACTACTCCACCTCCTAGTTCAATCTCCTCACCTCTAGCCACACATTTCTAGCACTTTGGTTTCTACCTATCACCCAACTCTCACCTGTGACTCCAAGATGCTATAACCTGTGCAGTGACCACATATCGGTAAAACCATCTCAGCACACAGGCTAAACGAGGTGGGTAACTGACAGGCTTCATACCTGTCAGTGAGCTAGGGGAATGTCTACCCCAATCAAGGAATGAACAGATGATAACAATTAGTTCCAATAGTCATGAAAGCAGCTGAAGCAGGCACTGTGTGTGTGTGTGGCGGGCGGGAGGGGGGGTATCACTTAGAACTTGGTCAGACATTAAAGATGCCAAGGTCATCCATTGTATCCCAAGCCATTGCCAGTCATGGCTTTTGTCTTGGCTCTGCACTTCTCTGGAAGGGAGAGTGGGGTTGATGACTTTGCAGAACTCTGCTTCACTTAAATCATCCCATGATGTCATCAGCCTTCTCCAAAACAAAGGACAAATAACAACAACAGAACCAAGCTGAAAGAACAGCAATAGCTGCTTCTTCAGAAAATTGAAGAAAATTCCTTCTTCCTGGATAGTCTTCACCCTTTTCCCCCTACCTGTTAACAAAGTGGTCTCAGAAGCAAAATTATTTAGGGTCCTTGAAGGCTACAAGACAGCTCCACTGCTTCGGAGTTATCTGTAATAGTCCAATTCTGCTTATTGGGAAATTGAATATTCAGAAAGCATCATATGAAGTTTAAACATAATAATAATTTAAGGGTCACTTATGTTGTTCAAACCCCACCCCCACCTCTTTCCTTCAAGTACAAAAATTTTAGTCCCTGCATATCACCCCAGATAGAGACAGCTGTAGGTATAGGGTACAAAGCATTTGAAGTCATTTCTTCAAACTCCTGCATTTTATAAGTGATGGAACTGAAGTCTAGAAAGCTGCATGGGCAGCCCAAAATCATGCATCCTCTGACTTCATATGCAGCCCTCTTTCCTCTAGAAATCAATAAATCAAAAGAATTTAAGCACCTACAATGTTCCAGACACCATGCTAGGAAATAAAAAGACAAAAACAAAAGTTTCCGCCCTCAAGGAGTTGACAAGACAACATGAGCAATATTTACAAAATAAACAATAGAGACCACATAGACAATATTTACAAAATTATTTACAATGTTTACATATTTTATAAATATTTTACTAAATATTTACAAAATTTTACAAGATAACGGGGGAAAAGGAGGAGCAGCAGAAGAGGGGATTGGGAGAGGCTTTGCTAGAGTAGAGCCTGGGCTGTTTTGTTTGTTTGTTTTTAGTTTTTATACAGAAACATTTACTTCAGAAGATATAATCATAAATATACAAACCTCCTCCCTCAACACATGAAAGGAATAATCCTGTTCTCCCCAGGCCCCTGCATGACCTCAGTCTCCCAGGATCAGAAGGGAATTGGGTTCATATCTCTGCTTCATTCCAGAAGATCACAGTTCCCAGTTTCAAGCCCAAACTCCACCTTGGGCTCAAGTCCCAGGCACCTTGGCTTCTCAGGACTTCCAGGTCAGGATAACTGGCTGTATGCACCACCACACCTGTGATTTTAGCCCCAAGGTCACCATGGCTTGAATTCCTGGTCCAGTGGAGATCACCTCCAGCACTGGAAACCAAGGAGACCAAACCACACAGATCAGAAACAGACACCCACAGACCCATTTTCCTGAACTAGGATAAAAAAAAAGAGGGAGTAGAGAAAGGAAGTCCTTCCCCTCTCACTGGTTCTGTTCATGGTGTCTGCACTGTGAGTAAACTAGGATCTGGATGTAGCCAATAAGGGAGCAGCAGATAGTCTTCTCAGTTTTAAAGCCATGAGCACTCAATCAAAGGAGGTTACCCTACCCATGTGATAGAAGGACCAAGAGGCTTCCATGTAGTCAAATGCTCCAAAGGTCCCTCACAGATGCCTCCATGTGAGGTGAACTGAGCCCCAAGTTACAGTGAGTTAGGGGTGTATCTACCCCTGCATGTGAAAACGTCACCCTGCAGAATGGATGGATGACAACGATTTGTTCCAATGGCCATGAAGGCAGCTGAAGTAGGCTCTGTGGGCATTGAGAGTTTGGTCAGACATTGAAGATGCCAAGGTCATCCACGGCATCCATTGTAATGTAATGCCACGGAAAGGCAACTTCCCAAGGTTCAAAATACCAGTATAGGTGCTCTCCATTTTATTGAGTGAAAAATTAAGAACAGAGAAGATCAAAATATGACATCATTCAAAATACAGCATTTACTAAGTGTGATTCAATAATCTCCAAGTACTACCCCACCCCAGGACCTTACATTCATTCAATCAATTACAAAGTCCCTGTTCTAAATACTACTCCACCCCTAGGCTGTACCTTCATTTAGTCCATCACAAAGCCCCTCTTCTCAAATGGAGATTAGTTTCCAATCATAAGTAAAGTACATTCATTTGTTCAATCTTAGAACACAAAAAGGTCAAAAGTTCCCCACCCCTGGATCACAATTGAATCTACCCCAGAGTTACAACAAGTTTAAGCACAGCACTTAATACCCAAATGGAGGTCTTTTCTTCATCTTGACATGAGGCAAGTTCTCAGCAATCTGTTCCTGGGGAGACAAAGTTTAGCAAGGCCACAAGATACATTGCCAGTCTCTTCATTAATTTATCCTCTGTCTGCAGAACAGTCCTAGGACCCCTGAAAACATTAGCAAAACCCTCTCCCAGGATTTCTGTAAACATACAACAAGAAAATCCTTCTTCAGGGCTTCTGAACCAACAGAAAGGTTCCCAGACTCCTGCAACAACAGCACTGTCCTTCACCAGGGGACAGTATTCACTCTCTGTCTGCAGGACAGTCTCAGGAGCTCTTAACCAACAGCCAGGTTCCAGGACTTCTTCAACAACAGGACTGTCTTTCACCAGTGGACAAATCTGGCAAAACAACATCAAAACAGACAGACAAAGTACCAGCAAAGCAGCCATGTCTCCTCAGTCCTTGGCAGCTCCGGGGGCAGGTCTCACAAGTCCAGGGCAATTCAAAGTGGCCCTCAGCAATCCTCTCAGTCTCTCTCTGCCTTCAAAAGTGCTGCTTCCAAAAAGTTCTTCTGCCTCTCTCCTGTGTCTCTCCAAATCTACGTCACCAGCTCCTCCCAGTTCAGCCCTCTCTTTTCACGTCAACAAGTCCATCCCACAGGTTAAAACCCAAGCTCTGGGTTTTAACACAATCAATTTGAAAACCAAGCCAATACAGGGGGATCTTTATATTCCATTACTATCACACCCATTCATCTTGATTTTTGTCCTGCCCCTGGACTTTGATGACTCTAGGAGAGAGAGTGAGGCTGATGATTTTGAGCCACTTTGCCTCACATGAATCCAATTCACACAAAAGTCAAGACATCACTCCATGGTGTCATCGTATCTTTTCAAAAATGAAGGACAAACAACAGCAACAACCACCACCATGAAGTTTCCCTTTTTTTTTCCTTTTAATTCTGGTAAATGGACAATTACATTGTCTTTCTTGAATTTCTGTCATTCCTGTCCTCACAGTTGCTAAGGGAAATGGGAGGTCACAAGGTATCATCTTTGCAGGAGTTCAACAACTCTCTAGGGATATTTTTAGGCAAGTAGCTTATCCAGTTTTTCAACTATTTGATATGGGGGTGTGGCGGCAGGGTGTAGTGGCTAAGTGGCAAAGTGAATAGAGCACTGGCCCTGGAGTCAGGAGGACCTGAGTTCAAATACGGCCTCAGACATATAACACTTACTAGCCATGTGACCTTGGGCAAGTCACTTAACCCCAATTGCCCTGCCTTAACCCCCTCCAAAAAGCAGGATATACTTATTTTTACCTGTTCTTATAAAGCTCAGAACCATAGAAACCTAGAATCACAGAATGTTAGACCTTCCTTGCATAATTCATACCTAAACTTAAGTCAGTGTCCAACCCTTCTTTGGACTTCAACTCTTCTAGGAAGCCCACAAGTCCCATTTGCTGGATCAAAAAGTATTAGTTTTGTTCCACATCATTCATTTTCTAGACCAGAAAAGGAATAGCTCCATTTCGACATTTTTATTTGATTCAGCTATAGACCACATTGAAGTAAAGTGTCAATTTCTTAATTAGCGCTCTTGAGCATCAAGTTTTTGTTCTGTACTTGGTAAATTAAATAATTTGCGTAATGTGGCAATCTACCTCATCATACCCAAATACTCAAATGTGGTCTCATGGATTTGGGGGTTCCCTCCAATCACAAATATTTATCTCTAGGTCATAGCCCATCGGTGATTGTCCATTTTCTGTGATTTTTGTCCGTGGACTTCCATAAATACAGCATATAAGGCCCTTCTTAACCTATACCTTACCATATGACTAAAAAAAGAATAGCCTATCTGGGTAGATCCTTGTCGTTAGAAGTAACTTAGTATTCTGGAGATGAAAGAGGACTTAGAGGTCATCTAGTATAATTAAAACAAAATTGCTCTTAATAAAATGTGTGTGTGCAAAACCATTCTATACACACTTCTATTTCTCAATTGTTTGTCTCTGCCTACAGATAGCATCTTCCTTTATATGTCTTTTGTAGTTAATTTGAGTATTTATAACAGTCAAAATGACTCATTCTTTCAAAGTTGTTCTTAAAACAATATTGCTATTACTGTATACACCGTTCTCCTGGTTCTGCTCATTTCGTTCTTCATTATTTCATGCAATCTATCCATTTTTTTTTTTGCCTTTTGGAGGGCAATTGGGGTTAAATAAGTTGCCCAAGGTTACACAGCTAGTATTTTTGTGTGCTATGTTTTTCTAAAATCATTGAGTTCGTCATTTCTTATAGCACAGTAGAATTCCATCACAATCATATACCACAACTTATCCAGCCATATAACAGGGTTTCTTAACCTGGGATCTGTAAATAGATTTCAAGGAGTCTGTGAACTTGGATAAGGGACAAAATTAAATCTTTATTTCAATATAATTTGATTCCTTTGCAATCTTATATATTTAAAACATTATTCTGAGAAAGGGTCCACAGGTTTCATCAGACTACCAAAGGGGTCCAAGACCAAAAAAGAGCCCCTGTTTCTACACCATGATGGAAATTATTTCCAAGTTAACTGGCTCTATTATATTAGAGAAAAGCAACATGGAAAAACAAGGGAGCTTCCTCCCCAGAAAGTCCCTATAGCAATGAAATTACAGGTCTAGCCTGTATCCCTATTACATTAGCTCTGATTGGAGAGAAACAGAATCATTATAATCCCTGCTCATGGGGAAATTAGTCACTTCTGCCAATTCTTGCCTTTGAATATCATTAGAGAAAAGTTCCAAAAGTCAGGAAGATTTAAAAAATATCTCTCTAATGGATTCATGGTTTTGTTTATTTGGTTCACCCTGCCTGAGATAGCTTAACCTTTTGTGCTACTAATAGTCTTGGTTGATTAGAC
This sequence comes from Petaurus breviceps papuanus, assembly GCF_028583685.1. Lineage (NCBI taxonomy): Eukaryota > Metazoa > Chordata > Mammalia > Diprotodontia > Petauridae > Petaurus > Petaurus breviceps. The sequence continues at coordinate 19,483,251 of NW_027185712.1, forward strand.
ATACTGACACCTTAGGTGGTTTTCAGTGGCTACACATGATTCTCCCTATTTGGATAGAACAGATCAATTCCAGCTAGGCAATTTTTTCAAAGCATGTGCTTGAAATTTTAAAAGTTGCATTTATTTCTGTTTTTGTTACTCAATACCAAAATTATTTCTAAGAAAAAAAAGTTTGAAAAGAATATTTATTTATTGTATCTTTGCATTAAAATTCTATTGTAGGTAGGCCTAAACCTCCAAAGAGATCAAAGAGAAAAGGAACCCATCATAAACTTTTGTAGCAGCAGAAAAAACTGAAAACAAAGGGAATGGGGTGCAAGGGTTGTCCATCTACTGGGAACATCTAAACAAATTATGTTATATGAATGTAATGGAATATTATCATGTCATAAGAAGTGAAGAATTGGATCGTTTCAAAGGAAATTAGTAATATAAACTCATGCAGAGTGAAGTAAGCAGAACTAGGAGAACAATGTATTCAATGATAACAATTGTTATGTGGGCAGCTAAGTGGTATGCTGGGCCTGGAGTCAGGAGGACCTGAGTTCAAATTGAGCTTCAGACACTTACTAGTCACATGACCCTGGTCAAGTCACTTAACCTCTGTTTGCCTCCATTTCTTTAACTGTAAAATGTGGACCCTGGAGAAAAAAATGGCAAACTATTCCAGTATTTTTGCTGAGAAAACCCCATAAGTGGGTCACAGAGTCAGATATGACTAAACAACTTAGCTACAGCAACAAAACAACATTATAGAGAAAAATAACTTTGAAAGATTAAAATCTGAACAATATAATGATAAATTATTTGTTCGAACTAAACTGCCAAGCATTCAAACTCTGCTTCAGAGAGTGTAACTCCGATGGCCTGGCCACATTGTTGACTATTTTATGGAGAACTCACACAGGACAGGCGTTCATGTGGTGGTCAGAAGAAGCAATACAAGGACACTCTCAAGGTCTCTCTTAAGAACTTTGGAATTGATTGTGTGACATGGGAGACACTGGCACAGGACTGCTCAGCATGGCGTGCCCACATCAGAGAAGGTGCCTTGCTCTGTGAGCAAAGCAGAAGGGAAACAGCTCCAAGGAAACACAGGATGCCCAAGTTTAGAGCATCCACCCAAATGTTCACTATTTTGCCTGACCTGTGATAGAGCATTCGGAGCTCATATTGGTCTGATCGGTCACAGTCAGACACACTGAAATTTGACTCTTATCACAGTGATGTCATTTTGGTCCTCTTCAAGAACAAAGGACAACAGCCCTTCCAGAGGCCAGAAGATGGAACATGCTATCCACTTCCTGACAGAGAGGTGATCAACTCAGAGCAAAGAAATAATGCTGCATTTTTGGACATGACTAATGAGAAAATGAACCTCATTTGATTATGTGTATTTGTTATGAGGCTTTTATTTTCCTTTGTTGTTGTTGAGGTGAGAGAGGAATGGGAGAGGAAGAAAAAACAAATATATGTTAATTGTAACAAGATAGTAAAATAAAATTCTTGAAAATTTCTTTTTTTAAAATTCCATTGAATAGCTTTTAATCTCACCTAAAGGACCTAGGAGACCCATGGGTGAAGTCCAAGGATGCCACATTGGGGAAATGATGGTGATGGCCAGAGTGTAGAGAGGATGGTAAGGAGCCAGTCAGGAAATGTATAAAGTCCAGGTTCTTGATAAAATAAGGTGAAATATTACCTACTGGAGCCAGGTAAATGGAGAAGGTTGATAAACAGGGAGGTCACTAAGTTAGAGGGATCATCAACTTGCTAATGCTACGACCAGAGTGAGAACAGTGCTTAGGGACCAAAGGTGGACAGTAACATAGCTCCTGAACTCTTAAAAGGAGGGAGATCAGGCTGACGGCTGGCCGATGATTTCAACAAGGATCCAGACAGGGAGCTGCAGACACATGGCATGAGCCTCAGAAGTGGAGGCAGCACTGAGAAATGGAGAGAGTGGGAGGACCTGTCGTTTCTAGTCAAGTATGTCAGGTGATATAAGATGAAGAGCACGCAGTACTAGAGAATGTCATCAAGGTTGCGATGTCTCCAGAGGGTTCCAGGCTCCTGTTAGTGTTGGAAGACGGAAAGACTTTCTTGGGGGTGGGGCAAGGGGGCTTTCTTTGTATCTTCAGCACTTAACGCAGTGCATGACACGTTATTCAGTCACTTTTCAGTCATGTCCAACTATTTGTGATCCCATTTGTGGTTTCTTTGGCAAAGATACTGGAATGGTTTGCCATTTCCTTCTTCGGTGTATTTTACAGATGAGGAAACTGAGGTAAACAGGATTCAGTGACTTGCCCAGAGTCATATGGCTAGTAAGTATCTGAGGCCAGATTTAACTCAGGAAGCTAAGTCTTCCTGACTCCAGGCTTGGCACTCTATCCACTGTGCCACCTAGCTGCCCACATAGTAAACACTTCATAAATGTTTGTTGGCTGACTAAGGATGAGAGGAAGAAGCATAGGATGAAGGATAGTCTGTTGACATAAGAACTGGGGCTTTAGAGGCACAGAGGGGCAGGTACTGGTAAGAAGGTACAGCATTACTGGATGTAGATAAGAGAAGTCTCAGGGAAAAGGTTTTTCAAATCAGTGACTGGTGACGGAATCTCATGGAAGGGGCATGTCTTAATAGCTCTGATGGCAGCATTCTACAGAGCTTCATTTTGCAACATCTGCCATCCATTCACAGACACTTGGCACTGTTTCAGCACCCACTTGTTGTGAGATTAACCATTTAGGTGTGCAAAGTTCTCATTCTAATATACAAAAGCAAGAAACACAAAGGCTAAGATACCAAGGGATAAGAATGAAATGGAAATGGAGAGCAAAGGGAATAGTTACCACAGTGTAGGGACGAGCACCCTTCAAACTCCATCCTATCCTACTGGGGTGCTGCAGGCATTGATAGGTTCCTGTTCCAAAGAATGTTAGTGTGAGAGCTGATGGGACAGCATCATGGTACACCAGTAAGACTTCTTTCATTCCTGCCAATGCCAAAACTATGGATTCCACGTACCCACAGAATACTCGAGATCTTGCCTCTTATCTTGGGAAACTGGGGCCGCAGAGAGATTCTGACTTCCTGGGTTGGGAGACAACAGTATTGCAGATGACAAAATGTAGTATCATCAGCAGGCATCTGCATCAGTGTGTACTAGGAGCAATATTTCCTACAGCCTGGCCACATTGACTGGGGTGAACTTTTTCTAAAGCCCCACCCCATGCATGTTAGATGAATTTTTTCTTAAAAGGAATTGAACTCTCTGAAAATTTAATTGGCCCAGGAAACTAAGGCTTTCGTCATTAACAAAGCTTCCTGGTCAAAAAGCGCTAAGGGCATGAGCACCTCTGGATTATTCCCACCAGAGGCTACGAAGAGCCATGAAAACTGCATTCAACTAAATTGAGACTATATTCTTGCTGTATCTTTCCAGGTCATGGCTAAGAGAAGCCCCTTTTGTTAACTGCTAAATGTTCCCCAATTGCCTCATTTTATAACACTTTTGAACATGGCCCACTACACTTGCTCAACGTAGGCCCAGTCAATTACATTGATGAGAGTAGGCAGGATTGGAATGGGAAACATTCCCAGGAGGGCAGGGGAATGCAGAGGTTGGTGAGCCTGGGGAGGCTCCTGTGCCTGGTGGGGTTGGTGGTGATGAGAATATCCTGGTGATGCTGGCTGCTGATGAGAATGTCCTCCCTGACCCAGGAGATTAAAGTAAACTCTCTATGTCCATTTAGCAACTAGAGACAGATGCTCTGAGTCTCTTAAGAACTATGTCCTGAAGATGATAACTGCAATAACTGTTGTTTGTGGAACAGGCATTATCTTGATATTGGGAGTGATAGTGATCTCCAGACCCATTAGCTGCAGTAAGTCTGGGTGCCAGCCCCGCCCCAGCCAGGGATTAGAATTCATTGATTGCCTAAAAACTTGTTGAAGTAACTGCTTTGGACTTTTTATATGGCATTTGGGAAGCCATTCGTATCTGCATTGTAGAGACTTTACTGTCTTTTTTAATGTAGGACACTGGAGAAGCACTTGAGAGGACAGTGCTTGATCCTGCCCAGGAGTCCAGAGACATTTCCAGAGTGGGAGATAGACAAATGCACCCCAAATGGGGAGAAGGGGGGAAGGAGGGGAGCTTTTATAATTTAAAATGTTTAAGAAGAGGGACAGCTTCCACTCTTACTCTGGCACAATGAATTGTAACTTTCTCTGTCTTCCTGGCTTTGTCTGTCTTTCTGTCACTATCTACCTTTGTCTGAGTCTCTCTGTCTGACTCTCTGTCTCTTCCCATCCTGACAGAAAAACGTGACTGCTGGTCCATGGCAGATAGAGTGTGTGTGTTGGCCTAAAACACTCTTTGAGCACCCCTTTTGCTTTCTTTGTGTCTATTTCTATGAGCACAGATGATTAATTCTGAGCTAGATATCCTAGCCTTGGCAGTAGCTTGGTAAGTTCAAGATATGAGGAGTCCTTGGTCCCTCAATCAGAGATGACTGGCAGCAGGAGGAATTTCCTGTATTGGAGAAGATGGTGGAGGAATCAAAGCTCTGACCTAGCTGAACAGAACCCCTTGGAGTTGCCTGAGCCATCATATGGCTATTCCTGATCTCATCAATGTGGCAGACCAGCCAGGACCCATGAAACTTTGGCCTGAGGCACCAGGCTTACAGCTGGTCCAGCCCATGGGCCAGTGACATAGGCCCCAGGGTGGTGGCAGAAGGCAGTGGAACACCCCCCAGCAGCAGCAAGCAGCATCTTGAGCCCCAGAGGCAGCCATAAGAGTTGAGGGCCCCAAGAGTGAGCAGAAAAACAGGTCCCAGTAAAGTGGATGCTGATGAACAGTGAGAAAGGCAAGCCCAATGTAAAACTTTATTCACTGTAGTCTGGAAATGATGATGTCATTAGATAACTCTTCCCCTTGGAGGACCAAGAAGTTGTATTGATGAGAGGTGGCAATCGGAGGAGAAATGAAATAGTCTCTCCCCATCCCCCATAAGAAAAAAGGAGGCAAGAGTAAAGATTTGGTACTGAGACATTAAGTAACTTGTCTAGAGTTTTACAGCCAGAGCTGGGGATTTGACCCCTGGCCTTCCTAGCTTCAAGGCCAGTTCTTTAACCAATTGGCCATGCTGCCTCTTTGCCTTCTTTGTATTTTCTTTCTTTTCTTCCTTCAGTGCTGTCTATGACAAGCTTTTAAAATCCTAGGTATTAAGGTTGTCTATAAAATCATGAAGTAATAGAAGGTCCCCTGGAAGACAGTTAGGATCTAGGCACTGATGAGGCAGGTTGTGAAACAAACAATAACTATTTCCTAGGCTCCTGCCGCATGGGCTGAACTCGCTTCTCCTAAGGCCTCACTCCATGAAGGTTAGGCTAATTTTTCCTTAAAAGATATTGAAACTGTGATCCAGACTTAATGGAATCAGGGAACAAAGGCTTCAGTCTTCACCATAAATTCCTGATCCCTGACTATAAAAATGACCAAGAGCATAAGGACCTCTAATTGTTGCCATAGACTTATGACCATGGACCAGCATGGGCAACACAGAGGCAGAGAAGCAGCACTCTACAGAATCAAGGCTATATCCTTGGTGGGCATCCTTTACATTTTATAACTAGGTGACGCTCCTTTCGCTATTTGCTAAATGCTAACTATTGTTAGCAGATAAATGTGTGTTAGTTGCCAAATGAGACAAAGGCATCTTACTTCACTCCAGTCTTGAATCTGAAGTACTAGCTTATTATGCAAGGATCCAGAGATGGAGTTCTGATACATTGAATGAACCTCAAAAGAGGAGGAGTCACTGAGAGATGGAGACAATAGGAAGGTTTGAAATTGGTGAGAAGAGTAAGTCTGTTAGAACAAGATGTATGCCTGCTATTTCTGGCCAAGTATGTCAGGTGAGGAAGAACACCCAGTACTAGAGAATGTAATCAGGAATGTGGTGTCTTCCAGGAGGTATCCAGGTTTCTCCTGGTGTCAGGAAACGGAAAGAGCTTATTGTTTCTTTGTTTGTTGCCTTTCTTTGTATCTTTAGCACTTAGCGCGGTGTCTAACACGTAGAAAACACTTAGTGCTTGTACAAATCTTAGCACCCTTACCCCTGTCTCCATAGTTTGAGAAGCTCCTCTACTAGAGACCTAGTACTCTTAAACTAAGCTTCTTGAGGTCTGAGTGTAAGATTGTGCAAAGAGGTGGCTTGGCATGGTGGTAGCATTGAATATGGTCATCATGTGATACATTCTTGGTATCATAATGCTTTCGATTTTAAGCATACTTGTTTTCATTCTCACCACAATATGAGGCCTGACTGGTCTAAAAGGTGAGCTTCAGTGATGGGGACTCAAAAAATTACCGGGAGTAGTTTTGAAATCCAAATGAGTTGATTTCTGGGTTAATAGTTTGGGATCCTGTAACAGTCAGGTATAAGGAGAGAGGGAGGTAGAAGATTTTTTAACAGAACCAACTGACTCGGGCCCTACCTTTCTGCATCTTGTGATGACTGAGAGTGGCATCAGCCTGTTCTCCCTCCAAACAACATAAAATAGAGAATAGAAGCTGAAAGAGTATTGAGTCATATGTCTGGAACACTAAATACTTAGCAATTGAGTCCAGAAAAGCCAGATTCAGAGCTGGAAAGAAACTTAGATGTTGTCTAGTTCAATTCTCTTATTTTACAGGTAAAGGAACCTGAGGCCCAGAGAAAATAAAGGTTTTACCCAAGATTCCAGATAGTAAGTTGCACAGTCAAGACTTGAACTCAGGTCCTCTGACTTCAAAGCTAAACTTGGGATCTCTTGCCCTCTTGTCCTATTGTTATTCATCCCTTAGCAAACCCTGGTCCTAGATTACTTGTGCCAGGCACTTCATCCAAATCAACTCATATGTTGCTAGATGGAACTGAGGAAAGTCACACAACAAATGCAATGAATACACTACAAATTTATATTATTGATCCTCAACTGGGCTCTTATTGCACATAGGAAATTTGTTTAATGTTCACTAACTGGGGCATCTAGGTGGCACAGTGGATAGAGTGTCAGGCCTGGAGTGAGAAAGATTCATCTTCCCAAGTTCAAATCTAGCCTCAGACACTAAACTGTGTGATCCTGGGCAAGTCACTTACCCCTGTTGGCCTCAGTTTCCTATCTGTAAAATGAGCTGGAGAAGGAAATGGCAAACCACTCTAGTATCTCTACCAAGAAAACCCCAAATAGGGTCATGGAGCCTCGAATACAACTGAAAAATTACTTAACAACAAACTTATTTACCATCCCACTCCACACAAAAGCTGTTCCAAGCCATTTCTTCCCTCCTCCAGACTCTCATACTTTCTCACCTGCTCAGTTGCAGACCTGAGTTGCAGACTGTGAGCTCCTTGAGGGCAGAGACTGACTTTTACCACATTTTGTATCCCCAGCACTTAGCACAGTGCTTGGCATATAGTAGGCACTTATTAAATGTTTACTGATTGACTGACATAGTAGGCAATTAATAAATGCTTAATGATAGCTAGCATTTATATGGGACTTCCTAAGTGGCAGGCACTGTGCTAAACACTTTATAAATATCTCATTTGATCCTCATAACAGCCCTGGAAGTAGGTACTATTATTATGCCCCTTTTACAGGTGAGGAAACTAAGGCTGAGAGAGTTTAAGTGACTTGTCCAGATAAGTATCTAAGCCTATTAAATATCTGAGGCCAGTTTGGACTTAGGTATTTTTGACTCTAGGCCCAGCATTCTATCCACTGCTCCACTTAGCTGCTTATTGATTAAATGATTGATTGATTGACTGACTGACTGAAGCCAGTTCTTTTGCCCTCATCTCAATAGGCTGAAGTTGATGCACATTCAGAATATACAGTAAACGTGTAATTGATACTTGGTTCCCAATTAGCTTTGATCTCTGAAATCTTGCTCCTGAACAGAGTCCTAGAAGCAAAATCTTCACGGTGCCCAGAGAAGTAACTACGGTAAAGCTAATGGGGACTTTGCCCAAGGGCAGGCAATTGGCAGTGAATTAGACCCAGAGTCACTTGCCAAGTGATTCTATTCTTCTAAAAAAGAAGGCAGGGTAGGATGAGATGGTTGAGAGAGCCTAGGAGTGGGACAGGGACAGAGCCTGGTGTTTGGCATTGGGCTGGGGTATAGGTTCAGGGATAGAAGAGAAAGGGAAGGAAGCGACTCTTTCATTCCTGCTGGAAGTTTGAGCCTTCCTTGAGTCACTGCCATTTCCTAGAGCCCTTCTCTTTCCCCTGAAGTTTTGCCCTCCCTGACTTTTCAAAGATTAATGGGGGGAGAGGGTGTGGAGGGGAATGGGGGGTTGGCTTTGGAAGGAAGTACCCTTCACCAAGGCTAACCTAGGAGGTGGGAATGCTTTCAAGAGAGGAGTTCTCCATTGTCACCTCCCACTCAGCACCTTCTGCCCCGTGGGGACAGGGGGGTTACTCTGGTGGCATAAAACAGGAAAGGGAGGAGACAAAGAAGGGCACTCTCCCAAACTTCTTAAACTTTCCCAGGGTTGGGGGGGGGGGGGAGTTATGAGCTTGGGCAGGCCTGGAAGGACTGAACCCTTCCCCCAACTCACCTAATTAACTGCTTATTCTGAACCATTAGACCAGCACCTTCTGCTATGGAAAGGCTAGTGCTAACCTTACCCCACCCCCAATCCCCAGCCAAATTTCCACAATTTGGCTAACAGACCCTGGTCTAAGAATTAAAAGAACTGAGTTCTAATCTTTGCTTTGACTGGGGCTCTGTTTCCTCATCTGTGAGTTGAGGGGGATTGTACAAGGTTCCTTCCAGCTCTGACTTTCTGAGTTTTTGAGGCTTGGACTCCATCTCAGCATAGATTTAACATCAAGAGAGCTGAAGAAGGCTTCCTCTGTGACATCGGACAAAGAACTTCCCCTCCAGGGCTTTAATTTTCTCCTCTTACAAAATGAACAAATTGTGTTAGGTTTTTTCCCAAGCACGGTACTTTGAAGGTTTAAATCTGGGGAGTTGGTGGGAGGTTGGCTTCAAGTCCTCCTTTAACCTCACCCTTAAAAGCATATATGTTTTGCAAGGGTTACCACTCTACCCTTAACCCCCAGTAATCAAGCTTCTTTGATGCACAAAGTGAAGAAACTACTGACTTTAGGAACTACTTCTTAAAAATCATTAGGTTTAGGTGACGCAGTGCGTAGAGCACCGGCCCTGGGAGTCAGGAGGACCTGGGTTGGGATCTGACCTCAGACACTTGACACACACACACACAAAAACTAGCCATGTGACCTTGGGCAAGTCACTTAACCCCAATTGCCCTACCCTCCTCCCTCCAAAAAGCAAAAAAATAAATCATTAGGTTAAATAAGAAGTTTACCAAATGGTCCAATTTCTTAGGGGAGGGGGAAAGAATAGTGGTAACCTCTTCATCAAAAGCTGTCTCATGGTTTTCTAAGGTGTCTGTCTCCCTATAAGGAATGGAATTCACCATCACAATTCCAAATGAGGAGGTCTTTCATGTACTTGCCCTAGATACCCATTCTACTTTGAGACAGTTTTAATTGTTATGATGTTTTCTCTCATCAAACCTAAATTTGCCTATTTTCAACTTCCACCAATTGTTCTTAATTCTGACCTCCCAAGTCCACAAAGAAAGTGTTTAATCTTCATTCATCAGAAATGTTCAGTTCTTTGGAGACACTGTCAGATTTCCCTTGTTCCCTCTCTGGCAGGCTTCTATTCTCTAGGTCCTTTCAGTCACTGCTCATATGGCATGGTCTCCTGTTCCCTAACTATCCTGGTCACCCTCCTGTGGTCACACTCTAACTTAGCAATGTGTTTCCTAAAATGTGGTAACCAGAACTGAGCACAATACTCCATATTTAATCTGACCCAGGCACAGTGCACACACACACACACATACACACACACACACACACACACACACCCTTCTCCATGACCTAAGTCTAAAACTGCGTTAGCTTTTTTGGGGGGGGAGGTTGCCTCGTCACACTGTTGACTCATTGGATTTGCAGTCCACCAAAAATCTCAGCTCTTTTTTCACATGAACTTTTCATATTATAAGACTGGGTTTTTGTTAAGTACCTCCTCTCCCTGTACTTGACACTGCATACTGTAAGTCTCCGACATGTTTACAAGATGATGAACTGGTATACAAGGGTGCAGTCTATTGCCACAGAAGACAGAAAAGTTAATTGACCTATACAGGGATTGAACTCATGACCTTGGCCTTATTAGCACTGTGCTCTGATTAGCCATGGAGATGAACTTGCATTCTCTTGGCCCCTGAGGTTCTGTTTCAGAAGTATGAGACATAATTGTATCACTGTTCTTTAGAGTTCCCAGGGGTTGAAGTCAGTACCCTACACTGGGCAATTTTTTTCTTCAAAGTGCCTAGCTCATAACATAGTAGGCACTTAGGAAATACTTGTTGATTGACTAATAAAGTATATAAAATATTGCCTTGTTTACTTCTTTCATCTCTGTGCATATAATGCCCTCTCACTTAAGATTGTAAGCTCTTTGTGGACAGGGACTATTTCTATTACTTTTTTTGTACCCTCCTACAATTTTAAAAAGTGTTAGCTAAAAGAATAATTTCAAGATGTTAAGGTTGGATGAGTGAAGAAATAACAATTCTGATGAAAGGAATCTGGACATTGGGAATGAGGGATTTAGACATTAGAAGTGAGAGAGTAAGTTTATAGAAAAAAATTCATTTTGGACATAATGAATTTCAGATTACAGTATGAAATATCAGTGTAAATGTCCTATAGGCAGTTGGACTTGCAGAACTGGAGCTTAATTGGGAAGTAATGACTGGAGATACAGATTTAGGAGCCAGTAAGAGAGATAGGACTGAAGCTATGAGCAAGGATGATTTCTCCAAGAAATGGATTATACAGAGAAAAGAAAGGATCAGGGACTGTGCTTGGTGGTGGGAGGGGGTGGAAGTTGTATCAGACTCTGGAAAAAAAGAAGAGAATCTAGAAAGGCAAACAGGCATAGAAAGATCATAGAAGTAGGAAAATTAGGGTAATTTAACATGGGGAAGCCCAGGGAGAATTTAAAGGAGAAGTGTGATCATCAGGACCAGTTACTGCTGAGAGATCAAGGAAAACTCAAAGACTGAGAAAAGGTAGAACAGTTTACTCAGAAGGCTTACCAACAAGTAAATAATTTCAGATTAATGGTAGCCACAGAGGATTGATTTCAAAGGGTAAAAAGGAGGGGGTGACAAAATCAAGGTCACTTGGAGGAAGATAAGAGATAGGATGGCACCTTGGGGTGAGAGGGACAATGGGAAAATGGAAGATTTTTTTTTTAAATACAGGAGAGTACTGTATATGTTTGAAGGTGGAAAAGGAACCAGTGCAGAGAGAGAAAACAAAGATGATGAAGAGAAGAGAGAGCTGGGAAAGGATCAGAGCTCTCCAAATGATTTACTCTAGCTGGTAGTAGGTCTTTAATCTTCACTTCAATGGTCATCAATGTAAATATTCTCCCAGGGACAGCATACTGAGCTGTGCAGCAGAAAATCCCTTTATGGAGCCATTCTCAAAGGCAATAGAGGATCTCTTCCAAATCTTGCCTGTTTACTTACTGAGGTATGTGATGACCTCTACTGGTTCATGTGTGTACATACAGAAAATGTCATTCGTACCATGTGGTTGTTTCTGACAGCACGATCCAGGTTACAGGGCTTAATTCCAGGAAAGCAAAAGAAGGATTTGGAAGCATAATATTGTAACCAAATCCTGGACAATTTATCTGGTCTCCCCCTTTTATGTGGGAACATAAAGAGGATGAAGAAACAACCATAAAAGTGTGATGCTCTCCTGAATCAGGTTACAGGGGAGTTGAATTAGGGGTTGCCTGGGTTAACTAGGCTGTCAAGGGAATTTATCTCTTAAGTACAAACTATTTATATCTTTTTTTTTCAGAGCAAAATTTTCAAAAACTTAATACATATCTTTCCTTTCTTTTCTTCTTCAACAGGGGAGCCAGAGTGGAAAGAGTAAGGAAATGTGGGTTTATTTCACCACTAGCTGTGTTAGTTAATTGTAGGACTTCAATTATAGATACTCTCTTCACTTCAGTGTCTTCATCTATATGATGAAGTTATTGGACTAGACAATTTCTAAGGTTCCTTCCAGCTCTTATGTTCTAAGTATGTGAATCGTTAAATTGGTTTGAACTACAATATCAGATATACTAACAGTATATATAATAAAATAATAATAGTAGCTGATATTCATATAGTCCCTTCATGTAGGCAAAACTAGGTTTACTTACATTATCTCATCTGGCAAAATCATAGGAGAATAGATTTAGGGACAGACCGTTGCTAGTCCTTCCCTCCTCCCTCCATTTTACAAATAAGGGAAACTGAGACCCAGAGAGATTAGATGTCTTAATAATAGTTCATGAGATTAAAGCATTATTGTTTTTATACCTCTGCATATTCCAGCGCATGTGTGTAAATATAAATAAATGCATATCTATATACAAAGTATGCTATATGAAAATATACTATACAAAATAATATGCTATATGAAATGAATAAAATATTCTATATTAAAAAAATTTGAGCACAAAACAAAGGGAGCATCTTGTTAATTAAGCTAATTGGATCCATGTGCACCACAAATTGTGTGATTTAGGTCATAATGTCCATCTCTTGGGTAAGATTTTTCGATTGGGCTGTCAACACTAATGAATTCAAGAATCACTGTCAAACGTTCACCTTGTTGTCTGCAGTGGATTAGTGCCTGTGGATTTCTTAGGACTCCTTAATACCATTTGGGGGCAAAAATGAAAATGCTCCTGGAAGCACAGGGTTGTCGTTCCGGCTCCCCGCAAAATGTGCATCTTTTCTTGTCCACTGGAGCTGCGAGACGGAGAATTAGCTCCCTGGGTCTTCTGAGACCCCCTGGAGTGAACAGCCAGCCTCCTGGGCAGCCACCATGTTCCGCAGACAGCTTTTTAAACGCCTGGAGATACCGAGTTGGTCTCTGTATGCAGGGTAGTCTGCGGCCGCCAGGGGCGCTGCGCAGGGCTGCGATTAAACCCCCAAGCGCCCGGCGCGCGCTCTCAGAGTGCAGCTGGGGGCCCGCACACGCTGCAGCTGTTGCAGCTGGAGCTTCTTCCTCTTTTCCTTCTGCTTCTCTTATTCCTCCTCCTTCTTTCCTTCCTCTTTCTTTCCCTTTTCTTTTTTTTTTCCTTTCTTTTTTTCCTGTGCCTCTCAGTGCTACCCCCACCCCCAGCCTTTTGGGGAAGCTCCAGTCGCTCCTGCCTTCTCCTGCTGCTCTCACGTTTCTTCAATCGCTGCTGCTGCTGCTGCTGCTGCTGTTGCTGTTGCTGCTGCTGCTGCTGCTGCTGCTGCTGCTGCTGCTGCTGCTGCTGCTGGCGCTGGCGCATCTGCATCCGCGCCACCCCGGCAGTGCTTGCCCGGAGGGGGGCTGCTTTTCGCTCCCGCCTTCTCATCTCTGGGTGCATTCCGCATCCTTAATTGTGTGTTGTCTCTAGGCGAAAGACCTTTATTCTTTCATTCGCTCCCACTTTCCCAAAAACCCAGGCTGAGCTGAGCGTGGGGAACGAGGGAGCTAGCGAGCGAGAGAAAGACTGGCCACAGAAGAGGCTGCAGCCCACCGTCGCTTTCCTCGCGCGGATTCCATGTGGATCTTTCGGGCTTCCCCTCTGGTTTTTGGATTACAAATCTGCACCTGAATGATCTTGTCCCGAGCCGGGAATCTGCGTTGGGGCCGGTGGTAGCGGCTGCAGACCCCCGAAGAGCCGGGGGTGGGTGGGTGGGAAGGGTGGGAACCCTGGGGGAAGAGGCTCCCGCAAGAAGAGGACGAATTGAACGGACTGCATTGGCAAGAGAAGAGATTGTGGAGAGAGGAATGGGGAAATTTCAATCCAAACACGGTAAGCGCTGGAGTTCTTGCAGCTGTTGGGAAGCGGTCAGGGGAGAGGGCTCCTGGGGTTGGGGTGTTAAGGAGGGAGGAAGGGCTCCTTGCAATGGGCACTTTACATCGGGATATTGCATCCTTTTGCGTGTTGAAAAACAAGACATTTCAACTGTGTTTTCCCCCTTTTCCCTTCTCCTCTCCCTCTCCCCGGCTCCCCACCTCTCGTCTCTCTTCCTCTCTTCTACTCTGCCTTTGCCAACTGGCGACAGCAGCATGCAAGAGAAGAGAAAACCCAGAAGGTGAGAGGAAAGAGGGAGCTGGGGTGGGAGGGTGGGTGGACTGGCCATCCGACAGGGGCGCTTGCTGCCGATTGCCTGGAGCGGGCTTGCTAGCGGTGCTCCCGAGTCTGAGCTTCGTCCCGTCCTTTCGCTTCCACTTGGGTGTTCGGGAGGAGGGATGAGGATGCTGCCTTCGGTCCTGGGGAGAAGATGCTACTCTCCCTGCAGCCGTGGTGGTTCGTGTCTGCTCGGTTTACTGACCCGGGAGGATTAGGAGGGGGTAAAAAGTAACCCTGGGTATCTCCTCCCGAGCCCTCGGGATGACTGCAAATCTTACCTTTTCCTACCCCCGGAGGGACATGCTTTGATCTACCTTTGCTATGGGAATCTGAAAGACTAGAGATTTTCCTTTCACAGAAGAGACGGAATTCTGTATTACTCACTCCTTTCAGCTGGGGTTGGAAAGCAGTTTGGGAAGTAAACTGTGGCGGGGGAAAGGCTGCTAGTTACCTTGGGACCTCACTTAAGACTGGGTGAGCCCCTCCTGGCTGGCTCTCTGTAGTAATAGGATTTCCCCGCCCATACGACCCCGCTCCGCACATCCCCCAATCCCGTGCAAGCCGGTAGAAAGAGAGTCGGAGGTCCGGTTGCCTCCTGCCTCTGGCTTGTCACTGGAAGTGCATGTTGTAACTACTCGGAAGTGTGTGGTTTTTGCCTTCATTAATAGTTTGCTTTCCCCCTTTCCTTTGGGTTGTCTGCTTCCCGTGTGTCCCGTGCTGACCGGGTGTTGCAGGGGACAGCTTTGTGGTGAACTCCTACGTGGGCAACCGTAAAGGCTTGGAAGAAGGAGACAGGTTTGGAGTCGGGGAGCACAGGTCGAGAGACAAACAGGTGAGAGACGCTACCATCCATGCAGCCTAGCTTCAGCAGCTGCCTAACAGGACAGAGGAAAGACCTTATCTTCTATCCTCTTGGTTCCTTTCTAGTGATAAGCACGTGCTGGTGCTCTGACTTCTTCCAGAGATAAGGAATTATTCTTCTTGCACCCTTTCTTGGAACCCCAGTATTGTATTCAGAAGTAATTGGGAAGGAGGTTGGTTCCTAGCGTGAAATTATGCATCAGAAGTATAAAGTATCTATACTTGGTGATTCAATGTAACACTTTGTCCAAAATACTGCTTCTCATTTGTGGGGGCATTTGTGAAAGTATGAGAGAGACAACCTCAAGAGTAGACTGAGTTACTAGGTTTTTACCTGTAAAGTGGAAACAAAAATGCCTTTTTGTATTTAAATCAAAGTAAGAATGCCAGTGCCTAGCATTTACCAACCATGCTAAAGCCTGGAAACGTTTAGGAGTGCAAATGCCCTGTTGTTGCCTACTTTATCTCTTCTTTCTGACCAAAGAGATTACTTACGTTCCTCAGAAGAGAAGGGAAGAGTCATGTGTCTAGGAGGTTAATGGAGACTTCTGGTTAGCATGGCCAGACTTTGGATGGAACCTTTAAGTTCAAACATGTTTTGGAAATGCATTCATAGTCATGGATCATTCCATGGGAGTTTCCTTGTTACATGAAGTGTAACTAGACCTTTTTGCTCTCTTCTTTATTCTTCTTATTGTCCTCCCCATCCTCCCTTTGAAATACATGGTTTCAAGAGTTCTTAAGCTGTGGTCTGTGAACATACTTTTAAAAAATGACTATTTCATAATTTTAATTTCCTTTGTAATTTTCTGTATTTTGTAATGTGTATTTGAAACATTATTCTGAGGAGTCCATACATAGGCTTCACCAGATGGAAAAAAAGGGTCCATGACGATAAAAGGTTCAGAAGCCCTGATTTAGATGTAATGAAGCATATTGGTCTCCAGGCAATGATAGGTGTTTAGGGTATAGAAGAGTATTTTCTAAAGTGGGGGGGCTCTCCCCTTTAGTAGGGGCATCATGGTCTTGTGGTAGAGTGTAAGCTCCTTGAGAGCAAGGATTGTTTCATTTTCAGCCTCTATTTTCATCTTTGGCCATTTTAGACATGTAATAAATGCTTGTTGATCCATCGATTGATTGTTTGATGGATGGAATACTCAAAATTCAGATGCCAAGTTCAAATTCTGCTGCTTCCTGACTGTGTGACCATGGACAAGCTGCTTAATCTCTCTGAGCCTCAGTTTCCTCATCTATAAAATGATAACACTGAATCCCCATACCTCGTAGGGTTGTTGTAAAGTTCAAATAAGATTACACATGTAAAGTACTAAATGAATGTCAGATATTATTATGCTGTCTGAGATTTACCAGAGCCTCACCTCAGCATCTGCCTATGTACGTAAACTGACTGGAAGTAGGTAGGAAAAGTCATTT
Source organism: Petaurus breviceps papuanus (assembly GCF_028583685.1). NCBI lineage: Eukaryota > Metazoa > Chordata > Mammalia > Diprotodontia > Petauridae > Petaurus > Petaurus breviceps. Next base: position 19,499,836 of record NW_027185712.1, read on the forward strand.
ATAGAAAATAAAAGAGGAGGTAATTCTTTGACATTTTTCAGATGCCAAAGTTAGCTTTCAGGCAGTATCTACTAAGCATAAATAATGGCTCATACTATTATAGTCATATCAGGCTCCACCAAAAACTATAGTTGGCTTGGATTCATTCATAAGCCCAGATTGTATGGCCAAAGTGGATGGCAGGCACATGGAGTCAGCAGATTTGTTCATGTGTGGAGACAACATCTGGTAAACAGGACCCACCAAAATTTTGTCCCCAGGCAGAATGAAATGGCTGTTTGGCAGTCCTCCCATTAGTGTGATCAATGTGTAATGCCAAACCAAGTAATTCAGCCCCCTCTTCCCCTCCCCCCCACACCTCCCCAAACTCTCCAGTGAATTTTATGGCATGATACTTAATGGAATTGCAAGACGGTGCTGATGAAACTGATCTCCAGAGCATTTAGACTTACCCTCTTCCCATAAATGAGTCTGAACCTAAATCATTTAAGACAAGTGTTGGCTGACACTAGCAGCTTTCAAAAGGACAATCATCCTTCTTGTCTGTGTGTTATGTTTATTTGTATAGTTATCAGTCATTTGAAGTCATTTGCTGCTGTGGGCATAACATTAGTATAGTTCCCTGAAACTGAAGTTAGAATGTGATATATTAGAAGTATACATGTATGT
>NW_027185712.1:19500514-19661215 GCF_028583685.1 Petaurus breviceps papuanus
GCACAAATTTTATTCTACATTTGTATAGACAGCATACATACATACATAGAGTAAGATTTGTACTTGATACATTTTACCACTTTCAACATAGGAAACACAAAATCTTGCTAAACTAAATATTTGCAAAATTTTAAAAGTTACCAACTATATAAATGTTCTTAATATTTAGGGGGCATGCCTATATACTGCTTCTCAATATTTTTCTCCATCTATAAACTTATGACATTTACCCATTCTTATTTTTGGCAGAATTAAATACTGTCTGCTTCTTTTCTGTTCATTATATGTTGTCCCAGAGTGATAGGGAGATGTTGAAAACCAATCAATTTTGTGCACTCTCTCTGTGTCTCTGTCTGTCTGTCTCTCCCTCCTTTCCTCCCTCCCTCCTCCCCCACAATTGGTCTTTTACATCTTATCTAGTTCTCATGTATATGTCATTAACTTCCTCACAATTAAAAAAAAAAGCACATTTTCAAATGGCCCATTAAAACTAGTATTTAGGATTAGAGTAGGGGTAGTTGTGGATTACTAGTTATGTAAAGACTTCCTAAACAGCTATTAAGTCTTGTTCCTTTATGACATTAGGTCACAATGTGTCGCTTTCCCTAGTTCCTCCTCCCTTACCTGAAAACAAAGCACTTATTAATTGCTCCAAGTATGATCAAATCAATAATGAATGTTTCTAAAACCCTTTGAATTAGCCTAGTTAGTACGCCTTGGGAAATTGATATTAGATAAAGGTAAGTTCACCTGCTTGTTTTGAATAGGGTGTGGAGGGAAAATAAGAGACGCAGGTTCAAACAAGTAAGATTTTCCCAAGTGCATCTGACATTGTAGCCCTCTAAAACTTTGAATTGATTATCATGACTGGTGTGTGTTATTGTGCTGCATCTTGCTGAATTTAGGGTTGTTTTAAAAGTATGAATGTTTCTTGAATAAGAAAAAAGTCTCAATTGTGGAAGATATGAAAAGCTTATGCTCATTCTTCTTGAACCCATAGAATCTTGGATTTGAAAAGGACCTTCAAGTCTAACCTTCTACCTGATTCAGTAATCCCCCTCCAACATCCCTGACAGCCTCTGCTTGTATCCCTCCAGTTGCAAGGAACTGTCTATCTCCAAAAGCAATCCATTCTATTTCTGACTAGCTTTCATTGTGACAAGTTTCTTCCTTCTGTTCAGCTAAAGTCTGACTCCTCAAACTTTCGTCAGTCAGGCACAGAGGCAACAAAGACAAAAATGAAGATAGTTCCTGTCCCATTGAGCTTCTCATCTACTAATTTCCTAGGTTAATTTAACTTCTTTCTTCCTGAACTACATAGGATCACTCTTCCCATATCACCGACCTTCATACACATAAAGACAAGTATCATTCTGTGCTTTTCTTTTCAAGGATAGGAAAATCTCTTCAGTTGTTTAAATTGTTCCTCGTATACCATGGTATCCAAGCCTTTCATTATCCTTGTAATATACTCCAGTTTATCAAAGTTCATCTAAAAATGCTAGCTAGAACTGTACAAAATCTCCCATGTATGTGCTAACTAGTTCAGAGAAAAAAGTTTGTCAACTTCAAAAATGTGTGTTCTCCTTCTATTAGTAAAGCCTTTCCTTTCTTGGTAGTATATTAGCAGTGCATCAGAATGAGCTTGATTTCAGTCAAGTTAAATCCCTTAACCTTTTCCACATGAATTAGGACAGGTCTTCATTATGTACTTAGACTCTTGATTTTTTGAACCAGTGCTCAAGACTTTACATTTATTCCTGTTAAGTTTCGTATTATTTTCAGCTCATTGTTCCAACTTGCTGATATACATGCCTCAAGTCTCTCTATACTCCAGTCTATCCTTCATTCACCTATGTTTGATGTTCATAACCCTTCATAACCTAGCCTGCCCCAACGTCCTATTTCTCCACTCATTTTACACCTTACTTCCTGCCACATACTCTCCACTAGCCTCCTGGCTGTTCCAAGAACAAGACTCCATCTTTCACCCCTGGGCACTTTCTCTGGTTGATCCCCCACACCTGGAATGCCCTCCCTCCTAATCTCCACCCCCTGGCATCTCTGGCTTTCTTCAAGTTCCAACTAAAATCCTATCTTCTACAAGAAGCCTTTCCCAACCCCTCTTAATTCTAGTGCCTTCCTGCTTTGAATTACTCACTATTTATTTGCTTGTTGTCTCCCTTATTAGGTTGTATCCTCGAGGGCAGGAACTGTCTTTTGCCTCCTTTCATATTTTCACTGCTTAATACAGTGCCTGGCACATAGTAGGCACTTAATAACTGTTTATTGATTGGCCAAGTATTATGGTAAAGTCTGTTTGACAAAAGCAGAGGGAGATGGCAATATACAATAGCCCTTCTAGGAAATGACTCAGCTGACAATTGTTTGGTTATTTAAATGGGCAGCTGTGAAACCATCTTTAGTCACATCTGCTAGACACAGTAGGTGTAATATAAAGGTCCTGGCAGAATCATTTAATAGAGAGACAAAGAATCACCAATTCACCAAGATGAAAAAACGAAGCAAAATGAAGAGCTGTCTTTAAAAGCAGATGGGACAAGAGGGCTATGGTACAGTGACAAAAGCATAAAATTTGGATTCAGAGGAGTTAGGTTCAAATCCTGACTCTTCTGTGTGACCTTTCAAGTCATCCAAACTCTCTCATCTCTAAAATTATAGAATTGGATCTCAAAGGTTTCTTCCAAACATCATCCAAGTGTTGGAAGCAGAAAGAGTCTTAATGATCATTTATCTCAACCTACCCATTTCACTGATGAGGAAGCTCTGGTAATCTAAAGTTACAAGGCATAAGTGGGCTGTTCTAAGGTTAAAAAGAAAAATTATTTGTTTTCTTAAAGTGGTTAAGAATGACATCTTGGCAACCTAAGAGTTCTTTGAAGAACTGAGATTTTATTTGTAGAAAATGTGATTGAATTCCTTAAGGTCATAGGATGTTAGACCTGCAAGGATGGACCCTAGCGATACGTCATCTAGTCCACTTTTTGCTACACACCATTCTGAGACATGAAGAAGCCACTCTAAGTGTTGTCTGGCTCAGCAAGGCCCCCAAAGACACCTCTCTCTAAACTGATGAGAGCTCCTCCAGAGCAATTTCCTTTTTAAAAGATTAAGATGCTTTGAACATTAAGAAAACATGGACTGAAATTGTTCTATATAGAAAGTGGCCTATGGAGAGAAGTAATATGTGTATATTCATCACTGTCATTCAGACATGGTCACAATTATGTTTGACCTACACGGGCCTCTAAGAAAAATGACCCTGCCATTGAAAAGCACTGAGGTTTTAGCTAGTGAAGAGGAGATCTGTACTCAGAAAGAATTTACCTAGCTCCTGGTTGGGAAAGTTTATAGTCTCAGTTTGGGACTTTAAAGAAGTTTTTTAAATGAGTGGTAATTTAAACAAGAAATAGCAATGACAAGGGGTGGCTAGGTGACACAGTGAATAGAGCACTAGCCCTGAAGCCAGGAGGACCTGAGTTCAAATTCGGCCTCAGACATTTAACACATACTAGCTGTGTGACCTTAGGCAAGTCACTTAACCCCAATTGCCCTGCCTTCCCCCTTCCAAAAATTGAGAGAGAGAGAAAAAAAAAAAGAAATAGCAACAGCATCACATTTCACCACAGCATCATTGCTGACACAAAGAAATTATCCCAAATAACTCAAAAGTGGCCTTTCAATTTCCCATGGAAGTCAGATATGGAAAAACAAAGCAAAATGAAAAGCTGTCTTCCAAAGCAGATTGGACAAGAGGGCTGTAGTACAGTGACAAGAGCACAGAATCTGGATTCAGAAGAGTGGGATTCAAATCCTGACTCTGCTGGGTGACCTTTTGAGTCATCCAACCTCTCTCATCTCTAAAACTACAGAATTTGATCTCAAAGCTTTCTTCCAAATGTAAATGCTATGAACAATTTCCTGTTTTTGGAGGTGGAATATGTCTACAAGATTAGCTGTTTTACAAACTGTCAAATTCTGATGTCCAGAAAGGAGAGGTAATATGAGAAAATGTCCTATGTTGTATATTAGTCAATGGGCTGAAAATTCCCGTTTCTAAGAGCAAAGAGCTCTTGAGTTGTAATATCAGCTCCCCTTCAGCTAGTCTGCATCATTTGCCATGGTTTTATTAACTGATTTTTGGAAGTTTTTGAGAAAAAAAATTCATAGGCAGGAAACAAACAGCCAATATACACAAAAATTTTGTGCCAGCTGAGTAACAGTTTGTTTTCTTTCTCTGTCACTTTTATATTTGTGGCTTATTTACCTACAGAATTTTAGTTTTATTAGTTAAAAACTTACATATTACTTTTCCTTAAAAGAACATAAGGTCTGTTATAACTATCAGATTTTGAAAGAGAACGGTCGTCGCCCTTCTATGTACTCATGAATACATGGCCTGTAAGTTTCCATCTATCTAAAAAGAGGCCTGATTTTAAAGGAACTGTTACAAATGTAAAGAGCAAATTATTACACTTAAAAGACTTGGGTTCATTTAGTGAAATTGTTTAATATATGGTGCTGAACAAAATATGGTTGAAGGTTCAACAATCCCTGGTGCTCAGAACACAGACTTCCCATCTAGGTCTATATAACATTCTTTGCAAAGTTTTCCCTTGGTTCTAGGAAGAACAGCTGGGTGGGAGTATGGATGGATTGGCATAAATCCACCTCTGCTACTAGAAAAATGACTCTAAGACGATGGTGAGTCATTATGATCCAGAATGGAATATTATAGTAAAATCTGGGATTATGGTTTAACTAGAAGGTAGTAAACTTTAATACATAGCCAACTTTCAGACAACTTGACAGATTTTCCATAAAAGACTATATACTTTTCAGGAGAAAAAAAATCATCATACTTGGGAAATGAACATCTCATGAAAGGTATTAAATATAGATTTCAACAGATAAAGTTCTAGCAACCATCAAGAATTTATAGTTCATATGAGAAGACAATGTGGAGTACTGAAAAGAATGCACTTGGCATCAGAGGAGACCTCAGTCCAAATCCCACCTCTGACACTTGCTGGATGTGTGACAATGGGTAAGTCAACTAACATTCTCAACTTAAATTTTGTTATCTGTGAAATCCCTGTAGCTCCCATCTTTTAAGTGTTTTTTGAGGATTTATGTAAAGCCCTTTTAAAAGTCCTTAAAAGGGGGTGGCTAGGTGGCACAGTAAATAGAGCACTGGCCCTGAAGTCAGGAGGACCTGAGTTCAAATTTGGCTTCAGACAATTAATACTTACTAGCCGTGTGACCTTGAGCAAGTCACTTAACCCCAAATGTCCTGCCTTCCCACCTCCAAAAAGCAAAAAAAAAGTCCTTAAAAGTTAGAGCTATGGTGAACATAAGCTATTAAGACCTCTCTCTTCACTTTTAGTGATTTATTCTTTATCAATGGAAATAGTTGTTATTTATTTATCAGTGGTGCCATAATTCTTTGATAGCATGCTTTTTCAGGTCAATCACAAAGGCAGCTATAGAGTCCTGGACCAAGAGAGAAAGATGTGAGTTCATATCTGGCCTCAGATATTTACTAACTCTTTGACCCCGGGCAAGTCACTTAAATTCTTTCTGCCTCAGTGTCCTCATCTGCAAAATGGGGATAATGGTCAAGCCTGCCTCCCAAGGTTGTTATGAGGATTAAATGAGATAACATTTGTAAAATGCTACAAATCTAAAGCTATATATAAATATCATTATTATCAATCAAAATCTAGTTAGTATATGCCTGTTTGGCATGACATTGTTAATAAGGTTTAGTTTTAGTTCTAATTTGGAAGTGCCTGTTATGTGTGAACTGCTATGCTAAGTGATGAGGGGAATACTGTTTATAGAGGTCTTGACTATCACCTCTTTAAAGTTATTCCTGGTGGCTGAAAACATCTGGATTCTCAGTGAAACTTGGTGCAATATTAATGTTTGAGAGAATTCTGCTATTTCTTTAGAAACTAACCAACCATAACTTAAATCCTCATACATTCAGGAAAATAGAAAAATGTGAGCCTGGGGGTCCAACTAAATGGGTCCCCAGGCCCATATCCTTCCAGTTTAGCCCATATACCTCAATTATTCACATTTATCTACCTGTAGCTTTTTGATGATCTGTGTATGGGATATAGTGATAATGTGTCAGCAGAAGAGAGACCCAATAGAATCCATAGGTACTGAAGAAGGAAAAAAATCACTTGCTCAATAATTTCTGGATCTTTCACACCATCTTTCCTTATCTCCTTACCTGATAAGGGTATTCAGTACTTTCTGGAGACTTTGAGTGTTTGTATATCCAGACTCTGGGAAGGTCTCAGTCTCAATCTGAATCTGTTTTTCCCAAGGAGATAATACTGCCCATGAAAAGAACCTCTAGGTAAGAGTTGGGATTTTTTATTTGTTTGTTTTTGGTGATTTTAGCTTTACATTCTGTGAACGGCACAGAACTTTCCCAAAAGGAGCAATAAGGTCTGTTACCTGTCTATCTGGTGACGCTGTTATTGAATAGTTTTCAGTCATGCTCTTTGTAACCTCATTTGGGGTTTTCTTGGCAGAGATACAAGAGCGGTTTGCCATTTCCTTGTTACAGATGAGGAAACTGAGGCAAATAGGGTTAAGTGACTTGCCCAGAGTCACATAGCTAGTATGTCTGAGACTGGATGTAAACTCAGGTCTTCCTGACTCCAAGCCTGGTACTCTACCACCTGACTACCCTCTGGTGAGGGCCGGTCAGTAAATGAGACAGAGATCCACTCTGAAAATAAGAACCATTCTTAGACTGTAAAAACCATTTGAGGGAAGGGACTATGGCTTTTTTTAAACTTGGCATTCCCCGACAAAGGACAGCCAGGTATAGCAGATGTAATGATGGGCTTAGAATCTGGAAGGCCTGGGTTCAAACCCTGCCTCTGACAGCTTTGTAGCTCTGGGCAAGTCACTTAACTTTTTTATGCCTCAGTAGACTCTTTATTTACTAAGGCCAACTGATTGTGATTTCTGTTGGTGGACGAAGTCTCTGTTGGTAGAATTTGGCTGACTTTAGAAGTATTCCTCAGCATTTAGCACAGTGCTTTATACATATAGAAACTTAATAAACGTTTGTTGAATTGCTTAATTCAGGAATTCTCCAATGTTTGTGTGTCATGGACCCCTTTGGTGAAGCCTAGAGACTCTTTCTCAGAATGTTTTCAAATGCATAAAATACATATGGTTAAAAATATAAATAATTTCACCAAAATAGTTATTAAAAATATTTTTTTTAGTTTGCAGCCCCAGATTCAGAACTCTCAATTTAATCGAATTGATTTAAAGAATTTAACAGCCTTCCTTCATCTGTAGGAAGGGAGTGAGGAGAGCAGTGGAAAGATTCACAGAGGCTCCTTGGCATGGAAAGCCCCCTTTTGGCTATATTCTCTGTATCTCTTCCTTGCTTATTTGATGTAGTTTCATGTCCCTCATTTACTATATTTGATCTTGCTAGACATGCTGTAATGCTCTTTCTCCATTGATGAAAGGAAGCCATTTCTGTCTTTTTGGCTAGCTTCAGTGAGTTAGCAACTTCTTCTTGTTGTTGCCTTTTTAAATGGAAAAAAAGTTTTTTAATTGGAGTCAGGCACAGTTTATCTCTTGATATTTGAAGCTTTCTGAAATAACCTGGAAGTGTACAGAGAGTCATTCCAACAGGAACTAGGAGTTGATGAAAGCAAACCAGGTTGAGTCAGTGCTTACGTTTCAAAGGAAAATGACCCAAACTGGACAGAGCCGAATTACATCCTGCAGGTGTCTTACAAAAACCTCTTCCAGTTTGGGTTTGAGTAGGGCTTGTGAGGAAACCATAAACTGACTTCAGAAAAATAACTAGGTTTAGAAGGAAAAGCCTTATATAATCTTATGAAGTTATTAGAGAAATATTATCCAGAACTCTATGGAAGTCCAGAATGAAATGCGGTCACGGCACCCTGCCAGTGTTAGTGTGTGGTTTGTTACCAAGTTGAACGAGACCTGACAGTTGTTTCTAAGAGAGGAAAGGTATTGCTGAGCACTCCCCTTGTGGAGATCCTATGGGCATTGTGGTGAGGCAGGCAACTCAAAGGATTTATTCATAGAGGGGCCCAAACTTGAATCTCTTTCCTACTTCTGAGGAACTTTTTAGAAAACATCATTGATGGCTAGAAGACGTCATGCCCCTTGCCTCACATGTTAATTTTAGATCAGACATGAGTACAAGTAATCTAAGAACCCCTGTCTTCCAAGGGGAAGCAAGTGAAAAATGTGCTCAGTGAGTGGTACAGATCCAAACTGAGGAGTGACTTCAAAGTCAAAACTGGATCTACTGAGTCCCAAATGTCACCATCTCTGAGGCCATCTCCTCCAACCCTCTTACTTTATAGAAAAGGAAATAAGAGCCCACACGGTTGAAGTGACCTGCCCAGGGTCTCCCTGAGAATAAGTAACAAAGGTGGAATTTGAACTTGGGTCTTTTGATTGTTGAACCTCCCCCTCATACTGCCCCTGCCCATTTCTGATACCCTCCAGACAACTGTTCTGCCTTCTGTATTCTTGTTTAGTTTGCCACAGTTTCCTTTCAATTTTGACTTCTTTCCCAGGAAGTCAGGTGCTTTTCTGTCCACTGATGGGTGAGAAGAAGGACAAAGAACGTCAGCTCTCTGTTTTTATTACTTCTGGAGGACTGGTCAGCAGCTATTTTCATTCTACTCACAGTTAGTTAGTTACCTCTCGGACCTGAGGGAGTTCTGCTTTTCCCTTCCTTTTAAACCATTCCATTTGTAGTCCCTTCTGTTCTCTGTTTGAGCTTTCATCTGGCAGAAGTTCCTGCAGGTGAGGTACATATTGGAGAATAGATCAGTGCCCAGGGAAGCCATGGGGCTGCTCTTAGAAGGGGGAATCAAAGATTGTGTGTCAGGACGTTTAGTATGGATATTTTTCTTCCTTTTTCTAAATTCTAATCTCTTTTCTACCAAATTCTAATTGCTCAGGGATGCCGCCTCTTGTGTATAATTGTCTTCTTGTTGGACAGGCCTGCTAAGTCAACAGCATTCATCATCTTTTCCAGGGAGGGATCAAGGGATTCTTGTCTTTTTTTTTTTTTTTTTGGCTTCTCTTCTCCATTAGTTGCTCTTAGAAGCTTGAAGAAAAGTCCCTGTAGTGAGGTTACAAAAACTCTTTCATGCTGGAGTCTTCATGTTGTTTGGAGTGAAGTTAGAATCCCCAAGACAGGATAGAACAAAAGGAGAAAGAAGACCCCTTCTCCCAGGATTTAGATTTTTTTTTTCATTTTTTTAAAGTATAGTACAGCCTGGAGTAACTGTTGCCCCCTAATGTTTGCTGGCATCAATCAGTTATATGACTCTGGACTACACTTTCTTCTCATTCTCTTTACATGGAGCAAAGAAGTTGAAACAGAGCTCTTAGCTTTCTCAGGGAAAAAAAAAAACCTATTCATTAGGCAGAGAAACTTTGTTTTTACTTACACATGGAAATAAAGAAGAGTCTATTCTAGATTTGCCTTGGTTCAATTTCCAAAGTCATAAATGTAGAAGCAATGCGGCATAAGGAACAAAAGCCAGCTCATTACACCCTTTGGATTTGGCTTTGATCCGCTAAGCAAAGGTCTGGCTTGGTTCTCTTCTCTGAGACTTGTATGTGCCCTTCCCCTCTTCTATAGTGTCGTCATCCCAGCCTCATTGACTCCATCATTCTGGAGTAGGAGTTCTCAAAATGTGGTCCAGAGACCCTCCTGAGACCCTTTCAGGAGGTCCATGAGGCCAAAACTATTTTAATAATAATGCCAATGCATTTTAATTTCTAATATCATAAGCATCAATAGTTATAACCCATATAAACAAAGGCTCTTTGGATGGGGTCTTTCATAATTTTTAAAAGTATAAAGGAGTACTGAAACTAAAAAGTTGGACAACAGCTGGCCTAGAGCAGAGGTGTCAAACTCACAGGCCTGTGGTCTGCAAAACTCCCAAGTTTGACCTGAACTAGATTAAGATATAATTAGGAAATATTTAACAAAATAAATTTAAAATGAAATATAGCGTAGATAATGTTAGCTTTAGTTTTCTAAGTCAATATGCAACCCACAGAGATCCATTTCTACTTCACTCTGATACCAGTAGTCTAGGAAATGGCTGGCATTCCAAAGGAAGTTTTCAACATGGTACAGCACACTGGGATTTCTTGGTTATAACAGGCTCTTCCATGCTTATGGGAAGCTAGGCAGTCTGTGGCACTGGGGACCATCCTGATGGTTTCTGTGATGGAGAACATAGTGGAGAAAGGTCTGTACTCAGACCATGTTGCCTCCCAAGTCTTAGTCCTAAAGCTTTCTGGTCTTCCTTGACCCTTGGCTAATAGAATTCCTCTCTTGGGAAAGACTTCATTGCACTGAACTTCTTTACTTTAGGAAAGATAAAAGCTTCCTCAGGGTGAGATCTCATAATTTTAACTTTCTCCCTCAGTTCATAAAAGTTCAACACAGACTTCTGTGATCAAGTAAGAGTTCTCCTGCCACATTATATATTCTTCTAGAATGGTCATGAACTTCTGAATGAACCTAGTTGTTTCAGTGTTTTGGTTCCTCTCCCCTTATATTTTAGAAAGTTTTCCAGCTGGGGTGTGTCAGTATCACCATATTGTTAACCCACATTTTTACATTCTGAACCCTTTTTTCCCCCGGAAGGGATTTTGGGTTGGAGGTGGGGCTGGGGGAAAAGGAGGGTTGTGCCATTTTTCTTTCATTTCCAAAGCCAATTACTATAATTCCTCCATGTTGTTTTAGTTGGAAAGGAGGGTGGGCTTTTTTTTTAACCGTGTCCCAAATATCCAATTTTAATAGACCTTGTAAAAGTGTTTCCCCTGTATTCATCAGTAAAAGAAAATGTATTTAAATGCAATTCAAGCTTTGAGCACTAATTTCCTTTCACTCCAAATGAAATAGTAAAGAGTTTTACAAGGGCAAAGAGAAGGTTGGTGGGTAGGTTATAGGCAGGAGAAGTGGTTGGTTGGGGGATGTTTTTAAGGAATGGGAGAGGGAGGAGGGTTGGGCTTTTTCTCAAACAGTTGGTTAATTGGATTTGCCATCTGCTCTGGAGAAACATCAAAGGGCTTGAAAGGAGAGAATTTGAGGCCTCTCTTTCCATCACTAGCAGTGATGGTGATGTCCTGCCTCATGACCAGCTACTCCATCTTCTATCTTCTCCTAGGACAGATTTTTTTTTTTTTACAATTATTGGTTTGGCTGGGAAGCAGAGCTAACACCTGCCTGGACTCCTTCTAGGCACAAAAATATGCAACTTTGGCCAGTGAGGCAGCTGGCCAGGAGTCTGCAAGCTGCATCTGATTCTGCTGAGAGTTACACCCCTTCTCCTCCTTTTGGAATGGGAAGAGACATCTTGGGCACCGTGGAGGTGTTAAGTGTCAATATTGACTCCTATTTTAAGATGCTCTCTTTTCTCAGAGCAGCCCATTGGTTCTTGTATCAACCTTTGGATCCCCACACCCATCCCCTAACCTTTTACACCTTAAAGACTTAAATGTTCTCTCTAAAAAGAACTGGAGTTTTTATGGGTTTATCAACCACCAGGCTACTATATTCATTTTCTAATGTTTGTTGTGTACCTAATCTGTTCCACTAATCAGCCTCTTTATTTTTTTTAACCAATACCCAATAGTTTTGACAGTTACAGGTTTATAGTATAATTTCAGATCTGGCACTGACAAACTCCTTCCTTCCCTTTTTTTTTTTTTCAATATTTCTCGAGATTCTTGACCTTTTTGTTTCTCCAGATGAATTTTGATTTTCTTTTTGTTTTAGCTCTACAGTGTAATCCTGTGGTGGTTTGATCAGTATAACACTGAATAAATAAATTAACTTAGATAGTATTGTTCTTTTTATTATATTGGCACAACCCAACCATGAGTAATTAATATCTTTCCAATTATCTAAGGCTGTCTTTTTTTTCTGTAAAGAGTATTTATGTTTATGTAGGTAAAGTCCCAAACATTTTGTACGTTCTGTAGTTATTTTGAATGGAATTTCTTTTTCTGTCTCTTCCTGCTAGGTAAGACATGTAGAGGTAGTCACTGGAGGAAGTGTAGTATTCCAGAAAGAAGACTATATTTGAAGTTAGAAGACCTGGGCTTAAATCTCAGTTCTGTGTGAACTTCTTTGTGTGAATTTAGCCCAGTCATTTCATTCTCCTGGGCCTCAGTTACCTCATCTAATCTGTAAAATGAAGGATTGAACAAGATGACCTCTGATGTCCATTATAACTCTAAGTCTACGATGCAATTAAGAAAACCTCTGGGCCTACCTTGGGATTAAGTATTTCAAAGGAAAATCATATTGAAAGATATTCACTTGTAAAACCTGAAATGGGGAAGAAAAAAATTAGATGTGGGCTTTTAAGCTTTGTGACATGTGTAGAACTCCAGTATAGAATTGCTTTAATAAAACTCATTGGATCTTAAGACTTTCTTCTGAACTGGGAATTCTTACTTTGTGGTTCTCATAAATGTAGATGATCCGTTTACTTATTAGGATCTGCACGTCTGACAGGAAATTGCTTTCATGGTTTTCACTACGGACGTTGCTTAATTTTGGAAACAATGAATATAATCACAACTATTCTCATGCCATTCTGTTGCCTTATTTCAAATTAAGAGATGATCCTGGATTCTTCAAGTCCTAGGCTAGGGAAGTGCAAGTTCTAACAGGCCCTAACAAGAAGGGGAGACTATGAGTAGGGAGGGGTCCAACAGCAGTCTTCATGTGTCTGTCATCTGAAGACCAGTCCAACTAAATTCAGAGAGCCGCATCACTGGGACAGGTGGTGACATTTTTGACCCCAGTAACTTATACAGCTGGTCCTGTAAGCTATGGAGGGATCATGATATGAGTCAGTGGGGAGAGGAGGGAAGGGTTATCAAAATAACTCTTGATAAAAATCACAGAAGCAGGTGATGAACTTGAGAGGTAGCATGAGGTTATAGATAGAGCTGACTTTAGAGTGAGGAAGACCTGTGTGCAAATTCTTATTTCACCATATATTGTCTGTGTGAACCTAGATGAGTCACTAGGTGGCACCATAGTGCATAGACCCAGAGTGCTGGGCCTGGAGACAAGAAGATCTGAATTCAAATCCTGCCCACATCTGCTAGCTGTGCAACCCTGAGCACATCACTTCACCTATGTTTGCCTCAGTTTACTCTTCTGTAAAATGGGAATCATTATAGCACCTACCTCACAAGGTTATTGTGAAAATCAAATGAAACAATATTTGAAAGCACTCAGCATCATTCCTGTCACATAATAGACACTATAATATGCTAGATAATGTTAGATAATTTTGTTATTGTTACTTATCCTTCAGTACCATCTCCCTTCTCCCCAAGAAAAGAACCCTCTAAAATTTTAGGACTTTTCTAATACCGCCTGATGCTATCACGTATATCTTTCATGTACATAGTTGTCTTAATGGTGTCCCCTCCATTAGACTGTGAGCTCCTTGAGAGCAGGGGCTATTTTCTGCCTTTCTTTGTATTCCCAGCTCCTGGCACATAGTAATTGCTTACTAACTAGCAAAAAGCTTACTAACTGACTGAATAGCTACAATTTGCAGATAAATTTCTAATCTGCATCATGGTAGAGGAAGTCTTCATACTGGGACTTCCCTACACTATTGTAATCAAAGGTCTGGACAAAAAATACAAGAAATGTTTTCTTTTCTTAAATTAACTTTTTTTTTTAACTAACGTTACATAAACTGCATTGTGTAGAAATTTTTAATGTAGCAATTTGATTTTTATTTTATTAGAATAGTTAGGAATGGTTGAGCTGTGATGTGTGCATTTTGTAGTTATTGTTTGTTCGTTGTTCATGAAGAGAATAATGCCATCACTTGCAAGTGAATTGGACTTAAGTTAGAGAATGCTCAAGGTCACCAGCCTCACTTTCTCCTCTGGAGCCATCTGAGTCCAGTCGCCAGATATAGATCAGGAAACCTGGAGATGGCCCTGGATGTAGTAGGAGACCATGGCTTCTTTAAGCTAAGGTCTTTCCCAGGTCTCAATTTGACTGAGGCAATGCACCTTTCAATGATTAAGACTGGGTAAGAAATGATGCAAAGAATGGTCTCTTTCACCTAGTTAAAAAAAATCAGTCTGGGAGAGGAAGACCCTTCAGGGTTCCTGGCCAAAACAGAAACGATTATTTACATTCACTCTGAGCAATCAGGGCCCAAACAAATGACCTAGTGGGCTTGGACTGGAACCTATTCTTGGCCAGTCAATGAGAGTTAGAGTGATTTGGGTTTGAGGCATGGTCCTTAAAAAAGAAATGTAGCTTGTAAACCCCAAAGTTTCTTGAGATGGTTTCAGGGATCCTTTGGGTTAAGCCACAGATAAGATAAATTCCTGACTTCATATGTGGACAGAGAGGAGGGGGGGAGTAAAGAGAAAGAAAGAGAAGAGGGGGAGGAGAGAAAAGGGAAGAGGAGAGTGGAGGAGGGGAGAGGATAGGAGAGGAAAAGGAAGGAAAAAAGGACAGAGCTGCATTGCCCAATTGGTCAGTTCTAGTTGGATTCCCAACGGGACAGCTTATACTATGTTGTTGAAGGGAATGCCCATGTGGATGATCTGTTGGAGCCCTGGGGTATAGGAGCTCTTTTAGTTAGGCAGGGTCACTTTGCCAAACAAAGGAAAAAGGAATGGCAGAGGATGAGATGGATAGATAGTGTCATGGAAACAACAAACAGGAACTTGGACAGACTTCAATAGATAATGAAGAGCAGAAGGCCTGGCATGCTATCTGTGGTCCATGGAGGCACAAAGAGTCAGACACGGCTGAAAAGTGTGTTTCACCAATAAAGACTTGTGTGCCTCATACCACGTCTGTGACTCCATGACTCATCAGCGATCACTTCAGATCTGGTGGTAGACCAGCCTCCGATGGGTTGTAACTCTACACATAACCAGGTAGTCCAGAGTTAGATTCCAGATGGCAAGTATTTTCAGCATCCTTGGATCTTTTTATGTGTGGTACGTATATTGTGGCCCACTGGAACCACAAATATTTAACTCTTGAAATTCCACCTTTTCTCTGTTAACATGCAGATTAATCACATAGATGCCCATTATATTTGTCTCTTAGTCCTTTGACTGCTAACTTCCTAGTTGTTTGGTTAACTGGTAACCACAAAATAAATAAAGGAATAATTGCAGTCTTCTGTAACTGAGGAAGCCGCTAAAAGGTGCAGTGAATAGAGTGCTAGGCCTGGAATCAGGAAGACTCGTCTTCCTGAGTTCAAATACAGCCTCAGACATTTGCTAGCCATGTGATCCTGGTCAAGTCACTTAACCCTGTTTGCCTGAGTTTTGTCATCTAGAAAATGAGCTGGAGGAGGAAATGGCAAACCACTCTAGTATCATTGCCAAGAAAACCCCAAATGAGGTCACAATGAGTCAGATAGGACGGAAAAAACTGAACAACAGCATTTAAAATGGGTACTTGGAGATATCTTTCCCATGCACAGTGGTGGGGGAGCACTTTACCTAGTCTAAAACATCATTTCATTTCCACTTAATATTATATTCGATGCAATTTATGTTTATTTCAAGTTGTCATGAATCACCTTTACCTGCCCTAGTCTATTGTCACATTGAGCTAAGTGACTGATAGGATAGACCATTGCTTTTGGTTGATTTGGTGAGTAAGAGTATTTGAAATCATGAGGTGGGTCTTCCTGTTATCTAAGGT
This sequence comes from Petaurus breviceps papuanus, assembly GCF_028583685.1. Classification (NCBI taxonomy): domain Eukaryota; kingdom Metazoa; phylum Chordata; class Mammalia; order Diprotodontia; family Petauridae; genus Petaurus; species Petaurus breviceps. The sequence continues at coordinate 19,516,317 of NW_027185712.1, forward strand.
CTTGCATGTTAACATTTATAAACATTAAAGAAGGTTGGCTACATGGTGTTATTGTGCAAAGATACTAGAGGACTTTTCCATTTCCTTCTCCAGTTGGGTTTACAGATGAGGAAACCAAGGCAAACAGGGTTAAGTGACTTGCCCAGGATCACACAGCTAGGAAATGTCTGAGGCTGTATTTGAACTCAAGGAAGATGAGTCTTCCTGACTTCTGTTATCCACTGCGCCCCCTAAGATCCTTGAATAAAGATCAACTAGGAGGCAGTTTGGAGAAGTGGAATGATTTCCTCACTTGAAGTCAGGAGTACCAGTGTACAAATTCCACCTGTGATACTAACTAGCTGTGAGACCTTGGGTAAGTCATTTATTCTCTCTTGAGTCTTAGTTTCTTCCTCTGTACAATGGAGAAAATAGTATCATTTACCTTACAGGACTGTTGTGAAGGTGAAATGACATGACATCTGGGAAATACTTTAGCAACCTCAAAGTGTCATATAAATGTCAGCTCTTATCTTGTCCAATCTTCTTCATTTACAGATGAGGAAACTGAGGCCCAGTGAGGCTACTAGGCTTGCCTAAAGTCATCTTCCAAATAAGAAGCTAGTCTATAAAATGGGGAAAATAAGAATACCTGCAATAATGTATGTAAAGTAGCAAGCCTCAAAGTTCTATGTACATATTAGCTGTTATCATTAGGTGGTTTTTATTTTATAGCTGTTTAAAATGAGTCCATCCAAGCTTGAATGATTTTCTTAAGATCCCTGCTATCACTAGTGGTGGAAACGAAAAGTTGCACACATGCCAACTCACTTGTAGTTATTCCCTTCATTCATATTCCCTGTCTTTATGAGGTTGCTAACAAAGGTGCTTCCATTGAAGGCTCCTTCCATCAGAAACCCTGCGTTCTGTACAGTGCTTCCTCCATGTCTATCTTGACACAAAAAGGAATGGATTAAGAAAAGGAAGGCATTATGACAGCACATAAGGAGAGTTAAAGAACTTGTCTGAATTACTTGGGAGAATAAAGAGAATTACTGGTAGCAAATACAGAGCTGAGTTACAAATCTTATCTCTCTTCCCACTTTGTGAAGCATTAAGGGAAAAGCATTATTTTCTTCAGGTCCCAGGAAAAGTGGAAACCACTAACGTTTTTGGAATTTAAAGGCAAACAATTACCCAGCCACTCTCTCAGATTAAGAGATTATTGTTAAGTGAAAAGAAATGCTTTAATTAAAGTTTTAGAGATAAAATTTAGTCCACTGGCTACCAGATAATCAATTGGCAGGTATTTAGTAAGAACCCACTATGACTGCTGAGCAGTCACATGCATGTGTGTGCATATGTATGTGTATGTGTATGCATATATACATGGAGTTTTCTGAAAATGTGCAGGTCTTTGCCTAGTGTCTATCCCAATGCCTTATACGTAGTAGGTGTGTAATCCATTTTTGCTGAATTGACATTCAGGTATTATTGAATTAAATTTGCACTCAGCAGTTTTGGAAAGGTTTTCAGTGGTTATAGTCCACAGGTTCTTATCCTTTCTTTTATTATAGACCCCTTTGGCAGCCTAGTGAATATCATGGACCCCTTCTCAGTACAAAATTTTTTAATTCACAAAATAAAATACCTAAGACTACAAAGGAAACTAAATATATTGAACTATATTATCAGATTTTTTTTTAAATGAGCTCATGTACCCCACATTAAGAACCCCTGATTTAAGGTAGGCATACTACCCTCCTATTTTGCTGAGAAATGCTAAGTAAGATTAATCCTAAATCTAAGGAATAAGATTGATGTTCATAGGAAATGTAGGGGTAGATAACAGATCCAGTGATGATCCACGAGACCTTCACATGCTGACTAGAATTTGAGCAGCCCCTCTGACTGTGATATGATTGGTGTGCTAATGCAATCAAATAAAAAAGAAAAAGAAGGGGACAAATGATTGTTTTCCCCTTACAGATGATTAAAGAATAATACGTTTCAGATTCTTTGTCTTATTTTATCTATACAGCCTTGTGAGGGAAGCAGCACATATTATTATTATATCCTTTTACAGGTGAGGAAACTGAGGCAGAAGATTAAACATCTTGCCCAGGTCTATGACTCTCAGGGGACAGACACAAGATTGAAATTCAGCTCTCCTAGTTTAGCATTTTCTACTGCCTCCTAGTGTTTCCTGTAGTTTTGCTAACTCTTGTCTACATATCCTCTGGCAGTGAATGTGGGTGACCCAAAGGGCAATAGTATCCCAAGAGGTACCTGATGGATGCAGGTAGGTTGCAGTGTGTTTCCAGTAATGACCTACATCACTAGAGATACTGCAAAAGAACTGGCTTGAGGTCTGTCACTGAGGAAATGCATCCTTGAAAAAGGACATAGGCTGGATTATGTGGCGAGATCAGGATAGACAACCTGCAGATACTGATGCCCACTGGATGTGGAAAGGTAACCCATTAGGTCCTTTCCAGCTCTATTACTGACCTATACAACTGAGTTAGTACTTGGGTACAGCTTCTGTGGATGTTTATGGACAAGAACCAGAGGCACACAGGACAAGGAAAGGAGTTTGGGTGGGTCACAGTCTGCACCAAGGAAAAGAATGTCTCACATTGAAGAGATCACAGATCTAGTTGAAGCAATGAACTGGGAGTAATGAATGCAGGAAAGCTAATTCTATCATACCTTCCCTGCCCCTTTGGACTCTATATTCTAAGAAGTGGCCATGATGTGTTAGCATTTGGCATATGGCTTTGACCCTGTATGATGAAGCTACTTTGTACTTCATATTATATTTGGAAACCAAGCATAGTCCTGGATGCTGAGTGCCTATTATTCATCTCTCCTGTTGCTAGAGAAGAGCTTCTTCTTCTCCTCCTCAGTTAATTATAATAATGTGAACCATCCATCTCCTTTTTACAGCTTTCATGGCTTGGATCCATGCTTCAAAAGCATTTAGCAAGCACCTAGTTAGAGAACAGGACGGTGCTAGGAGCTGTTTCCTTGGATCAGCAGCTAGACAGGCTGGCTGGACAACATGTGCTTGGGTCTGTCCATTAATGCAAAGGGACTTCAGCAGGAGCTTGGGTAGCTAAAGCAATTTCTATGTCAAAGAATCCTGCCTGCTCCTTTCTTTAAGGCCACACTCACTAATCACTTAATTTCTAACCTGAGTTGAGAGACATTCCATCAATCCACTAGAGACATTTTCCGCAGCATAATAAATGATCCGCTTTTGGCTAAGTCCCATGGTGAGGCTCTAAAAAATTTAAATGTAGCATTGGCTTTGGTTTGGGCCATCTCCTTGGGATGCTAATTCTTAGCATTAAGAACCTGAATGTAATTAGACATAATGCTTTTCAGAAACCCAGCTCTCCCCTCAAAGTGAATTACATCAACTGCTCTCGTTTATGTGAGCCCTCATCTTCTTTCATGTCTGGGGAGTATTTGGCAAGGCACCGAGCTGGCAGGCTTTTATGCCAACATTAAACAAATTGGGTCTGTTAGATCCTGTTTGTTATGCTGTAGTTTGAATTTATTTATAATGATAGCCAGCTCTTGGCAGTCTGAAGTAGGGGGATTTATTTTCCTTTTGTTCTACACAGTGTCTTCCCAAGGAAATTGCAACTAGTTGTGAGCTATGAAGTCAGGGGGAGCTAGCTCCTAGCAGAGAATATTTTAACATGAAACAATTCAAATTGGGGATTATGTTTATGTGATAGTTAAAATGTCAGGGCTGTTTTGAGTTTACTGCTGATGATGTGGTTGGGTTGTATTTGTAGCTTACAACTGAGTTAAGAATAATAACTAACGGGAGCCATCACACTCCTTCAGGACTCACAGGATAAGGACTAAACTGGAGAGAGCTTTCTACCCAAGGGGTTCTGCCAGCAATGGGTAACCCCTCCTCCTTTTTCCATTTTCATACCATTTGTAAGCATTGGAAGCCAAGTGTTAAGTTAAATGTATACCCAGGATTGTATGGTATGTAGTACCCCCTAAAGGGAAGGAGATTTAGTTACTGAGTTTTCTCTCCTTTCAATTCACTTTCATTTTAATTGGGAAAGCAATTGAAAATAATTTGAGGTGTTAACACTCTCATTTGCCCTTTGACAAGGTATTCTTTTATCTTAATAGGATCTGCACCCCTGGATGAGCTCTGCCTTTTGTGGATGCACTTAGACCCTTCCTGTCAGTTCTCTTTTCTCATGGGTTCCCAGCATTCTGTTCTTAGCTTTCAGGTCCCATTTTCAGGCTAGGACTTGCCACACCATCCAGGAGGAGAAGGGAGCTAAGACTATCCCGATTTATTTTCCAATTCAGAGAGCCCTGATGCTTCTCCAATAATCCCATGTGTGATTCATTATGTGCTTTTTGGTTCCTTTGTTGTATGCCTACTCATTTCTAATCCTTAGTAGAGGCTTCTGGGCACAGAAATGCCAGGCCCGAACTGGAGCCCTAGCAAATGGTGACTTGAAATGCTCCTCAAACAGTTCTTCGTGCCTGACTCTGGGGAATGTGATCTGGTGGATGACAGGGAGGGATGTTCAAGCGGCACCAGGATTCTGTGTGCCTGCTTTTGATCATTTGTTGGCTTTGGGACCGTAAAGCAAGATGGACATGAAACTGTTCTGTGACTCCCTCTTCCTTTGCCTGGCCCCCTCCCAACTTGGAAATAGGATTTCACCTATACCTTCTGCTCTGTGGTGAGAAAAGTACTTAAAGATTCTCATGCATTGAAAAGTTATGGATTTTTAAAACATGAGGTTGAGAACTGCTGGAGAACTTAGAAGATGATCTAATCCATTTTTTTCTCATTTGACAAATGTGGAAACTAAGGCCCAGAGAAAGGAAATGTCTGGTTCCCCTGTGGCCCAGCTATTTCACAACAGATAAAATGAACAGTAAGTGTTTTGCATTAAGTTAGCTAATTCTCCATTCTGAATGGAATGATTTCATTATTCTTAAAATAACCCCAGATGTGAAGGGAGGGGATCATTCATTAGAAAAGAAGCTCCATGAGGGCAAGAATGCTTTAGTTTTTTTTTTCTTTTTCTCTCTGTTTCTAGCACAGTGCCTGCCAAATGATAAATAATTATAAAATTTGAGTTTGAATTCTGCAAATGGGCTGCCAGAATGCAAATGGAAGACTAACATCATGACCCCTTTTCTCTCTGGTGATACCACTGCATGATTGTTTGGCGAGGTCCTCATTTAGCGTGGCCTGCATATGAGAAAGAGCTGAGTCAGAGCAGCCTGGTCTCTGGTGGACACAGTCTTTTATCAAATCAGGCTCAGATGATTGGAAGTGCCAGTGGGTAGAGAACTTGTTAATTGTCACAGATGATGATGCCTTGTGGAGTTTCCTGAGCTTGAAGGGCTCTTTGTTGTTCCCAGCAGGACTACTTGTTCTTGTTGAAGTTATTGTAGGAGGGGATGAAACAGGAGGAAAATAGAGAAAGAAAGACTATCTTTTAGATACTAATAACAAATAATTCTTGTCTACTTCAGATTTTTCTCTGGTCATGGGACTGTAACATGAGAAGTGTGATAGAACTAAGATTATTACTTATCAATGTATTTGATATCAACAACCTGGAAAAAACTTCCAAACTCTTCTTGAGTTTGGATTCCAGATGTTTTGTGTGTGTGTGTGTATGTGTGTGTGTGTGTGTGTGTGTGTGTGTATGCAGTCAGTCCTCAACATTCATACATTTGACCTTCATGACTTCAGGAATTCACATGATTTTATTACTAATCTCATTTTCACTTTTGGGTTATCAACCACACACTTCCTGAACTGTGCACAATAGAGAAAAAATGAGAGGCAAGATGTGTCAAGTTTTTAGAGCAGCTGGTATCCTACTAAGTGCTTCACTCTTGTAAAAAACTCACCTTGAATTCATTGCATATTTTCATTATTTGCCTTTAAGACCCAAGTTTTATGTTGCCCCTGAAGTGTATTGCAAGTCGTTTGGGCTCTAAGTCCAAGTGTGCAAAGTTAGTGAAGTGGCTTAGTGAGAAAATAAAAATGTTAGGGAAACTTCGGTCTGGAATGTCTGCAGTGGTTGTCTACCAAGAGACCCTTTAAGAATCTAGAATGGTTGGGGTGACTCAGTGAATAGAGCACCGGCCCTGGAGTCAGGAAGACCTGAGTTCAAATGCGGCCTCAGACACTTAACACAAAACTAGCCATATGATCTTGAGCAAGTCACTTAACCCCAATTGCCCTACCTTCCCTCCTCCAAAAAGCAAAAAAAAAAAAAAATAGAATCTAGAATGTTACACAAAATAGCCATCACTGATCGATTATTGCAAGCTAGTGTAGTGCATCCTTCTTGATCTCTGATGCTATCCACCAGCTGTGAAGGCCAGTGTTTGGAGGTCATGTCAAGACTTTGCCAGCCTCCAAATCTTCTGACAGAGCAACTAAAGTCCCAGCAATCTCTCACTTGATTTTTAGAGGGAAGGCAAGGTAGAGAGGTTTACAGCACTATGTAATATAATGCCCTCATATCACTGTCTAACACAGTGGAAAGTATGATTCGGGTCCTTAAATGTTTTCATTTTAAGAATTTTGTTTGCTATACAGTATTTATGGTGCTATAGATTTCATATGTTATGAAAAATGAATATTGTCTGAAATAATTTTTTTAATTGAGCATAAAAGGTCACAGAATTCTCAGAAATTACTGTGAGGAAAAAATATTTTGCATGTTTCCAATTTTATTTTGTGTGCTGCATTTTATGGGTTATTTCCTGATTACTGTGTTAGGAAAATAGCATATTTACCAGAATTAATGTTTTATAACAAAGAATTTTTTGCAGAAAGTATATTTTCAACATTCTCTAGTGAAAGATTACAATTTTTGCTGGCCGTGGGAACCTAACCCCCTATTTCCTATAGGTTCAATGTATCAGTATTTGTGCTTTTTTCTTTTGCTCTATTTTGTAGTAACCACCTCATGAAAGTGGAGGATTGAAAATATGTATGTGTATATATATGTATATATATACAGAGATACATACATATATACACACACATATACAATCCTCAACTTATATATCTCTATATACATACATACATACACACATTTTATAAATATAGATATATATGTATGTGTGTATGCATGTATGCATAGATACATATGTGTGTAGTATTTATAAAATTGGTCTCAAAACACCTTATCCTCTTCCAATTCAATCCAAGATTGAATACCCATTACCTAAATGGGTAAATTACTTCCATAGATATTGAGCATACAAAGACAAAATGCAAAACAGTTCTTGCCTTCAAGGAGCTTACATTCTTGAAGGATACAACATATAAAACAGATAAGTATATACATGATAAGTTTAGAAAGAAGGCAAAAGCGCTAAAAACAAAGGTAATCAGGAATACTTCCACTGGAGATGGCACATTGACTGTGCCTTTAAAGGAAGTTAGAGATTCTAAGAGTCAGAAGTTAGGAAGGAGAGAATTCCAAGCATGGGGAATGCCTGGAAAGTCATGGAGACAGGAAATGGAATTTGTGTTGGGAAACAGGACCGCTCAGCATGGCGTGCCCCCACATCAGAGAAGGTGCTGTGCTCTATGAGTAGAGCAGAATTGCAATCGCTCAAAAGAAACGTGAGATATGCACATTTAGAGCATCCACCCCAAATGTTCACGTGGACGATTTGTGCCCATCCTGTGGCAGAGCATTCCAAACTTGCATTGGTCTGATCAGTCGCAGTTCGGACATATTGTGACTTAACTCTAGCACAGTGATGTCATTTTGGTCCTCTTTGAGAACAAACAACAACCAGCCCACCATTTTTAGTGATGTTATTATTATTATGGATCATTCCAAGCTGTAGATATTTAGAAAGTTAACTTGAAATTCAGAAAATGGTTAAAATGCTATTTCGTATATGCCTTAATGTAAAAATTAAGCATACTGTATTTTCAAGTGCTTTCATCTTTATTGAGAACAATGAAACTTTCAAAGGCAAAGAGGACAAGTGCTCCCCACGATGGAACTGCTCCTCCATGAAGAGTTTATTTATATTTAACAAGTCAAAGGGATCTCTTGTTTGGCTTCCCACATTATTACTTAACTGAAAGGACTGTTTCCAAAGTCATCAATGGTCTCTTAATGGCCTTTTCTCAGCTTTCACCCATCTTGATGAAGATGGATGTCTCTGCAGCATTTGACCACCCTCACCTCTTGGGGATACTCTAGTTTTACTTGTGGTTAGTTCTGCCTTTACTAATGCAAAGTAATTTCAGGAGGAAGAAGCCATTAATAATCAGAAGCATCAGGAGGTCCTAGGATAGGAAGTGGCATCTCAGCTGTTTCTTGGAGGAAGTTAGGGATTCTCAGAGGTGAAAGTGAGGAGACCTGTTACCTTTTCTTTTAAACTCTATTTCTTCCTTCTTTTTCACAAGCACTGTTTCTTCAGAGTACCTGATATAAATCCAAATATACTTTTTTGTTGTTGAGTTGTTGCAGTCATGCCTAACTCTTTGTGACCTCATTTGGGGTTTTCTTAGCAAAGATACTGGGGTGATTTGCTGTTTCCTTCTCCAGCTCATTTTATAGATGAGGAACTGGGACAATTTCGGTTAAATGACTTGCCCAGGGTCATACAGCTAATAAATATCTAAGACTGGATTTGAACTCATGAAGATGAGTCTTCCTGATTTCAAGCCCAATGCTTGAAATCTACTGTTGCTGCCTTTTACGTACTTTACATTTTCATAAAGAAACTTGATTTATTGTGTTTTCATTCTTGGAAGAAGATTTCTATCTTTTTCATCTGCAAAATGATTTACTTTTTTCTCTTCTTCATCATCTACTCCCACCTACTTATCCTCTCCTTCCTCTTCTCCTTCTTGATATTCTCTCCTCTCCAGGTCCCTCCATAAAATATCAGCAATATTAAACTGTAATATCTTGAGCCATTTGTAATTGAAAAGGTGTTATTTGGGCCATCTAGCCCTAAGTCTCAAATATCTGCAAGATGCCTTAAAGCAATGCTTTAATTTGGTTTGGGTAATCTCCAACTTCAAAAATGTAAATTGTAATGGAATTTCCAATTCATAGGGATTAATTAGATTTTACTTTAATCAAATTTTGAGTTGTATAACCATATGACAGGCTATTGAAAATAACCCACCAAGTATAAATGCATCATGTCCTGAATTTCTTCATCTAGTTTTAAGATTTAAATTGCAGGGGTAGGGATTCGATTTATGCCCATTAGTACTCAATTACAGTTTTAGGTGATGTATTATAAAGTAGAAACACTGAAGAGGTATATTAGCAATTAAAATAGTTCTCATTTAGTACCCAACCCCGGGGTCGAATCGTGACTTTACTACTTACTGGTTTTATGATTTGGGGCAGGTCACTGCCCCATCCTGGGACTCAACTTCTCTGTCTGTAAATGAAGGCATTTCCCTTTTCCAGACTGATTCCACATTACTCGCCCTCCAGAACTCTCTATTCCAGTTGAACTGGTCTACAGGGTGTTCCCTGTACACAGTCTTATCTCTTGCATGCTTCCCAGGCTTATCTCTCTTTACTGGGATATTTTGTCTCCTCATCTTCTCTTCTTGAAACCTCTAACTCCCTCCAAACCTCTCAGCATACCGGTCACCCTGTACCCTGAGTTCTTTCCTGATTTCCCAGGCTGCTAGTCACCCCTCTCCCCAATTGTGTTTTTCAGTCATTTTCAGTCAGGTCCAACTCTTTGTGACCCTATTTGGGGTTTTCTGGGCAAAGATACTAGAGTGGTTTGCCATTTCTTTCTCCAGCTCATTTTGCAAATGAGGAAACTGAGGCAAACAGGATTAAGTGACTTGCCCAGGGCCATAGTAAGTGTCTGAGATTGAATTTGAATTCAGGAAGATAAATCTTCCTTATTCCAGGCCTGGGACTATACCCATGGAGCCACTTAGCTGCCTTTCCTCTATTACTTTGATTTAAGTTGTGTGTCTTTTGTATGTATCTATCCCTGTGCATGTTGTTTCCTGCCAACAGAATATAAGATCCTTACAGGCAGGGACTGTTTCATTTTTCATCTTTGAATCTCTAGCACAGGCCTGCACAACTTGGCAGAAGGTAGGGGCCAAAATTAAAATAGGCTAAACTTCTTCGGGCTGCAGATAGGTTAGACTAGAGACAGACTGACAATGGTTGGTTGCCTCAGGTCATGTGACACACAGGAGAGTGCCCAGTGGCACCCCTACATTTTTCAGGCCACCCCAAATTCTTTGCTGGGTGGCAAGCGACCCCGGGCAGTATGTTGTGCAGGCCTGCTCTAGCACCTAATGTAACACCCAGTCCCTAATATGTGAATCATTTAATTATGATTATTGAATTTAATTATGTTGAATTGACTAAAGCACCTTGTATCTTTACATCCTACAATAATGATGATGATAGCTGGTACTTACATGATGCTTCCTTATTTATTGTATTTATCCTTTTGTTTCATTTAATATTATCTCTTTGAGCCTTACACCAACCCGGTGAGGTAGGGACTACTGGTGGATCTTATAAATATACGCACAACGAGATGTCACTTGCCTTCATCTCTTCCTTTGTCTTCCTGTTGTTACTACCCTGATTCAAGCCTTCATGACTGACAGCTCAACTAACCTGTCCTTTCTGTCCCACATGGTGTTGCTAGATTAATCTTCCTAAAACAATGCCTGTTCATTTCATGAGCTCAGACAAGTCATTTCCCTTCCAGACATCTCTTTTTTCATCTTTTAAAATAATGGGGTTCGACTAGATAATCTTAAAAGTTCCTTTTCAGCTCCAGAGCTTTGGGTCATTCTTCAGCTCAAAAATCATCAATGACTCCCTATTGTCCACATGACACAGTTCCAACTCCTTAGCCTTGCATTCAAGGATCTCTTTAATTTGACTGCCACTCCCCCTACCTTCTGCCATCCCCGACTTTATCCCTTAATAAAAATAAGATAATTGGAGCAGCGGGGTGACATAGTAGATAAAGCACCAAACTGGAGTCAGGAAGACCAAAGGTCGAATCTGGCCTCAGACACTTACTAGCTGTGTGATCCTGGGCAAGTCACTTAACCTTGTTTGCCTCAGGTTCTTCATCTGTAAAATGGGGACAATAATATCACCCACCTCCCAGTGAAGATCAATTAGACTAATCATTCTAAAGTACTTGGCACAGTGCTTGGTGCATAGTCAGCACTACATAAATGAGAGCTATTATTATATTAATACTACTCTCCTGTATGAACTGACTATTTCAGCCAAGCTGGTTTATTTATCATCCCTCACAACAGTCTAGAATATCCTTCCCCTCATGCTGTAACTCACACCCTTCCTTCCTTTGGAATGTTGCCCTCTCTCTTTATCCAAATCCAGACCATCTTTCCAGGTTCACCTTTCATTTCTCCTCCTCCCCTCAGGCTTCTCTGATCACTGTAGCCTACAGTGATTTTTGCCTTCCCTGAATTCCTAGCCTTCATCATTTGGCAATTACTCCTTTCCTGCCTGCAACATAACCTCCCTTGGTTTCCTCACATGTAAAATTAGGAGAGTGGACTAGATAATCCTTATGTCCCTTCTGACTCTAAAGCCTATGTTCTCTTTTATGTTTATCACTATTTGACTTTACAACCATGTATTTCTTAGAGTTTGAACTCTTTGAAGAGTTTGAAGAGTGTATGTATCTTCAGCTTTTTATTGGTCCCAAAGGAAAGTTGAACCTAGTAGGTGCTCAATAAAAATGTACTTATTTTATTTGGATTTGATTGCAGGTTTGGCCTATCAGTTATAAATCCATTTTTGAAATATTTTCCCGTAAGGTTTGCAGATGGGCATCTGAACCTGAAAGAGAACACTATGTTCCTTTCAAGAAAAAACCATAAGTCAAACAAGACAACACAAGTGAAATTTCAATGTATTTCCTAGAAAATTGGCTCAGGCAAGAAGTAAATTTCCCCATATGTTAGAGATAAAAACCAGTTCTGTCCCATGTACCATTTATTTGAATAAATTTAGAGTCATCATGTTTTGGCTTTGGTATTGTATTTTGATAGGCTAAGACTAACTTCTCTAGCCCATTTGAAAAAAAATATAGGTTTTGGGGGGGCGGAGTCAAGATGGCAGAGTAGAAGCAGGACCTTCGAGCAGCTCTGGCTTCCACCTTCCCTGATCAATGTAAAAAGGGGACTCTGAACAAACTTTGGAGCTGCAGAACCCACAAAATGACACAGAGAAGCTAACCTCCCGCTGAGGACAGCCTGGCAGGCTGGCAGGAATCAGCCAGTGCAGCACTCTAGGAGCTGAGCCCAGGCCTGCCTGAGCCAGAGGTTTTAGCCCCAGGGCAGGCCTGACCAGCCCCCGGCCAGATGGACTCCAGATCAGCAGCAGCTGTGTCCATTTCCAGATTTATCAACACACAGATGCGAAGGACAAAGTGAAAGGTCAGTGCAATCTGGATTTTGGGACCCAGTAAGTGGGAGAGCATAGGCTTTTGCCCCCAGGGTGAGAAGCCTCTGAGACACCAGCACAGCCAGCCAGCCCCACGTGACAGCTTCAGCTCCTGGCCTGCAGAGTGTAGGGAGACCAAGCAACCAGCCTGAGGGGTAATCGCTCTTGCTTTAACCTGCTTGGATCTGGATTGTAGTCTAGGGTGGAAGTCCTGGGGTGTGTGTCCAGCTTGCCAGAGTGTGTGGAATCCTCAGATAGGGCACCCATCTAATATCTCCAGCAGCTGAGAAAACCCCAGTGTTTGGGATGAAAGCTTCCCTGTCTGGTGGCAGTCCTACTGTGGCAAAAAGCCCAGGGGGCAAGTGACTCAGGGGCAATGTGACCAGGCAAAGGAAACAAAGAAGACAGAAGATTCCAACATTAGACTCCTATTTTGGGGACAAAAAGGAGCAAAGCATGGAACAGGAGGAAGACAGTGAAGTCAGAACTCCTGCACCAAAAGCTTCAAAGGAAAATACGAGCTGGTTACAAGCCATTAGAGGACCTTAAGAAGCAGATAAGAGAAGTGGAGGAAAAATCAGGAAGAGAAATGAGAACGATGCAAGAAAATTATGAAATGAGAGTCAACAGCCTGATTGAGGAAAATAACACCTTAAAAAACAGACTGACTGAAATGGCAAAGGAGACTCAAAAAGGCAATGAGGAGAAGAATGCCTTAAAAAGCCCAATTTGGCAGATAGAAAAAGAATCTCAAAAGCTCACTGAGGAGAATCATTGCTTCAGAATTAAATTGGAGCAAATGGAAGCTAATGACTTTGTGAGAAATCAAGATGCTGTTAAACAAATCCAAACAAATGAAAGAATAAAAGGCAATGTGAAATATCTCATGGGAAAAACCACTGAACTGGAAAATAGAGCCAAGAGAGATAATTTAAAAATTATTGGACTACCTGAAAGCCATGATCAAAGTAAGAGCCTAGAAATCATCCTCCAGGAAGTTCTCAAAAAAAAAACCTGCCCTGATATTTTAGAACCAGAGGGCAAAATAGAGGTTGAAAGAATCCACCAATCACCTCCTGAAAAAGATCCCAAAAAGAAAACTCCTAGGAATATTATAGCCAAGTTCTGGAATTCCCAGATTAAGGAGAGAATATTACAAACAGCCAAGAAGAAACAATTTGAATATTGTGGAAACACAATCAGGATAACCCAGGATCTGGCAGCTTCTACACTGAGGGATCGAAGGGCTTGCAATATGATATTCCAGAGGTCAAAGGAGCTGGGATTAAAACCAAGAATCACCTACCCAGCAAAACTGAGTATCATGTTTTGGGGAAAATATGATCATTCAATGGAATAGAGGACTTTCAAGCATTCTTGATGAAAAAACTAGAGTTGAATAGAAAATTTGACATTCAGATACAAGAAGCAAGAGAAGCATGAGAAGGTAAACAGGGAAAAGAAATCATAAGGAACTTATCAAAGTTGGACTATTAACATTCCTACATGGAAAAACAATAATTGTAACTTATGAAACTTTTCTCAGTATGAAAATAGTTGAAGGGAATAGAAATATATATATATATATATATTTCTATATATATATATGAGGGTATATGGGCATATGAATACATATGTGAATGTGTGTATATATGTTTACAGGTATACATAGATAGAGGGCACAGTACCAATTTAACAGGAAGGGATGATACTTTAAAGGTGAAATTAAGAGGTGAGAGAGCAATATAATGAGAGGAGATAGGGAGAGACAGAATGGGGTAAACTATCTCATATAGAAGAGGCAAGGGAAAATGGTTACAATAGAGGGGAAGAATAGGAAGGCAAAAGGGAATGGGTCAACCTTATTCCCATTGAATTTGGCTTGGGAAGGGAATTAAATAGGGTATCTTATCCTACAGGAGAGTAGGGGGGAAGATGAGAGGAGGGATGATGGAAGGGAGGGAAGGCTGGTGGGGGAGGGAAGTTGGAAGCACCCACTTTTGAAAAGGGATGGGATCAAAGTAGAGAATAGAACAAGTGGGAGGTGGGATAGGAGGGAGGGAAATATAGTCAGTCTTTTACAATATATCTACTATGTTATTGTTTTGCATTAGCCACACATGTACAACCTATACTGAACTGCTTATCTTCCCAGTAAGGGTGGGTGACAAGGGAGGAAGGGAATGCATCTGGAATTCAAAGTATTAAAATCAAATGTTTAAATATATATATAAAAATAAAGTATTGTTTGAGCAGAGTTTTGAAAGATGTATGGGATCCAAAAGGCATAGATGAGGAGGGATGCATCTCAGATATGGGAGATGCAGCCAGGCCAAAGGCTTTCTGTGAGGAAGAGCAACAACCCAATAGAACACAAGACAACAGGTGCACATTACAACCTCTGTTGCCATTCCTAGGGGCATTGTGGGAGCAGGGCTGGGGACAGCAGACCTATGAGGATGCAGAGAGGGAATAGAAATGGCATAAGCACATCTTGGTCCTGAGGTGTCCTGAGCAAATCACTTGACCTCTTCAGGTCTCAGTTTCCTCATCTGTAAACTGGAAATAAGAATACTTGCATATCTAATACTTATGGGAGGGAGAATGGAATAGCAGTTAGCAGACTAGCCTTGGAGACCCAAAGACTTGGTCTTAGGTCCTGATTCTGACACATACCAGCTGAAAAACTGAAGACAACTTATGCAACCTCTCAGTGCCTCCAGACCACTTGCTAAAACCATAAGTTATGAAAGAATTGCTGATCTGCATCTTGCCTGAACTTCCAGGTCCCAGCAGGATCAACAAAAAAAGGCACCTATTTCACAAAGTCGTGGTAATGAAAAAGCATTATGAAAAGCTTAAGCCCTATTTACAGGTGAGCTAGGGTTTGGACAAGCAGTTGGAATAATGTAATAAGTAGGGGATGGGGAGTCAGGAGGCTTGGGTTCATATTCTACCTGTCATTTAATAGCTGTGTGGCCTTGGGTGAGTTACTTTGCTTCTCTGGCTCCAGTTTCCTCATTTGCAAAACGGGGACAATTACATGTGTATACCTACCCCATGAGATTACTGCAATATCCAAACCCTGTCTGAGTGCTTTTCTTTTCTTATGCTTTCAGTACATACTATGAATCAAAGAATAAAATCTGTTTTAACATGGAAAAAAAATAGCTGCAAATACATACACTATGCATAGTGTTTAAAGGGCTTCAAATTTTCTTTGGATGTGAGAAGTTATACTGTGATTAGTTTGAGGATAATTTGGACAAGGAAAGAGTTTTAGTTAAAGTTCTATTAATGGTTTGGAGAGGACAGATGGAAGGAAGAAAGGAGGGAGGGAGGAATAAAGGAACAAAGATGGAAGAGGAAGGAAAGAAGGAACAAACAAATGAAGGAATTAAGAAGGAAAGAAGAGGATGGAAGGAGGGAAGGAAAAAGGAAGGAATGAAGGAGGAAGAAAGAGGAAGGGAAGGAAGAGAGGGAAGAACAGAGGAAGAGAGGGAGGAGGGAAGGAAGGAAGAAGGAAGGGAGGAACAAAGGAAGGAAGAAAACACTGTTAATCACCTGCCACTTGCCAAACACTGTGCTAAGTGTTTCATTCGATCCTCACAGCAACCCTGAGAAGTATATGCTACTATTATTCCCACTTAACAGTTGAAGAAACTGAAGAAGTCTGATTGACTTGCCCAAGGTCACACAGCTAGTAAATGAGATCATATTTAAACTCAGGTCTTCCTCTCTACAGCCCAGGACTTAGCTGCCCATAGGATAGATTGGAGTTAATTTTGGAGGGCAGACTTCTGCCTAATTAAATAAATAATGCTTAAAAAAAAACCTCTAGCTTTCATAAATATTAATAGTTAGCTCTCTGAAAATTTGGGGGTTTTGTTGTTTTTTTAAAGTGGGCTCTGCCATGCTTCCTCATCATTAGAATAATCCATGTCCAAAAAGGCTATCCAAATTGACAGTAGTATAAGGGAAAGAGCCCTGGATTTGGATTCAAACCCTGCCTCTTACACTTCCTACCCGTCCAACCTTGGGCTAGTCAGTTAATGTCTCCTGGCTTCCACTTCCTCATTTGTAAGATGAGGGAACTGGATAAGACAGTCTCTAAGTTTACTTCTATTTTTAAATGACTCTGCATTTGGACTACAGCCAAGACAAGCTGAAAGAGAAGAGGAGAAGGGCGAGGGAAGAAGGTGAAGAGTTGAACAATCAGATCTAATTCCCGTGGTTCTGAATCACTTTCTTTCTGACTTTCATGATGTCTTTTCTGTTAGCTTTGAACACAATTTTCATTCTATTGTGTGTGCACGCTTAAGTTCATAATTTTAATAGCATTCTATTGTAATACAGATCAAATAAACCTAAACAATTACAACCTACAAAAATCCTAATTGTGTTTAATTTGTGGTTTATGATAGTCATTGACATAGTTGACGCATTCCTGAATCACTCACTGCACTTTTGTGACAGCCACTTGCTATTTCTCATGTTTTAGCCTTGTAGACTAGAAGCATCTTAAAAGCAGATACTTTGGTTTCTACTTATTTTTTCCCTCTTTCCCAGACACTTCATCCCCCAAAGCACCTGATACTATGACTAGCTCATAATAATTACTGAGTAAGTTGTTTCTTGTTTGAATGAATGAATGTTAACAGTATTTTTTCCCCAAAACCCCTGATAGTTTACTACCTTATAATGGTTGCTGAATATATTGTTTCTTGTTTGAATGAATGAATATCAGCAGTATGTCTTTTTTTTCTGGCTACCTAATGTAGACAATTCTCCTAAAATTAGATGGGTCTTTTCTCTGATTTCATAATCTTACAGGGAGGAAATCGACACCATCCTGTTTGTTTGAAAAAGGATCCATCTCTTTCCCATCTTCCTTTCAGCCTCTGAATTGACAGCTGGCTTCCTTTATTTTCCTCTGATTTTTAAGAATCCTCTCCTGCTCTCTCCCAGCATATGTTCTTAGCCCATAGGCTAGGCTAGAAGAAGTTGCGTCACCAGGATTGGGCAGACTGAACAACAGGGCAGAGGAAAGATTAATTTTGAATCTTTGTTCAGGGATCTCTTTTGCTTTGTTTCTTGATTGATTTTGCTGAGGGTTTCCTAGTGCTTAGCAAGAGTAATGAGGGCTCCTCACTCCTTTTTATGGTGTTTGATAGAAAGCAATTAACTAGCATTAGACTCTCCCTCTTCTTTCTACAAGGGAAGGCAGGATGCCCTTAGTCAGGCAATATAAAGAAGCTGCAATGCAACCCAGTGTGGTCCTGGGCAGTGGGATGTGCCTACCCTGAATCCTTGATCTATGGTTCACTTTTTTGGAGTGTGTGCTAATAAAACCAGATTAGTGGGTTTGATCCCACATGGATATTTTAGTTTCCTCCTGTGGCCACAAAATGCATGCTACTCTGCCAATGATCTCAGAACTCTGAGTAAAGGTCATATCCCACAAACTCAAAGTGAGTGTCCTTCTGAGGATGGGCTCATCATATTGTCTTCATTTACTTCTATAGCATTTGAGGCTCTAACCCCAAAGCAAATTCATAGGATCGTAGATTTAGAGTTGGAAGGGATCTTCAAGGCCATTTGGTTCCACCCCCTCACTTTACTGTTGAAGACATTAAGGTCTAGAGGTTAAGTGAGTGACAAACTCCAGATTTGAACCCAAGTTCTTGACTCCTTATCCAGCAGAACTCTTTCTGCTAGATCATGGCTGGCCCTCAAAATATTTAGCATCCAACATTATTTATTAAAAATTATTACCACATTCATTTACTATGGCTCTTTAGATAAACTCAATATTTCCTGGATTATAATTTGACCAACAGAGATGCTTCACTTTCGTTTGTGAAACACTCATGCTTGGGATTATCCTTAACAAATCAAATGTTTCTAGAAGATCAAGCAGGCCCATCATAAAAACTGAGTGAAAACTGGATAACCAAATGGTTTTGTAATCTGGCTCTACCTTCTTGAGCAACTCCAGAAAGCTTTGCACTGAATACTCTTGATAACCCTTTCTCTGATGACTTGGACATTGGCACTGTGGTTGTCTGCTCACATGGTCCCTTGGAAAGGAATAGAAAGTACTTCCCAAGTTAGGAATACTTTATCAACATTCATACGATAAATAGCTAAACCAACTTGGGGCTGGGAAGGGCTTTTCCCTACATCTACACGGAGAAATTATTCTCAAATCACCAAATGTTCTTTTCCCTAAGAGGCCAGAAACTCTCCTAATAGTGGTCAGGAGGGGAGCTTGTATTCATGGTGCTAATGCATTCCTTCCTCAGATTGTCCCAGAGAATGGTACTATAAATTGTAGTTATGTTTCCACATCAGCCCACAAAAGCCTTTATTTAACTGTGAAATTGTTCAAAATAAGAAACAGATATGATTTTATCAGTGGAAATGGCATTGAAGAGAAGGAATTGCCATCTGCTTTTCTTGCCACTGTAACCGAAGGACTCTGGAACCTTTCCATCCGACTGGCAGCTGAAACCCAGATGTTGTGTTCCTTGTTAGAATGTGAGCTCCATGAGAGCAAGGACCAACTCTGATTTTCTATCCCCAGGCTTAAAACAGTTCTTTACACATGGGTTTTTGTTGTTGTTCAGTAGCTTCAGTCCTGTCTGACTCTTTGAGATCCCATTTGGGGTTTTCTTGGCAAAGATACTGGAGTGATTTGTCGTTTCCTTCTCCAGCACATTTTCCAGATGAGAAAACTGAAAAAAAAAAAAAAACAGGGTTAAGTGACTTGCTTAAGGTCACAGAGTTAGCAAGTTTCTGAGGCCAGGTTTGAACTCAGATCTTCCTGATTCCAGTCCTGGAGCTCTATCCAGTGCACCACCTAGCTGCCCCCTTCCACATGGTTGGTATGTAATAAATGCTGCATTGGGTTTTTTTATCCCTTCAAATATTTGAAAGACTTGTCATGTGGAAAAGGCATTAGACTCTTTCTTTCTGGTTTCAGAAGGCATAACAAGGAAAAATTGGTAGGTGTTACAAAGAGGTCAATTTAGTTTGAGTAGTCCAAGGGTAGGATGGGCTACCTGACAAGGTTGTAGACTTCCCCTCCCTTCAGATCTCTAAGCAGAGGCTGGACAATCCCTCATCCAGCCTCTAGAGGGCGGATTCCTTTTGTGTGTAGTTTGTAATAAATGGCCAGTGAGGTCCCCTCCCTTTCCAGTTCTCAAATTCTGTGATTAATGAGACTTGTCCAGAGGTTTCTCTTCTCTCTATCTTCCTTCCACCTTCTTCCTGGATAATTGTTCCTTTGAGCTGTTCTGGATTTCTGAGAAAAAATTAACTCATAAAATGTCTGAAAAACAGGAAGAAAGGGGAAGGATCAATGGAAGAATTAATAATAAGAATAATAATAACAGGGTCATAGAATTTAGAATAGGAAGAGACTTTATCATTAGTCAAATCCCATCAGGAAAGCAAGGCCCCAAATGGCAAAGTGGAGGTTGGAACCAACCTTCAGCTCTTTTCCCCCCTTCAGGGTAGGGAAGGGAAGGAAACAAATGTTTATTAAAGGCCTTCTGTATGCCAGGAACTGAACTAAGGACTTTACAAATATTCTCTCATTTGATCTGCACAACAAATTATGTGCTGTTATCCCCATTAACATTTGAGAAAACTGAGGCAGACAGAAGTTAAGTGACTTGCTCAGGGTCATATCAGCTAGTCATCCTGAAGCTGGATTTGAACTCAGACCTTCCTGACTCCTGGGTGCTGAGGCTGGGTGCTCTATCCATGGTGCTAATTTGGCTGCCTTTAAATATAAAATATTTATAATAATATAACAACTCATTTTCATAACCATTCTAGAACAATAACCCTATAAGGTAGGGACTACAAGTTTTTATTAACCTCACTTCATGGATAATTGAGGTTTAATGATTTCATTCCCAATCACATACCTAGTAAGTAACAGAGGCAATATTTGAACCTAGATCAACTGAATCTCTCTATCAACTATTCTTTCCACCATGCTGCCTCTCTAATAATAGATCAAAAGTCAATAGCACTTCAGGTTCCCCTCTCAACAGCTTTGATAAGTCTTCCCCCCAGATGCTATTGTTCTCACCCTCCTTAATTTATGTCATGCATGTTCTTTGTCATTTACCCGTTGTTAGCCCAGAAGATCATAAGCTCCTTGAAGACAAAGCCTTTTTAATAGTGTATTGGTGTCCCCAGAACCTGGCATATAAGTACTTAATAAATGCTTTTTGGGTTGGATTGGAACAAAAGAAAAGAAAGAACAGGAAGAGGAGAAACCCATAAGGCAATGATCAACTCCTCAGAGAAACATGTATGAAGGTAATTGCCACATTGTGAGCCAAGTAGCTTTTTGTGGAACCTTACAAGTCTATCAGGGTCAACTACATAGTGCAATGGATAGAATGCCAGACCTGGAGTCAAGGAAGACTTATCTTGAGTTTAAATCTGGCTTCAGACACTTACAACCTCTGTGACCCTAGGCAAGTCACTTAACCCCATTTGCCTCAGTTTCCTTATCTTAAACGATCTGGAGAAGGAAATGGCAAACCACTCTAGTATCTTTACCAAGAAAACCCCCAATAGGGTCACAAAGAGTCAGACATGACTAAAAAGGATTGAACAAAATAGTCCTTTATCATACCATTTCTATGAGAAAAAAAGTATTCTGAATTCCAAACAAACTTAGAATACAACCCATGTGCAAATTGGAGCCCATCAGCTCTAGAATAGAATTTCCTATTAATTGCAATTTGAGGAGGGATTATAACTGACTGTCCTTACCTGAATTTGACTTTGCTCAGGGCACTAAACCCCTACTTACCTGCATGTTCACAAGCCATGGCCCTTCCATGGGAGAGTCAATGAGTAGAAGCAAATACTGTTGGTGTCTTCCCCTCAGCCAGGCTTTCTTTACACCACACTAGATTTTATCTCAGGAGAGAGTGCCACCTGCTGAAGGACCAGCACCAATGCCAGAAACATGGGATTTTTTTTTGGAGCTCTCCCATCTGCTGACCTAACCTAACCCTGCTTAACTCTGGAGAGTTCCTGGGCTTCTGCTCCAGGATATGGAGGCTACAGGAGGAGATTTGCATCCCCCAGCCGACTGAAACCCACGCAGTGGGTTGCATTGCCATCTGCTTTCATTCCACTGATTTTTTCCTTAATGACCCATTTTTTTTTATTTCAAAAGAGAAAAAAAAACACAACTAACTATTTTTAGGGCCAAATGTAAATATAGCTCCTGAATCATTTCATTCAATTATCCAAAAAGGGTCTAGAATGTATTTTAAGACACAACCTACTATGGTTTTATAAAAACAAACATAGGCAGAGGGTATAGTAATGTCTCAATCATGTTTGGGCATCATTTAGGCTTATGTGGAGTGCCGCTTTATTTCTTTAACCCTTTCTTATACCATACCAACTTGCTAGCCCCCTGTTGACTGTTGTATTAGGTGTCTATTTGGAGTGAAGAATGTGCTACTGCCTCATGGATGGAGGGGTGGGAGGTGGAGAGGACGGAGCAGTGTAAAGTTCGGGCAGGGGATCCAGTCTCCAGAAGCTGTGTGCTGAACTGTTTTCAGCTATAAATCAAAGCATTTCTCACAAAAGAAGAGCCTCCCAGTCAAAACACTGCTAACTATATTTGCTGCTTCCAGCCTTCAATTAAGATAATAATGCTCTGTATTTACACAGTGCCTTTCATCCGAGGAACTCAAAGCACTGTACAAACATTTTCTCATTAGATCTCACAACACCCCTGTGAGATGAGCTGAGGGCAAATGCTATTTTCCTGACTTCATAGATGAGAACACTCCCTGAGAGATTATCTCTAGGGGACTTTTTTTTCCCCCACCAGGTGGCTTCTGTTTTTATTTTTTCTCTCCTTTCTTTCCCTTTTTCTTCTGAGGTCCAGCAAGAAGAGCCAAGAGGAAAAGTCAGGGTAGAGAATGAAGGTGCTGAGCTGGCTTTCCCTTTTCAGCTGAAGAACAGGGAGGCAGGAGAGGCCATCGCCTACCTTGGAATTCCCCCAGATCAGTGGGGGACAAAGGAGTTGGGGGGGGGGAACTGTCATGACAGGATCAGCCTTGGGACTACCAGAATGAGAATGATTTAAATAGTACAGGGGATCCCCCCACTAGTCCCTCCACCACTCCCAACCATACCTGGGATCTGCTGGACTCTGAAACAATCTACTTGGTTTGTAAACTTGTGAGATTCAATGAAATCACAGCTTAGAGTCTTGAGCTGTCTACAGCATGAGAACTTGAGTGACTTGCCCTGGATAACATGGCAGGACGCAAATCTTGGTTTTTCCTGTCTTCAGGGCTAGCTCTCCATCTACTACCAGGATGCCCTTTTCCTTCTCCCCTCCCATTCTCTTCCTCTCTGTCTCTGTCTCTCTTAGAAAAAATAATGCTGCATATATGCATGAATGTACTTATAATGATGTGTGTACATATGTATCAGTATTGTGTATGCACACACATATCACTGGGAGTTCCTTATATTCATGAGATCACAGTCCCAGACAAGTATATACATTTGCATATACCTTTTCCCATAACTATATCTATACTTATATCTCTAGCCATACCCATACCTCTATCTATTTTTTCTTTTATTTTTTGAAGGGAGGGAAGACAGGGCAATTGGGGTTAAGTGACTTGCCCAAGGTCACACTGCTAGTAAATGTTAAGTGTCTGGGGCCATATTTGAACTCAGGTCCTTCTGATTCCAGGGCTGGTGCTCTACTCACTGTGCCACCTAGCCACCCCCATACCTCTATCTATACTCCTACCTAGACTTAGAACTATACCTATCTACCTATTATATCATACCCATACCTGTAACTATACCTATACTTATAATACCTATAACTATACCCATTCCATATATACTATAACTATACCCACCATTTCTATGCCTATAACTAGACCTATAATTACACCTGTACTTATACTCATAACTATATTTATGATTATACCTATAACACCTATCACTATACTTACATCTCTACCCATAGTTATTCCTATACTTATACCTATACATACCTATACTTATGTCTATAACTATACCCAATACACATACTTCTACCTATACTTATAACTGTACCTATACTCATACATATACCTATAATTATACCTATATCCATACTTACTATACCTATAGCTATAACTGTATTTATACCTGTAACTTTATCTATACCTATGTATCAATGCCAAGAACCTTTGATTTTGTTGGTGTGGGAAGTTTCTCCACCAAAGTATCTATAACTTAGAGTTGCAGAATGTTAACTTTGACAAAGAAAAGTGAAACAACTGGTCTGTGATCATGCAACAAGTAATTATCCCAGTTAGGATTTATCCCCAGTCACTGTGACATCAATTTCAGCCCTCAGTCCATTATGTAATTCTGCTCCCTCTTAACCTAAATAGAGACTACATGTACTTGTCTCCTAAGTATGTGGAAATGGCAAACTACTCCAGAATCATTTGAAGTCTGAACCATAGGAGTTAAGCAGAGTTCTTTTCCAACTTTCAAGTTTTAAAATGTAAAACTGAGCTTCATCTAGGGTTTTCCTTATGTCCCTAACTTTATGATGGTCAAAACCACTGTGTGAGAAATGCTGTAAGCACTTTTCTGTCATTCACAGTGCTTCCTGTTCAAACTGGAATTTTTTCAAACCATTTTACTGTTTTAGGACTATTGCCATCTCTGATACAAGACAATTTATTATACAATAGAGATGTGTGTAAGTTCTTTTATAATATATGTCTGTTATGTATCTCTGTGTGTGTGTATGTGTGTGTTTAATCTTTATCATGTGAGGTCCTGACCAAATTCTTTTAATTTATTGGGGGATTTGGGTTCGTGTTTGCATGAATTACTTATAGTCCTCTGGCCCTTTAAAATTCATCTAAGTCCTTGTTGCCAGATATCAAAGCATAAAGAAAATACCATGACTTGAAGTTGAGGCTTACTGCAGACGTTTTTGGCTTAGTCTGCTGGATTTCATTCCCTGTTTGATCTCGTGTAGCTTCTAGCCAACAACAACAGAGCTGGGTTTAAAGGTTATTAAATTGTAGTGTGCAAGGTATGTTTCCACATAAACCTATGTAGGTTGCTTTTAAAAAAAAGTTTTATTACTGTTTTTTCCAAAAAGCGTAATCCTCAGGGTCCTAATGCTGTAATCAGATATAACCAGTTCAACATTTTCAGTTTGTTTATCTTTCTTAAGTGCGTTCACATTGCTCTTTAATATATGGTGCCTTCTAAATTTAAAAATGTCAAATTCCAGCATTGGAATTAATCTTCCTTTGAAATAGGAAACACAAGGTTTCGACACCCAGGGAAGAAAGCAAAAAATTGTACCAATGAGTTTTCCCCTTGTGCTGGGGAACAAAGATACAGCAATTGTGGGTATTCATTTTAAATAACGCAACTCAGCTAAGTCAACTCTAAAACTAAAAGATTTGAAGTTAGGTTTTTTTTTCAAATATAGAAATAATTTGAGTGGGTCTTATGGTTCTAATGAGCCATTGTTCTTGCTTTGATTTTAAAGTAGGCTGTAAATTTTATTTCATGTGTACTTAAAAGTACAAAGAAAAATTTGTCCCTTCAACTTTTAACTGGTCTTGGAATATGATTGATAGCAGCAGTATGTGTGGCTTTTTAAGAATTCATTTAGAAAATAACAGACATTTACTTTTAGCATCACCTTGCCTATTAGATGACAAATTGTCCATTTAAACACAGCCTGGTATGAAACAAAAGATCTCCATATTTAGAATCGAAGGACTCAGATTCAAATTTTGCTTCCTAGTTTTATGACTTCTAGCAAGTGGGATCATATTTCTGGGCTTTGATGGCACCATTTATAAAATGAGGGGAATGGAACAGATGATCTCTGAAGTCACTTTCCGCTCTTAATACTATAATCTTCCAAAA
This sequence comes from Petaurus breviceps papuanus, assembly GCF_028583685.1. Taxonomy (NCBI): domain Eukaryota; kingdom Metazoa; phylum Chordata; class Mammalia; order Diprotodontia; family Petauridae; genus Petaurus; species Petaurus breviceps. Next base: position 19,541,759 of record NW_027185712.1, read on the forward strand.
AGACTGACTAGATGAATTGGAGGAAGAACTAATAGAAATTGTGGGGTTTTTAGAAAATTGGGTTAAATTTTTAAAGTTTAAATTGATAAAAATCCTTTTCATTTGAATTGAATTTTAAAGGTTTAGAAATTATTAAAAGCTTATGTTTTTTTATTTTATTCATTTTTCAATGCTTACTTCCCTTCCACACCATCCAAAAAGTCATCTCTTATTTAAAAAAAATTTTTTTCAAAGGGGAGGGAGAAACAGCTAAGCAAAGCTAGACAGATCATCAGCAGAGGCCATTGTTATATGCAGTATCCCACATCCATAATCCCTCAGCTCTGAAAAGGAGGAGGACTGATGCATTTTCATTGCTACTCTTTCAGGCTAGACTTGATCATTGTAATTTCACAACAGTCAGGGGTTTGGTTTGGTTTCCAATTTCAAATGATTTTCCCATTATTGGCATAGTGAAAATAATATTCATTCTTGATTTAGAGAAACTGGGTTCAAATCTTGTTTCTGATACAAGAGGTGTTCTGGAGTCAGCTGGAACTAGATCTGCTTGTTAAATTTTCAGTGTGGGCATTTCAGAAATTCACGAAGCTATAGATCAAGACTTGTTTTATTGTTTTGTTGATTTCTAGATTTAAGAAAGTAATGGAGAAAATGTTAATGATTCATATTAAGCTTAATAGGAACATTCTACCCCTTTCCCCACCAAGAGAATGATTGTTAAATGTTTGCTAGAACAAACCTACTCTCACACTTCTTAGTTCCATGACCTTGGCCTAGTTATTCACCTCCCTGTATATCAGTTTTTTCATCTGTAAAATTAGGGTATTGAAATATGTAGCCTCTGAGATCACTTTCACAGGATCTAGGATCCCGTGATCTCCTTTGATTTTTACAACAATCCTTTGCTGGAGCCAGGGGAGTTATTTAGGAATAGGGATAAAGAATGGTCCTATGATGTCACTGGTATATGGAACTCCCTGGTCAGTCAGTTAATCAATAAGCATTTATTAAGTACCTGTTATGTTCCAGGCTGGCTTTTAGTGTTGACTATGAATCTTCTTCATATACACAGAGTACTGTTAAGGCATATGTTTTGAGCAGTTTTTCCAGGTGTAAGGATCTACCTCAAATTTCTCTCTTCCATCCCTGGTATCTTCAGCGGCACAAATTTTCTAGATGTCTCTCTGAGACTGGGTGGTAGTTAGTGGTTATAAGACAAAGAAAAGCTGTCTGACACAAAGAGAAATCAAGCCCACAAGCTTAGCTTGGTTGTTGCAAACCCAGTGAACTAGTTTCTAGCATATTGATGAGTACACAGTAGTTGTTAAGCAAATCCTTGTTGAATTAATAAACAAATTTCTATGAATCAAGGCGTGTGTGTATAAATGTATATATACCTCCATGTTCTCAGCATGCCATTTACTTTATGATTATAGTGTAATTCATACAGCATTGAATTGGGAATTGGAACATCCGGATTCAAGCCCTAGTCCCAGCTCAGTCACTTGGTGGCTGTATAAACTTGAGCAAGTCACTTATTTCTCTGAGCCTCAGTCTCCTCATTGGTAATACCCCTATAAAAGAAATCATCACCAAGCAAGGGAAAACCACTGGATGGCCTCTATGGTCTATAGGTCTTGTGATGTCAAGAGAAGTCAAGGAAGGCCCCTAGCATGTTGGGTAGGAGGAATCTCTTACACTGAATTGATAGAAAGATTAGGCTTAACTCCCACCTGTGTGACCCTGGGCTAGTGACAAGTTCTCTGGGCCACAGTTTCCTTATCTGTAAAGTGATGAGGTTGGACTATAATATGAAGACATAGGCAACAGTGACAAATTTGTCATTGTTGAGTCATTTTAGCCATGTCTGACTCTTTGTTTCCTCCATTTGGGGTTTTCTTGGCACAGACGCTGGAGTGGTTTGCCATATTATCTTACAGATGAGGAAACTAAGACAAACAGGGGTAAATGACTTGCCCAGGGTCACACAGCTAGTAAGTGTCTAAAGCCAGATTTGAACTAAGGAAGATGAGTCTTCCTGACTCCAGGCCTAGCACTCTATCCATTGTGCCACCTAGCTACTCCATGGCAAATTTACAGGAGAACAAATTCACTAGGGTGGCACGAGATGGGTAGGTATGGATAGGTGGCAAAAAACCTTGTAGGAGTTAACATCCAAATCTATGGGATCACAGATGAATTTGAGTGTCTGAGTACTTCATACCTGTCCTGCCTACCTTATATTGCTTTTGTGAGCATCAAATGAAAAGGTATTTGTGAAAGTGTTCTATAAGTATTATGTCTGGGCATAATCTGAGCAAAATAATATACTCCCTATTTCATGGTATTGTGAAAAAAGCATTTTGCAAATCATAAAGTGCTGTAGAAATGGGAGCTCTTTATAATTATTGTGAGGTCATGATGATGGTGACAGTGATGACAATGATAATGTATTTCCCATCCTTGGTTGCTAAATGACTCCATGCAGTAGATCTGATGGGGATGAGAGTAAAGGGTCAGTTGTGGGCAAAGAGGGGAAACGGAGAGTAGAGGGAGGGAAAGGGCAATCTGATTTTTTTTTCTCCTCTACTATTATGCTCCCCGATTACCTTGTGGCAAATGATAGAACTTAACATTCACAGAATGGGGAATATATGTTTTTGAGAGAAGACCAATTGGTCCCAAAGTTTCTTAACTTATAAAATTAGCATCTGTTCTTTGATTCATGCAGGAAAAAAAAAAAAAAACTCAACTCTGATTTAAGCAGGCATCCAAATAAGTAGAACAGGAAAAAAAAAAAGCAGTGGAGCCTCTTTAAAAACATGGCCTTTTGGTGTAATTTTAAAAGAAACATACCAAAAGACTTAGAAGTTTCTACCCAGGAACTCTGTATCCCGACCCCTCCCCCACCCCTCCAGGAAGAATGCCTGGGTTTTCATAGCCCTTTAAGCCTTTCGTTTTAAAATCAGAAGTTCAGAATAACATTTGAAAAGTAGGCCCCTTTTAGAATGGAAACCATCTTTCATTATTGTTGTAATCTACCCTCTGTGGACCTCAACTGCACATATGTAGGTATTATTAAGCCCATAAAACTACATTGTCACATCTGAAACTGTTTAGCTGTTGAAACGGAGACTTTGACTTCAAAGCTTGCCCTAGTGTTTCCAGACAGACCCGGCTTTCAGATCACCTTGAAATCAAATTCCACTCAGATGGTGAACATGTAGAAAATGTGCCTTTATTACCTTAACAGATTTTTTTTCTTTTCCTTTTTTTTTTTAAGAAAAAAAAACTGATTTCTTTGGACATACAGAGGCAGATGTGCTCACTGTCACCCATAGACACTAGGACTTGGTCACAGTTTGGGAATTGTGATTGCCTCTAATTTTGCAGTACAATCAGTGGTGTTTCAAAATACTATGTTTTTTTTAAAGGGGGGAATTTGAAACAGTCACCCTACTTTGGTTCCCTTAGAAACCCCACATGTGTCTGAAGCAAGTGGTGGGTAAAGGTATATATAGCATTGTTAGTATATAGATGGATAGGCCAAACCCACCCTGAGGAAGAATGATTGAAAGCCTGGATTAAGTTCAGCTGTTGGTTTTAGTTCCCAATGGACAAGTATCTTTAGGAAAATTCCCACTCACTGGAATTCAGTAAATATTTATTAAGGACCTACTATGTGTAAGGCATTTTACTTAACCCTGTGGGGGGTCCTTATTAAGGTTCCCACCAGAGGCTCCAGTCATTTAGGTCTGGTCACTTAAATCCTCAAAAAAAATGTTAACAGGAGTAGATCATTTATCCTTGTCATGACAGAGGTACAGTGATAAGGAAAAGCTATTGAGTCAAATAGGGGTATTTATTGAATGTTTGCTATCTGGTGAGTACTAATACATTACCTTAGGAGTGGGGAAACTGGGGAGGGACTAAAAAAAAAGTGTACATTCTTTTCAAATGAAATCTTCTGCTGAGTAGTGGAGGAGGGGGTTGCCCATCGGACCACAAGTCAAGTCAAGATTTATTAATGAAGCCTTACTTTCTGCCAGGTACTATGCTAAGCACTGACAATATAAATGCAAGCAAAAAGACAATCTCTGCCCTTGAAGATCTTACATTCTTTTTTTTAATGAAGTTTTCTTTCTTTTAAATTTATATATATTTTTAATTTTTGGAATAAAACAAGCCTTTCCGTAACATAGTACAATAAAAAAAATGATGATTGTACATGAAACTGCAAATCTGTTATGTGCAACTTGCTATTCCTTTTAGATATATAATAGTTATTATGGAAATTTCTTCTTTTTTCATTCCCCTCCTCCTCTCCCCACCTCCTCAGAGATGGCTACCATTAGACAAATAGGTATATAAATGTAAAATTATTCTGTACATGCTTCTATTAATCAGTTCTCTGGATGCAGACAGCATTTTTCTTCATATGTCCTTTATAGCTAATTTGGGTATTTCTAATAGTCAAAATGACTTAATTCCATCAAAGTATTTCCATATCCCTTTTCTTTTCTTTTTTCTGCTCTAGACACAGCTAATTCCCCTTTAGGCAATGCCTTCTCTCACATACATCTTCTTTAACCCCACTCCCACTTTCCTCTAATAGTTTTTGCTCAATTACATGAAAAAAAGTTTCTTATTCATGTGTCCCTATTTATTTCATTTATGACACCCCAAAGTAACCCTAAGCAGACTGATTAGTGTACAAGTAATGCTATTTCCTTATACAAGGAAAAAAGAGTCTTTAAATTAGACTTCAGTAAACTGAGTCTTAAATCTCTTAAAAGTGTCCCCCCAAGGTAGAAGGGAAGATTAGCAGTAGTGATAACAAAAAAAAAAAAGAGGATCATTGGTATATACATACATACACACAATATATGCACATGTATATATATACACATATGTATATATATACATACACACATATATTTTAAACCTACACAGAAGAGAACAGAAGGAAATGCAGATAAGTAAGACAGTTGTGAAACCAATTTGTAGAATTTATTATATATGAGTGATACATGTAGGTTAAGCAAGGAATGTAAAATGGAGATTCATGGTTTCATAGAGTGTTCTTTTTGTATTCTGTTATATGTATAGAAATTTTATCTTTTTTTGTTGTGTTTAAGTTCAGAATTTAAAAAATAATTTTTAAAAGCAACCAAAGTCCCCTCCAACATCTCCATAAAATTGCTATCACTTGCTTCACCTTCTTTTCTAAATATGTTTTTCCTCAAACATCAGCATTCAATATTTTATTAAAATATTGCTTAGGTTGGTTTTTTTTTTTTAATTGGTTCAGTATTGGTTCCTCTTGGCAGTATTGTTCTTCATTACTTTTTTCTTGGAAACTAGGAGTTGTTACGTACCATGAGAAGAGCTGTAAAAATTATAGTGACTCTAACAGCCATCAGATGCTACAGATATTGACCAGGGATACGTAAGTCATAGTTGTGACTGAGAAGGAAATTTGCCCTTCAAAGGCCCCTTATCAGGGGTGTCTCACCTGTTGGAAAGTTCCCCTGGTCACTCTGAGAAGGCTTCAGAGGTAACTCAGGACTGCTCAGGATATGCACTTGGGTGGTCCAAGTGAACCATATATAGCCCACAACCATACCAGTAGACTATCTTCTGGTCATAGCTGACTCCAGGAATTTGGGAGATTTGTCCAGTGTACAGTTTGATCAAAGGGAAGAAACCAAGGTCAGAGAAAATTTTAAGATATAGGTGTTATCAGGGAAGAATTTGTGCTTTGGAAGAAAATTGTATACCTAGATTGACTTGTACTAGCAGTAAATTTTTTGATGAGTAGACAGGGTATTGCTTAAGTAACAGAATATATCAGGTACAACCTATCTTTCCAGTAAGAGTGGGTGATGAGGGAGGAAGGGAAAGAATCTGGAATTCAAAGTTTTAAAATCAAATGTTTAAATAATGGAATATAAACCATGTCCCAATTAGTGTGAACAAAGGATTCCCCCAAAATGGTCATGCGTATTTGAATTTACATGATTCAGAGTTTAAATTATGTAAAATAAGGTCATTGGTTCCGGCCCAATGGAAATACAAAGTGAGATTTCAAATAATACAAACATATCAGGGAGATTCATTATTCACTTTACTCAGTTGCAGCCAAGCCTTACCTATTAAAGTTACAGGCTGCTTATATGGCCCTCCTGATCAAATTGAGCTTTCAGTACACTGACAAAAGGGCTTCTTGACAAAAACAGTGATCTAGTCACACTGTATTTTATCCTACACTATATTTGTAAAAATGGGTTTTTTTGAACCCATGGGTGGAACCTTTCATTTCTTTCTATTAAATTTCATTTTATTCTGTTCAGTTCACGTTTATAGCCTTTTGAGATCTTTTTGGAACTGGACTCAGTCTTGCAAAATGTTTCTTGTCCTTTCCAGTGCTGCAGTGGGAGCTTGGTGGCCCAGTGGATAGAACAGGGAGCCTAAATTCAGGAAGACCCGTGTTCAGATTCAGACTCAATCACTTCAGTCAGTCAGTCGCTAAGCATTTGTTAAGAGCCTACTATGTGCCAGGCACTGGGCTAAACTGGGGACACAAAGAGAGACAAGACAGCTCCTTGCTTTCGAGGACTGGTGGAGGAGACAATCTGCAGACAGCTCCGAGGAGACAACCTGCAGACAGCTACGGACAAACAGATTTCCAACAGAGCGGAAGCAGGAGAATTAAGAGGAACTGGGAAAGATTTCTGATAGAACGTGAGATTTTAGCTGGGACTTGAAGGAAGTCAGGAAAGCCAGGAGACATAAATGAGGAGATGTCCGGAGCCAAGAGCCGCGCTGTCGTATTCGAGGAACAGAAAGAAGGCCGGGGCAGTGGATTTCAGGGTACAAGAAAACTGTAGAGGCTAGGGTGGAGCTGCTTCCTAGCTGTGTGACTCTGGGCAAGTCACGTTAACCTTTACCTGCCTCTATCAGCTGTAAAATGGGGTTAATCATAGCACATAGATTCCTATTTGTGAAGAGCTTACTTAGTACAGTGCCTGGCACATGGTAGGAGCTTAATAAATGCTTGTTCCTTTACCCCATTTTCATGTCATTTTCGGATTTCACAGGTGTCTTCATCCAAGACTGCTAAACAGGACTGGAGCCGGGACTAAGCCAGATCCCTAAGAGCAATTTACTGGAGACCTTCCTCCAAGTTGGCATCAACCTTCTTGGGCTAACAGGGGGTCATAATTATATCTTTATTTATGTGTTGTGTGTTAGTTTTTGCTCTGGTTTTTAAAGTTTTACTGATGCTTCCATTTTTTAAAAATACTGTCATTTCACAAGATGCTCCTCAGCCCTGTTGAGCCCTCCCCCGTAACAATAAAAGCAATTCATAATAATAATTTTCAATTTTATAGTTTTTCATAATTCCAGGTCATTTTCACAAGTATTATCTTAATTCTAGTGAGAATTCTTTAAGGGGAGTAGGAAGGGCTTATCCCCACTTGACAGGTGAAGTGAAGAACTATTTAGGTGACTTGCCCAGGGTCACATCTTCTGACTGCCACCTCACTACAGTGGCCTTACTGTCCACCCCTTTACCTGTGTCCCAATCGCACTGAGAAGCTTTTCAAAATTATTATTTGTAAGTCACTGAGATCCACAGATAAAAGGCACAGGAGGTGTGTCTACTGCTGTTACCCTCATCATTATTACTACAGGACTATAATAACTGTCTAGTTCCTAATTATTTCAAATGAGCATTTGTGTTCATCTAGAAGAAAAAGAGGTATTCTGCTCCAGTTTTTAGGAGCTATTAGTCTGGAATTTTGTACAAAAACAAACTTTTTGAAAAATAGCATCCTATTTCATCATCCTAATTCCTTTGAAATTATTTTTGGAGACAGATGATATTAATTGCACTGAAATTTATTTCACTGTTTTTTTGGTGCAGATTAAGTTATGTGTGAGGCAGACAGGCGCCATCCCCACACTTCTCCTCCTGGTCAGTCACTACTTGCTTTGCCGGACTTTTCTCCTCCCTTCTCCTGGCCAATCCCTGAGAGGCAGAGCCTGGATTCTAAGTGTTGGCCTGGACAGCCACACTCCTCCTGAAGAGGACATATCTTTTGTACCCTACCCCTACCCCACACCTAAATTTGCCCTGATGGCAGTTATACTAAGCTATGACTTTGATGAACAGATATAGACCTCTGTGAATAACTGTTGTTGTTCAGTCATTTTTCAGTCACGTCCAACTATTCGTGACCCACTTGGGAGCTTCTTGGCAAAGATACCAGAGTGGTTTGCCATTTCCTTCTCTGGCTTATTTTACAGATGAGGAAATGGAGGCCAACAGGGTTAAGTGACTTGCCCAGGGTCATGCAGCTAGTAAGTGTCTGAGACCAAATTTGAAATCAGGAAGAGCAGTTTCCTGCCTCTGTGCCTGGCACACTATCAACTGTACCACTTAGCTGTCCCCTGTGAATAAATAGTCCCTTCGCATTGCTGGAGGGCCCCGCCTATGAACTTTTCTAGTTATGACTGGCTTAAAAAAATAACTGCCAAAGTGAGCCAGACCATCACAAACTATTGAGGTAGGAACAGATAGCCAGATTCATATAAAGAGTTCACTGTGTTTCTAGCTACCCCCAAACCAGGCAAAAACTAAAAACCAGTGTACTAGTTAGTACTTAGAAGTTGGAACCCCACACAAAAAATGAAGACAAAGTTTATAAATTTCCCTCTAACCTTATGTGTTCAGGCACCCATCCATTCAGCCTTTTTCCCAAATGGAGACCATGAAAAATTGAATGGACTGATATGAGTAAATTCTATATGATTTCACTGCATTTGTATAGATTCAGTCTTAATGCCAGTGGTTTTATGGGCTCACCTTAGAGCCTATGAAGGAATGCCTATGTTTGCCAAACTTTAGTTATGGTTCTATGTAGGTGAAACTGGGTTTTTATTAAAACAAAATGTTCTTGGATCCTTTCATGCACACATGCACACGCGCACACACACACTCATACACACACACACATGCATATAACCATGATCTCGTTTCCTCTTGAATCCAGAGGATAAAGTTAATAATTTGCATAGGAGTAAATATTTGCCCCCTAGAAAAAATGGAATTCTCAAATATACAGGCTCTGGATAGGGTTTTTTTGGAATATGCTGGAAAGAATTCACTTTTGGCACCAAGCATGTAGATGTTTCATCTAAGTGTAGCTTTCTGTGAACTTTTCTAGTTATAACTCTGGTTTAAGAAAAAGAATAATTCATAATTGTTACTGTAGTCTTTCAGAGCTCACATTTTCTCTTTTTCACTGGAGCAGCATGATGTAGTAGAAGCAATCTTAGACCTCAAACTGAAGATCTGGGTTCAAGTCTCTGTCACTTGCTAATTATATGATCTTAGGCATGTGATTTTCACTTTTCTGATCCTCATCTGTAAAATGGGGATTTGATGGATGAATGGAAGAGAGATTAGAATGGGGAGAGATGAGACTGCTTCATAAGCATTATTGTTGTAAGGAAAAAGGCTTTGTCAGCTTGAGAGTAGCATGGAAATATGGGGTCAAATATTAATTTTGCTGCTGCATAAGAGTACCACTAACAACTAGTTCTGGTTTTTTTCTTTTAGTTTGGGTCCTTAGCATTGCTTCATTCACTAAAAAGAAAATCAAATGCATTGATGCATTGCAAAGTTCAATTCCATTGCAGGGGATAAAAAAGAGTACCCAATACTGCTGACCTGAAGTCAGTCAGGAAGACTCATCTTCCTGAGTTCAAATCTGGCCTCAGACACTTACTAGCTGTGTGACCCTGGGCAAGTCACTTAACTCTGTTTGTCTCAGTTTCCTCATCTGAAAAATGAACTGGAGAAGGAAATGGCATTCCAGTATCTTTGCCAAGAAAATCCCAAATGAGTTCCCAAAGAGTCAAACATAAATTGACTGAACAAGAGAGAAAGAATCCTTTCCTTCTCCTCATTAAGGTCAGCACTTTCCCTCTGAAATTACCTCCAGTTTCTTCCAATTATCTCCAATATCTTCTTTGTACTTGTTTACAGATTGTCTTCCCCATTAGACTGTGAGATCCTTGAGAGCAGGGACCTGTTGTTTATCTTTCTTTGTACCCCTGATCAGGTCTTTCTAATTCAAGGCCCAACAAGTTATCGACTGTCCCATACTGCCTCCTAGATGAACCCCAAGGTCCCATTAAGCTCAAAATCTGTGATCTTTTTACTTGAAAGAAAAGGGAAGCAAGACATTCTGGAGTAGCAACCAGCAGGAATGAAAGCATAGGGACAGGAGAGGCAAGAGACGTAGACTCACACAGCTCACCCCGGAGTGGAAGCTTGTCCCAATAACTGCATACATGATATACCTGAGTTGGCAACACGCATCCTCTTCAGAAGACTGCTTTCCAAAAATTCACATGCAGCCTAATGACTTTTTGAGTATAAGATCAGCTAGATAAGACTTTAGCTCATCTACTTATTGGCACCAAACCATTTATTGATATTGATATAAATCCTCCTTGTCATTTTCATGTTTGCCAGGATTGTGTATGGTTGGCTAATGGATCCCAACTGGAAGTTCAGCTTAGAGTCTTCTTATCTGATGCCTTAATGCTTTACATTTGTATAGTCCTTCATACTTTATACAGTGTTTCCACTTCCTCTTATTTAATTTTCATAATAGCTCCCTGAGGTAGATAGGTCAGGCATTACTATCCATATTTTACAGATGAGGAACATGGATCTTGGAGAGCCTGGACAGAACATAGACTTTCTGATGCCTAGTCTTTTTTCTTCACTGCACAGAGGAGTGTGGCTCTTAGGAAATGGACACTCACCAGTGGCTGGATCGATGCTTATAATCTCTGAATCATTTTGGGCTCTTCCTTCTCCTGGAGCCCACACACCAAAATACATTCTAGCTACACCCTTCTCCTTTACCCGCCCCCCCCATCCACTTCCTTTTAATTGTTTTTTTCTGTTATTATTCTACTTTAGACCCTCTTTACCTTCTGCTTGGGTTGTGGAATGCCTCAACAAAGTCTCCCTGATTCCAGTTTCCCCCCCTCCAATCAGTTCTACATACCACTAATGGATTGGTCTTCTCAAAACCTCCAGTGATTCCCTACTTGCATACCAAATGAAGAAGAAACTCCTTAACTTGACTCCAAGCTTTCTTCTACTTAGAGCTTGGTCTCTTGTTACACCCTTCACACACTTGGTGTTCCAGCCAAACTGGCTTCCTTATTGTCTGCTTTGTTGCTCTTATCCTAATTTGCTGTTGTTCAGTCATTCAGTCATGTCCCATTCTTTCTGACTCTGTGGACCATGGCATGACAATACTGTCCATGGGGTTTTCTCAGCAAAGATACTGGAGTGATTCTCCATTTCCTTCTCCCCATGGATTAAGGCAAACAGAGGTTAAATGACTTCCCAGGGTCACATAGCTAGTAAGTATCTGAGGTAACATTTGAACTCAGGTCTTCCTGACTCCAGGCCCAGTACTCTAACCACTGAGCAACCTACTTGCCCAATCATGTCCTAATTAGTATTTAATTTATCTGAGCATATCTTATTACTAGATTGGAAACTCCTTAAAGGTAAAGACTATAGTTTGCTTCTTTGTTTCTCCTCTAACATTTAGCACACTAACTAGTATGTTGAAAGTGTTAGTACATTTTATATATTTTAGGCACTTTAAAATGTTTGTTGAATGAATGAATGAACAAATACACTTTGGACATAGCTGTTCAGCTAGTCACAGATGTGCCTGAAAACACCAATCATCTAGTCCACACACTCTATTATTTTACCCACATGTCACATAAACTTTGTTTCCTTTTATTAGAATCAGAATTGTAAGATTTTAGAGCCAGGAGAAAACTGAGAGGTCAGTTAGTCCAGTCCCCTCTTCCATCCACATGCTTTTATTCATACTGGCTGCTATGCCACAAAGTCTTGCTTCTCTTTTATTTTAAGTCACAGGAGTATAGATTTTGAGTTTAAAGGAACCTTGAAGTTCATCTAGGAGGCAGATAAAGGATTCAAGGTCCAGATTAGTGAAACAACTTCTTCCATGGACTTCTGGAAACATATCTGGGGTTCAAAATGGACCAAGTGGCCTTTGAGGACTTTTCCAGCTCCCCGTCTATGGTCCTGAGAACTCTAGTAACACCTAGTCATTCTTTATAAGTCTAGCACTCATTTAGCATAGTACTTATGCTTCGAAGGGGCAGGGGGGAAATAGAGGGAACATTTAGCCTGGAATGAGAGCAAACTGGTCAGACTTCTGGGCAGCCCTGGCTGGGGGCATTAAGCCTATTAGGTTACCATACTCAGTTTGATGAGAAAAGTGTATTCCTACTTTTTGTTTAATAAATGTGATTGCCAGTCAAGTAGACTTGTACTCACTAGGGAAGGTATCTACACCATCAACCCTCTGAGACCTGCTCTCTAATTACTTTTTTTTTTTTTCGTTATAAACTCAGCTGCTATTGGAATTGCTGTTGGAAAGTCACTCAAGCAAGTTGATCAACCTTATATCTTCATGAAATATCTTTCCTCTGGTAGTCTCTTTATTTTTGTTGTTGTTCAGTCATGTCAAACTCTCTGTAACTCCATTTGAGGTTTTCTTGGCAAAGATATTGGAGTGGTTTGCCATTTTTTTTCTTCAGCTCATTTTACACATAAGGAAACGGAGGCAAGCAGGGTTAAGTGAGTTGCCCAGGATCACACACAGCTAGTTAAGTGTCTGAGGTCAGATTTGAGGTCATGAAGGTGAGTCTTCCTAAATCCAGGCTCAGCACTCTATCCATCATACCTAGGGTTAACTCTACCACAGAGCTGTCACCAGGAATATCTTCTCCACCAAGAGCAAAAACAGGTGGGGAAGTAATGGAAGTGGGGGGAAATGGCAGTACACAGGACAGTCAGAGCGCTGGTGTAGTTTTCTGCAGGGACCATCTTACCCTCACCCTTAGGAGCAGTTAGCTGGGGAGGTGAGCCTTGAGGGAGGGGCCTGATGGTGATGGAACCCTGGGGCTTGGGAGTAACTCTGGATGGTTGTACATAGCATGAGCCAAGAGAAGTGATGGGTGTAACTGTAGAGGAGACCTACCACCACCCCCTTTTCAGACGAGAACCTCCTCTATCATTCAGTAAGTTAATCAACAATCATTTATTAAGCACCTGTTATATGCATTGTGCCAGGTGCTGGGAAACAAAGGCAAAAATTAAAAAGTCCCTACCTGCAAGAAGCTTCCATTCTACTGGGGCAAACTCTGGGGCACAGTTCATGTCAGTCATGGACATGCTTTACTATAACTGTTCTTTTAATTCAAGAAAAATCAAAGTGACACTGTATCCACTGGGCATTTGGTATATTCCTGGTTGCTAACCCCCCTTTCCTAAATTTTCCATTCTCCCTTCTTTCCTATTCCAATTTTCTTTACTTTTATGTCATAGACTATTTAATGGTTTCTAGGATCATAGATTTGGAACTAGAAGAACCTTAGAAATCACTGAATCTAACTTCATTTTACATATAAGGAAACTGAGATACAGAAAGGTTAAATGATTTGCCCAAGACCATATATGTGAAAGAAACAGAATTTGACCTCAGGTTTCCTGACTCTCTTTCCACTGTATCACATTGCCTTTCATGACTGACGTTATGAGCATTTTTATTGCAAAATGTGACATGACATTGGAACACAATAACAGACAGGTGACTATATAAAGGTTTCTAGGATCTGGAAAAAACAATTCTTTTCACTACACTTCATTTCTGGGCTCTGCATGTTAAGAAGGAACCAAGAACAGAAAAAGAGAGTGGAGAGTTTTTAGGAAGATAACACTTAATTAAAGACTGGACACTTGATTCTATAAGGAAAGGTTAAAAGAGTTGGTATTGTGTAGATTACTAGCTACTTAGTAAATCATTTTTTCTATATGCTGAATAATCTACAATGTTATCTTGTATTGCACGTATGTGTGTGTGTGTGTGTTGCTTCATTCAAATAATTTAGGTTCCTTAAGGATAAGACCTTTCCTTTTTGTCTTTACATTCTAGTACTGTGCTTGGCATTTTATAGTAGAAAGAACACTAAACTTGGAGCCATAGGACCTGAGTTTAAATTTCCCCTTTGTCATTTATATGACCTTGGGCAAGTCACTTAATTTCTCTAGACTTGAAGTTTCTCACCGGTAAAATGAGAGGATTGGTCCTAGATGACCTTAGATTTCCTTCCAATTCTAGATTTAGCTTAATAAATGCTCGTTAATGAATTGTTTCAAGAGATGTATCCACTTTCCCTGAAGCTAAACTTTCCTAGATGAGTCTCCCTTTATTAAATCTCAGCTCTTTAAGAATGGGGACTGTCTATCCCAGGGGTGAGGAACATGTGGTCCTGAGGCCACATGTGACCTTCTAGGTCCTTGGTTGTGGCCTTTTGACTGAGTCCAAGTTTTACAGAGCAAACCTTTTTATTAAGGGGATTTGTTCTGTGAAGTTTGGATTCGGTCAAAGGGCCGCACCTAAGGACCTAGAGGGCCACATGTGGCCAAGAGGCTGAAGTTTCTCCACCCCTAGCTAACCTTTCTCTTTGTATCCTTAGCACTTAACGTGTGTTGTTGTTCAGTTATTCAGTGGTGTTCAACTGTTTGGGACTCCATGGACCATAGCACGCCAGTATTGTCCATGGGGTTTTCTTGGCAAACATGCCAGAATTGTTTGCCATTTCCTTTTCCAGTGGATTAAGGCAAACAGGGTTAAGTGACTTGACCAGGGTCACACAGCTAGTGAGTATCAGGTTGAATTTGAACCCAGATCTTCCTGACATCAGACCCTGGGCTCTATTCACTGAGTCATCTAGCTGCCTCCTCTAGCACATAGTAGTTTCTTAATAAACATTTTTTCATTTATTCACTCAGTGTCAAAACATATGTACAAATATTTGAGTATTCAGAGTGAGAGTGATGTCAGTTAAAATGAAGACTTTACTAAAAGGAAGGAGGATTTTTGTAAATGTCCCAAGACAAGCTCCTCATTCTCTCTGACCTGATACATAAAAGGAATTCAACTGATATGTAAATGATATAATAAAAGAAAGAAAAGGAAATGAGACTGGGGGAAGTAGTTCCCCCAAAGAGCCCCCAGTAATGTTTTCACTCCGTCTACCTCAGTCAGAGTTCTCTGAAGAAAGAGTGTTTTGGGGGAGACGCGGGCACTTTCAATGAAGCATGCCTCATTGGGAGCCACCAGATCAGCCCACTAGGCACAGGAAGCTGTTCATAATTTTAGAACCATATATCACCATACACTTGTCATCACCAGACAGCCAGGAAAGCCTCCAGTGAAGGCAAAGAAGGCAGCCATTTTCCTTGCCTTTGCCCTAGCTGGGAGTCACCTTTTTCAGAGCTGATTAAAGATTTATCTCTTTAGCAGAATAAAACAAAAACAAAAACCCTCTAATACTGTTGATAAACAGTGACACAAGGACTCTTATGGTCTTCTGTAGATTGGTCTCTTATTATTCACTATTTATGACATGGCCAATGCCCTAAAATTAATGAAACAAGACCACAGTGTGCCACATAGGATCTGCTCAGATGCAAAGACAAGTTTGCTTAAGGATTTAAAATTCAATGAAATTAATTGTTTTTAGTGATGCTTTCTGATTTTAAGTGCATTCATTTCCAAATACTGCTTTCCTCCTGCCTTTCCCAACTCCCTACTCAACTTGCCACCCAGTAAGCCATCCTCTAACCAAGATTTTAAAAGAAAGGGAGGGGGGGAAACAGTTAAGCAAAACCAGCCAACATATCTGTCATCTGTCATCTGTACCTGTTAGTACATACGATATTCCACACCCATAGTACATTTTCTCAATACTTCTTCAAGGCTTGAGTTTGTTATCACAGTAATGCACCATTCAGCGGATTTTTACTGATCTTCATTGTTTGTTTATTTTTTTCCTGGCCCAGGACTTTTTTTTTTGTCTTTATTAAATTGTTTGTTTACTTTTAGTTTACAAGATTCAGTTCACTGCTCTTCATTGTTGTTGTCATTGTGCAGATTGTTTCCTTGGCTCTAATTATATTACTGTGCACCAGTCCATATAACTCTTCCTATGCTTCTTTGAATTCACATTCATCATTTTTTAGTACAGTAAAATTTCATTACAGTCAAATACCGCAATTTGTTTGTCCATTCCCAAGTCACTGAAGACCCACTTTGTTTCTAGTCCTTTGCTACTATTAACAAGTTATTTTGTGAATATAACTGTATATGTATACATTGTGTACATATACATGTGTATATGTGAGTAACTAAGTGTAAACTCTTGTGTACAAGCTTCTATTTGACAAAAACTTTTGGGGAAAACTGGAAAACAGTTTGACAAAAATTAGGTTTAGACCAGAATCTTATTAAAGATTATTATCTTATTAAACTGTGGGTCAGTTTAAGATGCACTGAAAGATGGCTGAATAATAATAATTGTATGTGTGTATATGTATATAAAACATCCTACTTTCTGCTTTCGACCTCCTTGGGTTAGATGCTTAGCAGTGGGATCTCAGGGTCAAAGGGTCTAGTCATTTTAGTCACTTTTTAAGTATAATTCCAAATTGCTTTCCAGAATGGTTGAACTAATTCACAGCTCCATCATCACTGTATCAATGTGCACATCATTCTACTGCCTCTATTTAGCTAAGACTGTCTCCCCTAGTCTTAGTTGTGAAAGATACATCCATCCATTTTTCTCTATTCCTTTTTTAAATTATGTGATATTTTATATGTAAATCACGTCCTTTTGACATATATCATAGTATATAGTTTAAGATGCTGATCTAAACCCATTTTTTGTCCAATTGTTTTCCAGTTTTCCCGGTAGTTCTTGTCAAACAAGGAGTTCTTACCCGAGTTCTTTTCTTTGGATTTATCAAAGACTGGGTTATTGAATTTGGTTATTTCTCATTCTTACTTTTCTAGTTTGTTCCACATTTCAATTTTTTAACCAGTAGTTGTTATCTTTCGGTTATTTCAGTCATGTCTGACTCTCTGTTGAATCATTTGGGGTTTTCTTAGCAAAAATACTAGAGGAGTTTTCCATTTCCTTCTCCAGCTCATTTCCCTGATGAGGAAACTGAGCCAGAGTTAAGTGACTTGCCCAGGGTCACACAGCTAGTAAGTGTCTGAGACCAGATTTGAACGCAGGTCCTCCTGGCGCCAGACCCAGCATTCTATCCACTGTGCCACCTACCTGCCCACTTTCTAAAAAACCAGTACTAGTCATTTAACTAAGATAGAAAAGGGTCCATGTAAAAATATATTGGTGAGCTAACAGTTAAAAATGAAATCAATAAAAACAAATTTTCATTGAATTTTAATGGGTATTTTAATTCACTGTTTTTCAAGTTTAAAAATTATCTGTGACTTTTGTTTCATTTATGTTAACTGCATTAGGAAATAAGTGAAGATTTTCTTAGAGTACACATGGTAAATCTCATCTGCACGTTGATAGATTGGCAATTTTCTGCAGATAGGCCTTGAATCAATCAAATGTCTACAACAAGGAAGGTGTCCAATATACTTGTTATGTTTGATTAAACTGAAACAAAATTAAGAATTTAAGTGCCACTACTCCTAGTGTTATAGTAAGTGAGCTTCACTTCTAACTTGGACTTCAAAAGAATTCAGTGAAAAGAAATCTAGATCTATTCCCTGCCCACCAAAGCATAATTAAGGAGCACACTGGCAGATATTAACGTGCTAATTGTATAGTATTGAAACTAAGTTCAATCTGAGTGCTGGAACAACTGGAAAAGGTAAGGGTAGTGTGGACTGGAGCTATAGAATAGGCTTCATAGAGGAGACAAAACTTGGGGGGCTCCTTGAAAACCATACAGGGTTTGGTTAGGTGGAGAGAGAAAAGGAAATATCTGGCTTGGAAAATAGTGTGAACAAAGGTCACAAGGGGAGAATTTAGATATTCTAAGGAGACCTGCCTGGGAGAAGTAGTGAAAGATAACTTCAGGTACTTAAGTATGATACAATGCGTTAAGTTGAGAAGTTTGGACATGGTATGATAAGTTATAGGAAGTGGTTTTTAAGAAGGAAAATGACATGAATACAACGGTGCTTTTCTAAGATTAATCTGGCAGTTTTGGAAGAGGAGTCTAGACTTGTGTATTAGAAGACCATCTAAAAGGCGATTGAAATAAATTAGGTTCACTTCTGAAAAAAAGGAAGTACAACTCTTTTTTTTAAGGCTGAGTTAAGTGAATTGCCCAGGATCACACAGCTAATAAGTGTCTGAGAGGCTAGATTTAAACTCAGGTCCTCCTGACTCCAGGGTCAGTACTCTATCCACTGTGCCACCTAGCTGCTCCCAAAGGCCCAAATTTTTAAAAATATTCTTCCAGTGATACAATTTGACTTTAAGTTGTGGAATACTATTGTCCCCAAAAAATTGATGTTGGGGATCGCCCAAAGGTCAGTGGAGAGATAGATGATGGGTATGAGCATAAGGCAACATGACACAAATAAGCAACGGTAGGAAAGAGAACATAAATTAAATATAAATGTTTTTTTAAAAGGTACCCAGAGAGACAGCTGGTATAAAGCCTAAATGGTCCATAGGTAAACTCCCTCCAAATAAAAATCAGGAAAATTTAGAGAAGACTCCCTGCACATTGGGTAAATCTGTCTGTAGCAACTTTATGGAAAGGCATAGCCAAGGATGGGCAGGCATGGATGGGCTGTGTTCTTTGTTGTTAAAGGGAATGATTGTGTTGTTGAGATCACAGAGGCATTGAGTAAGGTGATGAGGACCTGGATTAGGGTAGTAATAATGTGAATGGTGGTAGGGTGGGGCAAGTAATCTAGAGAAAATTAGGAGAATAGAGAAGTCAAAACTTGATACTTCTGCAATAAATCCATAATGTCTCCCAGGTTTTCATGGTATCTTTGACAGAAAAGAACAAATTAGAAAGCCTTAATGTACAACACTTCTATGGAGCCATAAAAATCGTCAGGATTTTTTAAAGACCATAGCAGAACTTCTTTATTAGAGCATAAGCTGTTTGAGGGCAAATTGCCATATCTTATTTATCTTTGTACTTTCTTCAGCACTTTGCCCATAGTAGGCACATAAACAGTAATTCTGGAATGAAATGAGTTTTCCTGAGGGGAATGTTGTCCTTATTCCAATAGGCTGTTACCACTAAAAGCATTTTTAAAACTTCCTCTTTGAGAATTGGCATCTAAACCAAAAGCAATGCTGTTTGGAAAAGCCACCAGTGCCAAATCCTCATTTTTTTTTGAGAGTGGTTTTGATTTTTGGAAATAACTAAAAGGCATATTCAGATTCAGGTCTGCTGAGTGGAGTGAGTGATGAGTGTTGCTCAACATCCCTATTTTTGATCATAAACAAAGTAGGGGGCAGGTAGGTTGAGAAATGGATAGAACACCGGTCCTATAGTCAGGAGGACCTGAGTTCAAATTCAGCCTCAGATACTTGACACACTTACTAGCTGTATGACCTTGGGCAAGTAATTTAATTCCAATTGCCTTGCCTCCCCCCCCCAAAAAAAAGACAAAAAAACAAAGTAAGACAGGGCAACTAGGTGACTCAATGAATAAAGCACTGGCCCTGCAGTCTGTAAGAGCTGACTTCAAATGTGACCTCAGAAACGTGACACTTACTAGCTATGTGACCCTGGGCAAGTCACTTAACCCCATTGCCTCATTAAAAAAACAACAACACAAACAACAACAAAGTAGGACCATAATGAGCCTGGTTTTCTTATATCACTTATTATTTATCAATACTTTTAGTGTTGATTTAATTTATTAATACTCTCTGCTAAATGCTAGGCATACAAAGAAAGGCAAAAGATAGTCCTCATACTCAGGGAGTTCATAGTTCAGTGAAGGAGACGACATGCAAACAGCTATGTGGCTCATCCTCTAGCTCTTGGTTTTTTTGTTTTGTTTTGTTTTGTTTTTGCTTTTTGGAGGGGGAGGGCAGGGCAATTGGGGTTAAGTGACTTGCCCAAGGTCACATGGCTAGTAAGTGTTAAGTGTCTGAGACCAGATTTGAACTCAGGTCCTCCTGACTCCAGGGCTGATGCCCTATTCGCTGTGCCACCAAGCAGCCCCTCCTCTAGCTCTTAATACAGCCCCCCAAGGGGACTTTCAGAAACATTTCAAGCACTGGCAGAGCCTCTTAAGGAGACCTTGCAGATAGCTGGCATGAACTGCATTGTCCTCATTTTACAAATGAGGAAACAGAGTCTCAGAGAGGTTAAATACACTAAATCTAGGGTTCTCCCCACTACAAAACACAACCTCCCCCAGTGAAAAGCCACCGTCCTTTTGGATGTATAAGTTCTCTGATGTTTGTCAACAAATTAGTCTCATTATTTTGCATTCATGCCTCACACACCATTAAAGGATTATCAGTTTTCAGAGAATTTAAATACACCCAACACCAAAACCAAACTGAACCTAATTCCTTTTCTTTCCTTTATGATTAAGAAGGTGTTTCGGGATACACAGCACCTCAAGATCACTATAAACATCAATTGTAATTATGCCAGAGATGTCCAAAAGTGCCTGTTAATAAGAAATCAGATTCAGAGATTTCGAGCCAGAAGTCACTTTGGCAGGCATCTCATCAGCCCTCTTATTTCATGGGTGGGGCTGAGGGCAGCAAAGAGATCAGTTCAAGGTTGCACTGCTAATAAATGGCAGACCTGGTATGATGGAGGAATTACTGTCTGCATTGTAAATATTCATTTGAATTAACAATTTGCTTTGAAAATTTCTTGAAACTCATTTGGAAAGTGGTCCCTAGAGTGCTGCAAAACTAGTTATTTCAATCCAGCTCAAGAAATATTTCTCAAGTATCTGCCATGTTTAAGGCACTGCTCTAGGTTCTAGGGATGCAAAGCCATAGTTTCTACCCAGATATGTACAGAAATAGCTGTATCCAAGCAAATCGTACATGCAAAGGAGATAAACAAAGCAAGGATTATGAGAAACTTGAGGACAAGGAAAGCATTTCCCACTGGGATGACTGAGGAACATGTCATGGAAGAGGTGATACCTGATGTATAAGAGGGATTTCAACAGGCAGACATCATCCTCATCTTTACAATTATTATCTCATTTGATCCTCACGGTAATCCTGGGAGGTAGGTGATGGGATTCCATTGCAGGAATAATCATCATCATATTTATATAGCGCTTTAATATCTACAGAGGTATGGAGGAGAAACATGAGAGAAGGTAGAGAGGCAGAAAACCAGAGAATAATTAATCAACTTATCATGAAGTATTTATTAAATACCTATTATATTTCAGGCACTGTGCTGGGCACTGGAAGTACATAGGCGATAAAACAGACCCTGCCTTCAAGAAGCTTACATTCTAGTTGGAGAAAAACATGTACTCTTAGAAGTATAAATACAAAGCATATAAAAAATAAGTCAAAATAATTTCTTCGGGTGAGAGGAGAAGAGGTACTAGCAACCAGAAGGCTCAAGAAAGAGCTCTTGTACAAGGCAGCACTTCAGTTGTAATTCTGTTTTGTTGTTGTTATTGTTGTTTTTTGCTTTTTGGAGGGCAATTGGGGTTAAGTGACTTGCCCAAGGTCACAAGGCTAATTTTTGTGTTAAGTGTCTGAGGCCGGATTTGAACTCAGGTCTTCCTGACTCCAGCCCCAGTGCTCTATTCACTGCACCATCTAGCCGCCCCTTCAGTTGTAATTCTGAAGGAAACTTGGACTTTTTTTTTTTTTAGCAATAGGGGTTAAGTAACTTGCTTGAGGTTACATGGCCAGTTATTTCTGGGTGTGGTGTGGTACTAAGTATCAGAGCCCAGATTCGATCCCAGGTCATCCCAACTCTGGGGCCAGTGCTCTTACTCACTGAGCCACGGAAACTCGGACTTTTCAGAGAAGGGAGTGAGGAGGTAGTACATTCCAGGCATGGAGGATAATATGTACAAAGGTATGGAGATGGAAGATGGGGGTCCCATATATGAAACACCAGGAAAAATGACCCAAAAGGGCAATTTGGCTAACTTTAGAGTGTGTAAAGGGATATAATGTAAGGTTGTAAAGGTAGGTGGAGACTAGCTCGGGCAGGCCTTTAAATGCCAAACACAGGAGTTTGTATTTTATCCTCCAGAAAATAGGAAGCTACTAGAGTTTATTATTGAGGAGGGTGACATGGTCAGACTTGGGCTTTAAAAATATCACTTGGAAGGATTTGTGGAGGATGGATTGGAAATAAGAGAGCTTCGAGATAAGGAGGCCAATTAGGAAGCTATTGCAGAAGCAGTAAAGGAGATAGAGGACGGGGGCATGGATGTTGACAAAAGCAGTACTCTCCAATTCCTGACTCTGGGCATTCCTCTGGCTGCTCCCCTTACACACACCCCACCCCACCTGGCCCCAAATCTGGAACTCTTTCTCTTCTCATCTCTGCCTCCTGGCTTTCCAGCTCCTGTCAAGTCCCAGCCAAAGCCCCACCTTCTTCAAGAAGCCTATCCTTGGCCTCCTTAATGCCAGTGCCTTCTCCCTGTTACTTGTCCCATATTTATCTTATTTGTACATAGTCTCCATGTGGTCTGTTTTGTTAGATTGTGAGCTTCTGGATGCAGATTGTATAGAATGCCAAAACTGATAAACACAAAATAATTTTCTGTGTAAGGTAATTTGTAAATGCATTCAACTGAATTTATATCATGTGACTGGTGATCAATTTTGTTTCATGTTTTTTAAAAAAAGATTGTGAGTTTCAGAGATTTTTGTTTTGGGGGCTTTTTTTAACCATTTCTTTGTACTCCTAGCTCTTAGTGTTGGGTTTAGTAGACAGTAGGTGCTTAATAAATTCTTGTTGACTTTATAGTGAAGTTGTATATAGGAAAGGCAGTCAGTGGGAGTGAGCAGTCCAATTTGGCTTAAATAAGAGACTTGAGAATATTAACTAGCTTGTCTAAGTAGAAGGTGACTTTTTATAGAAGAACAATGTATTGAGCCAAACACTTTAATGCCCACAGCTGTTCAGTCGTGTCTCACTCTTCATGACTCCATTTAGGATTTTCTTAATAAAGATACTGGAGTAGTTTGCAATTTTCTTCTCCAACTCATTTCAAAGGTGGGGAAACTGAGGCAAACAGAGTTAAGTGACTTGCCCAGAGTCACACAGCTAGTAAGTGTCTAAGGCCACATTAGAACTCAGGAATATGTCTTCCTAATAGACTCTAGGCCTGGCATTCTATCCATTCAGCCACCTATCTGCCAGTGCCTATTGACTAGAGGCTAAAGTTTTATTTACATACCTACAAGTATTTCAAAAGTTCAAAGTTCAAAACTTAGAAAGTTCAAGGTGTTTTCTAGGAAAGTAGCAATTTACTAATATGTTCATTTTAGGATCTGGTGGAAGTTTAATAAAAGAAAAAGGAAAAATAAAAAGGAAATTTATAACTGTTTTTCTACCTCATCTAATTGTTTAAATAAACTTTTACAAAAATCATTTTGATTCAGAAAAATAAGAAATAATTGCTGAGTAAATACCCTGGTGTCTTGCTGTGAAGAAACTTTGTATTTCAAAATTTTCTTTTAGATCCTTCATTGTAGGGATGAGTAAAGAGGACCAAAATAGTGAAGGGATTTGTCTAAGACTACTCAGTGACAGAACCAACATCAGAACCCAGATCCTCTGAGTCCTAAGCCAGGAATCTTGACACTTAACACTGCAAAGACTCCACCTACAAAAAAAAAAAAATCAAGGAATACTTATTTCCATTACAAAAGGACTTTTTACTTTATTAAAAAAAATTACTCCAAGATTCTTTTAAATGTCATACTCTCCCTGAAGTGCTAAAAATATGGTTTGATTTATATATAATTTTTCAAGGAAAGAACCAGTATATTTATTTATATACCCCTGCCCTCTCACCTTTCCGTGATATTTCATTTTAAAATATGATGGTAAAGAGACTTCTGGGGTGATAGGACCATGAACCTTAGGAGCTGCTGCAGCTGGAAACTTCTAGAATTCCCAATACACCCCGATCCCACTGGATGCTTTGGCTTCATTAGCAGCAGCAGACCCTTTTCAGTCTGAATCAATGAGAACTATTACAAATGTGCACAGCGTGATTATTCTTTCTATTTTGCCCTCACAAATTTCATAACAAATATATGGATAACGTTTTAAACATCACCTGATTTATCACTCATTATTCAAAAACTAAATGCTTATAGGCCCAGGGCTCATAGATGTGGAGTTAGAAGGAACCTCTGAGGCCATCTTGTCCAGCATCTTTATTTTACAAAGAAACTAAAGTAAACAGAGGTTAAGTGACTTGCCCAAGGTCACATAGTAAGTGTCAGAGACAGGGTTTGAACCCAGGTTTTTCTGATTCCAGTTCCAACATTGTATCTACCATGCCAGGGGCATCTGAGTAGTGCAGTGGATGGAGTACCAGACCTGGAGGCAAGAAGATTCATCTTCCTGAGTTCAAATCTAGCCTCAAACACTTACTAGCTGTGTGACCCTGGGCAAGTCACTTAATCCCAATTGCCTCATTTCCTCATCTAGAAAATAAGCTGGAGAAGGAAACAGAAAACCACTCCAGTGTCTTTGCCAAGAAAACCCCAAATGGGGTCATGAAGAGTCGGACACTTGGGTATAAACATGAAGACAATGGTCTCCAAAAATTTACAGTGACAGCCTGATAATCAGAAGTCAATATTTCTCAAGGATTTTGAACAAGCCAGCTCATACAAGCCAAGCAGCTTTAACTTTTAAACAGCTAAAGTCAGACTATTGACAGATTTTTTTTATGTGTAATCAAAGCCTTTTCCATTGTTATCAGAACATAAAATGATGCTACTTGTCATCAAAGGGAAAAAAAAAACACACTAAAACTCCAAATCCTTTTATGTACAAACAAAACCCCCAGAATTCTATGAGAAAACAAATCTTTATTTTGAAATAAACTTTGCACTATCAAAATGAAAACAGAGATACTCAATGAGTGCTAAAAGAATATTGAAAAATCCAACTACTTGCCAAATATGGTGAGAATTTATATGTGAGTGTAAAAGAAAATGCTCACTCCTAACTCCCATAGCTCATGTCAGCAGCAGAGTGACAGGATCTGAGATTGATCAGCTCAGGCTTAGAATTCATTCACTTGCAGTATTATTACTATTAGTGCCTTCTGTAGAATGTTGGAAAATTCCTTTTCATTTGTTTAAAAAGAGAAAAGATATCTTTAGGTATTCACCTGGACACATAGGAAACGTGGTTTTTGCTGTACTAGTCGGGTCTTTGGAAAACCACAGAGAGTTTTGTTAAAACCTAGGATCTGCCAGAAATTGAACGTGTGTTAGATCAGACTTCAGCAAATAATGCATAATGCCTGTTGGTGCCAAAAAGATGTGGCAGTGAGACTAATCTTCCTAAAACACCACTTTGGTCATTTAATTCTGCTGCTCAGGAATCTTCCTTACTGACCTCAGTAAAGAGTCCAAGAGCTCTTTAGTCTAGCGGTCAAGGCCCTTTCTAGTTTTGCCCTATTTTTGCCTTTCTAAATTCCCCTAAATGAACCTCACACTGTGACCAAACTGGTGTACTAAGAATTGTACAGTATGAGAATTGGAAGGGGGCCTGAAGGGGAATTCCCTAGACATAATGGCTTTCTTCTCCACCCCAACACCTACCCTCATATTTGGGGGCTCCAGTGCCTATCCTAATGTCTTTTTTAACACCCCAGTCTCCGATCCCTGACAAAGAAGTGACCCTCCTCCTGGCCAGTTTCTCTGCTTATGCTCTTGATCCCGTCCCATTGGCTCTGCTGTTGGAGCTTGCCCATTCTATCATTCAATCTCACTCATCTTTAACCTCTTTATATCCTGGCTCCTCCTCCATTGCCTAAAATACATGAGTAGGGCATAGCATCTGAGATTTAGAGCTTGAAGGGACCTTAGAAGCCATCCAAGCCCACCTCCCTCACTTTACACATGAGGAAACTGAGGACAAGAGAGGTTAAGGGATTTGCATATAGTTAGCAAGAATTGACTGAGGTGGAATTTTAATCTGCATCTTCTTGACTTCAAGTACATCACTCTCTACCCTTCTAGGTTTCCCCTGAGATAAATTGTTATTAATAACCAATGATTTGGGGAGATCCAGAGTTCCCCCTTCTTCTAAAGTCCTGATTTTTAAAAGTTCAGTATCTTGAAGGACATTGCTGATAATGCGATTGGACTAGATTGCTCTGAGAATGTTCAGGATCCTGTCCTGGTGGAGTAGCCATTATGTTCTGCTCAGTCTGGGGTAGAGCATAAATTCTTTGAATAGATTGTAGAAGGCTGGGGGTGGTCTGGGTACAGATATAAGTTTCTGTTCAAGGGTGACATGATGTCACTCTCAGCTCCTCACTAAACACCTACTCTTTGAAGGGGACATAAACTGTGAGCCCATCACCATGATTGTCTTTGGTGTAAGAGAGAGAGAGAAAGCCAAATGACCATCCTTTTATTAATAATGTGTTGGCCTTATTATTAAAGATTAAATTACCCCAAACTATGTTTCTCAAGCCTTTTTAATTGGCACACCCCTATCCTTGGTCCTGCCAGGCCCTCAAAGGCTCCTTTTATTTCTCTTCTTCCTTTCATAGCCAAACAGAGGGAAAAAATCACTTACACTCATTGCCTTTACTTCCTCTTCTCACACTCATTTCTCAGTCTCTTGTAGTCTGGCTTCCACCCCACCACTAGACTGGTGTTCTCCATGGGTGTCCAGTTACCTTTTCTCAGTCTTCATCCTCCCAGACCTTTGTTTTTTTTTATTTTGTCCCTTTTGACATTGTTGATCAAACCCACCTCCAGGATATTCTCTGCTGTCTGGGCTCCCATAACTCTTCTTTTCTGGTCACTTATAAGAATATCATGTTAGGTGATTAAGGGCAAGAACTGTTTCATGTTGTCCCAGTATCGAAGCTTATCTTCTTTTTCTGTTTTTTATGGCCCTACCCAATTTCAACCTCCTTTTCCAAATATCCTTAGGTGAATTTTCCCCTCCAGTCAAGCTAGTATACGCATTGTCCAATGACTATACCATGCATTTTCTCTACAACAAGATTGATTTATCTTTAAAAAAACACATGCATTCAGTTTTCTGAAACTGCTTAGACAACATACATTTATTGAGTACCTACTATGTGACATATATTATACTAAGCACCTAAGATATAAAGAAAGGCAATGGACAGTTCCTTAAGAAAGCTTCCTCTAGGAATTAACAGTCTAATGGAGGAGACAACATGCAAATGACTGTGTAAAAATAAGCTATATATGGGATAAACAAGAAATAATCAGCACAGGTGCTAGAATTGAGAGGTTTGAAGAAGGCTTCCCATAAGAAACTGGGGTTTTAAATGGTACTGGAAGGAAGCCAGAAGGCAGAGAGAAGCAGGAAGAACATTCCGGCCATGGGGGGGGGGGGGGGGGGGGGGGAGGAAACAGCCTGAGAAAATGCCCAGAGTCAAGCAATGAATGAATGAATTTCTTGCTAAGAACTTTTGCATCCTGCTGAAAACAATATATGTTTCTAAAGAAGGGTCAAATCAAGCTAGCCCAAATGGATTTCACTTTAAGTAGTAATCCTTCAAAGCAGGGGTGCTTAACCTAGGGTCTGTGAACATATTTTTAAACAGCTATTTTTGATAGCTGTATTTCAGTGTATAATTGATTTCCTTTGTAATTTTCAGTATTTTGTTTTATACATTTAACAAATATTACTTTCAGAAGGGGTCCATAAGTTTCTTCAGACTGCCAAGGAAACCCACAAAAAAGGTGAAGAACCCCTTCATCAAAGGTCTGAAAAACTAAAATCCAATTTCAAGAGCCATGGGACAACTCCTAATTTAAAGACTCCCTAAAAGAAAGAATACTTTTTGTAATGTAGTCATTCCCTAATTTCTTTATTTTGAAAAATCTGTATATTCACATATATTAGGTATCCTCAAGGCTAGGCTCATCTGTAATCTCTAAGCAAACACATTCCAGTGTTTTAAGGGTGGTCTGTTTTCCTTGGAATCCACAAAACCCCTGTACCAAACAAAAAGAACTGTTTCCACAGATTTTTGTTTCCAGAAATTTCTTAAGAAGCGCACTACAGCCAAAAAATGATTCCTTTCTTGAGAGAACAACCTAGAAGAATGTAAACATTAAAGAGAAAGGAGTAAGGGCAAGAAGTCATCATCAATTGGAAGGCTGCCGAAGCCTTTCTGAATTTTGCCCATGAGCTAAGGCATGAGACAAAACTTTTTAGAAAAGTGGTAACCCACCTGTTTGGTCTCCAATGTGTTAACATACATATTTAGCCTTATTTCTATATCATCATCAGTCAAATAATATAAACAATGCTCAAATGAAACAGATGTTCCCTATCTGAAGCAACTCCAAGGGAAATTGTTCAACTGAATAAAATGAAAACTGAAAATGAGTGTCCCCACTGGAAAACGGCGGTGCCATTTCAATCCGGTAACAGAGTTCATGTATGTAGGGGCTTCCAAGCCATATTTTCTTCTCTCTGTGGCTTTAAAGTGAGGCATAAAATCTCTGCACATTCAATACAGACTCACATTGCCTATTAGGCAAAACCTACTGACCACAGGATAACGCAAAGAAAACAGAGCAAATCCATATCAAAGGCCGCCAAGAGTAGTGTGGGAAAGGAGTTTCACAGTTCAAACAGGATGTTCACCCTGTTTCTGGCGATCACAGTGAATTCTTAACACTCCATTCCAAGATCTGGCCCATCCAGCACGCTTATGGTGTGCACACGATAGCTGATAAAGCTGCCGGGATTTGTTCCACATTCCAGAGACCTTCTTCAGAGCACATAGCCCTGCTGGGAGAGAGATGGTCTCCCAGCTTGGGCCAACTCCCCCGTGTTAGGAGACACACACATGAAACAGAGCAAGAAGACCTGGAAGTGTCATACCAGGGGTGGCAATAAAATCCCCATTTTGTTCACTCAAGGGGCACAGCGGGATTTGTTGTGTTTTTTTTTTCTTTTCTGACAAAATGCAGTTTAAATTCCTCTGGTTTTGCCAAACTCTCATGAACTCAACCTACATTTCTTTATCATAGGATTGGGCAGAACAAGTCTTGGTGACGTTAATATGTGCAAATAGGATTTGTAAGAGAGTAAAAGGCTAAGGCGGCTGGAGACCTGGATTCCAGCTGTAGCACTGTTGCTAACTATTTAACTTTAAGCAGCAGTAGAGTAGGGAGAACACTGACCTTGGTCCCTGGACTCATGCCCTGAGGGAACAAGTCACCACCTCTCTGAACCTGTTTCCTCATTCATAAAGTGAGAAAGTTGGACTAGATGATCTCTAAGGAGCCTTCCAGCTTGAAATCCTATGATCCTACATGATGGAATCATTCTTCCTCATAGTCCTCACCCATTTTTAGAGGAAGATGTGGATTCATAGATATAATTACAACTAGGTATGCATATAATACACATATGTGTGTATATGTGTGCACTAATGTATATGTGTACACACACACATATATATACATGGGATAAGGCCAAAGAAAATGCCCAGTCAGGCAATGAATATAAATGGATTACTTGCTAACAACCTTCCCATCCTGCAGAAAAGATAGTCTGTTTCCAGGGGAGGGGGTCAAATCAGGCAAGTGCAAAGCATGCGTGTGCATGTGTGTGTACATACACACATGTATTGGGATATAGCCAAAGAAAATGCCCGGGATCAGGTAGAGAATGAACGGATCACTTGGTAATAACCTTCACATCCTGCTGAAGATAAAACCTTCATTTGGCTTGGGGGGGGGGGGTGTCAAACCAGGCAAGTGCAAAGCTCTATGTGTGTATGTGTGTGTGTGTGTGTGTGTGTGTGTGTATGAGCACTTGCACCCATGCACAAGTGTACAGACAGCATGGCATGCTGAATAGAGAGCTGGCCTCCAAACCAGGAAAATCTGAATTCAAGTCTCATCTTTGACATGTACTGTTTGTGTGGGGCCCTGGACTAATCACTAAATTGTTCTGTTCTCAGGTGACTCTCTGAGTCTCCTCTTACCTGTCTGACTCCTTTTTTCTGTCTCCTTTACTGGATCTCTTCCAGATTACACCCTCTGATTGTCCCTAAGGTGTTCTCAGGGTTCTCTTCAGGGTCTTCTTCTCTTCTCCCTCTATGCTACTCCACTTGGTAATTACCATCTTGATAACGAGGTAGGGTAGCCAGGTGGCACAGTAGATAGAGTGTTGGACCTGGTGTCAGGAAGAGGTCTTCCTGAGTTCAGATCTGGCCTCAGATACTTACTGGTTGTGTGACTGGGCAAGTCACTTCTCCCTGTTTGTCTCAGTTTCCCAATCTGTAAAATGAACTGGAGAAGGAAATGGCAGACCACTTCAGTATTTTCACCAAAACTGCAAATGAGGTCACTAAGAGTTGGACACAACTTTAAACAATAACAATGCTGATGATTCTCAGATCTAGCTATCCTGCCCCAATCTTTTTGCTGACTTCTATCTTGCATCTTCAACTGCTTTTGATTTTTTTTTGAGGGGCAAAGGTAAGGTAATTGGGGTTCAGTGACTTGCCCAAGGTCACACAGTTAGTAAGTGTGTCAAGTGTCTGAGGCCGCATTTGAACTCAGGTCCTCCTGACTCCAGGACCAATGCTGTATTCATTGGGCCACCTAGCTTCCCCTCAACTGTGATTTAAACATCACAAAATCAATGCCCAGCAGACATCTTAAATTCAATACATCCAAAGCAGAACTCATTATTTTTTCCCCTAACCCTCCTCTCCTTCTACTTCTCTTTTACTGTAGAGGGAAACACCACCCTCCGTTCCTCAACCTAGGAGTCATCCTAGACTCCCTATTTCTCATCCTCTGTGTCCAAACTGTAGCCCAGACCTGTCCACCTCACCTTTATGACATCTCTGGAACATGTCCCCTTCTCTCCTCTGACACTGCCACCATTCTAGTGCAGGTCCTCATCACCTCACGTCTGGGTTGTTGGAAGAGCCCGCTGGTGAGTCTGCCTCCCTCATCTCTCCCCACTGCAATCCATGCTCCATTCACCCACCAAAGGGATTTTCCTAAAGTGCTGGTCCGATCATCTCACACACACATGCACACACGCACACATACACACACACACACTCCTCACTAAACTCTAGTGGTTCCTCTTGCCTCCAAAAGCAAATACAGAATGCTTTGTTTGACAAAGTCCTTCATAACCTAGCCCCCTCCTACCTTTCTGGTTTTCTTACACCTTACTCCCCAACATGTACTTTTCAATCCAGTGACACTGACCTCCTAGCTGTTCTACAAACAAAACATTTCATCCCTTAGCTCCAAGCATTTTCTCTGGCTGTGGCCAATGCCAGGAACACTGTCCCTCCTCAGCTCCTACTACTGACCTCCCTGACTTCCTCTAAGTCTCAACTAAAATCCCACCTTCTACAGGAAACCTTCTCCAGATCTTCTTAACCCCAGTGCCTTCCCTCCATTAATTATTTCCTACTTATACTATATATTTGTTTGCATGTTGTCTCCACCCTTAGATTGTGAGCTCTGTAAGGGCAGGGACTGTTTCTGCCTCTTTTTTTGTATCTCCAGAGCTTAGCACAGTGGTCAGCACATAGTAGACATTTAATAATTTTTACTGATTGGAAAAAAAAGCTGCTAGCCTGCTTTGGTAGAGAGAATTCCCCATCCCACTGAAATCAATGAGTCAGTCCTTACTGCTGTCCTGCAGTTAGTTACACCTACCTTCTTTCCATCACTAAGTTGTGACAAAAGGAGAATAAACTATCCTAGGTATTCCCATCTCTGCCTTTTGACAATAAGATTCATCGTTTAGGGGCAGCCAGGTAGCACAGCGAGTAAGAGCACCGGCCCCAGTGTCAGGATGACCTGGGATCCAATCCGGGCTCCGACACTTAGCACCCACCCAGAAACACTTGGCCGTGAAACCTTGAGCAAGTTACTTAACCCCAATTGCTTAGGGGCGGCCAGGTAGCACAGTGAGTAAGAGCACCGGCTCCAGTGTTGGGATGACCTGGGGATCGAATCCGGGCTCAGACACTTAGCACCACACCCAGAAATAAATGGCCATGTAACCTTGAGCAAGTTACTTAACCCTGATTTCTTTAAAAAAAAAAAAAAGATTCACCGTTTAAGCACCTGTTGTGTGTGATAGAGCAGTGTCTCTGGCACTAGTGGAGAGCAGAGTCTATAGAAGACTTGTCCACTGCCCTTAGGAGAGTTTATAGGTTTATGATGGAATACAAAACACAGATAACTATAATATGCCATGTCCTATGACAAGTGCATTAGAAAACTTCACAACCAAGTGCTACATGAGACAGGTGGCAAGAAGTTCATCATTGACAGGAAGGAATTACTGTGAACTTCGTGGAGGAAATGGCATTTGAACTTCACTCTATATGGTGGGAGGGAATTCAGCCCATGATCAGGAGAAGGAAGGTTAGTCCCAGAGCCAGGGAACAGGGCAAAGAAATGCATAGAGCTTGGACAGCCAAGGGCAAATTAGATGCACAGAAAGCAGTCCAGGTTGAGAAGATGATGGGGGACAGGGGAGGGAAGGGGCAGGAAGGGTACAACGTGAAATACACCTGGAAAGCTAGAAAAGCACCACATTTTCGAGGGTCTTGAAGGTTAGACAAAGGACTTTGACCTTAACCTGTGAGACTGTAAAGAACAATGGGAGATTTTTGAGCAAAGGTATACATATGGAAGATTGTTCTGGTTTTACTATGAAGGAAGGGTGGAAGGGGAGTGGAGACTAGAAGCAGATGGTTCTATTGGCTGGTTATTGCAACAGTCTAGGCAAAGGAGTGATGATGATCTATGCTAGCATGGCAACAGTGAGAATAGATTGGAGAGGACAGATTCCAGAGCTAATGGGTAGATAGAATCAGTGAGTGATGAGGCATTGGAAAGAGCCGAAGAGAATGTCAAGCTTTTTTTTTTTTTTTGCTTTTTTTTAAAGAGGGCAATTTGGGGTTAAGTGACTTGCCCAAGGTCACATGGCTAGTTTTTGTGTTAAGTGTCTAAGGCCCGTGCTCTATTCACTGCAGAGAATGTCAAGCTTTTGAATGTGGGAGAAGGTGAAGGGTGGGGCTGGTGAGAGAAATTGTGAAGTTCAAAGAAGCAAGTTTAAGAAGAAAGAAAGAACTCAACATCAACTATTTGCAAAACATCGGGGAGGATCAAAAAAAATATGAGATTGAGGCCTGGCCTTCAGCAAGCTTACAGCCTTGTTGGGAACCTGGACCCAAGTGTTATGTAAAGTTAAATATCAATTCAAGACAGGAGAAATGGCAACAAAGTCAGAGATAGTTGTGCTTTCATTGTTGTGGGAACCTCTTCTACCAACTTTGATCATAATCTGTCCAAAACTTATAGTCTTTTTTTTTTTTAAGCAATTGGGGTTAAGTAACTTGCTCAAGGTTATACAGCCAGTTATTTCTGGGTGTGGTGCTAAGTATCTGAGCCCGGATTCAATCCCCAGGTCATCCCAGCACTGGGGCCGGTACTCTTACTCTCTGAGCCACTTGGCTGCCCCAAAACTTATAGTCTTTAGAGCACTGCCATCAGCTCAGAGAGGTTAAATGGCCACATAGCTAGAAAGTGTCTGAGGCAAATTTTCACCTTAGGTTTTCCAGACTGTAGAACTCTAGCCACGTGTCCTGCTACTTCTCAAATCGCTGTCAAATTACAGTAAAAAAAAAATCACTACAAAAATTGAATTGAGGGTGATATCAAAGGCAAGACAAGATAAAGATTATGAAGTGAAGGCAACAGAAGCTAGTCAAGAGTTGGGGGCAGAGTTTGGGGAGGGAGAAGTTGGCTTCCTCTCAGTACAAAGCCAAGTAAAACCAGGTTTCTAAACTTAAAGTCTAGGTGCAGAGCAGTGACTTCCTCCTGGATATTGAATGAGAAGATGAGGGTACTAGCTTGTTTCAAGTAGGGACTGGGTACAGGAGTGGTAAGGCATAGTATGCAGGAGAAATCAGGCAACAATGCCAAGTCTAACCAGTCAGTCAGTGACAGGCATTTACTAAACATAAAAAAATAAACACAACTGGTTCTTCTCTGCAGCTGTTGTCTCTAGCTGACTACCTCTCACACTCTCCACAGCATCTGTTTCAAGACTTCTCTCTCTTCAAGATCCCAGTTCTAAACCTATCCCCTCTCTCAACATGTGACTTCACCTCTTCCTTTCCTAAGAGGATTAAGTTCCTGAGTTCCTGAATGCTGCTTCCTCCACACCTCAAAAACTGCTTCTTCTATCCTTTCATCTTACACTCAGTTTGAGAAGATGAAGTGACCCTCCTCTTCACCAAAGTTAACCTATGCCCTTGAAATCCCATCTCTTTCTCCAAGCTTCTATTTTTCATCTCCAATCTCTCCCTTTTTGCTGTCTGCTTCCCTCTTTTCCTAGAAACATGCTCAGGTCTCCCCAGCCTAAAAACAACCCTCACCAATAGCTGCTACAACCCTAAAGGTATCTTCAAATTCCTCTTCTTTGCTAAATTTCTAAGGAAAAAAAATAGTCCAAACTTTACACTCACTGCTTTCACTTCCTCCATATCTACTCCTTCTTCAATCTCCTGAATTCTGATGTCAACCCCCTCTTCCCCAATATGCTACTAAAAACTGTTCTCAGCTTCAGTATTTTTATGTTAGCTTCCCCTTCCTTCTCTTTAGAAGGTAAGCGCTTTGAAGATCAGAGACTTTATTTCTTTTGGCTTGTATTTATATTCCCAGCACTTAGCAGTTCTCTAGAAATGTTCTAGCTTTCAAACTTTCAACTATTTTTCAGTTCATCTGTCTATCATCAATATCATCATGCCTATCATCTATTGGTCAATCTATTATCTATCTACCTTTCTACCAATCTATTATCATCTATCTACCTATCAACCTATCATCTATCTAATCCTCCTACCTAGCTATCATTTATCTATCTGTCACTGTCATCTACCACCATTTCTTCTTGATACTTTCTCCTCCCTTGGGTTCCATGACACTTTTTTCCTGGTTTTTCTTCTGGCTCTCTGATCATGTCTTCCTACTCCCATCCCCTATAGTGGACATTCTTGCATTCCCCTTCCTCTAGCTGTCCAGCACCTCACAGTGTTCTCCCTAGGCTGCATAGGGAGGTGACTTTGAGCAGCTGGCTGTATCTAGCAATTGCAGTGAGGAAGAATGAGATAGTTGGCTAAGTCAGTCATTGCTGCTAAAACCAGTCGAGAGTTCCTGTGTTCAACTTGAAACGTAAGTGAAGGATTGTAGATCTTGACACTCATCATGGAAAGAAGTTTCCACTTTAGAGGCTTAGATCAATTCCTTTCATGTTCTGAGCTGCTCTAGAAGGAATGAGATAGGAATATGAAACAGCGGAGGATTATCTCGTTCTAGCCTCAGCCTGCCTCTTTAGAGTTTGCCAGTACATCCCAGAAGAAAGAGCCAGATTCTCCAGGGAAGGTTGTCAGACAATGGCCTCCAATGCATAATACTCACCTGTTTAGTTATTTAGAGATAGAAAAGAAATTATTAATTTTTAATTACATCAAATAGTAGTGTATGAATAGAGATTTTAATAGGGCTATTAATTTTTTTGCTGTATTTAGCAATTTTGAATTTTTTTTAAATGTAGACAGTCCTTTTCATGAATAGTTAATCAAATCTTGGTTTATATGCTTCTCTACTCCAATTTATCAAAGATTTCATGCCACTATTTATTTGGCCTCAAGATACTTGGTAATTTTTAGGAGCATTTTCATTTCCACTGCCACTCTACACACACACACCACCACCACCACCACCAACAACAACAACAAACAGAGGCACACACTACCCCTTAACTAAGGATCTGACCATATGCATGTCTCTTTTAGCACAAAGACAAAAAGCAGGGAAAGTGGAAGGAACAATAACAGCAGATTGGGAGGCAACAGACCTTTATGACTTTTTTTTTTTAAGAAATTTTATTTATATAGTTTGTTTTTACATCATCTATGTTTCCCAATGTATATACCCTACACTTCCCAGAGAGTTACAAAAAAATTAGAAAGAGAAGAATAGTTTAGAAAAACTAAGCCAAAAAATGTTTTAAATGAGAAATTATACGCCTTGTTCCACAATTATAGTCTTCCACTTCTACAAAAAAAAAAAAAGAGGGGAGGGGGCTAGCTACCTTCTCATATCTCTTCTTAAAGGCCAGGCTTGGTCTTTGTCATTAAGTAGCTAGGTGGTTCAGTGAATAGAGCACTGGGCCTGAAGTCAGTCAAGAAGACTTCCCTTCCTGAGTTCAAATCCAGCCTTAGACACTTAATAACTGGATGACCCTGGGCAAGTCATTTCATCCTGTTTGCCTCAGTTACCTCATCTGGAAAATGAGCTGGAGAGGGAAATGGCAAACCACTCCAGTATCTTTGCCAAGAAAACCCCAAAACCACCTCACAAAGAGTCAGATACAACTGGGAAAAAAAACCAAGCAAATAAAAAATATGACTCGGTCATTATACTTTCACAGCATTCAGTTTTAATTTTGTCTGTTTGTTTACTTTATTTTTGCTTATTTACATTGTTGTAGTTATCTGGTGTATTGTTTTCCTGGTTCTACTTACTTTACTTTGAAGCAGTTCATCCAAGTCTTCCTTCCACATGCTTCTGTGTTTATATTTGCTGCTTATCATAGCACGATAATATTCTATTTCATTTATACACCATAGCTTGTATTTTCATTCCCCAGTCATTGGGTACCTATCTGCTATGTTTCCAGTTCTTTGCTTCTTCAAAAAGTTTTGCTATAAATATTTGGTGTTCTGGGTCCTTTCTTCTTATCACTGACCTTCTTGGGTATATGCCCAACAATGGAATCTCTGGATCAAAGAGTGTGGACATTTAGTCACTTTCTTAGCCTAAGTACAGTTGCTTTTCAGAATGTTTGGACCAATTCACAGATATGCTAACAATGCATTAGTATGCTTTTTTCCCACTATCCATCCAGCAATGACTGTTCTTATCTTTGACAAATGATCAGGTGTAAGATGAAACCTTAGAGTTATTTTGATTCACATTTATTCCTGTGAATTTGGAGCATTTTTATGTGATTGTTACCAGTTTACAATTCTTTTGACCCCTTCATGTATTAGAGAATGACTTTTGAAGACCTTCATTCTGACTCCTGAGTGACTTCTTGAATCAGTCAGCTTCTTCTTTGCCTGGCTCCAGATTTCCCTCTCTTATGTCTACTTTCCTTTCAAGACCTTGAAGATTGGAGTTGGCAGTATCTTGGCCTTAGTACTATGACTCCACATGTGTCAGGAGTCAGGTTAGAGTTGCTTTACAAAATCCTCTGTAAATTATGGAGGCTGTTGTCTGGCTTTGTTATAAGACAACTATGGCTGGATATCTAGAGCCAGAAGTACATTAATTAAATCAAGTTAGTCTCTCTTTCATCATTAACTTTACCATTATTTGTAAAATGCCAACATTTGAATTGATGTTCAATTGATGATCCCTGGGTCTCAGACCCTCAAGAGAGCAGCCGGGATTCTGATCCTCTCAGGGGACAATCAGCCTTGTGCCCAGAACCCTGTGGAGTGAGAAATCTGTATTGTTTGCACTTTTCTTAAGTGTGGGGGAGGGATTGATTAGAGATTCTTAGTCACCCTAGGATCCAAAATGACCAGTGCCTGGCATCCTGAGAATGCATTTACTTTGTAAAGGTTATCCCACCTTATCCTGGGGAGCAGTCATTTAGTTAATAAATAAGCATTTATTAAGTGCTATGAGCCAAGAACTGTACTAAGGCATGGGTATACCGAGGCAGGTAAAAATAATCCCTGGCCTCAAAGAACTTACATTCTAACTAGGGAAACAATATATAAATAACTGAGTTCATACAATAAATACACAGGATAGATGGAAGGTAACCTCACCTTCTTTATAAAAATAACAAAATGATGCCAAGGAAAATCAGATTGGAAAAAATGATGCTGGGAAAGAACCATGCAGAATCTGGTAACTTGGCCACCTAGGAGCCTGCACATTGATGAAAGCTGCCAATTATGAGTAGAAAATGAATCGTAGCCCCATGAGAGATTAAGCTATTCTCCAGACAATCAGAAAGTGTGCCCCAGAATCACTAGGATTAGCACAACATAAGTATTTAATAATAATTTGTACCTATTAATAGCTCAGCCAATACCCACATGCTATGTGGGAGATTTGGGACTTCTCTAATCTTATTTAAAATGAGGTAAGGCATCCTAATGGCCCCTGCTCAGTAGAGCACTTGGAAAATATTTACTTTGAAACTCTTTCAGAGGCTCCTTGTAAACAGGAGATCCTGTAGGGTCACACTTCAGTGTCAAAGGTCACTATTGTCTCAGTAATAGTAAACAGCCTTTACAAGGGAAGAGTCTTCTGGTGCCAAACAGTCAGTTCTATACTACAAAGCACTAAGCAAGATGCCTGAAAGGAGAGGAAAATAAAGAGCAAGAGGTGCTAACCTCTCCAGGCTTGGCGGCCTCTCCTCCTCCCCTCTTAGAAGAAACTTCCCTGGTCAGGAAATAGTTATCTCCATCCCACCATTGTCCACTTCTTTACAATAACATGCATTAAACTCATTAAACTGAATTTTTTGTTTAAATGCTATAGCCAAACTAGAGTTTCTGATTGCCTAAAGCCTGGAAAGAGCCTTGAATAAGACATTGGATTTTTATTTTCAGTGTTTTAATTCATCAGACATAGGATCTTTGAGTATTGTTGATTCCTGCCCCCTCCCCTCAAACTGATTCAAACATCAGTGTAAAAATCCACAGAACTCCTCTGGGATGGTTTCCTGTTAAAAGGACTGGAACAGTTTCATTCTGTGTGGAATATAGCTTTTATTATAAGGGTCTTTTTTTCTAGTTATAAAGGCAGCAATTGTTAGCTGTTATTGGGAAATGTAATTTATATTGCAAACTTGAGTCAGAATATGTAAAGAATTAAGCCTTGGTACAAGGATCCAGGAAACAATGGTTTGTACTTAGCCCAAATCTGCTATAAATGTGAATTAGAGTAACACTGGACACAGTTTAAATCTCCTCACCCTCCCTCCCCCCACCCCACTCTAACCCCACCCCCACTCCCAATGTTCTTTTATTGGAAGCCTGAGGAGAAGATAGCTGAGTTCTTTGTGCTGTGGGAGGTGGTAAATATAGGAATGATAGCACTTTGCCTGCATGAGAACTGCTAACATGCTGAGAATAATGTGAAAGACCGAACTTTGATCATCCAAGCATTTTTTTTTAAACAGGGACAGTTTCCAGAGTCAGTCTGGCTTTGATCATGAAAAGGGGAAAGCC
The DNA here is from genome assembly GCF_028583685.1 of Petaurus breviceps papuanus. Classification (NCBI taxonomy): domain Eukaryota; kingdom Metazoa; phylum Chordata; class Mammalia; order Diprotodontia; family Petauridae; genus Petaurus; species Petaurus breviceps. The sequence continues at coordinate 19,581,235 of NW_027185712.1, forward strand.
AGCCAATGGGAAAAAACGGCTGTGTCTCTCAATAGTTACCGGTGCCTGGAGCCCTTGGAGACCCAGAGATCTTAGTACTTAGGAAATAGCTGTTGGAGTCTGAGCCACTGCAACACATCTGTTTTAGTGTGGCCAACCCAGCCAGATGTAAATGATCTACAGACGATTTAATAAATTGTAATTAAAGTTCTTGGCCCCTTATATTGAACAAAAACAGCCTTCGATCAGGAGAGGGGCAGATTTATTGGAACTAGGTTGGGTTTCCTTTAAATCACAATTTAAATAGCTATTCAGGACTAGATTTACTTGTTTTCAACAACAAAAAAGGACATTCTAGTCGTTTGTCATATAACCTCAATACGTTTTCTTCACAACCTAGAGATAGACTCAGATGTAATTTTTAGAAGGAACAGAATGTGCATTTTAAAAGCACTAATTCTTTCTGGCCCCCTTTTTTCCCTCAAGATTAATTTTGCATCTACAGCACATTAGAAATGGAACAATGGTTTGTTTGTTTTATTTGCAAAAACATTTGAAGCAGATTCTTTTGAAGTCAGTGGCAGTAAAACATCTCCAGTTCAGTAATTGATCATGGGTACAGTGATGATATTTTGACAGTTTTAGGGAAACCATCACTCCCCTCCAAAAAAAAAGACATTTAAATTGTTTTACCTAACTAAAACAATAAATTTATATTTTCTTATTTTTCTTAACAGCAAACACATAGCAAGTTTACAGAGCAAATCTATTCAACATAGCATTAAATTTTTAGTCATAAATGTAAATATTTACTCTTTTATTATTATTATTAGGAATAGAGAGAGGCTAGACTTGTCAAAGGGGGAGAACCTGAAGTCTTGAGGCCACATGTGGCCCTCTAGGTCCTCAAGTACTGCCCTTTGACTGAATCCAAACTTCACAGAACAAATCCCTTTAATAAAAGGATTTGTTCTGTAAAACTTAGACTCAGTCAAAAAGCCATACCCAAGGGCCTAGAAGGCTACACATGGCCTTAAGGCCACAGGTTCCCCACCCCTGGTAGGGAAACTCCAGATAAAGATACTCTTACTACCAGTGCAGATGGTCACTTTCTCTGCATTATAGCACAGAGAGGTTAAAACTTGCACAAGGTCACATAGACTGTATGTGTCATAGTCAGGAGCTGAAACCAGGTCTTTCTGGCTTCAAGGCTGACTCTTTTTACACGCCTGTTGCCTTTCCTTATTACTATTAATAATAACTACAACAATAAGCTTTCATCAGCCAGGCCAGTATGAAAGTTCAACAGTGACTAGAATATCACAGACACTTAATAAATGCTTGTCCATTGATAGATTGAAATCTACTTATCTTTCAGTTAATCTAGAAACCATCTTTCCTGTTTTTTTTTAATTCCCAAACTGTTTCTTAGTTTATGATAATTTTTCAAAGTATGAAAAACTTCTTTCTACATCCAAAGTTACCATTGTTAAAAGATGTTAAAAATTTTGGGGCAGCTAGGTGGTGCAGCCAATAGAGCACCAGCCCTGGAGTCAGGAGGACCTGAGTTCAAATTTGGCCTCAGATACTTAAACTTACTAGCCTTGTGACCTTGGGCAAGTCACTTAACCCCCAACTGCCCTGCCCTCCCCCTCCAAAAAAGCAAATAAATAAATACTTTTTTAAAAAGATGTTAAAATTTCAACAGTGTTGTGTTGTCTAATGTTGTGTTGTGATAAAGTGATTTATACATACTCAATATTGTGACAACATTGAACATTTCTTGAATGATGTGACCTTAGAACTGAAATTGCATTCTATGTGATATTACAGAGGAATGATTGAAGGATCCTACATCTTAACCAATTCATCTTCAATCATTAAAGATTGATCCTAGAACTGAGAATCGAGAATATTGGCTCCCTCAAATCAGCTGAAAATAGAGCATGACCAGTGGCGAACTGTTTATAAAATCCACATGGCTTAAATGAAAACTGTACATTTAGGCAACTCCTGGTTCACAAAAGACCTATACATTTCCAGAACCTCTCCCCTCTACTTCTAGAATCCCCACATCTGAGCAGTTGGCAAAGTTCCTGTTTCCTACCAGTTTCCTACCACTGGTGTGGTTCCCACCAAAAGCCACCCTCCCAAGGGAGCCTTGAGTCCCAGCAGAACCACTCTTGCAATTTGGGGAAAGGTGCTTCTTTAGAGTCCTCGAGATGAGTTCCTGACATCATTCCAGTTTGGGAGTACAAACTCTGTATTATTATACTCAGGGATATGTGATTTCCTTGGTGCTGGAACGGCTGTGTGGAAACTCTCTCTCCACTAATGCAAATCACAAATGGTCTATAATTTATAGCCTTATGGAGTTGCCTGTAAAGTCAAATGGCTTGTTAATTGTCATAGGGCTGGTAAGTATGAGAGGAAGGACTTGAATTTGAGTCTTCCTGACTCCAGGTCCAGGACACTATCCATTATACCACTGCATTGGTGAGGTCCCATCTTATTATTAGGATAACAATTCAACTGCATTAAGGTTCAATAGGTGTTTGTGGTTTGACTTGCAAACTGTTTATAACATTGTTCAAGTGGAGAAGACTGGTTCCAAGGTTCAGGCTATCTACTTGTAAAGGAGCTTTTCAAACAAAACTTAAATTTCTGGACCATAATCCATTCACAGTGAGATTTACCACCCCTCACCTAAATACAGAGTCACAGATGAGGAGTACAGTTGTTCCTTGCCACAAACAGGTTAGGTTTTATATATATACATATATATATATACATATATATATATATATAAACACATACACACAAACTTTTCACAAAAACATCTTCAGGCTGTTTGAAAAAAAAAAAAAGCTGACTTCTTTGAAAAGTCATTGCTTTTTTTTTTTAAATCCATTAGAATCTGAACCTTTGATGAAATGCAATCAGATAACCCAAGGAAACTCTTAACATCTTTCTGGTGCCTGTGTTCTGGGCAGTTGAGGTTGTTTGTTAAGTAAGAAACTTGTTTAGATATGACCCCTAGTTAAATTCATTAGATATGTAACTCTAGCCAAAATATTTTAAGTCTTATGAGCTCGTGTGGTAAATCAGAGCCTTTTGAAGTTCAGTTGGCTACTTTGTTAGGTTGACAAGGCAATGTTAATGAAAGAAAGGAAATAATACTTAAAAATAAGAAAAATGGATGACATTTCAAGTCCATGTACTTTTATTGCCTGCGGAAATGAACTGATTCCAAATTTATGTCAGCCCATACACAATGGTATCATGTACTATCATAAAAGGGACCTAGAACAATAACAACGGTGAGGGTTGGGGAGCAGGTACTATAGAGATTATTTCAGAAGGCTTATCAGGAGATCTTATCCCATTTTTCATCACAATTGCTTTTTTGCCCTTATCAAAGTTAATTTGATTCCACCAAATGTTTATAGGAGGGCTTTATATAATGATAGATCCCTCACACTGGTGAGAAGGGGTTGCATTTTTTTATCTGAAGGCATTGGATGAACTCTTCCTGAGTGCTAAATTTGAGCTAATAAATGACCTCTAGCTGACCTTACATTGACATAGTACAATAGTGATATCTCCAAAATCTAATGAACCTCCAAGTAAGGAATGTATATCGTTTACAATAGTAGGATGTCACATGAAACATCTAACCTTCCACATTTTCCTTTGACTGATGATCAAGACCTGCTATACATTAAACACCTTTTTTTCTATTACTTAAAAAATATTACATGGGGGCGGCTAGGTGGCACAGTGAACAGAGCACCAGCCCTGGAGTCAGGAGGGCCTGGGTTTGGATGTGGCCTCAGACACTTAACACATACACACACACACACACGCGCGCGCTCGCGCACACATACACACACACACAAAAACTAGCAGTGTGACCTTGGGCAAGTCACTTAACCCCAATTGCCCTCCAAAAAGCAAAAAAAAAAAATATTCCAAAGTTTGTTTCTCATTCATTTAAGGAAAACTCATTTTATTCTTCCTTATTTTCACTTGGAGCAATGGTACTTCCACGGTGGTAGAGTACATCTTCTTCAATTAAAATATAGACTCCTTGAAGGTGTTGGTCTTGGAATGGTTCCCATGTACTTTTGATATTAGCAATCATGTCACCTTGGAAAAGTCATTCTCCCTTTCTCTCTCTCTCTGTCTCTCTCTCTCTCTCTCCCTCCCTCTCCCTCTCTTCCTCCCTCTCCCTCCCCCTACTGGCTTATGGACTTCACAAAGGGATGTGCTGGTAAATGTTTGAAAACTGGCTTTCAGGAGGTGGTGGTGTAAGAATAATATACTTTTTTAAAAGGCCAATATCATTAAGTGATTTACCCAAGGTCAAATACCTAGTAAGCATCTAAAGTCAAATTTGAACTCAGGTCCTCCTGACCCCAGGGCTGTTGCTCTACCCACCATGCCACCTAGCTATCCCAGAATAACATATTTTTAAGTTTAATCTGCATTATTAACATTTTCTCCATCACTTTCCTAAGTCTGGACAATCAACAGAACAATAAATCAAGGCCTAATTTGTAGTGTTTGCCAAATTCTGAGGTGTAAATGCTCATGTTGAAAATTTAACAATTGACTCTCACTAGCTGGTTTATGCTGGCTCCTGCACACCTCTGGGCTCACATGAGATGATGCCTGTAATATGCAGTGTAACCATTTGAGTACTAAATCAATGTCCAGAGAGAGAGAGAGAGAGAGAGAGAGAGAGAGAGAGAAATGGGCCTCTTAGAATTTTATATGAAGGTCTAAAATCTTCTTCCTCCAAACTTTTGTAAAACCACAGTTTACACACTTGGATGGAGAAGGGGACAGGTTGGGGGGGACTTTCTTTTTAGTTTAATTTCAGCTGTTGCATCATCCAGAGGAAAATGTTACTCCTGTAATTATTTTCTTCATTTATCACAAAGCCACCTAATTATTTTTTTAAGCAGCTTTGCATTTTCAACCTTTTTGTGGAGTCTACTGCCTTTCCTTTTAAGTCCTGCTGACTGACATGTGCAAGTCCCCAAAGGTGGAATTTCTGATAGTCTGATAAGTTTGCCTGGTTTTCTTTGAGAGGAAAAGGTTGAAACAAAGATCTGTAGTGTTCCCCCAACCAGCGGGGGTGGGTTGAGAGAGCTGAAGATTTGGCTGATGTCACCGGGTCCTTAGCAATGAAAACCTCAGAGTAATCCGATATCACTTAAAAGGCTGGTAAAAGGCCCGGCTGAAGGATGCTTGGCAGTGATGTTGCAAAAACAGGAACAAACAGCCAGCTGATTCTTTTGTTTGTTTTCCAAGTGCCTATCAGGCCGATCAGAGACCTCTCTCTGTCCTTGTGGTGCAGCCCCTGTGTGTAACTGTAGAATAAAGCCCTAACTGGCTTTCACTATAAACAAAGGCTCAACCAGTCATTTGCAAAGGTGATGGATTTCATTAACGTTTCAGTGTCCTTTGGGGGTTTGTGTGTCTTTAATGAGACATAACACGGGAGAGGAGAGAGTCAAGCTTTCCCTCATAAAGGCTGGATGGCTCCCTCCTCCATCCGGGCTGAACTGGGCTGCCAAACCCTTGCAGATTGGCACTTCCTTTTATTAGAAGCCCTGGCTGCCTTTCTGGGGGAGATGGGCCTCCCTCATTGAGTTTCGGCAAACACAAATACTTGTCATTCCAAAACAGAATGCTAGCCGTTGGAAGGTGAGGGCCCAGAGCCACCCCAACCATATGGTGAGGTAATACACTAGGCAATAGCTGGCCTGGAACCCACAAAGCCGGTGCTTCCTTTAATGCAGCAGCACGGTTCCTGGAATTTAACCTTTCAGTTGAAAAGGTTGCCCATTCTGCCACCCCAACCCCTCTCATTTTTTTTTTAAAGAGATGGATCAATATGGTAACTTCTAGTTAACTAAATAACAAGTCATACTCAAAATTTACTGTGGGGGCTGATTTTATTAAGGCCTCGAGTTTGAAGCCTGGGGGGGGGGGGGGGGGGGGGGGGCAAGGAAGGGAGCCCTTCCAGCTCTGGTTTATTGGCCCTTCATAAACATCCATGTGGACTCAGCAGAGGGCAACTAGAAAGGGCCCTGTCTGGTGCTGGGGAACATTCCTGGCCGCTCTCCTGCTGGGGACCCTGATTAATGACAGCTGCTCGCAGGAGGGACCTAGAGATCCCTGGCTATTTACCTCCATCTGTGGGCAGTGTGCAGTTTATGGGCATCTGGCTGGAGATAAAACCATTTTCATGATGCAATACCCCGACAGGGAGGCAGCTGGAGAATTGAGAAGCCCTCACTGGGGTAAATCCTTCTGGCCTCCTGCCCAAGACACATTCTACGGAACGCCACTGATGCTTTGGGACGTAAGCCACACAGAAGATCGGAAAGGGAGATTATGAGGTTTCTCAAGTTACGCAGGATAAAGCTCTTTGTCAGGAAGAAATAATAAAACTGTAGGAATTATGATAGCAATGTCTGAAGCAGTTAAGCAAGCGCAGTAATTATTCACTTCGAAATAACCTGAGAGAGATGGTACATTTTCAGAGACCAATATTCTTCCAGTAGAGATAACTTCAGCTAAGGCTTTGAACAAAAAGATCAGTTTCTCACCCACACATCGACTTTTAAGGATGCTCTTACTGGATTTGTCCTTAGGATGGACCCCCACTTCATGGCATGGGTCAGGCTTCTGAGCATAACTTTGCCATTATTGAGAACATGGTGACAGTCATTAGGTTTTGTATGAAAACAGAAAGATGGTGAAAAATAATCCTGTGCTAATTGTGGAGCAAGGTTCTTACATTGTTTTTTAATTATTACATAAGGATTTCTAAAAGTGCTTTCAAAATGATATTTTCCTATATTAATTTTCCCCATTTGGGAATTTATTGTTTGTCATTATAAGATTTATATGTTGCTTTTTGGTTAACTTCATTCACCTGCATTTGAAGTCTTCTCCACAGCCATATCTGATCCAGAAATCTGTTGCCAGAAGTGATTTAGAGATCTCTGTAAGGCAGCAGCTTCCTCACTCTCTGACTCTTAGAAACCCCATGGAAATCCATAATAGGGCTCACCTTTCATCTTCTCATACTCAGAGGCAAATTTCTCCTTGAGAAATTCACAGGCCCTGGATTTGCACATGGCAACTCCATTGCTGAGCAGGACATTTAAGTTCCTTACATTCCACTCCAGAAGAAAGTGTCATCAGCAGGGTCACAGATGGGAAGGGGGCCAAACTTTCTACCAAAACTTACTCTGTGTGTGTGTGTGTGTGTGTGTCTGACTCTGTGTCTGTCTGTCTTGGTCTCTGTTTCTGTCTCTGTCTCTCTCTCTGTCTCCCCATCTGTCTCCACCCCCTTCCCTCTTAGCAATGGATCTTCAGATGTATTGAGTCATTGTAATCAGATGAGAGATCAATGTGTGGCCAACATGGAGAATCTGGGACTGATAGAATGCAAGGCTCTTTATTTTGGTGCAAAGATGAGTGAAGGCCATTTGCGTCATTTTCACCAATGTTTTCTCTAATTGCCTCCTTTGACATGTCAGCCATCATGTACTGAGCAAACCTATTTTTGTCATAAAGACTGTCACAATGAAATCTGACGATATAATAGAGTACGTGTGGTATTTTGATTTCTGAAAATCTGAAACTTGAATGAGGCATAAAGGATTTGGCAGTTGTTAAGTTTTTTGGACCCAGACAGTGTAACACAATAACCCTTGCAGATGTTCAGTTCATATGATGGGACTTGTTCCCAGATCTCACATCTCAGACCTCTAGATGTAGGAAATGCTTCTGCCTGTAACTGTTTGTTTTCACTGGGGCTGCAGCTGAAATCCTGCATATTCACTTACAGCTGGGCCTTGTTCTCCCTGCAGGAGCTACTGAATGGAGAACTGAAAGAGGGACATTTTCGGGAGGACCAATGCCCCCTGGAGGGTAAGTACATAATCTTGCTCCAGCAGCTCGGGAGAAAACTCACAAGTCCACTTTCCTGTCCAGTACTTTAAAAACATCCACATGTGTATTCAAAAGTTAGAGGAAGCGTTAATAGCCTTTTGGAAATCTGGACTGAGATGCAGACCCTCATCAGCTTTCCAAATAACCAGCATTCCTACATTTAAATCTAAGCAGAATTGGGACTGATGCCTTGCTTAAAAATATAGAGTGTTTGCAATTTAAAGATGTTAAACTAACTAGCATTTAGTGCCAACCTTTTTCAAGTAATTACTTCTTCAAAAGCAGCTTACAACATGCTTTAAGCATTTACTATTTCCCTACATCTTGCAGGCTTATACACATAAACCTGAAATGTCAGAGAATCAAAATTTTGCCTGAAATGTCTAAGAATAATTTTCTTGATTTTTATAAGTTTGGATGATGTGTGATTACAATAACAGTAATCTACATTTATATAGTAATTGATAGTTACAAGGCACTTTTACATAATTTTCTTTTTAATTTGACCCTTATAACAACCCTGTGAAGTAGACCGAAGCAACACTTTCCTCCTCCCAGTGTAAAGGTGCAAACTACAGATGTTGAATAATAGGACATATACTATCAAATGTGTTTACTATGTCAGTCATGCTTTTTGCTTGTTAGGATGAGATGGGTCAGAGGTAAATGATTGTGGTACCAAAAAAATGCAAAAGTGAAACTTTTTTTTAAAGAATGATTAACTCATTTTACAAAGCAGGAAACTGAAGCTTTGTGAAGTTAAATGACTGGCCTGGTCACACAGCTGGTAAGCTGTAGAGCCAGGATCTGAACCCATACTTCTCACTCTATGCTCCAGAGCACTCCTTGTGTTCTATTCTAGAGTCTCTCAAAGTGAACCCTAAATTGGAAGGGGTTAGTAACTATAACCCCTAAATAGAAGAAGTGAGGAGTGGGCGGAAAGTTCCAAAAGCTCTGTGATCATTCATGGTGTTCTTGTGAATTGGTAAATACTGCCTTGACCATCTACCATTTTGTTTCCCTTTTCTACTCTCTCTTTATGCCCCTAACTCCATTCTCTACCACCCTGGAGGAGGAACCATGAGAGACAAAAGCATCTCCCTAGGTGCTGATGGAAAGGCGCTACTAATGGGCTGAGACCATTCTTTCTGTATACCATCTGTTTAGCAGAGAACCATTTATTCCCCAAAAGGATCTTTATTATCTTGTAAAAAGAATCAATCAAAGCTATTTGGTAGAGGAGGCTGAAGGAAACCCTTTCTTTACCTTACTCCTCCCTAGCCTAGAGTCTGGCCTAGGACTAGGGTAAGGGAGACTAAGAAAGCAAGAACACAGATTCATATTTCTGACTCCTGACCATGAACATGGTGGTCCAACCAGGAGTTACGCCCTTGAAATCATTGTGAGGATGGTCCTTCCTTGGCCCTCGGTGTCCTTTATGAATATTCCACATAGTTGAATTAGTAACTAAGCTTGAGAGATGCTATACTCCTCTTACCTGTTTTTCTTTTGGTCTCACAGTTGCCCTTCCTCCTGAGAAAGTAGAGGGATGTGAAGGCTACGTACAACCTTTTAATCTAGAAGATGGAGAAAAAATTTCAAATAAAGACATAAACCGAGGAATGGGGAAGAAGCGGTTAAATATCGATGTATGTTGCGTCTTTATCTGTTTTACTTGTACTATGTCTCTTTCTCTATACGTTAGTTCATCAGGTCCTGAGTGTGTTTAAAATATATATTGGTCCTCAAATTTGGGTTCCAATTTGACTTTTTAGAAATGAAATTCTTTTTTATACTCTAGCAAATTACGGTATGTTAAAATGTGGTGGAATTGACTTTAAATTTGGCAGGTTTGTAGAGGGTAAAGGATCCTGCCACGGAATTTTGCTAATAAGGCTAAAATTGTTTTGCATCACATTAAAATATTTTTAAAATTCAGTATTTTGCTTGGCTTTGCACATTTTGCACTACAGAAGTGATATAAAGTAAACTTTAGCAAACAATTAAGAATTCCTTGGCTTGTGCACAAAGTGCCCATTGTAAGATATTTGGTATTATTGGAATAAAAAGTTATTATTTTGCAAGGTAAGCTATAGTTGGAGTAGAAAGGAATGAAAGGATGTTGCTTTTCCTTCTTCCCTCCACTTCTATTTCTAAACTTAAAAAAAATGATGCTCAGTTATTAACTTTATAGTATGTGACAGATAACACATTTTCTTGGCATTATCAACAGTGTACACAATAGACTTCTGGGGAGAACATTAATGTGGCACCCAGGGGCAGGAGTTTCAGTCATAGTCCCCCTTCCTCCATTCTCCAAACTATGACTTAACTCCTTAATCTTCTTAAAGGCCTCAGTTTTCCCATTTGCAAATTGGGAATGTTGATCTCAGTGATAACATCAGGACACATGAATCTTCATAGCCAAAGCAGAAACTCCAAGAGAAGGTCAGAAAGGGGGCTTTTCTGCATTCCACACTTGATAAATTGAAATATTAGCTCCCACCCAGAATGAGGAGGGAGAAGAATTTAGTCCACTATTTTCTCTGAAGTAAAGATTTTTCTGTGGGATATGTAAAGTTCTTACTTAAAGTAATATAAAGATTAAATTGTAAGCACTAGAGACCTTCCTTCAGACCTTGAAAATTATTTCCTACAAATGATTAAATTAATGATTAACATAAAACCTTTATGAGTATGCTTCACTGCATGCAATAGACATCTTCTGAAAAAAACATAGAATATCAAAGCCCAGAAGAAATCTTAGTCACCATCTAATCTAACACCCTCTTTTTACAGATGAGAAAACTGAGGTTACCTAGTAAGTGGAAGGCCTAGGATATGACCCAAACTCTCTTGACCCAACTCTTGTCTTTTGTTGTTGTTCTTCAATCATTTAAGTCCTGTCCAACTCTAAATGACCCCATTTGGGGTTTTCTTGGCAAAGATACTAGAATGGTTTGCCATTTCCTTCTTCAGCTTATGTGACAGATAAGGAAACTAAACTGAGGCAAACAGGGTGAAGTGACTTTCCCAGGGCCACATATCTAATAAGTGTCTGAAGCTAGATTTGAACTCACAAAGATGAGTCTTCTTGACTCCAGAACTGGCAATCTATCCACTATGCCACCTAATGTCAAATGAATTTTCATAGATGGAATAATTTTATTAAACTACTCTCAAGGAAACAAATAATCTTTTAGTCTGTTTTGTAAATCTGGATTTTTCTACATTATATCTGCTTAGTTAGGTATTTGCTTATAATTAAACAAAATCAGAAAGGCCAACAGAAAGCATGTAAGAGTATGCATATTGTAAAATAAATGGGAGAAATTGTTAACTTCCTCCTCCCTCCCATTATGTTCTATAAAACTGGAACAGAAACATTCTCCCATTTTTTACTACATATGGCAAAGATGTCACATATTCTATTGAGGATTTGGGGGTTTTGGTAAAAAAGAAATCCTTGTTTTCAGGAACTTCAGTGCGATGTCTCAGTGGAAGATGACAATCGTCAAGAATGGACATTTACCCTGTATGACTTTGACAACAGTGGAAAAGTAACCAAAGAGGTAATATTTGTTTTTACCTGGAAAATAGACTGGCCACTTGGAAGGACAGACTATGTAACCTTGTATACAGGGACTGGCCAGAATCAACCAAGATTTGGATATGCAACAGCATCTGCTATGTGCCAGGCAACACACTGAGCGATTTACAATTATTATTTCATTTGATCCCCACAACAACCCTGAAAGGCAGATGCTATTATCACTCCCATTTTGCAGAAAACTGAGGCAAATAGAGGTTAAGTGAGCTACCCATGGTCACATAGCTAAGTTTCTAGGCCAGATTTGAAATTAGGTCTCCCTGAAACCACTGTATTCACTGAGTCACCTAGCTGCCCTTGGTACAGTCAAAAGACATCCCACACACATGCCAACACAACAGCTGCCTTAGTCAACTTTCTTCTCTTTCTCTTCTGTTCATCAGCCCACACCAGGGCCTCCTCTGATGATGGATGCACTGCTCTATACTCTCCTCAGACAACAGTGATTCCATTGGCAGGACCCTGCAAGTGCCCATAGTCAGTTCAATGGCATGTGTTGAAGGTCCTTCAATCTTTTTTCCCCAGCTTCAGATGGCTAAGGCACTTTAAAGTGACATCCCCAGCCTTCTAAATGAACTAGGCATCTAGAACTTGGTTTGGGCTAAGAATAAGAGAAAAACAAACTTGCGTTGAGACCAAAATCTGTTTGAAATTTCAGTCATTAAGAGATATGTCATTTCAACAGCAATGAGAATACTTCCCTTTACTCTGGAGTTGTTAGAACTAAACTCAAGGCTACAAAAAAAGATGAAATTCTATCCCTTACTACTAGGTAGAGGATGCTAGAGTTCTGTCAGAACTGTTTCAATGAACTGAAAATGAAAAACAAAGTGGAGAGTGTGTACATGAATTTATTGCTTGATTAACATTAAGCTCGTTGGAGATACATGTTGTTGAATCATTTCAGTCATGTCTGTCTCTTCATTATCCCATTTGTGGTTTTCTTAGCAAAGATACTGGAGTTGTTTGCCATTTCTTTCTCCAACTAATTTTACAGTTGAGGAAATTGAGGCAAACAGAATTAAGTGACTTGCCCAGGGTCACTCAGCTATTGGTGTCTGAGGCCAGATTTGAACTCACAGAGATGAGTCTTCTGATCACAAGCCCCACACTGCCCCACCTAGTTGCTTATTTTTGGAAATATCATGTTTATTAATTCTGGATATTGATGTTCTCTTGTTTTGATCCTTACACAAGGACATGTCCAGCTTGATGCACACCATTTATGAAGTTGTAGATGCTTCAGTAAACCATTCCTCCACCAACAGTAAGACACTCCGGGTGAAACTGACTGTGAGCCCAGAACCTTCCAACAAGAGGAAGGAGGGACATCCAGGTAAGTGTGCCTAATATATGGGAGTGTTGGTGGACTGCCAAATGTCACTTTTCATTGTAAAGTTGTTATTTAAATGTGTCATTTAGATCGAGAAGCTATTCGATGTAAAACCGAAGGAGAACACCCTGAAGAAATGAGGATTTCAGATAAGAGACTATCTGCTCACGTCAGGTAAGACTGGAAAGTTTTCAGTCCTTTGACCAGAAGGTGCCTTGATTTCATCTTCAGTGGAGAAGGTCATGGAGATAATAGCCAACAGGGCTAAGCTTCCATTTTTAGTCAAGTCACACCCAGTGAGAAGCCCCAACACTAAAAAGATGATGCCCACCAGAAAAAGATGTTGAGAGTTCAGGACCTGCTCCGCTGTTCATTATACTTCATATGCAAGAACCAGGGGCTCTACTCTTCTTATGAACACATGGTTTCTGACTTAAGCTCAGTCAAATAAACAAATCCCTGCCCAATTGGTTTTTCTCTACCTTTCAAAAAACAAGCTTTCTAGCAAGTTCACTGTAGAGGGGATGATGGCACCAGTCTCTTTTAAAGAGTGATAGTCTTCCATTTTGGAATGACTCTAAATGAGCAGGCATGTGTGTCCATTGATCAAAACATATTTAGAAATGCGAAATACTTCCCTTAAATAATTCACTTACTCCTTGCTTTTTCTCTCTTAAGTGTCATTCATTCAAAGTGTTTAAATGTGCTATAACAATCCACTATGATATTCCCCAAAATAACAAAGTGTTTACAATTTTATCGTGGGATTTGTTTCCTGTAAATTATAAATTTATAAATTATATATATAATATATATAATTATAAATTATAAAATCCCCAATTATAGGCAGTATTGCATGTGTTTTTTTTAGTAGATTGACTCCACTATCATATCTTCTCTCTAATCTTCATTTTCTCCCTGTCTACTGGTTCCCTCTCTACTACCTTTAAACATACTTAAAGTCTCCCTCATCCTTAAAAAAAATATTCAGTAGATGCTGCTATTTCTGCTAGATATTGTCGTGTATCTCTCTTCTCCTTTTCAACTTGACACAAGAAAGCTGTCTAAGTTTGGTGGTTTCCAACCTCCTCATTCAACTTTGACTGCTCTCTCCAAAGTTACCAATGCTCTTAATTTAATTGTCCAATCTAATGGCCTTTTCTTCATCCTTCTTCACCTCTCTGCAGAACTGGACACTATTGACTTCCTTCTCCACTGGGTACTCTTTCCTGCCTGGGTTTTCATGATACTAGTCTCTCTTAGATCTTCTCCTACCTTTCTGATTGTGCCTTCTAAGTCACCTTTGCTGGGTCTGTATCCACATCACACTGATTACTGTGAGGGGATCCTCCAGTGGCCTTCTTCTCTTTTTTCTCTGTATTTGTTCAGTTCATGATCTCATCAGTTACCTTAAATTCAGTTGTCAACTTGAAGAAATTGAGCTTCTATTTATCCAGTTACTTATTTATTTGTCCCAGGTCTATTTACCCAGGTCTTGTCTCTCTCTTGAGCTTCATTCTCACTTTACCAACTGCCTATTAGACATTTTAAACTGGATAACCCATAGTCAGATCAAAAATTAGCATATTCAAAATAGAACTCATTATCTCTCTCCCTCCCCTATCCATGCCTCTTCATCATTTCTCAGTTACTATTGAGAATACCACTATCTTTCCAGTCACCTGAGGTCACAATCTTAGTATTCTCCTTGACTCCTTATACCCATTCACCCCACGTAGCCAATCAATTGCCAAATCTGTCATTTCTAGCTCTATAATATCTTTTGTATTTCTTCCCTTCTCTCTATGACCACCCTAGTTCAAACCCTCATCACCTCTTCCCTGGATTTTTACAGTAATTTCCTAATTTGTCCATGTGCCTCACCTCTCTCTTCCCCATTCCATTCTTTTCTCAATTGCCAAAGTTGTCTTCCTAAAGCGAATGTCTACTGATGTCACCTCCCTCCTCAGTAAACTCACGAGACTCCTTATTACTCTAGGATCAAATATGAATTGCTCTATTTGGCATTTAAAGTGCAATGCAGCCCTTTCATACCACTCCAGTTTTCTTACACATTACCCCCTTTCACACACTCTGTGATCTAGTCATACTGTCCTATTTGTGATCCCTCAGACATAACATTCTATCTACCATGTCTGTGTCTTTGCTCTGGATGTCTCCCATGTCTGGAATGCCTTCCTCCTCATTTCTACCTCCTGGCTTCCCCAATTTCCTTCAAGATTCAACTCATATGCTCTTCTACAGAAACTCTTTCCTCATTTTGTTAGTAACTTCCACTGTAAGGTTTTTTGTGTTTACGTTGTATGTACCTTATGTATACCTCTATACATATCTACTGTTTCCCCTATTCGAATAAAAGCTTCTTGAGGGCAGGGTCTGTTTTCACTTTTTCTGTCTATGTATCCACAGCATCTAGCACAGTGCTTTGCATGTAGTAGGGCTTAATGAATGCTTGTCCATTGCCTGTAGAGCACTGGACTTGGTTGCAGCTCTTTTTTTCTAGTTCATTTTTTTCCCAGGGTTTTTTTTTTCCAGTTCTACTAATTGCTAATTAAATGATCTTAGGCCAATCATTTTAACTCTCAAAATTAACCCATCTCCTGCAAGCTACTATTACTGTAATGCCTTACTACCTCAACTAGCCCTCTGTTATCCTTTTAAGTATAAACAAAACAATCATTATAATAAATTACATTTATATAGCACTCTTAAGTTTTTGAAAACGCTTCTTCTCTATTCCTCATCCAGTAGTTACATGGTTAGTAGTGCAAATGTTATCCTAATCTGACAGATAAAACTCAAGAAGGTTAAATGAATTGAAGATGGTCACAGAGATAATAAATATTGGAACTGGCATTCCAAAGTAGACCTCTTGAGTTCAAGAATAACTTCCTTCTACTTTATCACGCAGCCTCTTACAGACACTTAAGTAGGGATTATGGATTGTGTGTAGATAGGTTTTTACTTCAATGTGGTTTTTGTCTCGTACCTAATATATTCATGTCTTGCTCGTTTCCTACCCACACAGGAGGCCAAACAATGACCACCACCATTACACTGTGCGTGAGCAGTACTGTGTTGATGAAAATACTGAGAGAAGGAACCATTACCTTGACCTTGCAGGAATTGAGAACTACACTTCAAAGTTTGGGCCAGGTAGATACTCGAAACCAGACCCAAGGAACCTTCAAATGCAGATAATCCTCTTTGGGGGGGGGGGGGTCCAGAAGCTGAACAGGATAAAGATTTCTAGAGCTCCTATAAAATAAAATCTGACTTTGTCATTACTCTTCAGAGTTCAGGGAAACTCGTGCCCCACTTATTTATTGAACATGAGGTTTATAAAACTGATGTAAGCTAATTTGGAGAGCTGCATCTTTCCAGCCTCTCTTCCCTACGACTTCGTTGTTGTTGTTGTTGAGTCATCTAGCCGTGTCCAATTCTTTGTGATCCCTTGGACCACACTCTTCATGGGGTTTCCTTTGCCAAAGACACTGGAATAGTTTGTAATTTCCTTTTCCGGTGGATTAAGGCAAATAGAGGTTAGGTGACTTACCCAAAGTCCCACAGACAGTAAGTGTCTGAGGCTGGTTTTGACCTGAAGTCTTCCTGACTCGAGGTCCAGTATTAAATCCACTAAATCTAGCTGCCTTCACATGATCATATGACTACATGTAATATAAAACTATCTACCTATTATCTAATTATCTACCTATGATAAAGCATGTATTCACATACCAATAAGTCTGAGTGTAGCAGGACATTTCTCCACGGGGTACTCTGTGGGAAAATGTCAGTGGCATCCTTCCATCTCATAAGGCAACCTGTTGTTCTCTATGGCAAATAATAATATTATCAATAGGTGGAAGAAAGATGCCATTGGATTTCTAGATTTTCCCAGATTTTTATGTCAACAAATTATCACAGAAACTCAGTCTAAAAGGGACCTCAGAGGCGTCTAAATACACTTGGTACTGAACAAGAATCCCCTGTACAGCAGGCAAAAAAAAATGGTCAATCAGCCATTGTAAAGATCATCTATAGTGATGGGTAACTAAGCACCAGTCAATACACTCCAGTTGATAAAGAAATTATACTGCTTAGTCATTCTTTTGAGGAGAAGTAGAGGATTCTGTTGTTTATTGGAGCCCTGTATACATAGATAGCTAGCTGCAACATGGACCACTATGGGTGCAGTGGATAGCATGGTAGGCTTGGCATTAGGAAGACTATGTTAAAATCCTGCTGAGTTCAAATCCTGTCTTAGATGCTAGCTGTGTGGCCCTATGTAACCCTCTTCGGTCTCAGTCCCCTCATCTGTAGAGTGGGCATAATGAATGCTCTGTAAATGCCAGGCATCATTATTATCATTGTATAAGTCAAGTGAACATTTAGGGTAGAAAAAAACAAAGACATACAGTTGTGGATGGTCATTTGTACATATACAACCTGACCTTGTGTTACAAAACATTTTCATCATGACCTGTTTCTTGAACCAGTATGTTCTATTCCAACATGTTGAAAGGGAGCTTCTAGCAAAAGGCTTCCTGCTTTGTTCTTCCCAGTCTTTTCTGCTGTATTTTGTTAGTCTCTAAAGAGGTAAGAAAAGCAAAAGGGGAAAAAGCAGAAGGGGATAGTTTTAATCTAAATAGCATGGAGTGGAAACACTACTGCAGAAATGTTCTTGAAATATTCTGACCCAGGGAATTAGCAAAACATTGAGGCATAAAATCCAAAGCACCTAATGACTTCTAAATCCAAACTAAACTTGGAAGTTTTTCCCCCTCTTTGGGAAGTACCAACAGTTTAACTGATCTATCCTGTTTTCCTAACAATAGGTCAGATGAATGCATTACTCAAGGGGTATTTCCTATTGGATACCTCTTCCATCAACAGTGGGGTTTGTGCATAGAGGGGGGAAAACACCAAATGAACACTTTAGAAAGGAATGATACTTGTTTTGTAAAATTGTAGCAAATCATTTTAAATTGGCATTTATTTAAGATGTTTGAAGGACATTCAAGAGGCAGCATAGGGGAGGGGGGAAGTGTAGAGGAACAACCTACAGGCAGGATACTCTAGATTCAAGACTGTCTTTGCTACCACTGCCTAAGTGATCCTGGGTCAGTCACTTAACCTTTAGCACTGCCAGGAAACTTTCTAATGCTATAAATTGTAGATTGGCATTGATGGAGGGGAATTCTTCACTAGGAGTTTTCTATATTAAGTTCAGAGGTTCAGAGAAAAAAAAATAAAAACAAAATAAGGAGGTTTAAAGGGAATTCATAAAAATGGATAAACTTAATTTGCCTAATATCAAATTGTCTGACTTGAAAGGATTCTTCTCTATATTACTCAAGATACAAACTGTATTTGAAACTTTTAATGGCAGACACAGATACTCAAAGCCATTTTCAGGCAATTTTTCTTGGGCTTTTTCATGGCTTATGTATCTAGAGAGTCAATTCCAGGCTTTTGAAAATTTACCTTTGATACAATGTCAGTCATGGTGCAGGGGAATGCTGCATTTGGAGTCAGAGAACCCACTAAAAGCATTCAACATCACTGGACCTCAGTTTCCTAATCTGAGTAATAATAGCCAGCATTTATATAGCGCTTTAAGGTTTACAAAGTACTTCTCAAATATTATTTTATCCTTAGCCAGTATCTAACCCTGGGAGTAGGTGCTATTATTATCCCCACTTTACAGAGGGGGGATGCCAATGTAAACAGGTTAAGTGAATTGTCCAGGGTCACCCAGTTAATAATTTCTAAGGCAGGATTTGAAACTGGGTCTTCCTGACTCCAGGTCCAATGTTCTATCCAAAGTGCCTCCTATTGCCTAAAAAATGAGAGATTTGGGCTAAGTGGTCTCTGAGTGCTCTTCCAACTTGAAATCTATGAATGCATTTGAAGCAGATAAGATAGGATGACCATCAATCAGTAAACATTTATTAAGCACCTATATGTGCCAAGCACTGTATTAAGCCCTGGCTATATGTATTTTCATACTCCCATATAGAGGGGGCTTAGGAAAAAGGCCCTAACCCTCTATCCCTTTCTGTTTGCAGGTTCCCCTCCAGCACAACCCAAACAAGAACACCACAGCAGACCCTCCCATTCCCAAAACAGGTCCCGTTCCCAGGAGTCCGAGGCCCACATGGTACATCACCGGAGGTCGCAGGTACTCCCCGATTATTCTGTCCCGGCCACTGAACCCAGCCAGAGGGTCTTGGAGATGCAACAAAGGTTAAAAGGCCAAGAGAAGCAGTTCCTGAAGTCGCCCAAGGGTTCTGGCAAAATGCCTGCCATGACAGGTGGCAACGGGAGTGGGAAGCCAGGGAAAGCATTTAACTACTATCTGCCAGCCACGCCCTCCCCAGCAGTGCAGGACATGTACCACCTCCAGCAACAACCACACCCTCACAAGAAGTACCGGCAGAAGGCCAAGGACGCCCACTCCCCACTGAAAGCCACTCACTCCCAGCCTGCTGTCTTGGAGCATGAGGTGATCCGGGATTTACCCCCGGTCTTAACCAACGAGGGCTACGTCATTCCCGTCATTCAGAGACATGAGCATCACCACCACCACGAGCATCACCACCATCACCACTATCATCACTATCACCAGTCCTGAGGCAGGAGCTGAGCTTCAGTCAGGAGGCAATGCCAGCGAACTATGTCCCAGTAATGGAGTTTAGGACTGGAGAAAGGAAAGGGGCTTCAGGGACTGGGTCAGAAGGGAAAGGGGAGAGTGTATTCATCTGTTTACTAATTATAGCATTTGGGGTCATCTTTCCTTCTGAATCAAATGTTGGCATATCCATGCAAAAACAGAAAATGTGCTGAATTTATCATTGCTTTTCACTTAAAACAACCCCACCTTACAGATTTGCATAAAGAATATTATTTTCTTTTCTATTAAATATTTAGCTCTAGTTCTCAGGTGTGGGTGCAGCTACAAAGTTGTGCCATGATGCTCTACAGAGAGGTCTTTAAAAAAAATACTGTAGTCTCATAATGTTTTTAATGAATGCGTTTGAGGCCGCTGTCACCTCTCAGTTAGAATGCTGTTTGATGTACTCCATAAAAACCGTATATATATATTTGTAGAAAGATAAATTTATAACTGCTTATGTTTATAATTCCAAGATGAGGCCTTCTTTTTGGTAAAAAAAAAATAGTAATAATAATCTCTACTCAGATGATCTTAAGATATTTTTCTCACAACTTTGTTGGTTATTTCTATTGGTGCTTCCAACCATTTTCTGGGAAGTTGTCAGATGACGATTGGTAGCTAACCTGTGAGCATAAGTCGTGTGTGTCCAGAGTGAATGTAATGCGTTGTAACCTTTAAAATAATTTATTCATTATTAGGTCACAATGGTGGTTTGACTAACAGCTTTTTCATGGTCTGCAAAGTTGTGGGTGTTTCCTTTTAATATGTGGTGTGAAGCACGGAACATAGTGAGGGAAGGGCAGTAAGTAGCATGGCGCCAGTGTTTGCTGTTGGCCTGAGTATTGTTGCTGTTCCTGGGAAAGGAGACTTAGGTGTCTTTCTGCCTGAGACCCAGCTATGTGAGTCATATGACCTAGCAGAAAGAGCAGTGAACCAGAGAGACACTGATGGGACATCATCCCTAATGCTAGTTCTTGCCACAAGCTGGTGGTGTTATCATGACCCCTCTGGGCTCAGTTTCCTCATCTGTAGAAAGGTTATTCTAAGTTATCCTTGAAGTCCCTTTCCAGCTTCCTAACTCAGCAACTCAAAGGAATGTTAGATCTGAGAGAAAAAAGGAAAGCATGAAGAAAGATAAACATAGTTAATTGCTACCATTTCATTATAGCAATGATACCCCTCAAGCACACTAAGGAAAGGAGTCCTCTTTATTTGGGGCACAGCCAGCAACAAAGTGGAATCATAGTGGAGAAGTGGGTGGTTTTGGAGGTGGAAGGAAGCAGAAGGGGGTGGTAGGATCGGTGCGTTGAAAGCAGGATTCTGGTCCTAGTTCTAGGACCTTGAGCTCCATTTCTTTGTGCCTTGGTTTTCTGATCTCTAAAATGGGCATGTCCCACATTGGAAGGATAGTGTATGGGTTTTATTGTAAGTCGGTCATGTAAAGAGTGGAGAATGGCATATTAATTGGAAGTATTGGTAACTATGACACAACTGCTCTCTGAATTGAGAAAATGGACATTTTTAACTCCCATGTCCCCACCAAAGCTATCTTCTTAACAGGTAAGTCACCCTTTTCAGTTAGAAAAAAGATTAAACATTTGGGATGTGCTACCCAAGAGCTGGGCAGCACCTTGAATGAATTTTAGTGTTCCACAGTGTAAGGTAAGCAATTGAGACTCGTGTTTCTGGTTAGGGTGGGGAAGTGTGGAGGAACTAGTGGAAAGGTAAGAGATATGTGTGGGTTTGTTTGGGGTATTTTTTTTGTAATTTGTGAATTTGTATATCTGACAGTGTATTTGCTTTCTTAACATTGTACTGGTATAACAATAAGCAACATTTCATTGGATTTTTTCAGATGTCATAATAAAACATGTGTCTTTATAATATTATACACTACTTTTAAAGCAAGCTTTTCCTCATATATACAGTCCATATATATCTATGTCAATGTATGATTATAGATATATAGATATGCACACAGTATATATGCACTTGCTATATAGAGAGCATATCTATCTGTATATATACATTTATATAAAAAAGAAAAATTAATATATATATACATACACACATGACTCCATATTTATGGATAAAGTTATATCTTTCCCATTATGCTGCTCTCAAAGAAAAACTGAATTCTAAAGTAGATTAATGATAGAGGGAACAAGTTCTATACCATTGACTCAATTATAGAGACCAAGTTGTAAATGAGAATTTTGGCTTTTTGTAAATAGAAGTTTGGTTTTGGGAGCAAAGTAAGCCCCTGCTTTCTTCTAGGCACTTATTCCTATTGTGTTCCCATGTCATAGGTTTTTACAATTGTGTCCAATATGAAAAATGATTGGTTTCCCCTTCCACAATCTGAGGTCATAATCGAGTCACATAGAAAGGGAAGTGGAGAAGTGAGGGAATTATCTGGCTCATTCAATCCCCAAACGTGCTTTTTGTCTTAGCTATCGAAACTATCGAGGCAAAAAGCCACTCTGCAGGAGGAGGGAGGCTACAGAGAGCCAGAGCTGCCCTTTATAACATTCCGCTTGCATGGAATCTCTGTGAATGTGTGTGTGCCACTAAGTGTTTTGGACAGTATTCTTCCAATAAAATCCTAGTGTAACAAAGTAGCTCACATCACTGTATGGATATTTTTTTGCAAAAAAAAAAATGCTTTGTAATAGCTGTATTGGATTTCATTTGTACATGGACTTAAATAAATTCATTATTTATTTAGTTCCAGCAGATTTATTGAGTGTTGTATAAGGGTCTTGAGCATAATGTTACAGTCTTAAGACTGAGCTGTGCTGTAATCAACCTGTCAGCTCACTGACAAGGGGAGTGTGGAGAGGAGATGATGTTTCTCTGTGGCCCCTCTGAATTTAGACTTTGAGTTATTTGAATTCAGATCCTCGTTTGAAATGACTTTGAAACACTCCTTTCTTCAATGATGAAAGCAATGAAATACTGTCAGGTCAAAACCAAGAGTTGAGCAAGTACTGCCTTGGTGAGGGAGTCTGGGAAGCCAACAGCCAACTGGATGTCATTCCTGCATTCCCCTCTTTCTTCACCCCCCCCCCGGTTTCTCTTTGAAAACTGGAAGCTGGGATCAGGCAATAGGAAGAACACCCCTCCTACCCTCCTACATATCCTACATAGAGTCTCTAACAGCAGCCTGCTTGGAGAGGAACAGTTATATTGGTTTAAAAGAAACTATCAGGACAAAATCTGAGATAAGAGAGCTGGTAGACAGGGATCCTACAGGAAAATCATTCTACATAATATCCTGCAGTTAGGGTAGGATACTCACTACTTCTCTGGATTTGGGCTCATTCAGTACAATATGAAAGACACCCTATGGTAGTTTAGTGAACTGAAGGAAGACCTGAGATTGAGTCCCATTTCTGACTTTAGACAAGCCATTTAACCACTCAGTGCCCTTAACAACTATTTAAGACTATAATTAGCAGAGTAGTTGCCAATCTACATCCCTGGAGGGAATTTCCTTATCAAGAGTTCATTATAACAATAAAATCACCAGGCTAGTCCAAAACTATCTTGTCTTGGTAAACCTTGTTCTGTAGAAGCAACTTTATGGGGCAGCTAGGTAGTACAGGGAATAGAGCATCGGGCACTGGAGTCAGGAGGGCCTGAGTTCAAATCTGACCTCAGACACTTAACACTTACTAGCTGTGTGACCTTGGGCAAGGCACTTAACCCCAATTCCCCTACCTTCCCCCATCCAAAAAGACAAAAAAGAAAAGCAACTTTATTCTGTGTATGAATCATATTTTAGTATGTCAAATTTTTATGAAAGGTTTGCTAATGCAAAAGAAAACTTTTTGAAAATGTTAATACTAACCCCTTGTTGAGTTGTCTTGTAATCGAAGGTTTTGTATATTGGGTTTTCTTAGGGGGGAGCCCAGCCATATTGTATTTTCTTCTGAGAGACTCCCCTTCTTGCCCTCATGAGCCCACACAGGTCCATGCATTTCAACAAAAATAGGTTTGGCTTCACGACTAGAATCCAGCAGAAACTTCTCTTGCTGAGGTCTGTAGTGACCTCCTTCTGTCTAGATTCAATATACCAGGCTCTGTCCATTGCTTCTGACAAGGCTGAACATCCCTCTTACTTTTATAAAACCCTTTTTAATCTCAGTATTGGGATTATTATCATTTTCTTTTTAATTTATGGACTAAAACAAACATTTCCATAGCATAGTATAATAAAAAAGATGATTGTACATGAAAGGATATGAATTCCACACTTACTCCACACATATCCTTCAAAAAAACCTCCCTAGATTACTCCTACCTGGCCTCTCTCCACTTACTGAAAAAATATAGTCCCCATCTTTCATGAACAGGCAGTTTTCCAATAAAGTCATGTTAAAAATGCTCCAAATCACTATTGATTAGAGAAATGCACATTAAAACAACCTTGAGATGTTGTTTTACATCTACAAGATTGGCTAAAATTTATTATCATTTTCCAGCACCTTCGACAATACAGATCTGGCTCTATTCTCTTCCCTTCTTTCCCATTACCACTTATTGTCCCCGTATCAGGAATTTTAATGCTTCAACTCCTATCACCCATTCCAGGGAGCTCAGCTGCACACTTGGTTTCACTTACCTCTTAACTTTTATTAATTTATTTTTTTTAAGCAATCAGGGTTAAGTAATTTGCTCAAGGTTACACGGCCAGTTATTTCTGGGTGTGGTGCTGAGTGTCTGAGCCCAGGATTCGATCTCCAGGTCATGCCAACACTGGAGCCGGTGCTCTTACTCACTGAGCCACCTGGCTGCCCCTTGTTTCACTTACCTCTTACAGGTAAATGATGCTTACAATAAGCCTTATCAGTTTTCTCTCCAGCACTATATTTCATCTTCTCTGTCTGCAATGTATCTATCTCAAGGGGGTGGGCGTGGGGGGGAAGGCCACATGTGGTCCTCTAGGTCCTCAAGTGTGGTCCTTTCACTGAATCCAAATTCAGTCACTTCCTATCCTTCCCATCTAGAGTATTCTCCTTCTTTCTCCCTAGGTGCAAAAACTTTCCATCACCTTCAGCAACTCAAATCTACTCTGTTACCAGAATTCTAAAAATTTTGTGCCACTTCTTTAAATGTGACTCTCATCATTCCCACATTCAGGGCCCTAGACCAGAGACTTCACACTGTAAACTCCAGGATATCCGTGGGGTCTGATTTTTGCCTCTTGTTCCCATAGTGCCTAGTTATAGTACTCTGCATGTGGTGAACACTCAATAAATGTTATTGACTGGCGGCCAACAAATACCTAGCTAGGCTATTGCAAAAGCTTTTCTAGTCTCTTTGCCTTCAGACACTTCCTTCCACAGTCTGTCCTACTCAAGACCACAGGGATTATTTTAGCTAAATGTAATTCCGGACATATGACTCTCCTTTTCAGAACTTTGCAATGGCTCCTGGTTGGGATCTAGAGTCAGGAAGACTTGAGTTTCAGTCCTATCTGGGGTATTCACTATCCAGACAAGTCACTTACCTTCTTCTGAGATCAGTTTCCTCACTTGTAAAATGGGGATAATAATAGTTCCCACCTCGCACGGTTTGTTACAAGAATCAAATGAGATAACATGTACAAGTTCTTTGCAAACCTTAAAATGCTACATAATTGCTAGCTTTGTTGTTATTATGCTAAAAGTACAATTGGGACCTGCTCCAATTTTCCCCTTCTTAGCAAACTTCCCTTATTAATAATCACAACTTGTTTCATACTCTCCATTCCAGTCAAACAGCCCTACGTGACATTCTACACTCACTTGGCCCTACCCCGAGATATGGGTTACTCAGAGAAGCTCTTCTCTCAACACTTTATTAGAACATCTACCTTTAGCTAGTCCTTTTTGCCTCACTGAGTTCATCTTTTTTCAAAA
Organism: Petaurus breviceps papuanus; assembly: GCF_028583685.1. Lineage (NCBI taxonomy): Eukaryota > Metazoa > Chordata > Mammalia > Diprotodontia > Petauridae > Petaurus > Petaurus breviceps. The sequence goes on from NW_027185712.1 coordinate 19,606,740, forward strand.
ACTACTCCACACTTAAATCCTCCAAAAAACCTCCCTTGATTTCTCCTACCTGGCCTCTCTCCACTTACTGCAAAAACAGTCCTGATCTTTCATGCCTTAACTGAGAGATGTGATAATTAAAAGTCCAGGACTTAAAGTCAGTAAGATCTAGGCTCAAATCTGGGGCATGGATAGAGTGCTAGGCCTGGAGTCAGGAAGACTTGAGTTCAAACCCAGCCCTCAGATGATAGCTGTGTAACCCTGAGCAAGTCACTTAACCTCTGTTTGCCTCAGTTTCCTTCACTATAAAATAAGGATAATAATAGCACCTGCCTCCCAGAGTTGTTATGAATGAGGAGCAAATGATATAATAATTATAAAGCATTTAGCACAGTGCGTAGCACATAATAAGCCCTATATAAGTATAAGCTATTATTATTTAAATCATGCTTTAGACACTTAAAAATTATATGACCCTGGGTGAGCAAGTTTATTGGCCTCAATTCTGTAAACTAAGAGCAGCAGAGTCAGAATTTGAACCCAGATCCTCTGACTCCAAGTCCAAAAAACAATCTATCTACAGGAATTTTTTAAAAAATGCAGTGACTCGGTTTCTTTTTTTTTTTTAAGCAATCGAGGTTAAGTAACTTGCTCAAGGTTACACGGCCAGGTGTTTCTGGGTGGGTGCTAAGTGTCTGAGCCCGGATTCGATCCCCACGTCATCCCGACACTAGAGCCGGTGCTCTTACTTGCTGTGCTACCTGGCCGCCCCGACTCAGTTTCTTTATCTGTAAAATCATGGAGTAGGATTAGATGTAAATTTCCTTCAAGTTTTAAAATTTATCCATAGCTGCTACTGACCAAGGGGTGAAGTATCGATTATACTAGGAATGCAAGATTTCATCAATATATTAGAAAACTATAAACATAATAGCTGGCCTTTATTAATAAAAATCAAGATTATGTCAATAGATGTAGAATAAGCTTTTGACAAGATGTGACAGAAATTTCTGTTAAAAAAAATTTTAAGTGCCTAGTGTGGTAATGCATGTATTTCAATCCCATCTCCAGGGGGAGCTAAGGCTGGTGGATCTCTTGCCCTTAGGAGTTCTGAACTGCAGCGGACCATGCTGATCCTTTGGCATTGCTATAATAAGCCCTTGGGAGCAGCAGCCACCAGCTTGCCTAAGAAGGGACAAATCAACCACAGTCAGAAATAGAACAGGTCAAAGTTCCCACACCAATCTAAGAGGGATCATATCTATGAGTGGTCCTTGTACTTTCTAGCCAGGGCAAGATAGGGAGACTCAAACTTATAAATTTTTTAAAATTTAAAACCTTCATATTAAAACATAGGAATAGCAAGGCAAATAAGGCAATATATCACAAAGATCATATACTAGGATCAGGTAGGATTTATACCAGGAATGCAGGACTAGTTCAATATTATATAAACCATAAGCACAATTGACTATATTAACAACAAAAACTATATGATTGCATCAACAGATGCAGAAAAAGCTTTTTTCTATATATAATTTTTCTATAATACCCATTCCTATTAAAAATACTAGAAAGCAAAGGACTAAATGGAGCCTTTCTTAAAATAAGTGGTACCCATTTAAAACCAAGGGCAGCCATTATATGAAATGTAAATAAACTAAAAGCCTTCTCAATAAGATCAGGGGTGAAGTAAGGATGTCCACCATTACCACCATCATTCAATACTAGAAGTGTTAGCTATAGCAATAAGACAAGAAATAAGAGAATAAGCAACAAGGACATAAAACTATCACTCTTTGTAGCTGATATTATGGTAAACTTAAAGAGCCCTAGAGAATCAACTAAAAACTAGCTGAGACAATGAACAACTTCAGCAAAGTTATAGGATATAAAATAAACCCACAGAAATCATCAACATTTCTCTATATTATCAACAAAACCCAGCAGGAAGAGAGAGAAAGAGAAATACCATTTAAAATAACTGAAGACAGTAAAAAATACTTGGGAGTTTCCCTGTCAAGACAAACCTAGGAACTATATGAACACAAAACATTTTTCACACAAATAAAGACAGATCTAAATAATGGGAGCACTATTAATTAATTGCACATGGGTAGGAAAAGCCAATATAATAAATGACAACTCTACCTAAATTAATTTACTTATTCAGTGACATTACAACCAAATTACCAAGAATTATTTTATAGAGAAAGAAAAAGATTATAACCAAATTCATCTGGAGGAATAAAAGGCCAAGAATATCAAGAGAATCAATGAAAAAATGTGAAGAAGATGGTCTAGCAGTACCGGATTTCAAACTATATTACAAAGTGGTAACCATCCAAACAATCTGGTATTGGTTAGGAAATAAAGTACAACAGATTAGGTACACAGTTACATTGTAGGAAATGACCGTGGTAATCTAGTGTTGACAAATACAAAAATCTAAGCTTTGGGGGCAAGAACTCATCATTTGACAAAGTTTGCTGGAAAACTAGAAAGCAATTTGGCAGAAATTAAGCATAAACCAACATTTTGCACTATATACCAAGATATGGTCAAAATGAGTACATGATTTAGATACATAATATCATAAGTAAATTACAGGAGCATGGGGAAAAATTACCTACAGAACTATGGAAAAGACAAGAGTATATGACCAAACAAGAAATAGAAAGGATCAGGGAAATAAAATGGATAATTTTTATTACATGAATTTAAAAAGTTTTGGCATAAACAAAACTGATGTAGACAAAATTAGGAGGAAAGCAGGAAACTGAGAAAAAATGCAGCAGGTTTCTCTTTCTCTAATAAAAGTCTCATTTCTCAAATATATAGAGAACTGACCCAAACTGATAAAAATAAGCATCATTCTCCTATTGGTAAATAGTTAAAGGATATGAGACGCTATCAATAGTCATATGAAAAAATTCTCTAAATCATTAATGATTAAAGAAATGGAAATTTAAAAAATTCTGAGGTACCACTTCACACCCATCAGATTGACTAACATGACAGAAAAGGAAAATGACAAATGCTGGAAGGGATATGGGGAAATAAGTACACTGATGCACTATTGGTGGAGTTGTGAATTCAACCAACCATTCTGGAGATAATTTAGAACTGTGTCTAAAGGGTTATAAAACTGTACATGTCCTTTGACCCAGCAATACCACTACTGGGTCTGTATCCTAAAAAGATCAAAGAGAGGTGGCTAGGTGGTGCAGTGAATAGAGTACTGGCCCTGGAATCAAGAGGACTTGAGTTCAAATCTGACCTCAGACACTTAACACTGGCCATGTGACCTTGGGCAGTCACTCAACCCCAATTGCCTTGCCTTCTCCCCTCCAAAAAAAAAATCAAAAAAAAGGAAAAAAAGATCTATGTGTATAAAAAATATATGCTATAAAGCAGAAAAAAAGGGGGGCAGAGTCAAGATGGTGGAGTAGAAGCAGGACCTCCACACAGCTCCAGCTTCCACCTTCCCCAATCCATGTAAAAGGGGACTCTAAACAAACTTTGGAGCTGTAGAACTCACAAAATGACACAGAGAAGGTAAGCTCCCTCTGAGGACAGCCCGGCAGGCCAGCAGGAATTGGCCCACAGCACTCTGGGAGCCAAGCCCAGGCCCTTGTGAGCCAAAGGTTTTAGCCTCAGGGTGGGCCTGACCAGCCACTAGCCAGAGGGACTCCAGATCACCAGCTGCTGTGGCCGTTTCCAAATTTATCAACACATAGATAATGCAAAGGACAAAGTGAGAGGTCAGTGCAGTCTGGACTTTAGGACCAGTAGTTGGGAGAGCATCAGCTTTTGCCCCAAGAGTGAGAAGCCACTGAGAAGCCTTGGCTCAGCTGGCAACACGCTGCAGCTTCAGCTCCTGCCTGGCCTGCAGAGTGTAGGGGGACCAAGTGACCAGTCTGAGTGGTAATCGCTTTTGCTTTAACCTGCTTGGATCTGGATTGCAGTCTAGGGTGGAGGTCCTGGGGTATGTGTGTCCAGATTACCAGAGTGTGTGGAGACCTCAGAGAGGGCACCCATATAATACCTCTGGCAGCTGAGAAAACCCCAGATTTGGGATGAAAGCTCCCCTGTCTGGTGGCAGAGTCCTACTGTGGCAAAAAGCCCAGGGGTCAAGTGACTGAGGGGCAACATGACCAGGCAAAGGAAACAAAGCAGACAGAAGGTTCCAACATTAGACTCCTATTTGGGGTACTAAAAGGAGCAAAGCATGGAACAGGAGGAAGACAGTGAAGTCAGAATTCCTGCACCAAAAGCTTCCAAGGAAAATATGAGCTGGTTACAGGCCACAGAGGACCTTAAGAAGCAGATAAGAGAAGGGGAGGAAAAATTCAGAAGAGAAATGACAATGATGCAAGAAAATTATGAAATGAGAGTCAACAGCCTGATTGAAGAAAATAACACCTTAAAAAACAGACTGACTCAATTGGCAAAAGAGGCTCAAAAAGGCAATGAGGAGAAGAATTCTTTAAAAAACTAAATTTACCAGATGGAAAAAGAAGCTCAAAAGCTCAATGAGGAGCAAAGGGAAGCTAGTGACTTTACGAGAAATCAAACTGCTGTTAAACAGATCCAAAAAAATGAAAGAATAGAAGGCAATGTGAAATATCTCATGGGAAAAACCACTGACCTGGAAAATAGATCCAGGAAAGATAATTTAAAAATTATTGGACTACCTGAAAGCCATGATCAAAGTAAGAACCTAGAAATCATCCTCCAAGAAATTCTCAAGGAAAATTGCCCTGATGTATTAGAACCAATAGGCAAAATAGAGGTTGAAAGAATCCACCAATCACCTCCTAAAAAAGATCCCAAAAAGAAAACTCCTAGGAATATTATAACCAGGTTCCGGAATACCCAGATTAAGGAGAGAATATTACAAGCAGCCAGGAAGAAACAATTTGAATATTGTGGAAACTAAATCAGGATAACCGAGGATCTGGCAGCTTCTACACTGAGGGATTGAAGGGCCTGGAATAGGATATTCCAGAGGGCAGAGGAGTTGGGATTAAAACCAAGAATCACCTACCCAGCAAAACTGAGTATCATGTTTCAGGGGAAAATATGGTCATTAAGTGGAATAGAGGACTTTCAAGCATTCTTAATGAAAAAACTAGAGTTGAATAGAAAATTTGACATTCAGATACAAGAAGCAAGAGAAGCTTGAGAAGGTAAACAGGGAAAAGAAATCATAAGCTACTTATCAAAGTTGAACTATTAACATTCCTACATGGAAAAACAATAATTGTAAATGATAAAACTTTTCTCAGTATGAAAATAGTTGAAGGGAATAGAAATATATATATGTCTATATTGGAGGGTATATGGGTGTATGAATACTTATGTGAATGTGTGTATATATGAAACGAGGAGCAGATGGACTTCATATTTACCTGGAGAGTCTTATACTAACTGATGCTGAGTGAGAAGAATAGAATGAGAAGAAATTTGTACACAATTACAGACACAACGTATGTGTGATGACCACCTTTGATAGACTGGACTCTTCTCAGCAATGCAGTGATATAAGTCAATCCCAAAAGACTCATGATGGAGAGAAATGTGTGCATCCAGAGAAAGAACTAGAAAGAACTGAGTTTATATCCAGACGGAAGCAAAATACCTGATCTTTTTCCTTTTCTTGTTTGGTTTTATGTCCTCTTTACCATTTTTCATTCCATCTGATACAATCCGTCTTTATAACCTGACTAATGTATAATGTGAAAGTATTTACAGATCCCATACTTGACTGTATGCTGCCATGGGAGGAAGGGGAGGGAGGGGGGACAAAATGTGCAACTCAAGGAATAGTGGAATTAAATCCTGTAAACTAAAAGTAAACAAACAAATTAATTTTTAAAAATTATCAACTCAAAAAAATAGAGATAGAAATACCTGATTTTGATTACTTGTTGGAAATTGTCACCAAGAACACTCCTAGACCAAGGAAGGAAAGGGACTTTTTGCTATTGAGTGCTTTACAATGTTGGTGAAAAATAAATCTGGTTTCCTCTGGAAAAAAAAAAAAGGAAGAGGCAAAGGGAAAAATGGTTACAATGGAGGGGATGAATAGGAAGGCAAAAGGAAATTGGTCAACCTTATTCTCCTTGAATTTGGCTTGGGGAGGGAGTGACATACACACTAAATAGGATATCTCACCCTACAGGAGAATAGGGGGGAAGGGGATGAGAGGGGGGATGATGGAAGGGAGGGCAGGCTTGGGGGGAGGGAAGTTGGAAGCACTAACTTTTGAAAAGGGACAGGATCAAAGTAGAGAATAGAACAAGTGGGTGGTGGGACAGGAGGGAGGGAAATATAGTCAGTCTTTTACAATATATATTCTATGTTAATGTTTTGCATTAGCTACACATGTAGAACCTATACTGAACTGCTTATCTTGCCAGTAAGGGTGGGTGACAAGAGAGGAAGGGAATGAATCTGGAATTCAAAGTTTTAAAATCAAATGTTTAAAATTATATATATTCTATTATTTATGTGTAATTGGGAAATAAGATATACAGGCACTGGGGCATAGAGATCCACCATGCCCTACTGGAAAAGTCGAAAGGGGGATGGGAGAAGGTATGGGAGAGAGCAGATTGAAGGAGGGGATATCCTGTGGGATTGCTATTTTGGGGTGGTGGGTAGGGGAAAAACAGGGAGAAAATTTGTAACTCTAAATCTGGCAGAAGTTAATGATGTAAATCAGAAGTTAATAAAGCATTTGAAAAATGAAAAAAAAAAAGAAAATCTTTTACCGTTTCATGAAAAAAAGAATTGCAACAAAAAAGTAAAGTTAACAAACTACAGAATTTATATATATATATATATATTTATATTTATAGCAGCTTTTTATGGTGGCAAAGAATTGGAAATTGAGTATATGCCCTCAGTTAGGGAATAGTTGACCAAGTTGTGGTATATGATTGTGACAGAATACGATTTTGTTATAAGAAATTATGTGGGGGATGGTTTTAGAAAATCTGGGAAGATTTTTATGGACAGATAAAAACTGAAGTGAATTAGGATAATATTTGCCATTGTAACAGCAATACTATAACAATGATCAACTGTGAAGGACTTAACTACCCTAATCAATACAATAATCCAAGATATTTTCAAAGAACTCATGATGAAAAATGCTATTCTCCTCCAGAGAGAGAACTGATGAAACTCTGAGAGCAAACTGAAGCATATCTTTTTTTCACTTTATTTTTCTTGCCTTTTTTTTTTTAACATGGCTAATATGGAAATATGTTTTGTATGACTTCCCATGTATAATTGATTGCTCACCTTCTCAATGAGTTTCAGAGGGATGGGAGGGAGGGAGAGAATTTGGAACAAAAAAAATTGTTTTATGAATGGTAAAAATAAATAAGCTAATTTTATAAAACATAGAAATAAATAGACCTTTTTAAATATGATAAATGGTACCTATCTAAAAGTAACTATTATATAAAATGGAGAAATCCCAGAGATCTTTCTAATAAAATCAAGGATAAAGCAGCAATATCCATTGCCCCAACCATTATTTGATAGAGCACTAGAAATGCAAGTTATGGTAATAAGACAAGAAAAAACTACCTAAAGGAATAAGGCTAAGTGAAGAGGAAACAAAAGTATCAATTTTGCAGATAATGTGATGGTCAATTTAAAGAATCCTAGTGATTCAAGTAAAAAATTCATTTAAATAATGAATAACTTCATCAATATTAGGATATAAATAAACCCACACAAATCATCAGCCTCTCTGCTTATTGTCAACAAAATTCAGCAGGAAGTAATAGAAAAAGAAACTCCATTTAAAATAACTACAGAATATATAAAATATCTGGGCCCTGTTCCGGTTCCGGTTCCTGTGGCTGCTCGGCAGTCACCATGATCGGGGACATTCTGCTTTTTGGGACGCTGTTGGTGAACGCCGGAGCCATGCTCTACTTCAAGCTGAAAAAAAAAGACACCCAGGGTTTTGGGGAGGAGTCAAAGGAACCAAGTACGGGTGACAACATCAGGGAATTCTTACTGAGTCTGAGATACTTTCGAATCTTCATTGCCTTGTGGAATATTTTCAGGATGTTTTTGTATGATCGTGTTATTTGGCTCTTGAAACTCATGACTTGAGAACCAGGAGCCAACCTTGTAGGAGTTGATTCTCTGTTCCTGACAACTTTGAGAATGTGTTTGACCAGAAACTGTTGACCTTCCTGCAGAGTAAAAGTTTGTGGGACCGTGGGTAGGGTGGGGACAAGATGTATGCAAAACTCAAAAAGGTCCTTTAGCCAGTTTTAATTTTCAAAGGACACTTTAATGCAGCCTCTGAAATTCAGCTCAATTTACTTGGTATTTGATATTTGGAAAGGGATCAAAAGTGCTGGGGTAAATGTTCATTCCCTCCAGATAAAGAAATATGTCTAGATCTGATGAACTAACCTCTAGAGAGTTGCTTCAGAAGATCTGTGTTTAAAGTTTAATTTTTGTGGACCCCATTTTTGGTTTGAAAATAAAAAAAACTAGTATTTTTGTAATTCTAAAAAAAAAATATTTGGGCGACCACCTACGAAGATACCCATGGAAATTCTATGAATACAGTTTAAAAAATTCTTTACAGAAATACCTAAATAATTGGAGTATTATTAACTACTCATGGTTGGACCATGGCAATATAATAAAATTAACAATGAAACATAAATTAATTTACTTATTCAGTGCCATACCAATCAAATTACCAAAGGGTTACTTTAGAGAGCTGGGGGAAAAATAATAAAATTCATCTGGAGGAACAAAGATCAAGAATCTCAAGGGAAATCATGGAGGGAAAAAAGTTAGAAGAAAGTAGGTCTAGCAGTAACAAATTTCAAGCTATACTACAATAATCACCAAAAACTTTTGGGTACTGGTTAAGAAATTTTTTAATGTAATCAGTAAAACAGATTAGGTACATAAGATCCAGAAGCAAATGAACATAGGAACCTAGTGTTTGATACATCCAAAGATTCCAACTCCTGGGCTAAGAACTCGCTCTTTAACAAAAACTACTAGGAAAACTGGAAAGCACTTTAATCAGAAATTAGTATTAAACCATTATCTCATGCCATATACCATAATAAATTAGATATGATAAACATATTAGATATCATGAACAAATTAGAGGAGAATAGAATGAGATACCTTTTTACAACTATGAATAGGGGAAAAGTTCTTAACCAAACAATAGAGAAAAGGAAGGGCAAGAGATAAAATGGTTAATTTGGAGGACATACAATTGAATAAGCTTTTGCCCAAGTAAAAATAAATGTGGATAAAATAAGAGGGGAAACAGTTAATTAGGGAGAAAAAAAAATCTTTACAAGTTTCTCCTATGAAAGTCAATATATATATATATATTGACTATATATGACATATATATATGACATACATATATATGACTATATATTGACAAGTCTATATATCAAGATATATAGAGAACTGATTCAAATATATAAGAGCAAGAACCTAGTAAAACAGCAGTAAATAAATGGTCAAAGAATATGAATAGGCAATTCTCAAGAGAAGAAATCAAGTTATCAAGAACCATAAGAAAATATGTCAAACCACAAATAATGAGAAAAATTCAAAATGAAACAATTTTGAATTCATATCAAACCTATGATACTAACAAAGATGGCAAAAAAAAAAAGAAACTTACAATTGTCAGAGGTTTGGGGGAAAGGACAAGAATGCTAATGTTGTGAGGGCTGAAAAACAATGTAGAACTATACCCCAAAAGTCACTAAAATTTAGATGTCCAATGACCTAGCAATATCACTGCTAGGCATATATAATAATAGTTAACATTTGTATAGTGCTGTACAGTTTACAAAGCACTGTAGGTAGACTAATTTTTTTTTTACTTTTTATATATTTCTTGTTGTCTCATAGAGTTATCTTCTATTTGTTCCATTTTATTTTTAGGGAGTTTGTTGCTTGAGTAAAGTTTTGTATCTCTAGTGCCATACTTTTAATTCCCTTTCCAATTATTTCTGCCATAGATCTTAATTGTTTTTCCAGCTTTTTTCCCCCTCTGGTATTCTTATTTCATTTATAAAAATGATTTTCAATTCTTTTTTTTTTTTAATTCTTGCTTCATCTCTTCCTGGAATTCTATTTGAATTTGTATCCAAGCCATGTTTTCCTTTGAGGCTTTGCTTGTAGATGTTTCAGAGGGTTTGTGGTTTGAATGTTCCTGTCATCACAGAGTTAGTCTTTGAAAGTGGAATTCTTTTTTTGTTTGCTCATTCCTCTAGTTTACTTCTTGTCTTTAGACTTTATGTTAGGACCAGGTTCTATGTACTTCAGAAGGGAATGTCTGGACTAAGCTTGTGTCTTCTGGGTTTTTTAGTGCTTTTTTAGAGTATTGAGTGTTGTGTTATTCCAGGATCTTAGAGACAGGTGACAGTGGGGACCTATACACTCTCAGTACTCCCAAAGTGGTCTGATCTAGGACAAAGTGGATCTGCTATGATCTGACAAAACTGTTCCTGGTTTGAGCTTTGCAAGTTCCTGCCTTGGGTTTTGGTCTGAGCAACATGCCTATGGGCTTGACTCATTTGGAGTTCCAATAGGCTCCTGCTGGACTTAACCACTATCAGTCTGCTGAAAAATTCTGTTGGTTCATAGTGTCAGAACTACAGTATCACCTTTAGTCTCAGATTCCTGCCCTGGTTATTCTGTTATAGATTTTAGATTGGGCTGGAGGCTGGAATTTCTAGGAGCAGGTTTTCTTTTCAGTCCACCCTGGTTTTGTGAGCCAGAACAGGATAAGGAGTAACAGAGGGGTCAGTTAGTACTATTCATGCCCACTGCACAAGGTCAAAGTCCTCTGTACTGGATCCTGGACCTCTTTTCTCCCTAGTACACTGCCTCTTCCTGTGACGGAATGTTCTACATAGCAAGGTGTGGCTAAATGGAGGGTGTCCCCTACATGTAGCATGAGAGTGTTATGTGTGGCTTGTAGGGAAGTAAAAAAATAGCAATCTCTATCATCTCCCTCTACCCTTCTCTAACAAAGACTTTAGGTGCGGCTAGGTGGCAAAGTGAATAGAGCACCAGCTCTGGAGTCAGTCGGACCTGAGTTCAAATGTGGCCTCAGACACTTAACACAAAAAACTAACCATGGTGACCTTGGGCAAGTCACTTAACCCCAATTGACGTCCAAAAAAAACAAAAAACAAAGACTTTAATTCCTGCAAGGAGGGGAAGCAGGAAGCTGAGGCTAGAAGTTTGGGCACTCTGCTCTCCTCAGAGAAAGGAGATACCCAACTAGAATTATATCTATCTGCTACCTTAAATATTATAAGTCTAGGGGGTGTAGTTTCCTGATTGCTATTTTTAACAGGGAAAGGAGGACCCCAAGCTTTATATCCAAGGGTGACTTTCTTCCCAACAAATGCCAGTTCCACAATAAATATATACTTAACAGATAGCAGAAAAACCCATTTATCCAAGTCAAGAGCAAAATTGAAATCAGAGAAAGTATACTTTCGAGAATATATATCAGACTATATAGAGTGAAGGCACTCTCACTGGAAATAAGAGAGACAGAGAGAGAGAGAAAGAGAGAGACAGAAACTGAGAGAGACAGACAGAAACAGAGATACACACAGAGAGAAAGACAGAGACAGAGAGAGTACCAGAGCTCACCGAGAGGGTAGATTCCCAGTCTTTAGTGTAGCAAACTGGGGAGAGAGCCACAGTGGAGACTCCCAGCTTCTCTCATGTCAGCTTCTTCCCAGAATCTTTTCTCTCTCCAGAAACTTGAAGTGACATTGATATCATTCATCTTTTCTCTTGAAACTAGAAGCCAGAAGAACCTAAAGAGACTCAAGAGCCTGAAGAGACCAATTTTTCTTCTTTCCAGCTCTCACCAACATCTCTCCACCACTCATGCGGATGCAAGACCTTGATCTTCACCATGAGGAGATAGCATCTTACCAAGAGGCTTTGGTACTTGGGTTACATGGCTAAAGCTTATCCCCAGGTCTGCAGACCTTTCGATTTTTGGCAACCTAGCCTGAGAAAATGACTCACTATTATTTTTTCTTAGAAGTAGCTAGGTGACATAGTAGACAGAGCACTGGCCCTGGAATCAGGAAGACCTGGGTTCAAATTCTGCCTCAGACACTAAGTAGCTATGTGACCCTGGATAAATCACTTAACCTCTCTCGGTCTCAGTTTCCTTATCTATAAAATGGGGATAATAATGGCACCTAGTTTCCGGGGTTGTTTTGAATACCGACTGAGATAACATGCAAAGTGCTTTGCAAACAATGAAGAGCTATATAAATGCTAGTTATTATTTCTTGATCAGGTGCATTTTCTAGGTCTGTCTGGAGGAGTTGTGTGGTAGAGCTCAGCTGTGAATCTTTGTGCTACTCTGCCATCTTGTCTGTCCCTCCCCCACCAGTCATGTCTCTGTCCCCTACATAGATCCTCACAACAGCCCTGTGAGGTAAATGCTATTATTATCCCAGTTTTATAGAGGAGGAAAATTAGTTGAGAGAAGCTGAAAGACTCATCCAGGCTCACAAAGGGAGTAAGTGTCCGATGCTGGGTTTAAACTCAGGTCTTCCTGACTCTAACTCCAGCACTCCATTCACTATGCCATCCAGGGTAACAGGGTAGAAAAATTCTTTAGGATAGAAAGTAGGGTAGGTAGTTTCTTTGCCCAATAAACACTGCCCTACTGTTGCATCAAATTCTTCACTAAGTTCCAGTGATCTAATGAACTTCATCTCCCATGAGCCCCTGATTCAGTCACTCTTCTCCAGTCAGGCACATATCCTGGAGGTTGGCTTGTATCCCATGCTCCACACCTTTAAGCAAGTGCCATTCCTTTGTCTGGGATGCCCTACTAACTCATCACTGTCATCCTCCAAATGACTTGCTTAAATATCTGCAACCTGACTCCAAAAGGCACTTTGTGGGATCATAGACACCAAGCGCATTTCCCCAAAAGGCCAAGAAGAAGAAGCAACTCTCCTCACATGCAGAAAACCCCCAGGAGAATCAAAGATCCAAAAGAGGACTTTGTGCACTTCCAAAAATAGAAAAAAGACACCATATAAACAAAACATTGTTACCCAAGAAACCAAAGAATGAAAACACAATTTCCTCTAGAGAAAATTCTACCATGAATTTGGAGGGGAATAAAAGTCACTCTTTAGAACACTACCTTCTGACAAACTCAGAATGCTTTAGTCTTAACCATGGTTACTCTGTTTTTCTAGCCTTTTCTAGCCTTGAAGATTTTCATTGCTGAGGTCAATTTGGTCCTCTTATCTTCCAGGGAAGGCATTTGGTCTTGGCGAGGTTCAGCAGTTGTTACTAGGAGCCCCCTCACAAGGAGATTGGTGCTTAATGGTGGGGAAATCAGTTCCAGTGGTGGGAAAGAGAGAGACCATCCAGCAAGTATTCATTCACAAAGAAACATGGCGGCAGCCAAGTTACTGGTGTTGCCCAGAACCCTTTCCACTAGATCCAGGTTTAGGGAATTTGGGAGTCAATCATATCTTGGCCTCTACCAATATATCTCATACAGACCGAGTGACATGGTATTCATTAAAAGCAAAAGGCAGTCAATTAAAGTATAATAGCAGGGTTACATATTAAAGAGACATCCCCCATATATAAAGGGTTACAGTTTCCCGCAGAACACCAATGGAATAGAGGGAACTCTCCCTAGGACAGACTACGGATGCTCCTAAAGGTGTTCCCCAGCTGATATACTTCTAACAATTCTTCCTCTGATCCATCTACTGACTTCCCTGACTCCCTTCAAGTTCCAACTAAAACCCTACCTTCTACAGGAAGCCTTCCCCAACCTCTCTTGGTTCCAGTGCCTTCCCTCTGTTAACTATTTCCTATTTATTCTGAATATAGCTTGCCTGGTACATATCTGTGTGCATGTTGTCTCCCCCTTTATACTGTAAGCTCCTTGAGGGCAGGAGCTGTCTTTTGCCTCTTTTTATCTCTTGCTCTTAGCATAATCCCTGGCACAGTAGGTATTTAATAAATGTTTATTGATTGATTGATTGATTGATTCTGGTAGCTCAGTTTCCCAGAGAGTTGTGCCTTCTCAATTAACCAGAGCTGCTGTTATATATTTCTCTGAAGAACTGCTGTTATCATTTGGTCCTGGGCTGCTTTTCCACTGGGCTCCCTATTTGATGAGTTGCTGCTATTAATTCTTCTTCCTGAAAGGGAATTCTTGTAGCTCTGTGGAGATCAGTCTAATTACTCCTGAGCTAGCTGGTGAGGTCCTCCAGATGCTACTTTTTGGAGGTGAAATTATGCTGATCATATCAAGCCCTGAATGCTAAATAACCAACTCAAGCAAGCTCATTGTCTTTCAAAAGAGATGGGCTAAACAATCCATACAATTTCTATTGTTCTGTCTATGACATGAATGTCCAGTCATCTCTTGGGCTAGTCTAACAGTACTTACATCTAGAACAAGCACTGTCCGTGGAAAATGAGCCAGACCTAGAATTGAGTAAGGGAACAGAAATGGCTGGGTTGCATTTGGGAAATTTGTTGTTGTTGCTGTTGTTGTTCAGTTTTTCCAGTCATGTCTGACTCTTTGGGATGCCATTTGGGGTTTTCTTGGCAAAGATACTGGAGTGATTTGCCATTTCCTTCTCCCGCTCATTTTACAGATGAGAAAACTGAGACCAGCAGCGTTAAATGACTTGCCAAGGTCGGAGCTACTAAGTGTCTGAGATTAGAAGTTATGAGCTGAGGGGAGGCCAGGTAGCACAGCGAGTAAGAGCACCGGCCCCAGAGTCGGGATGACCTGGGATCGAATCCAGGCTCAGACACTTAGCACCCACCCAGAAACACCTGGCCATATAACCTTGAGCAAGTTACTTAACCCCAATTGCTTTAAAAGAAGAAGAAGAAGAAGTTATGAGCTGGAAAGGGAAACAGCAAAGGAGACAGAGAAGGAGTGGTCAGATAGCAAAGAGGAGAACCAGGGGAGAGGGGTGCCCCAGAAATATAGAAGAGAATATCCAGAAAAGTGGTCAATGCAAAAAGCTCCGGAGAGGCGAAGAAGAATGAGGACTGAAAAAGGCCATTGGGTTTGGCAACAAAGTGATCATTAGCGACTTTGGAGAGAGCAGTTTCAGTGGAAGGATAAGTTCAGAGGCTGGATTGTAAGGAGTTAAGAAGAGAGAGAGAGGAGAAAAAGTGGAGGCACCTATGGCAGACGGCCTTTAAAAGGAGTTTAGCTACAAGAGTAGAAGAGATCATAGTATGATCATTATTGGAGATAGAAGGATCAAATGAGGGGGTTTTTCAGGATGGAAGAGACATGACTATCTTTTTAGATAATAGGGAATAAGACAGTTGATGGGGAAAGATTGAAAAGAAATGGAAACTAGGGGAGGGTGAGGGAATAGGTTAAAGGGAGGTACAGAATACAGTTTAGATTTAAGGGAATGGGAGGATAAGGGCAGGACCTTGGGGTGGGGGTGCGGGAGCAAGTTAAATAATAGGAGGGCAGGGTAGTGGGTAGAAATAAAGTGGAGAAGTTAGGAGGGATAGGAAATAAGCGATACAAACATAAAAACAAAGATCAGAAGTAGAATTTGTCCCACACACGTGTTGGATTTACCCCTATAACTCTTGCCTACTGCCAGTATCTGGCAGGACCAAGAAAAGGCCCAGTTCTATCCAAGTGATGGCAGAGAAGGAAAACTTCTTACATACACACTTGTGAGCTCACAGAGGGAAAGCTAACCCAATCACCTCAGAACAGAATAAAACATCCTCTCTCTTTGTGCTTCAGAATAAGAAGTCTCTAATGAAAAAACTGTAGAAACATTTGCCTACAGAGGGTCTGAACAAGAGAATGATTGCGTACCAGCTCACATTCCTATAGCTCTCAAAATATTTTCCCTCTACTAACTGAGGAAGATAGCTATGGCAAAAGAATTATCATTACAACTATCCCCCACTTCACAGATGAGAAAACTGAGGCCTAAGAGAAATGATGAGGAATTCATCCCTAAAGGCCGTGTTGTCAGTGGCGATCTCTACCTCATCGGCATCATCTTCTGTTAACTCCTTCTACAAAAGAGAAGAAGGTATGGAATGAGAAACAAAGGGTCCCATCAGTCCAGTTCCAAGCAGAACATGCTCTACACCATGGCCACCAGTAATCTGTCTGAGGATACAAACGCCCCTGTGTTCAGAGACAGGATGAGGCAGAGGAAACAAGACTGTACTGTTCCCTGCAGGAATTCCCAATATTTACAGGGAAAGAAAGGAAATTCTCCCTACAACCTTGGAAGATTTCAGTTCTACTAATCCTATCCACTCTCTATGTAAAGAGTCACAAAGAATGAACCTACCCCCAAGAACTATTTCAAAGTCACCTTATTCTGTATATGCTTATTAATATGTGCTCTCAGGGGCAGCTAGATGGTGCAGTGAAGAGAGCACTGGCCCTGGAGTCAGGAGGACCCAAGTTCAAATACAGCCTCAGACATTTAACACAAAAACCAGCTTGTGACCTTGGACAAGTCACTTAACCCCAATTCCCCTCCAAAAAGCAAAAAAAAAAAAATCTTGTGGAAATGAATGTTGAAAACTAAAATAATTAATCAATTTAAAAAAATATATATATATGTGTGTGCTCTCTTTCCTCTGTAAGAATTTAAGGTCCTAGGGGCGGCTAGGTGGTGCAGTGAGTAAGAGCACCAGCCCCAGAGTAGGGAGAACCCAGGATCGGTTCCAGCCTCAGATACTTAACACCCACACAAAATAGCTGGCTGTGTAAATTTGGGCAAGTTACTTAACCCCAATTGCTTTATTAAAAAAAAAAAAAATTTAAGCTCCTAGAAAAAAGGACTGCTTCATTCTTTGTGTTTGTGTCCCCAGCACCTGGTCCTATGTGTGGCACACAGTATGTGTTTAATAAATGTCTGCTGATTTATTGAGACCCTCCTGGACCTAAAAAAGAAGTAGAACTTGTTAGGGAAAGTATATGTCTGTATATGTATCTATGTATGTGTATATATGTATATGTGCATCTATAGATCTATATTTATACATAAATATATCCATGCTTAATTGTAGCCTTCTGGGGAGGAGGGGATGGAAAGAAGGGGGGGGAAGAAAGCAAAAAGTGCACAGCAGAGAACAAAAGAAAACTAACAAGGAAGAAAAGAAAAGATGAACAGTTCTCAACACAACATGTAGTATTTATTATATAGGCTTTTTTGAAATGGAAATTAATCACGATATATTTTCAGTCCTCTCTTACATTCTGCTGTGCACATGACATGCTTTTTGTTCTTTTCTTGTTTTGTATTTGTTTCAATATTTACATTTATGTTTATATTTAAGTTTGAATATTTTTCTTTTCTTATTGTGCATTTAAGTTTCAGTAAAGAAAAGTTTAAAGAAAAGAAAAGAAGTGGAAGAGTGGGGATGACAGAGAAAGCAATCTGTTAGAGGAGACGTAATGGAATAGGACCACATGAACAGGTAGTGCCATTAACTTTGATCAAGAATAAGGTTAATTCATTCCATGAGACAGGGGTAAATGAGGAGATGGTGGTAGAAGGTATCTGAGTGATGGGAAATAAGGAAGAGAGAAGAGGAAGCTTATAGCAAATGGTCTCTTCCAGAGAGACTTCCAGATCTTTTTCTGCCACCTATCAAATCTTGTATTCATGAAGTTGGTTATTTTGAACCCAAGTGTAAGACTACATACATTCAAACCAGTGTTTTAACCTGTCAAGCTCTTTTTGAGTTTTAATTCTATCACCTAATACAATATTTGGCTTTTCCAACTTCTTGTAATTTATAAATTTGATAATCCTGTTGTGTATGCCTTGACCCAAGTCATGGATAAAAACATTAAAGAGCCCAGGACTAAGCCCAGACCACTGGGGCACTCTCCTAGAGCTCTCCTTTCAAAATAACATGGAACCATCAATGCTTACTCTTTGAATTTGGTCATTAAACCAGCTCAAAAAATATGCTAATTTTACTAACATTATCTACTCACATCTTTCCATCTTCTCCACAAGGAAAGTAGGAGAGGTTTTTCACATACTTAGCTAAGTTATAGATAAGGTATATTTACATTATAGGTGGCACAGTGGACAGAGTGCTGAGCCTGGAATCAGGAAGACCTGACCTCAGAAATTTACTGGTTGTGTGACCAGGACAAGTCATTTAACCCTGTTTGCCTCAGTTTCCTCATCTGTAAAATGAACTGGAGAAGGAAATGGCAAACCACTCCAGTTTCTTTGCCAAAAACAAAAAACCAATAGAGATCATGAAGAGTTGTATATGACTAAAAACAACTAAATGACAAATATTTACAGTATTCATCTGATCTTCTAGTTTTGCTCTTGGTCCCCTCTCCATTGTATGGTGGCTGCACCATGGATGCTCCATGGGGATAAAGAACGGTGTGACAAGTAGAAAGCTATGTTCTGTTTGTATGCAGGAATCAAGAAAGAACATGATTATTCAAAAGAGAGAGGCCTAACTCTCCATACAGGAGAAACCTCTTTCCTATATACCTTTAAAGTCATGTTTTCAATTAAATTCAACAAGAATTCATTAAACATCTGCAACTGGACACCAGGCAAAGTACTCAAAGCAAAAATGGAAATGAGACAGGTCCTGCTTTTCCTAGCTTTGGTTTCTTTCCTACCATTTCCACTTCCTCATGAGGCTCTGGGAATTCTGCAGTAGTCTCCCCATCTCAAAGATGGCTGGGGAGGCTTAAATCCCTTAGGTCTCCTGTCAGAGTAATTTCTGCAGGAATGACTGAAAGCCCTTTTCCTGCTACTCAGGAGTTTGAATATCAACTAACCACCAATTCTTCAGGTGTCCTTCCCACCCAGTACAATTCAGCACCAGTCCAAGAACCTTAAGCTGAACAACCTGGTTAGGGCTCCCTGCTCCATCCCTCCCAGTGTCCCATCCTTCTCAACCCAGATAAGAACCCTATGAAAACCATCCACAGGGTGGCTAGGTGGCGCAGTGAATAGAGCACCGGCCCTGAGTCAGGAGGACCTGGGTTCGGATCTGGCCTCAGACACTTAACACACACAAAAAAAATTAGCTGTGTGACCTTGGGCAAGTCACTTAACCCCAACTGCCTTCCAAAAAAAGAAAGAAAGAAAGTTGTGATTTTAAAAAATTAAAAATTAAAATAATTAAAACCATCCATATTTTCCATGTTTGGAGTGTCTAATTCCACTGAGTCTCCCAGCAGACCTGCACAGGTCTTTCTTATTGCCAATATTTCTCCTCCATAAAGCTTCTTTCTTTTATGCTTATTCAGTCTCCTGCTCTTCCTTGGACTGCACTTTGAAATCCTAAACCTGACCTCAAACTGCATTAAGGGAGGCTCAAATGAAACAGTGTATGTGAAGTGTTTCACCAACTTTAGAGCATGGCATGCCAGTGATGATGATGATTGGTAATGATGATGATGATGATGATGATGACAATGATGATGAAGAAAAAGAGAAAGAAGAAGAAAAGAAGAAACACATTGGAAACTAATGTTAGAGGTCAGATAGGGTGATAATATTACAGAAAATACAGTTTGTAATAGAAAGATTGACAGGTCTTTTCCACTTGGTTCATTATTATTCTCCTTTCAGTTTCATCTTTAAGTGTTCTTGGATGATCTGGCTTAATTGGTTCTCAAGTCAAGCTCTTAAAACTTGTTTACCTGACACTATTTCTCACTCACTTATGAGGCAATAATTCTTCTTCCCCCATCTTTCTCTGTTAGATGTTTCTAATTGATTTATACTCTGAACCAATGTTTCCCTTGTTTGCCATCTCTTTCTCTTCTTGGCAAGGAGATCACATCCTTCCAGGAAATCAAGTTGTTTCTGGCTGAGGCAGTTTCTAATCCCTTTTGGCCTATAATTGATTTACATAGGTTAAATTTCTGAAGGAAATTAAGATCATCTGTATTGTTGTTTGTTCCTTTACCCATTTCTTATTTGTCATCAAACAGCTTGTTTAAATAGGTCAGGTGAGAGCTATTTTCTATGTTTTGCAGATCTTGTCATTTTTTTGTTTTTTAATTTAATGCTCATTTTGACCTTTGTTCCAACAAACATATGATCTGACTAAACACTGGCAGCTGCTTAAAATATAGCTTCTGTATCAGTAACTAGTTAATTTCTGTATGTTAAAATATTGTCAAGACACTGTGGCATTATTTGATGTAATTTGTCCAGTAGAATGTGGGGCATGGGCTTGAGGACAGGGACTGTCTTCCTTTTGTACTTGTGTCCAAAATACCTAGTCACAGTGTCTGGCAGACAGCATAAATACTTGCTGATTGATCTAATACCTACTGATTCTATTTTTGAAGAAAATATAAATAATAAGTAGGCATAAGACTGCTCTGCAGTCTACAATCATTTTGCCTCTTTTGTTTTATCTTAAGTTACATAATTTTAATAAATTGTTCACCTTCTTCCATTTTGCATGGGTCACTGAGTATTAAAGTATTTATTGATTTAATTTGTGGAGAGGGCAAGAGTGTAAAATTGTTAAATTTCCCACATGAACATTTCTACCTCAGAAACTGGCAAATGCTACAAACCATGATTTGATTTATTGTTTTGTTTATTGTCTAGATTTAAGAAAGGGATAATATAAATTAAATTTTAAAATGTGTCAAGCATACTTTGTTTTTTCCTTTGGAAAGCTGATTGTTAAACATTTACTAGCACACCCCTTGAGAGAGGAGCTTATTTAGTTGTTCAATGATTTTTTTTCTACCTTAGTCTCCTTTGCAAGAGATGAACATTAGCTACAACCCTCTCCATGGTAGTTTTTTTGTGCATGATTATCATGAGCACTGAAATGGAGGATGACCAAGAATCCCATGAAATTGGGATTCTTGATTCATGGGGATGTGCATTAAAATCTGACTCTACTGCTTTTTTAATCTGCTTCTCCAAGGAGAATCTGGAAGTGGAAATTCTATGTAGCTGCAACCTCTTTATTATCCCCTGATTTAATTTATATTAAAAATATCAAGATTAACATGACTTGGTTCCTCTAGCGGTGTGTTGACTTGTTGGTCACTGACAAAGACCTTGTATTTCGAATCCCAACAATCAATCTTTACTGACAGCCCCCAAGTGGTGGGATTCTAGCAGGACGCCCTGCCTTCCTTTTGTTGGCTCTCCCACCCCACCACCTTCACTGAGAAAAAAAATGGAAGGGAGCTACACATGACTGAAGGCTATTTCATCTTCTTCTTTGATTTGTATGTTGCCATATTAAAAGAATTTATCACTTAGCATCTGGGCTACTGGTGTTAGACCTATCTATGTACTTAGCTAGGTCGGTTCTTGGATAGCTGTCAAGGTATGAAACTGGTACCACATTTTTAAGCATGGAGCAAGAAGTCCTGTCAGCTTAGGAACTCAAGGTCACCACCAATATCAGAGGAATCAGAACAAGACTTTGGTCAGAAGGAACCTCAAAAGTGATGTCATCCAATCTGAAGATTTCTGTAGAAATAATACATCTCTGCTTCTGCCTCCTACAATATAATTGGGAGCCAGATGGAGGCATATGGTTAAGTGGGTTTGGAACTGAATGCTTGGTTGAATCCAAAGAGTTAATCAATGTCAATGTAGAAGAAAGTCTCCAGCACAACTCTTGGTTCTGTCCTTGGCCCCATTCCATTCAACACTTCTAGCAATGACTCACAACATTGCTAATAACTATAGGTGGCTGTTTATCAAACTTATGGGTAACATCAATCTGGAAAGAAGAGGTAACATTTGGATGACAGACAAGAATAGATGAAGTTAAGATGAATTTGAACAAGGAGAAATATCAAGTCTTGCACTTGGGTTTCAAGAAATCAACTGTATTAATGAGGAAGAGGAGTCACATAGCTAGAAAGTCAAGTAAAAACAACTAAGTGTTACTGGCTGCTATTGTTCAGTGGTTTAAGGTCATTGTGAGTCAACAATGTGATGTAGCAGCCAAAAGAACTAAAGAAATCTTCATTTGCATTAACAGAAGCAAAGTTCAGGGAGTAAATACAACCTCTATTGTATCCTGTTTAGTCAGACAATGTCTGGAATGTTGGCACAGTGGCACAATGGATCGGACCTGGAGTCAGGAGAACCTGAATTCAAATCCAGCCTCAGACACTTATTAGCTGTATTACCCTGGGCAAGTCACTCAACCTTGTTTACCTCATTGCTTCATCTGTAAAATGAGCTGGAGAAGGAAATGGCAAGCCATCCCAGTATCTTTGCCAAGAAAACCCCACATGGGATCACAATGGGATTGAAATGACTCAGCAGCAACAACAGCAACATCTGAAACATTTGATTCTGGAAACCATATTTTAGAAGGGATGTTGACTCAATTCCTAGAGGAGGACAGCCCAAAAGCAGAAGGGACTAGAAACCATGGCATTTGTGGATCGTGACATGGAGAAGGAAAAGCTCAGGTGTATGATGCCAGGATTCGGATAGTTCAAGAGTTTCCAGGGATTAGCTTTGTCCCGCTTGGCCACGGAACGAAGAACAACAAGGGGAGAAAGATTGGAACCTAACAGAAGAAAATGAGGAATTCCTGATTCGTGCTTCAGGGAAGTGTTGGACCAGATGATCTCTTTGGTCCCATCAGACACTGAGGTTCTATGATTCTATGGCAAGTTCCAGGCATTTAAATCCTCCAGAAATAGCCCATGGTTTCAAGCCATGGAAGATTGAGGAGGAATTTTTCTTGCTTTTTGTTCTGCAGCCAAAAGGAAAGGCTCGTACATTCAAAAACCTCTGAAGGGCCAGGAACATATCTCCTTACTGCTGATGGACTTATGCTGTGAGCCTTGTATAGGAGGGCAGTGGGCAGTTCTTATTCACTAGTCTTCATTCCTAGTCCTAGTCCTCAATCCTAAACACCAGGTAGAATGGCTTGAGATATGAAGATATAAGGCAAGGGTTTCCCAGGCTCTATTCTACTTAGCATGGATTTCTTTTCTTTTTTTTTTTTTGGAGGGGAAGGATGGTCTGGACCTGTGTTTTAAGCAGTGTGAGGCTCTCCCAGTATGGAAACTCCTTCCACGAATTCATGTCACCAACTTATATGTACCTTACAGTTTTAGAGGAGGCAGCTAGGTGGTTCAGTGAATAGAGAGCTGAACCTGGAGTCAGGAAGGCCTGAGTTTAAATTCAGCCTCAGACATTCACTAGCAACATGACCCTGGTCAAGTCACTTAACTTCTGTTTGCTTTAATCCACTGGAGAAGGAAATGGAAAACTACTCCCAAACCTTTGCCCAAAAAAACCCCAAAACCCATATGGGGCCACAAAGAGCCAGACACAACTGAACGACAGTTTTTAGAGATTTGCTTGGAGGCACTGAGAAATTAAGAGATTTCCTCATGCTCAAACAGTTTGTATGTATGTATGTTACAGAGAGAAAGGGCTGGAACCCAGGGCTTTCTGACTCAGAGGCCTGCCCTGTATCCCTACTACACCTCTTTGCCTCTCATATAATTTACAATGGAATAAAGAATCATGAGTCACTCCAGCATCATCTTTAGCAGGACTGTAGGAATTTTGTACCAGTGTGGTCCCACAAATAATGAGGGTGTCCTTCTAAACCTAAGTAACTGGGGAGAAGGGAGGGGAGTCTCAGCTGATGTCTGCATGTTCAAGGACAGGACAATGTCTTCAAATGCCTGCCATGGTGCTGGTCTACACCCACAAGCAGGGAGAGTCTTGCAGGAGTGAGACATCAGAAAGGGGCCTGGCTTCTTAGGATTAACAGATTCTCAGCAGTCATATTTCCCAGCTTAGCAGTCACTTTCTTATTTCAAACTTTTGGGAGCTGGGCGCTCCACTGGGTTATAGATTCTTGGGACTGGAAAGGACTTTGGAAAGGTGCCTATTCCTTCTCCCCTTGCCTGACCAGGCTCCATCTAAATGGCCTCAAACAGATAAGAATCTGGCCTTTCTTTAAGATCTTCAGCAAAGGAGAGTCTGCTATGTCTCTTGGTAACTTGAATGTTTATTTTTAGTATATGTTTTCATAGAAATGTCTAATCCATCTTTGGTTTCTCAGAGGTGGGGGAGCCAGGCGTTCCCTTTAAGCCTTCCCCTGTGCCCTAGATTTCAAAGACCAAGTGATTTGGTTCCTCTTTTCAGACCTGCCAAGCTTTCACTTGACCCTTTCTGTGACCTTCCCTTTATGCTCTGCCATGTTTCCATTTCCCGCCGATCTATTTTGAGTGAGTCCTTGTCTCTGGGCTGGAAGGGGCTGCCAAGTTTCTTGATCTCCTTAGCCCTCCCTTTTAAAAAATCTCTCCTCTGTTGCTGTGGGACTTTGTTGGGGACTCCAGAGAAGGGGAATCACTGTGAGAGAGGTCTCTCTCAGTTGGGCACCATTTCCAAAAATGCCCCTCACATTCAACATAAGTTTGAGGTGAGGGAGTCCTCTCTACTCATATGTACCTAAAAATTCAAGGATGGGTGGGATTGGTGAGTGGGGAGGATGAAGGAACAAACAGTCGGATCATTTGCTACCACGCTCTACTTAACTCCTAGCCAGGTAATGGGCGTGCCAGGAAACGACTCCTATAAGAACTGGATAAAGGTGGACCACGAGAGCGAAATATGCCTCCCAAATGTTGCCTCTTCTGCAGGATCTTGTCAGGGATTAATAGTTGGGTCAATCTATTAACCTGAACCTATTAAGTCTGGCACCTCCTCTAGGAGTTGCCCTGTGACTCTGAATTCTTCTCTGGATCTGTTTTCTTGACTTGCTGAGACAAAACCCCAACCACCTCTCTGACGCTTTACAAACCCCTCCACCAGTCCCAGACTTCTATACTCCCAATTTTCTTGTCTTCTGAGGCCAGCAGTTTCCCCAGAGCAGGTGTTGATGCCCAGCCATCAGCTCAACCCTGACTCAGATGGCTCCCTGATGACCTCTGCTGGTAGTGGTAAGCCTTGCCAGTTCCTGGCCTATCTTCATAGGAGCTAAAACAATTCTACTCAAACCTGTGGGCCTAAGATTTGCGAAATTATCAACCTCTCCTAACTATTAAACATTTTCTATCATTATCAATGTTTGTATAGTTTTTGATATTTTTATTTTTTAGTATCATAGATTTGTAACTGGAAGAGATCTGATTTCCAGTTAAACAGACGGAGAAACTGATGCCCCAAGAGGGGAGTTGACTTATATAGGGTATTCAAGGAGGACTAGTGCCTCTGGTGTGAGGACTTGCTGAGACCTTTTCAGGGCTGCTTGTCCACCTTTGGAATTCATTCAACTCTCACCTATATCTCTAAGAAACTGTAACATGCACAGCTACATCTCAGTAAAACCATCTTGGCAGACGGGCTAAACCAGGCGGAGGGTAACTGACAGGCCTCAAATCTGTCGATTAGTTAGGGGAATGTCCACCCCAAGCATGTACACAGACTTTCCCCAGTGGAATGAGTAAATGAGAACAATTTGTTACAATGGCCAAGCAGGTGGCTGAAGAAGGTGTTGCCGGATTAAAGCTTAATCAAAGACTCCAAAGTCATCCACTGCATCCCAGGATCCCAGGTCATAGACAATCATACTAACTTTCGTCTTGCCACTGGACTTCAGTGACTCTAGATGTGAGTGAGACTATGCAACTCCGCCTCATTTAAATCCAGTTCTTGAGAGCAAGTCAAGATATCACCCATGATGTCAATGGTCCTCTTTGAAAACAAGGGAGGGACAGAAACTAGGGCATTGCCTGGTTTTACTCCCAAATAAGCATTTTTGCTTTACTGTGGGCTTTGTTTTTCCTTCATTTTACTAGAGGCACTTTAAGAATTTTTTAGCTAAAAAATTTTTAATTCAAAATATCATCTTGTAGATTTCACTTAAGCTACCCCCCAGACTCTAATCAAAGCCTGAGGCTTTCAGAGCCTAGGGCCCTTAGGGCTTAGTGTTTAAGTGGAATCAAAGTCAAAACAGTCTGAGGTCATTAAGGGAGAAGCAGTGAGTTGATCAAGCCAGAGCATAAACAAAATCCAAGTTGGGGAAAGTCAGAAGAGGTGAGAACTGGATAAGCTGGACCAGAGTCAACAAACAGAGCCAAGGTCTACAGACAAGGTCTACAGGGGGATCTCACTGAAATCAAGGGGAAGGAAAATGAGGACGTATAGCAGGTTGACAGGAACTACAAGCTGTAGGGCTGGAGACCACTCATCAGCTGAGAGAGACAGGGAGAGAGAGAGACAGAGGCAGAGATAAGGGGGAGGGAAGGAGAGAGAGAAAAAGAGATCGGAGCAGGTAGACAGAGATAGAGAGAAACAGAGGGAGAGTCCTAGAAAGTTTTCTCAGTGAGACGAGGGGGGCAGGTCACTATTACGGTTGCTATGCTGATGTTCATATTATGTATTTTCTAGGTCCTGGGCATTCTAGCAGTGTCAGGGAGCAGCTAGAGTTTATTGAGTAGGTAACATTGTCAGGTCTGTTCTTCAGGATGATCACTTTGACGGAGGAGGGATTGGAGTGCAGGAAGACTTGAAGCAAGCAAGCCAAACAGAAGACCATTGTAATAGTCCAGGTATGAAGTGATAAGAGCCCGTACCAAGGTGGTGGCAGTGCCAGAGGAAAGAAGGGGCTATATGCAAGAGATGTTACACAGATAAAATCAATAGGCCTTGGCAAGAGATTGGATACAAGGGGTAAGAGAGAGTGAAGGGTTGATGAGACCCAGGTTGTGAGCCAGTCACTAGGAAGATGGTGGTGCTGTCAAAGGTAATAGGAAACTTAGGAAGAGGGAATGGTTTGGGTTGGGGAATATTGAATTTGGTTTTGAGCAGTTTGAGTCTAAGATGTCTACAAGACATCCAACTTGAGATATCCAATGGACAGTTGGAGATGTGAGTCTGGAGATCAAGAGAGAGGTTTAGGCTGTGTAAGTGGATTTTGAGAATCATCATGCAAGCTGTTGAGCACCAAATAAAATATGACAGAGGGAGAAGAGAGAAGGCCTAAGGCAGAACTTTGAGGGACACTCACAGCAGATATAACCTGGATGAATATCTAGCAAAGGAGATTAAGAAGGTGCAGCCAAATACATAGGAAGAAAATCAGGAGAAAGTAGTATCATGAAAACCTAGAGAGAAAATAATATTAAGGAGAAGAGTGTGGTCAACAGTGTCAAAGGTTGCAGGGAAGTCAAGAAGGATGAGGATGGAGAAAAGGCACTTAAGAGATCATCGGTAACTTTGGATACAGTTTCAATTGAATGATGAGATCCAAAGCCAGACTGCAAAGAAATAAGAGAGTGAGAGGAAAGTGGAGATACTTATTGTAGACACTCTTCTCAAGGAATTTAGCCCAAAAAGGGAAAGATAAGGGACAATAATAGCTAGCCAGGATGGATGGATCAAGTGAGGGTTTTGGAGGTTGTGGGAGACATGAACATGTTCGTAGATAGCAGGGAAGCAGCCAGTAATCAAGGAGAGATTAAAGATAAGTGAGAGAGTGGGGATGATAGAAGGGGTAATCTGCTGGAGAAGACAGGATACTATGGGATCATTCATGCACATAGAGAACTTAGCCTATTCAAGGAGAAAGTCCACCTTCTTATAGGAGTCAGGGGTGAAGGAGGCAATAGGAGCATCTGGATGACATGAGATGAGGAGAAAGGGAGAAGAGGGAATGCTTGGCAAATGTCCTCAGTTTTTTCAGTAAAATATGAAGCAAGGTTCAAAACTGAGAAGGTGGGAGAGAAGAGTCATGAGAGGTTTGAGGAAAGATGAAAAGGTTTGGACCTTCATAGGAAAGAACACTGTATAGTATGAATTTGATTTTGGTAAAGTCACTCCTAGGGGAGGAGTGGGGCATGGTCAGGTCAGGAAAGCATTACCTGGGGTGGAACCCAGGGAGTAGAGGGGGAGAGGAAAGAGCACCATCTTGGAGTGTCCTTAGTCAGTCGTTCTTGCTAACTACTTTCTAACCTAATAAGGAGAAAGACTGTTCTCCCAGTATAAAGATAAGCATTTTTAAAACATATAACTTCTTAAAATCAATTTTTGTGCCCTTTATTTGTCATTACCCAGAGACAAAGTTCTAGCTTCTCTGCCCCAGTTCTATTTGCCTTTGGTCAGACATTGAGCACTATCTAACCCAAGGTGTCTGTCTTTGGCTTAAGATTCCAAGACACCCAGAGCTTTAAACAGGAGTAATGTTACAATGGAAGTAATTCCTCTTCCAACTGAAATAAAAGTGTAACAAAAAATCATATAGGGCTTTCAGATTTAAGAAGTACTTTAATCGTGATGACCTTGTGATTAGTAGTGATGGGCTTAGTATCCCCATTTTACAGATGAAGACATTGAGGTTCAAAATGGGGAGCCCTTGTCCAGAGTCATACAGCTAGTGTCAGAACTAAAACTCCAGCTCAGTTCTTCTTACTCTAAAAGTCATTCCTCATACCAGGGGCCCAGGGATAACTATACTCCAGGCTCTTTTTAGATGTTCTCTCTCTCTTTTTATTCTCTCTCTCTCTCTCATCCTATAGTATGTTTAATTTTATAAGCCACTTCTAATCCTTCTGGAAATCATCAAGATGTAAATGATAAAAGAATAAACATATCAATGTAAATTCTGTGCAATAACTCTCTAGTCATTTTGATAGGATCTGGACTAAATTACCTTTGCAATAAAGATCAATCAGAAGAAAGACCTCAGGATTGTGGCAGGTATATGTGTGTGTGGGGGGGGAGTATCTCATATGTAGTAGGTACAAAATTATCTACATTCAGCTCAGGCCTAAGACTATTTGGATGGTGTGCTTGATATCAACTGTGACCTTGCACACCAGCTAGATTCTTTCTAAACTGCAAGTGCATTTGCATAATCAAAGGTTATAAACTTTTAAAAATATTTTATTTTTCCCAATCACAGGTAAAAACAATTTTTAAAATTTGTTTTTAAAATTTTTGAATTCCAAATTCTTTCCCTCTCTCCACCCTACTCCTTGAGAAGGCAAGAAATTCTATATAGGTTATACGTGAACAGTCATGTAAAATATATTTCCACACTAGTCATATTGTGAAAGAAAATACAGACAAAAAACCAAGAAAAATAAAGTTTTAAAAAGTATGCTTCAATCTACATTCAGACTCCATCAGTTCTTTTTCTGGGTATAGATAACATTTTTCATCGTAACATTTTCATTCTGAATCGTCTTGGATCATTATATTGCTGAGTATAACTAAGTCATTCCTACTTTATCATTATACAATATTGTTGTTACTGTGCACAGTATATTCTCCTGCATCAGTTCCTGTAAATCCCTCCAGGTTTCTAAAAGCAATTATTAAAGGAACTACATTATCCCAGTGTTTGAAAAGGACCCCAGAAGCCTGTTGGTCCAACTTTCTTTGAACAAGAAACTTTTCTTCAGCTACCGAAGATCCAGAAAGGACAGTTCTTGTCACTGAAGTCCTTGGCATTGTCAGATGGTGCAAGGTCAGAAATAGGCTTTTATCGGTGGGAATGATGCTAAGAAGGGGCATTACTATGTGCTTTACTACTGTTTTCTGAGCACTGGCAGGGCTTTCCATCTGACTTGCAGCTGAAACCTTCCCTATGTGTTGTCTCTTTGGGGCAGCTAGGTAGCACAGTGAATAGAGCCCTGGAGGCAGGAGGACCTGAGTTCAAATCCAGCCCCAGACACTTAACACTTACTAGCCGTGTGACCTGGGGCAAGTCACTGAACCCCAATTGCCCTGCCCTCCCTGCCTCCAAAAAGCAAAAAAAAAAAAAAAAGAATGGAAGCTCTTTGAGAGCTGGGACTATCATCATTTTCTATTTGTAATCCCAACACTTAGTATGGTGCTTTGCACAAAGCAAGCACTTAATGCCCTTACTCACTCACTCTTTCATTCATTCATTCATTCAGATCACTGGTCATCTAGGCTCGGCTTGAAGACTTCTCATGAGGGGAATTTCCCCAGGTGATACATTCCAATTTTAGATAGCTCTAATTTTGTTAGAAAATTTTTCCTAACATTGAGTCCCAAGCCATCTCAGATTTCATCTACCACTTTTTATTCTGTTTTTTGGGGTCAGGCAGAACAAGAATAATTCCTTTTCCACATGATAGACCTCCAAATATATCTATCCTGTTCCCTCTCCCATCAGCTCCCCAAATTTTCTCTTCCTCAGGGAAAATATATTTTATTACTTCAATTGACCCCCAATATATTATCTCCCTTTTGGGGGGCAGCGAGGTGGTACAGTGGATAGAGCTTGGAATCAGGAATACTCACCTTTATGAATTCAAATCCAAGCCTCAGATACTTTCCAGCTGTGTGGCCCTGGGCAACTCACTTAACTCTGTTTGCCTCAGTTTCTTCATCTATAAAATGAGCTGTATAGAAGGAAATGGCAAACCACTCCAGTAGCTCTGCCAAGAAAACCCCAAAACGGGGGTCACAAAAAGTCGACAGGACTGAACAATAACGACAAGCCTTTTTGAGGTGTCTTCCTTTGTTTTCACTTTCATTGCGGCTGAGAGCCCCTGGGGTCTGTAAGCTCCCTGAGGGGCAAGAGCTACTTCATTTCTATCTTTATAAACTCTAAAGAGCTTTCTTGCACAAAGCTGGTGATGAATAAAGGTTAGTTGAACTGAACTGAATTAAAATAATTCTGGCTCCTCCAAACCTCTGAAAAGTTCTGCCTGTGATATTAATGTGGAATGTTGTATGTTATCAAATGTGTTGGTTGGTTTTGCAGAAATGCTTTTACTCTCTTTTAAAAATTTTTGTTACAAACCATGGTTTGGTGGGCAAAGGAAGAATATATTAAGAAAGGAGGAGAGAAGGGGGGAGGGGAGGCGATGTGAAAGGCGAGGCAAAAGGAGAGAGAGAGGGAGATAAGAGAGAGGCAGAGAGAAAGAGACAGACAGGCAGAGACAGAGAGACAGACAGAGACAGAGATAGAGAGACACAGAGACAGAGAGGGAGACTCTAAAAGGAGCCTAGAGTGTAGGCACTGGGCGCACCTGGTATGAGGAATGACTTTTAGAGTAAGAACTGAGCTGGAGTTCTAGTTCTGACACTAGCTGTATAACTCTGGGCAAGGGTCCCTCCTCTTTGAACCTCAATGTCTTCATCTGTAAAATGGGGATACTAAGCCCATCACTATTAAAGTACTTCTTAAAACTGAAAGTCCTATATGATTCTGAATTGTTATACTATTACTTCTGTTGGAAGAGCAATTACTTCCGCTGTAACATTATTTATGCTTAGGCTTTGAGTCCAGCTCCCTTATTTTACAGATGACAAAGCTGAGGCACAGTGACTTGCCTAGGGTGACACTGCTAGTGCCTGAAGCTTCATCTAAACACAGAGCTTCCTGATGGGCGGCCTATCCACTACACCAGGGGTTGGCAAATTAGGGTCCAGGATTTGTTTTTGAACAGCTAGAGAGATAACAATGGTTTTTAGATAATTGAATAATATTAAATATATTTATTTCAATATATTCAATATAATATTGAAACTTTAAAAAATTTAAAGCCATTCTTAGCTTGCTGATGCACAAAAATTGGCTGAATTTGACCCTCTGGCCCAGTTTGCCGACTCCTGCTTTATGATGCTGCCTCTCAAGTCATGAGAGCACGATTACGTGACTCTGGGATTGGTTGAATGCATGGCCTTGGAGGAAGCCATCCAGTGGCTCGCTCTCAAAGATCTGACCTGACTGGCACTGATCAACGTTATAATTACTGCTTTAGATACATACAAAGATGGCAAGTTTGTCACATTTGCAAACAACATGAAGCGTGGAGCTCATGAAGAGTCCAGACCCAAAAAGATACCAACAGGTAGAATTAATGAAGATTAAATATGAGGATAATTGTAGGTGTACTTTGCTTCCAAAAATCAGCTTCACAAGACAGGCAGCTGAACTTAGAGACCCAAGATCTGAGAGCGTCTCTTGACTGTACCACTCATCATAGGTATGATGTTGGCCATATTCATCACTTAGCTTTTGTGGGACTCAGTTTCCTCATTTGCAAAATGAGGGTTCAGACTTGATGTCTTCTAATACTCCTTATAGTCCTATATCTACAAAGCTATAAAACAATATTCCACACCAATAGTTTACTGATTATTCAAAGGAGGGAAGTTCACTCTTCTCTGGGGCCAAGCTTGATCATTATAAATATTTTAAGTTTTGGCTGGTTTTCATTTTAGCTTCTTGCATCATCTTTCAAATAAATCCCTTCTCTAAGAACTCCTTAAACAAGTATCCTTTATAACAGAATTAAAAAAAAGAAAGGAATTCAGAAAACTAACCAACATATCAGTTGACTCTGTAATGTTCCTACCTATAGACCCCCACTTCTGAAAAGAATGGAAGGATGGGGGCAGCTAGGTGGGGCAGTGAATAGAGCACCAGCCCTGGAGTCAGGAGGACCTGAGTTTGGGTCTGAGGCTGTGTGGCCCTGGGCAGGTCACTTAACCCCAAATGCCCTGCTTTCCCCCCTCCAAAAAGCAAAAAAGAAGGGAAGGAGGTGTATTTCTTTTCCTTTTGTGGAGAAGGGACATGACCATTATAATTAAATTGTGTTTAGTTGTTGTAGGTACTGTGTTATTTTCCTAGTTCTCATTATTGTACTTCATAGAAGTGTTCCCATGGTTCTTTGTAATCTTCATATTCATTCTTTCTTTTTTTTTAGTGGGCCAAAAAGAAAACTTTATTGTTTAGGAAAGTGGAATCAAATTTTTTAAAAGGCACAGTAATATTCTATTTTATTCATCTATCAAAATTTGTTTGATCATTGTTTAATAACTGACTCTCTAGAAGAAGAAAAAAAGTATGGATAAACACACTTTTAAGCTTAATTTGCATTATTAACATTTTCTCCACCAGAGAAAATGTCTGGACAACAGCATAGACAATTAAGAAAAAATTAAATCAGGCCCTGATTTGTAGTTTGCATATTTCTGAGAAATTTGACCATCAGCTCTCAAGAGCCAGTACAAACTGACTCCACTATGCTCCTAGCTATTCCCTGATCCCTGGGCACCTCCTTTGCTTGCAATTCTTTGCTAATAAAAAGTGCTGACATGAATGTTTGGGTGCAAATGGAACAAACTTTATTACTATCTTTTACCTGCTAAGATAGAACAGAAACTCTCCTTGAGGTATGTGCCTAGCAGTGGGATCTCTGGGTGATAAAATGTGAATATTTTAGTTACTTTTTCAAATTTAAAAAAAATTGTATTTTCAATTTATGGAATAAAACAAGCATTTCTGTTAACAGCATAATTTTTAAAAAGATGGTTGCACATGAAACTGCAAATCTATTATATACAACTTGGATTCCCTTTAAATATTTAATTTACATATTTAAATGTACATTTTAGAGACTTTTTAAAAGTGTATTTTCATTTTCCAAACAGCTGAACCAATTCACAGCTCCACCTGTGTATCTGACAGTACCTGTCTTCCCATAATCCCTTCAACACTATTTTCATCTTTTGTCATCTTTTCTGATTTGCTGGTTGGGGGGTAAAAATTCAGAGCTGTTTTGCACTTTCCTTATTATGTGTCATTTGGAGCCATCTTTCATATGGTTGTAAGTAGCCTTTGCATTCTTTTCCTAAGGTGAGTTGTTCATATCCTTTCACCATCGATTCACTGAACTCAGTCATCTGACTCCAAATCCACTGTTCTTTTCACTGTCCTATGCTACTTTGGGTTCTCGGGGCATACCTGTCTCTTCCCCTCCCCCCATTAGAATATGACTTCTTGGAGGACAGAAACTTATTTTTTTTTCTCCATATCACCTGCACCTAATACAGCATCTAAAACATAGTATGTACCTAATGCCTTTTAATTTAAATTGAATTATTTCTCCATTTATCCATTCTGGCTGATAGGTCTTAAACAATTATGAGCAAAGGATCAGAGAAAAAGGAGAGGGAGGAGGAAAAAAATGCATTTTGTACATACATTTATTGCAGTTTTTCAAGATTAATAACATTCACTGTTCTTACAATGAGCCATCCTTTACCTGTCTGTTTCACCGTTAATACCCTCTCTCTTGTTAATTTGAAGTCTGAACATCCTGTACTATAAGGATGGTGAACAGTAGTGCCCATTTGCTATTACAGAAGTTACAACCATCTCCTCTACCCAAGGCCACTCAAGGTTTCCTAAGCCTGAGCTCCCTGTTTTCTCTGGTACTCAGCAGTCATTAACTTACATAGTCCAGCATGGCAAATCATCATCATATCTGCTTCTGTCAGTCAGCCTCAGCTGAGAGGCTAATGAATTAAAAAATATACCCTGTGTTTTGAAATGCCATTCCTCCTTCCATCTGAACCCATGTTGGCATTTGAAGGTCTTCTTTGAAATTTAATCCTGTTTCTTTCCTTACTCTGGTTCACTCCCCCCTTGTAAATGCACATGCCTTTTAGGTCAATTGGTTTCTCTCTTCCATGCCAAAGTAACTGAGCACCAATGTGGTCGAATCCCCTGTGATTGAGGCTAATGCACTATGCATTAGTGCCAGAGCCCAATTTCCCATGTCAAAGGGTTAAATACTACATTGGAAAGAAGTTGCCAAACCCTATTTTGATCTATGTCGAGTAGAACCACGATGAACACTGTGTCCTGCACTTTCTCCCTCCTTCTGATTCTGGCTATACTTCCAATAGTGATTTTGGTTCTGTGTTTCTCTCACAAAACCCTAATAATAGTTTACTAAGTTCCAAGGGGCAGGGTGCAAGTCTTAAACTGATTATAGCACTTAATGAGACACCTTTGCAAGGGAGGGGACATGCTGTTTTATGAGGGCAAAACAGTCATAGCTAACATTTGCATTTTGTTCTCACGACCTTGAAAGGCAGGTGCTATTATTATCCCCATTTTACAGAGGAGGAACAGACTGAGAGAGGTTAAATAACTTTCCCAGGGTCATAGAGCTAATGTTTGAGGCAGGATTCAAACTCAGGTCTTCCTGACCCCAAGTCCAGTATGCTTGCTATCCATGAGGCCACTTAGCTGTTTCCTCCAAATAGTCTTTTCTAGTTTTGAGTGTTTCCAAAGAAAGTACTAGGTCATAGATGTTTGACTAAGAATTTAAAGATTTTAATAATGAATGGAGAAATTAAGGACATCTAGCTAAAAAGAGACTAAGGGATTTAAATGGAATTTAAACATTAAAATTTGAATCAGGTAGGGTATGTATGTGGTGCAATGGGTAGAGTAGTGGTCCTGGAGTCAGGAAGACTCACCTTGGTGAATTCAAATCTGGCCTCAGACACTAACTGTGTGGCCCTGGGCTTAACTTAACTCTCTTTGCCTCAGTTCCATCATCTGTAAAATGAGCTGGAGAAGGAAATAGTAAACCACTCAGTGTCTTTGGGGAAAAAAACCCAAATGCGGTCACAAAGAGTCAGACACAACTGAAAAATGACGGAAATAAATGGGAATCAGGGCCAAAAAGCATATAATTAGACTGGGAAAAGACCTTAACATACATCATTTAGGTCAGCCTGATTACTTTATAGATGTCATGATGAATAGTGACTTGTCCAAGGTCACATAGTTAAAACTTTGTAGTGCTAGAATCTGAACCCAGGTCCTTTGGCACAGAAAAGACACCATGTCTGACTAGGAATCAGAGGTAATGGCTTTGGTGCAGTGAAAAAAGCATTTTGTGGGGAGCCATAAAGAGGACACCTGAATCCTAATGGTTATTATTTGAAGACTATCAAGTAGTAGTAACCTAAGCCTCAGTTTAACTCATTTATAAGACTGGAGATACAAATGCTGGCATTCCTCCTCCCTGCTCTTCTTACTTGATGATCCTATGTTGTAATGTAATACCAAGCAAAGGCAACTTCTCAGGTTCAAAATACCAGCATAGGTGCTCTCTATTTTATTCAGTGACCAACCAAGAACAGAGAAGATTAAAACATGACATCATTCAAAATACAGCATTTACTAAGTGTGATTAAATAATCTCCAAGTACTACCCCACCCCAGGACCTTCCAATCATTCAATCAATTACAAAGTCTCTGTTCTAAATACTTCTCCACCCCTAGGCTATACCTTAATTAAGTCCACCACAAAGCCCCTCTTCTCAAATGTAGATTAATTTCCAAACATAAGGTCAAAAGTTCCCCACCCCTGGATCACAATTGAATCTACCCCAGAGTTACATCAAGTTTAAACACAGCACTTAATACCCAAATGGAGGTCTTTTCTTCATCTTGACAGGAGGCAAGTTCTCAGCAATCTTAGTTCCTGGGGAGACAAGGCTTAGCAAGGCCACAAGATACATTGCCAGTCCCTTCATGAATTCATCCTCTGTCTGTAGAACAGTCCTAGAACCCCTGAACACATTAGCAAAGCCCTCTCCCAGGATTTCTGTAAACATACAACAAGAAAATCCTTCTTAAGGGCTTCTGTACCAACAGAAAGGCTCCCAGACCCCTGCAACAACAGCACTGTCCTTCACCAGTGGACAGTATTCACTCTGTCTGCAGGACAGTCTCCAGACCCCTGCAACAACAGTACTGTCCCTCACCAGTGGACAGTATTCACTCTCTGTCTGCAGGACAGTCGCAGGCCTTCTTAGTGAACAGCCAGGTTCCAGGACTTCTTCAACAAAAGGACAGTCTTTCACCAGTGGACAAATCTGGCAAAATAACATCAAAACAGACAGACAAAGTACCAGCAAAATAGCCATGTCTCCTCAGTCCTTGGCAGCTCAGGGGGCAGGTCTCAAAAGTCCAGGGCAATTCAAAGCGGCCACCAGCAATTCTCTTAGTCTCTCTCTCTCCACGAGGTGCTGCTACCAAAAAGATCTTCCACCTCTCCCTAGTGTCTCTCCAAATCTACCTCACCAGCTCCTCCCAGTTCGGGACTTTCTTTTCACTTCAACAAGCCCATCCCACAGGTGGGATTAACAAACTCTGGGTTTTAATACAATCAATTTGAAAACCAAGCCAATACAGGGGAATCTTTAATTGCCATTACTATCACAAATAGTGAAATTTGAAGACTATCAAGTAGTAGTAACCTAAGCCTCAGTTTAACTCATTTATAAGACTGGAGATACAAATGCTGGCATTCCTCCTCCCTGCTCTTCTTGCTTGATGATCCTATGTATAAGACTCACTAGCCAGAATATAACCAACTGAATAAAACCAGAATATAACCAAAATAAAATCATTAAATTTCAAATAATAATAATTAAGCAACTACTTCGTGCCAGACCTTGTACTAGGTGTTG
The DNA here is from genome assembly GCF_028583685.1 of Petaurus breviceps papuanus. NCBI lineage: Eukaryota > Metazoa > Chordata > Mammalia > Diprotodontia > Petauridae > Petaurus > Petaurus breviceps. Next base: position 19,644,074 of record NW_027185712.1, read on the forward strand.
TGAGAATGAAGCTATAACAAAAAGTACTATGTAAGTCAAAGTGTGGTATGAATGAATGCAAAGGGCTACTATCATGACTAAAACTATTTTGGATAAAGACCATAGCTACCCTCAGATTTCACCTCCATTTATTCCACAAATAGTTGAACAGGAAAATGTGAAAAATTCTTGCTCGCATGGGCACCAAGATGCCCAATGACAAGCACATTGCTTTATACATGGTAGACACAAGTATTCATCGAATGAAACATAGTTCCTGATCTGAAGGCTGTTAAAATCTAACTGGAAACCTGTGCACAAATGACTGGAGTGAGCGCCACTTACATGTCGTGGATACCAGAGGATCATGAATTTAGGGCTGGAAGGGACCTCAGAAACCATTTAGTTCAGCCCCTCACTTTAGCCTGGAGAAGTGAAGACACTGGGTCAAGGTCATGAAGGAAGCAGAAGAGCTAGAATCTATGGAAATGGCAACCTAATAATCTGTTATTGATCCGTTGCATCTAACTCTTCATGACCCCATTTGGGGTTTTCTTGGCAGGAACACTGGAGTGGTTTGTCATTTCCTTCTGTAGCTCATTTTACAGATGAGGAAATGGAGACAAACAGGGATAAGTGACTTACCCAGGGTCACACAGCTAGTGAGACCAGATTTGAACTCCAGAAGATGCGTCTTCCTGATTTCAGGCCCATCACTCTTACCTCCACTTCACCACCTACCGTGTTTCCCCGATAAGACCTATCCCGAAAATAAGCCCTCCCCTTACTGTGTAAGATTCCTCTAAAATAAGCCCTCCCCCCAAAATAAGCCCTATTGAGATTGCTACTGTAGTCAAGGTGATCCCCTGTGCTACACGCTACATTACGGTACCCTCTGTATGCACCGTCCCCCCCCCCCGGGTGAAACGCACGCCGCGCTCCGAGCTGCATCCAATCAGAGCTGCAGCAGTGAGCGCATCATCCTGTTCTTCCCCAGTGATTTGCTTATTGAATAAAGGCACATTTTTTTGTTCACATTTACCTGTTTATTAAAATTGCTGTCAATGTTCATTAAAATAAGCCCTCCCCTGAAAATAAGCCCTCTGGTGTTTTTCTGTCCAAAAAAAATAATAAGACAGTGTCTTATCTGGGAAACACGGTAGCTGCCCTTACCTAATAATCAGAACCGTCCTAAAATGGCTTTGACAGGAATGGGGTGGGGAAGTTTCTCCTAACTGATGGTCTGAAGGAGGTGAGGTTATCACTTATTGAAGGGGATTCCTCATCTGCTCCAGATGAACTAAATGGTTTCTGAAGCAGACTCAGACTCTGTGTCAACGCTTGGAAAAAAGCAATGTGGAGGAGAGAAAGCTAAGGCACGCAGAATTCCAAACATAGAGCTAAAATGGATTTGAGAGACTGTTTAGTATAACCATCATTCAAACAAATCAGGAAATTTGGGAGTGGGAAGGTGGATAAACTAGAAAATTATGTAGGGAGCTCTGAGTAACAAGAATGGAGGGTCTTGAGATCAATAAACAAGTTTGTGGTTTTGGGGACATGCAGATGATTTCTTTTTTCTAAGCAGGAACAACTGCTCAAAGCTTTGTCTCAGGAAGATGAGTCTAGCAGTTGTATTTAGGATGAACAGTAAAGGGAAAGGGAAGAAACTATTGGTGGGGAGACCAAAGGATATTAATTAGTCCTAGAAGTGACATCTTCTAGTCCAGCTGACTCAACCTAGGGCTAGATTTCAGGGGATTCATAAACTTACAAAGGGAAAAAAAATTACACTTTATTTTCACTACCTTCTAACTGAAATTTAGCATTTCCTTCAATTACTTAAAAACTTACTCTGAGAAAGGGTTCATAGGCTTCACCATAATGCCAAGGGGATCCATGGCATTAAAATGACCAAGAATCCATGATGTAGACCTGAGGTGGGGAAATCTGTGGCCTCAAGGTCACATGTGGCCCTCTAGGTCCTTAAGTGTGGCCCTTTGACTGAATCCAAACTATAGAGAACAAATCCTTTAATAAAAGGACTCACCCCTAATGCAGACCAAGGCCCTCATTTCACATTGTGAGGTGAGGAAAAAAGGCTAGGAGTGATAAAGCACTGTGATCATGAGTCTGTGGAAAAAAGGTCTTTGACACCTGTTACAGTACTCAATCCAGACAGACACCCAGGGGTATGCTGATGAATGTTTAACAACCAGCTCTCAAAAAGATGTCTGCATGACACATTTTTAAATCTCCATCACTTAATGCTATACAATCACAAAACATAAATCAAACCCTAGTTTTTAGCCTTTGCAGATTTCTAAGGTGGAAGGATCATCACTAAAAATTAACAATAGGTTCTTGTCAGCTACTTTAAGCTGGTTCCAGTACACCTGACTACACCCCATTTGAACAATTAGTAGATTGAGAAAGTCTACGTGTAAAGTTATCAGGATCTAAAACAAAAAGGGAAGACAGTGGGACTAAAATAAAAGAAAAATCGTGAGAGTGTGAAAAACTGATTTAACCACTGAATGTAGGGAGGAAAAAGGAAGAGGCCAAGACTGTTCATTATGAGATCAGTCAAGTACACCTTATCTTGAGCCCCAATATGTTTAAAAGCAAACTAGATACAGAAACTTTATAAGTAAAATACAGGTATTTGGGTTGAGAGAAGGGTCTAACTCCTAGCCATTCATGCTATTACTTCTGAGAGCTACATAGCAGGTGACCCATCTTTGTTCAAATCAGGCCTTAGACACTAAGCTGTGTGACCCTGGGCAAATCACTGAACACTATTTGCCTCAGTTTCCTCATCTGTCAAATGAACTGGAGAAGGAAAGAACAAACCACTCCAGTATCTGACCCAAATAGGGTCACAAAGAGTCGAATATACTTAAGAAGTGGATGGTTAAGTTCATGATAAAAAAATTTAAAACGCAGATCGCTTTGCATTTTTCTCCCTGAAAGACAAAATTATAAAGCAATACAAGATGCATGTATTGATTTGTGTAGGATTTAAATAGCTTCTATCATTAAATCAGAAACATTTTCTAAAGAGATCTAATTCATTGACATTTTTTTCCTACTTTCCTTCTAAAACAATGATAGTGGTTCAAGGCTTTTTTTGGAGAGGGGATGTTTCAATATTCTCCAACTTTCATCACGTTTTCAATTTTCTGTTGAGATATTTGAATTTTGCAAAGTTTAATGCCACACAAATTGTCAACTTTGTAATCACAAATTACAATTCTTGAGGAAGCTCTGATTCACTGTCATCCCCTCACTCAGCCCCATAAAAAATAAATGTACTTTTACAATTCATTTTTGGAAAGTACTGGAATTGCCTAATGATTTTCTCAGGAGCATTGGGGAAGGGTTTAGAAATCACAATGGTAATAAAGAATAAAGGGAAGGGAGGAGACAAAGTTGTAAGGCTAACTACAAGACCAGATGTTTCCTCTTTTCTTTTACATTTGTAAGAGATTATCCAGATAGATTATATATTAAGATTTTGTTATTTGGATTTGTTTGCTTACCAGATTCGGGAGATGATTCCTTAACTGTCCTCTTTTTTCTCTTGGGTAAATCTAGCCAAAGTTCCCTCAAAAGAGCAACGAAGCATCAAGAGACCATTGAAATGCACCCTGTCTATATAAACTCCAGATAGAAGCCACTTGACAGAGACACAAGGCAGGTTTTTGAATAGATTTTATCCCATTTTATTTTTTTCTAAACAGAATCATACAAAGACAAGGAAACATTAAAAGCAAACGTTAAATCATCACCTCTAAATGGCTGCACTTACTGGTTACAAAAATGTTCATAATGTAGAAAAAGATACACTGTTGTTTACATGAACAAAATACTGCAAAACGACCGAGGACAAACTGTAGACACATCGACATCTGGTGAATACATGGACAGCAATGCATGGACTTGTCATGTTAATTTCCACCAAACATCAGTCTCAACAAACTATCTTCAACTATCCCATGGTGACTTGGATTTTAGCACCTCATATGAAGTGTGCCCTGTTACATCAGCTACTTTAAAGTAAAACTGGGCAAAACAAGAAGCCGTTTACCCTATAATGCCTCCTCTTTGATCACCTCCCCCATGTGCCCTTAGGACTACCCTTCTCTCAGCAGGCAGATCTTTTAACAATGGTCAACAATAATCATGCAGACAGATGGATGCATGGGCACACACAAAAGAGAAGCCCATCTCCATGAGCATGACATAATTGTGTGTATTACTAGAAATCTTGCTGTGAAATGTACAAAGGTAAGAGAAAGATCAACTATTTTTTCCTAAAACATCATTTTGGCACAAATTTTACATGTTTAAAGATTTTTCCACCCAGTTGAGGGTAAAATTTTGGAGATTTGGTTTCCTATTCAGCTGGATTCCCAGGGCATCTGTAATTCCCTCATGCTCAAGAGACCCATGCCTGTGAAGAGGAGGTGGGAAAATTGGATGGGAAGAAACCTCACTCAATGAAGGATCCAGTACTGCTCTTCTATGCTCATTCGGGACTTGGAGCTTCTGGACTGCATGCTTAAGCTTTCTGCAATCCAATGGGCTACAAAGGAAGGCTCTTATATCGCCCTTCTCCACCTCAATATCCATCCCTCCTCAAGCAAGAAGTTAAAGAATTCTCCTGGAAATAAACAATAAACCTTGGCCATCTCAATCCCTTCCTCCCTTCTCACCCTGGGAACAGTGCCCTTTTGGGGTTCTCTCTCTATGCTGCCAATTTATTCATTAAAATGTCACTCAGGATGTATAAATAAATAAATAAGCCACAAATACCAAAAATTCATACCCCCCCTTCCCCAAAATAACCTCTAAAGATTAGATGTTCTGAACTACAGAATGGAAAAACCAGGAGATAAAGTGCAATAATCAAGCATCCATGTGAAAAAAGACAAAAACAAAACCAGCCTGTCCAGACCATTAAAGAGATCTGTCAAAACTTCCTCTGGGACACTGCTGCAGTCATGTGCTAACAAGAGACTTTAGGGAGATATCCTCAGAGGACAAGAATGGGCAGGAGATTTTAAACATAAAAAAAAAAAAAACCCACAAAACACCCAAAACAACGATGACAAAAAAACTCAGTGCCAGACCCTGTTGGACATAATGGGCTCAATTAGAAGACTGATGATTTCTTAAAGGTTGCAATTTGTTCTTACAAGGTAAGATGTCTCCTTCTATCCCCGACTCTACCAAAAATGGTTTTCTTGGTTCTTATTATGAACGGTTAGGAACAGAGTACATACTTACTAGCTGCAAAAAGAAGTGTGCATATCTGATACTGAAAATGTTGGCAAGCCTACAGCTTTGCCATTTAACAGTTCCACTTGGAGTCTCAAAAGCATTTAAAGTTTGTTTTTTACATATTGCACTTTTTGTTTTCATGATACTTCTCTCTGTGCAGCTGCTTCCCTTTTGGGTACTTAAGACATTGGCAACATTTCCAAGATGTTGGCTAGAGCTAGCTAATGTCAATGCTTAGTCAAAGACCAAAAGATTATTTATTTACAAATCAGAAAATTGAATGTGAAGATTGCAGCAGTTGGAGACAAAATGTACAGGTGTGAAAAGCGGTATCTGAGTCAATTTAAAAAAGTAGGAAAGAAAAAGGATATAGAGAGAATATAAGAATTAGTTTGGACAGCTTTTTGAAATATAAAACCTGCATTATCATATAATTTATAAAGACTTACAAATGAAATATCCTTCTTTAAAAAAAATCAAGCTGAATGGCCTGCCTTCCATGGACCAAAAACAGATGTTTGAGCATGGGTTTATTGTTATGGAAAGGGAGTGTAGTCTTGATCCCTACCCTCTGGACTTGAACTTCAGTGATGTGCCAGGGGCAAGGATGGAAACATCTCTGGATGTTCATGGAAACACTAACATGGCTATTCAAAGGATTCAAGGGGAAAAAAGGGGGAAGGTGAACTAATGACTTTTTTAGAAAAGTAGTCAGTTTACTTCTTTATAAAATGTACCTCTCATCACCCAGAAAATAAACTGCAAAAACAAAAGTGGACTAAATAAATCCATGTTCTGGAGCTAGTAAAGCTAAAATGTAACAGAAAGACTGTTAATAGGCACATCCCAAGAAAAGTCTGAATCCAGAATCAGAAAACATCAGCTTTAGCCAACTTCTTAGTTTATCATCGAATAAGTTCAGCTTTCCTGGCATCAGTTAAAAAGCAAAAACAAAAACAAAAACAACTTTTTTTTTGAAGATACCATCAGTTTCATCCCCAATGTATAGTACAATAAAGCAGTGAGAGCATGATTATGAATATTTCAGATACTACAAATAAATCAGGTTGGGGGAGGGTGCTTTTGAAATTCTTTTTAATCTCTTACACACATTCACACTTCTGTTTCCTATCCCCAACTCCCTTGCCAGACTTTTTAACAGTGCAGACAGATAAGGTTTCTTCAGCATTAATGAGAGTTTTGTCCTAGGTTAAAAAAAAAATCAGATCACTTCTTTTTGTAAAAAAGCATAACATATGGATCAGCAGATCAAGCTGGCATATCATTTCAAGTACACAGGAACATTCCAACTGTTCAACTTCGAGGAACCCAAGACCTGCTTGTCCAGTGTTTCTATTCACGTAGATACTCAGTGCCGCCATGTTCTAAACATGCTCCAGGTGGTCACCATCAGCACTAGGAGTAGATGGTGATCACCTCCCGGCCTCCACCTCTCACCAAAAGAACTCGGTTTAGACCTTCTGTCAAAACTTCCAAGAATTCCATGTCTGTGAGGCAAGAATTAAGGTACATCATTGGTCCACAGATGTTGAAAGAGGAATTAAATAAGAACTAACCAACTTTTCCAATCTGGTAACTCTACAATTACGTTTTTAAGTTAACTTTCGTTTTATCTAAGTAACAGGTGAAGAAGCATTCAAATTAATTGCCAGGAGATACATCTGCCTGACAGTTTCAATAGAAACAAAAGATTGCTCACTACATTTAAATCAAGTAATTCTCGAAAGACAAACCAGAAAAAGGGAGAAGAGGAGGAGCATAAGAGCTGGAAGGGAATCTCAAAGGTCATAGTTCAAACCCATTTTACAGATGAGGAAACTGAGGCTGAGGCTTAGTAGTTTCTCAAAAGTCACCCAGTAGCAGAGTGGGATTGGAGCTCAAGTCCTTTGGCTCTTTAGTCCAAGCATTTTCCATTGTACCAGGAAGTTCCTTCCTGGTGTCAGCCCAAGCTCTTCTTCATTAATGAAAAAGTAGGAGAGGAAGTGACCAGGGGTGGGCGTGGGGGAAGACAACAACAAGGTAGGAAGAGTTGTGAAAGTTAATTTCAATTTTTCAATATGATGCTAAACAGAGACATAAACTTAAAACTGTAGCATCTATGCCCTAAATGAACAAGGTTAGCTCATTTGGGTAACCCAAGTATGCAGTTAGCTAATTGAAAACAGGGCTATGATTCATGACACAGTAAGCTACTAGGCAAACCATGATGCTCGGCAGGGTAGCTGAAAAACCAAGGGCAGGCATGGAAGGCTTTGAAGAAGGCTACTGACCAAGAGAAGCCATTTCTTTGTTAGGGAGTGCTGCCATCTGAGGAAATCAGAGTGCTTGCTGGGAAAAGGCATTAGATAATTGCTTCCAATTTTGAGGTCTTTGTTTATTTCAAGGAAATATTTCAGTTTCTGGTTTCTATTAAGGACTACTTACATAAGCTGTATCACATTTTGCCAATGAAAAGAGTGTGAGTTCCCTCAATGGGGGCTGGTCTCTGCATTCTCTCAACCTATTCACTGGAAACGAAGGCGACGACCAAGAGAACACTAGCAAAAACTAGATAAACTGTGAGCATGGGACCTCAGTAAGAGGGAGAAATGCCAGAAGGTATTGGGGAGGAAGGGTGTGCCTATAATAAGTAGGCTAATTACCAAGAATCATCCCCCTGTCCCCAATTCCCTTGTCTATGAATCTGCCGCACAAGTGGTCAGAAAGATCTTTAATCTTAAAAAATGATACCATGTCAGTACCTCAAAATTGGGAGCAACTGGTGATGGATGATGAAACAGTATTTCACAAACACTTTGGACTCACAGGGAGACAAGCATCACAAAAGCATTAGCACTCTATATATTTGTAAAATTGTGGAGATATTCTGACGCATAAACAGCCTAAAAGGATCTCAAAAAGCACCAAAACAACTGAGTTAGAGGTCCAGACCAAGAAGCCCAAATAGGCTGTATTTTTGAGATGATACAAGAACAAGTACATTGTTCTCTATTGCTACCCTTGCTATTTTGGTTTCCATAACAAGGCAATGAAATCTAGCCTCCCCATGAAAATAATGATTATATTTATATTATAAGGTTACATTAAGATTCACAGAGCACTTTACAAATATCATCTCATTTGATCTTCACAGCAAACCTGAGAGGAAGGTGCTATTAACCCCATTTTATGGATGAGGAGACTGAGGCAAGCCAAGACGAGCTGACCAAGGTCACATATCTGATAAGCGTCTGAGGCCAGGTTCGAATCTGGATCTTCCTGAGTCCACATTTAATGATCTTTCCACTGCACCACCGAGCTACTACGTAATAAGTAAGGGATGTGATAAGGGGAAGTAAGGGGTGTGAATAAATAAATGTTACATTAATCTCAAAACCTCATATTTAAGTTAATGGTTGGAAAACTCAATTCAATTCAACAAGCATTTATAAAGTGCCTACTGTGTGTATTAGGGATATAAAATCAAAATAGTTTCACCCTCAAGGAACTTACATCCTACCAGGAAAAAGCAGCCCTCCCATAGTCCTTTTACCAGGGCTGCTCAGAATTATTTAACTGATTTGGGTCATATCTAATATTCTCCTTATTTTCATCCTTCCTTTTTGGGTCCCCTTTGCGCTTCCCATTGAGATTTCCCCCCAAGTCCATCATAACTATGTAGCATGTATATAGTTAATTATATGTTATTCCTTCTATTAGAATTTTGAGATCCTTGAGCTCAGGAAACTTGTTTTATACCTTACTTTGTATTCCTAGCACAGTGCCTGGCATATGTGCATACACACACACACACACACACACACACACTTAATAAATGCTTGCTGACTGATCTCCCAAAGGAATTTTCTGTTCATCCAGGTATCATTCTGTCTCCATTGTACAGAAAGAGTACAAAGGGTTGGGAGGAGGGAAAATAAGGAAACTCATAACCACTTCTAGACCACATCTTATTTACTGGTCAGCTATTAGGCCTTTTGTATCCTCATTCAATCCAATCTCTCTTTCATTTAGTCCCTTAAAAAAAAAAGAATAATTTATTATGTCTGTAGAAGTCAAAGCAAATCCTATATCAAGGCCAGTGTTTAGTTATATGTACTAGACACACATGCTTCACCTATGGGACCTCTATCTTTTTATTGGCTCTAACCTCTGTCTACACACAACCCAAGCAGACCATAGTGACCAAAGACGAACATTCAAAAACCTATCAAGTCAATCCCTGCCCTCCAAGCCACTGAAGCACTCATTTCCTACTGCTCCTCCAAGAAAGACCATGGTTCAGATGCACCACCAGACAGCAGTTCTCCAGTGATAATGGGGGTGGGGAAGGGGTAATGGTGAAGGGCATTCATACTTAAAGCCTTGCAGAATCAATGTTAACACATTAACCCTCCCAGTGAGGCAGAAATGAAAGATCCAAGAGAATCAGTGTAGACTTGTTCTTCCCTCTTTTATGGCCCATATCTCATTTTAGCTTCTATTAGTATTTGTGAAATGATCTCATCTCCCATAATGACTGTAAGTTCCTTGAGGGTAAGGATTAAATTTTACCTTTGTATCATCTATCCCCTCCTACAAGTTCTTACACATAGTAAATAGGTGCTCATTCAATGTGTTAAATGGATAAGGAAGAGAAAGGGAAGAAACAGTTGTAAAGAAACAGTGTTCATACCCCTAGGAGTAACCAGGGGCCTTTCCAATCCCAGATCCAAGACGGTACTAGTTAACTGGGTAGAAAGATGAATATAGTTAACTCTACTAAGGGAATGTTCCTGTGATGTATGATCTCAGAAAAGCTGTTCTAGGGAGATGTTAAGTCAACAGAATGGTCAGTTCAAAGGCAGGAAAAGCAGCAGCATAAAACTTAGAGCCTGAATGTTCAGAATACTAGCTATATTGTTCATTTACTCGGTCCTTTTATGCCAAGAACAGATGCCACTTTATAAAAGTCTTCTTCCATCTCCTACAGTAATGTGGGAAATAGTGTTTCTCTCTTGTGTATAATAGGGAAAAAAACAGAGGCTTAAGGTTAAAGTACAATGATCAAAGTCCAACAACACATTAGTGATTTGGGAATATAATCTTGGTCTCCTTGTTCAACAAACTTGCCAAAATCACCTGGCCTCCTTCCATGCTCACTCACTAACAGAAATCCAGTTTTCAGATAGGGCAAGTAACCCCAGTATTTCCCAATCATCTATTGGTATTTCAATTATCATCACCATTTGGACATTTTTATCTGATAAAGGCTAAAGTTTTCCATGTTCAAGTTCACCCCATCTATTATTCTTACTTATGCCCCCTGGGACTCCTTCATGCTTTTCAAATATTTGGAGGATAATGTCACTCTCCATTAAATGCTATTAGGCAAGCAAAGTACATTGAGTTAATTTCGTATTTTCTTGTAATTCAATCTCGGCAGTCTTTGTCTCCCCCTCCCACCTCATTATGTGCTGTTATGCTTATCTTAAATTTCTAACAGACACTCTTTTACTGATGTTTTTCAACATTTCCTGATAGGATTCACCTCTTTATTCTAAATTGTGCCTTATTACCACCCTCCACCTTGACACATAAGGAGCAAACATAACAGTGGGCAGAGCTCTTGCCTTGGAATAAACCTAGAGGCACCTAAATGGTTTAGTGGATGGACTGCTGGACCCAGGGCCAGAAAGACCCAAGTTCAAAGTGGTCTCGGAAACTTCCAAGCTGTGTAACCCTGGACAAGCTGCTTAAACTGTCTGCCTCAGTTTCCTCATCTACAAAATGGGGATAATAAGAGTACTTCTCTTTCAGGGTTATTATGAGAATCATCTAAGACAGTATTTATAAAACACTTTCTGAAGCCTAAAATTTTATATAAATGTTAGCTATTTTATTACTATTATAATGGTTGTTATAATGGCTAGGATTCCCCCCTCAGCTCCACTAGTGACCTCGATTTAATGCACACTGATGTGATGAAAGAAGATGAAGATTTTGGAGACTCCTGTCCCCAGAGATGGCCTGCTCACTTCCTCCATCTACGAGAACAACTCTCCTTGAAGGTGACGGGCAGTTTCATTTGTCTTTACATCCCCAGCACACTGCTGAGCAAAGGCGTTTAATGAAAAATGTCTGCTGAACTGTATTTCCCAACCTGAGCTTCCTGTTTGTTCAGACAGAAAACTCATCTTATAGAAAACTTGAGAAAAGAACCAATGACAGGCAGTGCAGTGCAGCAAAGAGAGTGCTGGACTTGGGGAGCCAGAAAGATGCAGGTACGAATCCTGTCCTTGACACTTCTTAGCTATGTGACCCTCTGCAATTTGTTTAAGCCAGTTTCTTCATCTGCAGATGAATGTAATAGCCTCCAAAGTCCTTGGAAGCTCTAAATTTATGATTGCATGAGCACAAAATTGCAAAAGGTACCATTATTTGTACACCTCAGCACAAAGTCCATCAAGAAAGGATACAGTTTTCATCCCCTTGTCGATTTTTGGGGGGACCAGGCATATTCAATAAGACCAGCTGGGCATCCTGGGATTTGTTGAGGACAACTCCATTGAGCTTCACTGCTGTGTGCATCCTCCTGACGTTGGACTGGTTTCTAGTGCATGAGAAGAAATGAAGCATTTATCACTATGATGCCATGTTTTAATCCTATTCAGTTAAAAACCAACTATTTCTCTTAGTTCTATTTGTCCCATACTGCTGACGACAAATGGTTTATTTTCCACTGGTTAGAGAGGGTAGGAAAGAGACATAAACCAACTAATTCAACTGACTTCCTCAGATGGGGGGAGGCAGCTAAAGATAATGTTTAAATCCACAGATGGATGTTAAATTAAATACTATATTTCACTTGTTTTTATAATTAGCAACTGACTTTATACAGTGCTTTAAAATTTATATTTGAGGCTCACAATCATAAAGAAAGATAGGTACAAGTATGATATTAAGTTCTGACTGTGTCAAGTGTTGCTGGACTGAACTACATTTCCATTGTTGTTTGGGCATCTTTTATAGATAAACGTTGAAATAGGAACAGAATAGCTACCAAAATTATTTCTTAAAACATCTATTCCACATATGTGCTATAGAAATCGGAAGAGGTTATTATCTATGCAACTTCCTCATTTTACAGATAACAAAACCTTACTGACAAATCATGTAAAAATATACCTGTACAATATTAAGCTAGCACCTACACTTTTACTATACATGTTTGACATAAGTTGAAAATTAAGTATTTTGTTGACATCTTTGGTGCCTACATGTGTGACCCTGAGGAAACTATAACCTCCTTTTCGTAGATTCCTCATACATAAAATGAAAGAGTTGATGGCCTCCAGCTTGAAATCTCTGATCCTATGATTTTAGCTGAGATTTAAAAAAAAAAATTTTCAGGCTGCTTAAACATTTGAAATCAAAGCAGACATAAAACTTTTTCTCCTTAATAATAGCCAGAAGTTAGCATTTATTTAGTACCTTCAGGTTTGCAAATCACTCATCTCATTTCAGCTTAAAAAGCAAACTTTGGGACAAGGGAGAAAAAAATTTTCCAAATTTAATTAAGCACAATTTAAAAATGAATGTATTTAAAGTACACCTGTTTGATGCTATTATAAGGCTTAATTATTTAAATTATTAATGGATAGCCATGGCTTTTTTAGATTAAACTAAGAACCCACAGTCAATCAGTTTTTCTACTAGAAACACTTTTTAGAGTGATCTCTTTATGCTAGCAGGTCCTCAATTAATCCTGGGTAGAGGTCATTCTTCAGATATTTTGCAGCGTTGCTGTTTGTCCTCGTTCTTAAAGAGGACTATACCACTGGGGTGGTGATGCCGCAATATGCAAGTGAACTGGATTTAAGTGAGGAAGGACTGTGCAAAAGCACCAAACTCACTTTCTCCTCTGAAACCATATGGGACCAGTGACAAAATATAAATCAGGATGACTGGAGATGGCCCTGAATGCAGTGGGAGACCTTGGTCTTTTTAAGCTAAGTTTTGGTTTTTTTTTAACACATCTCAGTTTGAGGAGGCAATACCTACTCAGTGATTATGGCTAGGTAATAAATGAGGCAGGGAATGGTCTCTTTTACTTAGTCCAAAAAAAAAAATCTAGGGGGAGAAGGACAGGGGAAGACCCTCAGGGTTTCTGGCCAAAAATAGAAACAACTGCTGTTTATATACATTGTAAGCCAATCAGAACCCAAGCAATGACCAAATGAGGCTTGGCCTGGGACCTCTTGTTGGTCAGTCAATGAGAGCCACAGTGATTTGGGTTTAAGGCATGGTCCTTAAGAAAAAAATCTAGCCTGTAAATCCCAAGATATCTTTCAAGGTTTCAGTGATCAAAATGTACATTCCTGTGGGTATAGCACCTTACCCTCTATGGACAGAGGGAGGGAGGGAGGAAGGAAGGGAGGGAGGGAGGAAGGGGAGTGGAGGGAATGGAGCCTTGTTGCTGAACTGGCCAGTTCCAGCTGGCTCCCCAGGGTGGCAGAGGTATATGGAAAAGGGGACTGATCTTCAAAACAGAGGTCTTAAATCTAAGTCTCAGCTCTAATATTTGCGAACAGATCACAATGACTTTGAACCTCAACTTCTTCCTTTGTAAAATGATGATGACATCACTTGTACCTCACAGGACCATCATGAGGAAAGCACTATATAAGCCTTAACATCTCATAGAAATCAGTTATTATATGAATGTGATCCATTATATTTTCAAGTTCTTGATTCACCCAATAATAATTCGCTTAAAACCTTTTTCATTCTAACACCCAAGTGAATCATATTGAAAAATAGGTCACACCATCACTATCTAGAGTTATTTCTGGATCTCAGGAAATCAGTCCAAGTTTTTTTCTACTAGTCTTTCTTAATTCAACTTTCCTGTCAGATTATGGTCTACTGAAATCTTATAAGAAAGGAAAAACAAAACTATGACTTACCACCTAAGTAAAACATCAGAACAGAGGTAATGACAATTGTCATAACTGACCAATGTGAAAGTCATTGATGCCATTATCAAACAACTCAATGGCTTTCAGAAGACTGAACACTAGACAATCCAAGGCATGTATAAGTCATATCACATTAGGACATTCTAATATAGTTATTAAATACACAGCTGCATGCACATTAACTACAAAACTAATATCTAATGTACAGAAAACAAGACACTGATATTCTACATATTTAGATTAAGAGAATGCTTATATCCTGCAAGGTATGGGTAATAAAAGCCACATCAAAAATTAAAAAGAAAAGAAAAGCCAACCCATAAGGGTTTGCAATGCAAGCTTGGTAATATGCATTTACAATACATGTCTCCGTTCAACTAATTTTTCTTAAACTCCTAAATCCAATTCTAAAGTCAAATTATCAGGAATAGGACTATGAATTTGTTCCCTTTATTTTTAATCCAGTCAATTTAGTCAAAATGAATTGGGGGGGTGGGGGTGGAGAGGAATGGATGTGTTCTGTATATATAGTTTAAGATATTCAACTCTAAGGTTAAGAATTATGAACGGTTTATCTGGGTAACACATTGCATGTGTAAAATATCTACCAATTATATACTGCTTTAAAGATTGCAAAGCACTCTACAAATATCTCATTTATTCTCACAGGAACTCTGGGAGGTAGGTGCTATCATTATCCTCATTTTAGAGATGAGGAAACTGAGGCAAGCAGAGGTTAAGTGACTTGCAAAAAGTCACAAAGCAAGTAAGTGTCACAGGTCAACTTCAAAGCCCAGATCTTCCTGACTTCCAGGCCCAGCTACTCAATGCTGCCTCCACGTGTGTGTGTGTGTGAGTGTACACATACATACATGTATATATAGGCACCAGCATATGTAAATACACGTACTTATGTGCATATACAAGTGTACATGCTAATACACATATTTATGTGCATAATATATACATGTAAACATCACATAAGTACATGGAATATGAATATATACATATGTAAACACATGTATTTATGAGTATATGTCTATAACTATACTCAAGCACCCATGTGCGCACATATTTTTAATAGTATTTTATTTTTCCCCCAATTACATATCAAGACAATTTTTAGCACAGTTTTACAAGATTGAGTTCTAAATTTTTCTCCCTCCCCTCTTTTGAAAATGGGGAGGCAACTGATGTTATACATATGCTAAAACATTTCCATATTACTCACAGTTACGAAAGAAGAAACAGATCAAAAGGAAAAAAAGCTATGAAAAAGAATAAAGTGAAAAAATATGCATCAATCTGCATTCAGGGTCCATCAGTTCTTTATCTGGATGTAGGAAGCATTTTCTTTTGTGAGCCCTTTGTACTTGTCTTGAATCATCGTATTGCTGAAAAGAGCTCACATCAACATGGGTGTGCACACATATTACTGCATGTATGAGTTTAAAAAAACAAGGAATGCTAGAAGGTAAATGACTTGACCACGGTCACTACCCTCCCAGATAACAGCATATATACTAGTCTAAGGTCTAAGTCCCCTGATGCTTATGATCCAGTGCTGCAATATGTATGGGTAGAATATACATCTAATTTTTCAGGCAGACAAAAAAACCAAATCCCTCCCTATTATGACATTGTACAAAGTAAACAGCATTAGACTAGGACCTGCTTTTAGTTCTGGCTAATGAACAAAGGGAACCCACGATTCATAATATTTCTCTTCTGGCTAGAAAACACATCAGTTTCATAAAAGAAATTGTCATTAGAGACACTAAACAGGTAAGTAAAAAAATGTACAATAAATTCTTTGGAACACCAGACATCTTGGAAAATTGCAAGCTTGGCAAATAAAACTGCAGGTTTGGAATCCTTAAGGTTATCTCTATTTGCCAAAGAACCATTTCAAAAAGACCGTTTTTGAAGATTCAAATGGGAAACAGTTATCTCTCACAACTATTTACTTCTTTTGAAGGCCTGTTTTTCACCCAAGGCACTCAAGGATATAAGGTCCTTTCAACATCCCAATGGCAATTTAATGAATAGTACCTTTTTAAAAGGTGTGTCTGAACACAAAGATTATAATACTCCATAAATACACACTAAATAACTTAATGTTAAGTTAAAAAATTGTATTATAAAGGCCTTATTTCATAACAGAAGAGGAATAGCCCTTTCTCAGAACAAGTTATGAATAAACCAACTGCATAAAAAAAGGATGAGTGCTACAGCAAATGGAGAAGAGACAAGATTAGACAAACAGAAGGACAGTTAATACGCGTACACAGATGATGAAATAACCAAGAATATTCTGAACCAGTTATTGGTCTAAAGAGAAAATTGATGAAAATGACAGATGAAAAAATGATAGTCACCATTTGCTGGAATTTTTATTTTCAAGTACCAATGTTCTAGTAAGTGTGAATCAAAGACAATAACAATGGGAAATTTTTTGTAATCCAGAGAAGACAGTACTTTCTCTAAAAAGGATAAATCTCTGTAAAAAAAAAAAATGGTGATAAACTGATTTGTAGCCTGTCATGACTGACATAACAAAAATAGATTTAAAAGATGAAGGAATCTGGATTCTGAAGTCCAGATTCCCAATCTCAGAAGGAAACTTACTTCTAAAATTCAAAGAATTGTAAGAAACGATGAAGAAAATTCTCACCAGTATTATTAAGGCTATCAGCCTAGAGATTTTTCTTATCCTCTCTTTACTGGGCATCATTCAGATGCTTTTACCCCACTCCCTTCACTCATCTCCCAGGAAGAGATGTTTATTCTCTGCCAAGGCAAAGCCCTCTACCTGCTGCCATTCTGTCTCCTCCAGCAGACATCCACCCACCACCATCCCTTTTATATCACTCATCAGCCTTTCCCCATCTATTGGCTG
>NW_027185712.1:19661225-19710514 GCF_028583685.1 Petaurus breviceps papuanus
ACCATCCCTTTTATATCACTCATCAGCCTTTCCCCATCTATTGGCTGGCTCTCTGCTGCCAACAACTCCATTCCCAAAAAACCCTCACTTGATCCATCCATCACCACTAGTTATAGGTTATACATCTCTCCTCCTTTTGTGGCTAAACTCTCCTTGAGAAGGCTGCCTGAATACTTCCTTTTGCTCAATCTCTTTGGTCTTCCTTCTAACCTCCTAATTCACCTGAGACTGTTATCTCTTAACTTACCAATGATCTCCTCAATGCCAATGGACTTTTCTCATTTTTTACCCTTCTTGGCTTCTCTTCAGATTCTGACATCGTCCATCACTCTCCTCTCACTAATATTCGCTTCTCTCTAGGTTTTAAATGAGGCTATTCTCTTGCATCTCTTCTTACCTGTTGGATTACCCCTTCACCAGATCTTCATCCAAGTCCCATCCATTAACTGTAATTCATCTAAGGATCTGTCCTCGATCCTCTTCTCTTTTTTGATTACCATTTGCTTAGTGATCTCATGTTGGTAACTCCAATATCTACTTACCTAATTCTCTCCTACTATCATCAAGATTGTCATCTCCAGTTTGGATATCTCTAACTAGATGTCCATATCCAAAACAACTTATTTTTCCCCTAAACCTTCCCACCTTGCTAATTTCCTTCCTACTGTTGGGCATGCCACCACTGTCCCAGGCACCCAGACTTATAACCTAGGAGTCATATGACTTCTCACTCCCCTTACCCCCAATCTGTTGCCAAGCCCATCAATTTTACCTTCATTAGACACAGCCGCCATCCTGGTGTAAGCCTTCATCATCTCTACACTCAAGACTATTAAAACTGCCTCCTGGCTTGCCTCAAGACCTTCCCCACTCTAGTTCATCCTCCATGTAGCTGTTAAATTGATCGTCTAAAAGTGCAGGTCTAACCATTTCATCACCTTAATTCAATCAATTCCAGTGGCTCCCTACTGCCAACAAGATGAAACATAAAGTCCTCTGACATTCAAAGTCCTTTAAAACCTTATTCCCCCTCCCCACATATTGAAAGCTTCCTTGTTATCCCTCAAAACGCCATCTCCTGACTACTCTGGATATTTTCATTGGATATTCCCCTTACCTGGAATTCTCTCCCTCTTCACCTTCATCTCTAGGCTTCCTTCAAGTTCCAGCTGATATAAAAAGCCTTTCCCAACAACCTTCAAAGCTCAATCCTTTTTTTAAATTATCTCTCATTTATCCCACATAGATCTTGTTTGTAGATAGCTGTTTATGTGCTGTCTCTCCCCGAATAGATTCTGGTCTCCTTGAGGGCCCTTCTTTGTACTCCCATTATAGATGCTTTAAAAATGCTTGTTGACTATTAATAGTATCGGGAAAGGTGGAATGACCATAATTAGATGGAACAAATAAGTTTGCTGAAATGAATGAATGAAGGATCATAGTCTTGACTGTGTTTACAATCTCATTTTTAAATTCCAATTTTCTCTTTAGTAAACATAATTACAGAAAATTTTGTATAGAATTATTTTTAAAAATATATTTATACAGTGGAGAAAACAGAACAAAGCGAAGGGGGAATCAGCTCACACCATACACAATTATTTATCTCCCATTGAACTGAGGGATAAATGCCATAAATTTGCCAGCCATATTTGTTTTTTCACAGCCAGCAGGAGATATAGATGGCAGAAATAATTTTCTTTCATTGTCAATCACTTGGGTCATATTCTGCCGATTTACAGAAGTTATCAAGGTGAAAGCATACTCAAACTTGTTTGTAACATTGACTTTGACTTTACTCAAGTCCACAAACTTTTTCCCCATTAGCTAGACGGCTGAGGATTTCTAATGGCCTGCAGCAATAACCTACCACCCCCCCAAAAAATCTATATTACTCAACATATCAGTCAAAAGCAAGACAAAATAGAAAGAGATTTTTGACAAATTACATAGTAAGAACATATTATTTCCAAAATATTCAGACCATCGTGAGAGATATTTAAAATGAACAGACTTTGATATAAATATATTAAATTGCTCATTAAAAAAAAACTCAACTTGATTTGGATTATTTTGAAGTAAAAGTGGTTTCAAATTAAAGTTGCTTCATTGAAATGTAGCTAATTTATAAAATCAACAAGCATCAACATCCTTGATATTCTGAGATCATTAGATGGCCCATGGAGAGAATGCCAAAACTTTCCCCTCCAGAGATACAAGATTTCAGGAGGAAAAAAAAAAAGCTTTTCTGATGGGTCAAGGGATTTTATTTAAATATTGGTGTTGGCACATTTTAGAAAGGATATGCCATTAGGAAGGGTATGCCATTTCTAAGTAGTTGGCAGAGTTGTTAATTGGTAATATTAAATCTTAACCTTAGAGTGTACTGAAAGGAGAAAGTAATACAGAAAATGCTATGGACACCTTTTCAGGTAATGTGCTGCCTTCAATTGTAACCAAAACAAAAAATTAGGGGAGCAAGGAGGTCAAGAAATAGGACCTATTATAGTTGGGAAATGGCTAAACAAACGTTACTAGGAGAATGGAATATTATTGTGCTTTGAGAAATAATGGATAGAAGAAGCATGAGAAAACTTTCGAGATGATTCTAAGTAAACAACAATAAACAGAATAACAGCTATAGAAGTCAAAGGAAGAACAACAAACCTAAATGCTGTATGATTATTAATCAAGCCTAGTCAAGAAGAGATGAGAAAATGCACCTCTTTCTCCTTTCTCTGCAGAAGTGGGGGACGAGGAGTAAATGTATATACTGTCAGACTCAGCTCTCATTAGGTTTGCTTACATTTGTTCTCTAGTTTGTAGGGGACAGGGTCAGGAAAGGAAGGTGATACAAAAACAAAAGATCTCAATATTAAAAACAACAAGCAAAGAGAAAGGCTTAAGTAGAAGCAGGGCGACTGTTTTCATGAAGGAAAATTTTCTCCCAGGGAAGGCTAGTAGTGAACCCATTTACCATTCCACAAAGTATGGAAAGAAAAGGAGTGAAGACATAAGGCATGTGTGTCACAGGTGAAAATTCTTCAAGAATTTTACCATAGTCCCATGGTTTCCTCAGCCTGACTCACTTTTCATATACTGAAAAATCTGGGATAAGTTTTTATAGTACCATTTTATAAATCATCTGATTTATCCATTTCAAAAGGGCTGTCTTCCTATTCTTGGTAACATACATGGCTGAGTGGATCATAAAATAACTTCAAATCAACTGCTTCTTTCCTCGCCCTAGGCAGGCTTAGCACACCTGAAGTTGGGATCTACAGCAATGATTTAGAAAAACATCCTTCTGCCCCTCATATAGGAAAACCACCTGGGGACCAAACCTTTAACAAAAGTTTTGCAATTTTCCATAGGTTGCGGTGGTTTATCCAGATGATGAATTTATATATGATTATTAAAAATGAATAACTTTAGAGGTGGGAGAAAAGCAAAACATCAAAAGCCCAAACTTGCAGGAGACATTATGCCAATCACATTCACATGCTTCAACACAGGGGTCAGGTATACACTAAAACTCATGGAAGGGGCTTTTGAGGAAGGAGACATGCAATGTAAAACACTAGAAAATCAGGAAACAACCTAAAATAAATCAAATGTAACTTACAGATTTCCCCATTCTCTACATGGAAAGAAAACAAATATATAAAACATTGTTACTTCAGGAACAAACACAGTACATTTTCAAAACAATTCCCTGGGGCTCAAGCCTGTGGGGACTCAGGGCAAGTAAGTGAAACACTTTCTTTAGAAAAAATGGCTTACCTTACTGAGGGGAATAATTCTTACTGCTAGGGCAAAGTTCTGTGCCCCTTGCCACTCCCCCCCCTTTTTTTTTGGACAATAAAGTGCTTCCTTTTGATAGGATCACCCTGAATATTTTTCCTGTTGATAATACTACATCCTCACAGAGTGATGGGATTTAATCTAAATGGCATTTAGACATCTGAAAGTGCTGGGGTGAGCAGGAAACCAGTTCTGGTACACCCACTGGAGACCCACAAGAAAATTACTCCCTTTCTTGTAAACTTATTTACTTTTCATTGTTTCAGATCCCAGTCCATCACGAAGGAATGAGAGGTCAAAAAGGCAATTTAATGGTAATTCCACATAACCAAAAGTTTCTACTTTTCTAGACATGAGGTTACCTGCATACAAAATGAAGAATAATGGTTTGGGAGGGTAACGGACCAGCAAGCAATAATGAGAAATTATTAAGCCTTATTTGCGGCTAGCATGTATTTCTCTGACTTGCTCTGGTTGTATTAGAAGGGAAAACAGCAGATCCCTTCATATCTTTCAGGACTTCCTGCAAAATCAGAAGTGCAGGGAAAAGAAAATAAGTAGATACATGATTCTTTGCTTCCCATCATTTATAGAGAACAACTTAGCCCAGTGCTTGACACATAGTAGGCACTTAATGTTTATTAGATATAATAAGGAGTATTGTTTAATCCAGTTCCTAAGACCAAAATTAACTTTCTCTAGGCTCACTACGATTTTCAGTACTAGCTGACTACCAATAGTCAAATGGTATCTCATATTTCTTTTTATGTCATTTTTGCTAAACAAAGTAGGGCTTTTACCCCAAAAGGTCAACACATTTACTCACGGTTTCAAAGTGAAAATGTCTCGGAACCCAGCTACATTTGTGTCTTTGCTTTTATGCTTTTCAGAGACTAGTTTTTCCTTAGTCCAGGTCATCTGAACCTTCTCCGGTGTAGCTGCTGCTTTCGTCCTGGCCACCGCTGCAGTGTTTCTGTCGTGTATTAATTGAGCCTGGGGGTGGGGGGAGGGGGGAGTAGGAGGGAAATGGTACAAGAGGAGAGATTAACACAAAGTTCAGCATTTGTGGAATATTTGCACAAATCAAAGGAGGATCAACAGTTCTATAAAACTAAAGAATAATGGTTGAAAACAGCTTGACCCCAAAGATGGATCAAGGCCTGGATTAGATCTATAGGCAAGACTGTGAAGGCAAGAGGCCCTAGTCTTCAGAATGCTCCCCCCTTAATTTTCATTGCTCCTCTCTCTCCTTTCCCTCCTTTCTTCCAAACAGATGGCATGGGTCTTGATGTCATTCTCTAATTATCAAGGCCCTCCCATTCATCCCTTACCAGTCTGCAGGCAGTGCCCAGCTCTAAAATACTATCCTCACACCAATTAAAATTTACTCTATCCATAATAACTTGATTAACATTATAGACTCAATCACTTCAGGATGGCTAACAGTCAAAAAAACCCTTAAGAATACTTGACTTCAGAGGATACGTGAAAACACAAATGGTTTTATCCAAAATTGTGCCTTTCACTGTACCATTTTTGGGGGTGGGGTGAGGATCCATGGGGGAGATGGGCCATTCCTAGGACCTCGTCATACCACATTATCTATTGATAAAAGACAGTCTTGTTATAGATACATCAAGAACAGCTGGGATAGCAAGGGGTTAGAGGGAGAGCACAATGCTCTACCAAAACACAAACACACAACAGATAAAACAACACACACAATATTGTGTGCCTTGAATAGCATTAAAAATAAAAATTTTTTAATGCAATCTAACAAGGCAAATCAAGGTAAAATTAAGTATGAAAACAGGAAGCTTCTTCCTTTTCATAGGCATTGGAAGACTGAGCTTTGATAGAGAGCCTTTCTTTTCTTGCCTCCCTTCCCTCCCCTCCTATCACCCCCCCCATCTACCTTAGTTTCCCTTTCTACAAAACAGGCATGAAACAAAACATTTGCCTGACCCCTTGGAGGGATTTTATAGGGATTAATTAATGCTTACAAAAGGCTTTGAAAGTGAAAAGCTAAATATTATTACATTTAATTACTGAGTGGGTTCTTAAATGCATTAATTTTGATTATGGCTTGAAAAAGATTTAGAAGGGTTTGGAATAGGATATTCCATCTACGATGTGAGATCGAACTGTCCACAGCTTGCAGCAAACACTGTGCCAACAACCAAAGTCTAAAGCTGGCAATGAGTGAGAGCAGGAACCTTGGTGGTGTTTGGAAATGGGGCTAGGCTAGCACTAATTTCAAAGCCTGCTCTATCAGCCAAAGAATTTGGATGTAATCCTCCCCCATTCCCTTCTCTATCAAACACCAAACAACAGCAACAACAAAAAGAAATGCCAAATTTCAAATCACTCACTTTTTTTGGATTCCTACAGTTCTGTCCCCATCCCCCATTTGTTTCTGAGAGGCCTTAAATTTATGAAAACGAGTTGGATTTGTAATGTCTTTCCTCTCAAGGAAATTATTCACGTTTTCAGTGGTTGCCTTCATTTTTAAACTTCAACTAAAAATCCAGGCATGATAGTAAACAAATCAGACCACTATTTAAATACTAGTTCAACGATACTATAGATAGGCCTCCTACAAGAAATAGGATAAAATTAAGTTGGTTCATTTGGAAGCAAGCTGATTAAATTAATCCAGCAAAGACATGAATGACTAACAACTCTATGCTATTTCCCCCAAAGTTTTTCTTGCTGAAATCTTTTAAAGGAAACTTGGTAAGATAGGAAAGGATAGGGACTTAGACCTGTGATTTCAATCCTAAAGACCATTCCCAGTGGGGCGGCTAGGTGGTGCAGTGCAGAGCACCGGCCCTGGAGTCATGAGGGCGTGAGTTCAAATTCAGCTTCAGACAATTAACATAAACACTAGCCATGTGACCTCGGGCAAGTCACCTAACCCCAATTGCCCTCCAAAAAAGCAAAACAACAACAACAAAAAAACTATTCCCAGATAAGAAAATTCATTCTTAATAACACAGGTAGCATCTTTTCTTTAACACAGAAATTTAAGGGTCATAAGAGAATTTCCCTATCAGTGAGAGGTCAACATAGCTATTAAGCCAAGATTTTCCTAGCTCCCTCTAATCAATTTTGCTGCTTTTCTCTTTCTCAAAATTCCTAGATCTGTAACTGATAGCAAGAGTAAAAGGGGTGGAAAGTGGGGGGTAGTGGGTGGGGCGAGAAACTGGGAGAGGAGAAGAGAGATGTTAAGAGTAAGGCCAATCTGTACCCCCAGGATAGTACTCTTCTATTAAGAATACTCTAGAAGTCAGCAAGCAGGCTGGTTCATTTTTACATTAAAAACCCTATTGACTGTTACAAATTTTATTTTCTTACTTTAGGACGGCGCAGGCTAGTCTCCATAGCTTGATAATCTTGTAGCACAGCTGCTGGCTCACAATTATTTTAAAATGAAGGAACACCATTTACAAGGCAAAGAAGCTGGAATTCTCCTCCTGGAGGGAGCCACAGCTGTGTAATTCAGTGAATTGCATTCAGCCTGCTCTGGTGAGTGGGTTGTGTGGGTCTAGCTTTACAGTTAATTTCTATATAGAATATCTGTCCCAAAAGTCTTACTGCATACAAAGATTTTTGGGACACCTTGCAACATAACATTAACTTCACATAAAACTTGTTTTATCTTATTAATATAGTGTCAAATGCCAAATTGATTGTGCTTCTCTCCAGAAGTATTATGGGGGAATTCCACAATTCTTCATTACTATAAATACTGATATAAATTCCTCTGATTTCTGACCACAATAGTGGTCAGAAGTCTGTGGCTGTTTTAAAACACATACAGCTGAATCAGAAGAGATCATACTCATCAAGGGTAGTTAAAACGTTAAGGTATTTCTGAAAATACATTACACTGAAATGCAATGGAAAATAAATTCCAAGCAATTCAAACCCAATTCAAATCACAGCCCCATAAAAAAGCTACAGCAGAAATAATGATTAAAAGTATTTTCCATTCAGCAGCAACTTGACACATAAGATCTAGCAAATAAATGGTAAATGGCACAGAAGAGAAGAAAAAAAACTTTCAGCAGTTATAATTAAAGCTTTTGATTTCATATGACTGTTCCAAATGAAATCAAGAAATTATATCTGCATCAGGTGGGAAGAGAACAAAATAGTCACAGTGCTATACAGATGGGCATATTTCTGTTTGTACAGGAAAAACACTTAAAGTGCCATATTTTATCACATAATTTAATTGGTAATTGAAGGTAAAGTGGCTCATTTCATCCTTTCATCATGATAAAGCAGACAAAACATCAACAGAAGCTGAAAGACAGATTTTTTTTTTTTAATTAAACTACCTGGGTGAACTTGGGAGTGAGGAAGGAGGGTCAATGAGGTGACTTCAGATTGAAGTGTATGTTGTTGTTGTTATCATTATTATTATTATTAAGATGCTTTTTGTTGTTCAGTTGCTACAGTTGTATCTGAAAAATGGGGTGACCCTATTTGTGGTTTTCTCGGCAAAGATACTGGAGTGGTTTTGCCATTTCCTTCTCCAGCTCATTTTACAGATGAGGAACTGAGGCAAATAACAGTGATTTGCCAGGGTCATACAAGTGTCTGGGGCTGGATTTGAACTCACTCAGATCTTACTGACTTACTATCCATTGAACCATCCAGCTGCCCATTAAGATGCTATTTAAAGGCAAAAGAATGAACTCTATTTTTGCAGAGACCTAAGAAATGACCAAGGCAAAAGCAGAAATCCAGATCTTTTTTTTTTTTAACCAAAGTTTTATAGTACTTCCTGCTTCAAAATGATGTCAAGTTTCTCTCTTACACCAGTCTTCTGGTTTGACATGTAACACGGTGATTCATGGTACATCATGATCTCAGGAGACTCAAACTTGCAGGTGATTCAAGGGCAAAGGAATGATGTGGGGTGGGCATAAGTAGGCAATAGCCTGCTACATACAAGGGCAGCTAGCATGGGGACAAACATCATCAGGGATATGTGACTGGCAAAGATGGGTCAGTCACAAAGTGGATGAAAAGACACAAACAACCTACATGAGAATCCACAAATGGCCAGAGCATTGGAAGGAAGTTCCATGGAGAACTTTGATGTTGGATTTTTGCAAAGACATGGTCTACTGCATATGATGAGAAAGCTTAGCTTGCTTTAGTTCTATACTGGTGGAAAAAGTGTCCACAAGAATAAGATTATGGAGCCAAAGAAGGGAAGTAAATCAAATCATCTAAGTCCTATTTTTTTTCCAAAACCATCCATCACCACTTCTCTAGTAAAAAAAAAAATATTATATCCAAATTATTTGTGAAAGCTGGTAGGAAAGAAGTTAATCTTCATTTTAAACCAACACAGCCAATTAGCAACCCTGCCCGCCCTCTTCCCAACAAAGGTACATAAAGCTGAAAGCACAACTGAAGAGTGCTTTTGTTTAAAAGATCTGTTGAAGATATAATTCTTTCTAGTCCCAAGAAGTATAGGAAAACAAGAAGTCCAATGAGTGGGTGGACCTGTTTTGTTTGGCATAAACTCCCAAATTAGACACCATCATATTCAAATAAAAACACAGACTGCATTCCAAAGTTGAATGGAAATAATTTTTATATTATCTACAGCAGAGTTCCTTTCTATTTGGAAGGAATCTTGATTCATCAGTGACAAAGCATTGCGTAATAAAGGAGCTCTGAAAAAAATATTGTATGACATTTTTCACTGTCTTGAAAGTTTTAGTCTAAGAAGCTTGAAGTAAATGTACATAATGTGACTCCTACTTATGAACTCCTAGAGGGAACAGCAAGGACACTAGGAAGAATGTAGAATGGAGAGGCAATTCTAAAAGATGCATTCTAATCTAACTGATTTTTATCACTGACTTGCTGGGTGACCTTTGAAACTCACTCAATTTCTCTGTTTCAATTTCCTTATCTCAGAAAATAAAGTCTGATGTATTTCACAAGGTTGTGGAAGAATCAAGTAAGCAAATACATGTGGAGGCACTTTGAAAAGGAGAGTGCTACATTATCTATGTCCAAATAAAATGCTGGGGATTCAATAACAAATGGTTTCATTTGTAATACAATAGTGTAATACCTTTAAAACATAAAAAATGTGTGTGGGGCAGTGGAATGAGAGAGACTGATCTGAAAGACAGAAGATATGGGTTATACTGGATATTATTCAGCTTCTCTGTTCCTCAGTTTCCACATCTGTAAAAATTAGAGGATTGTGGAAGACTCCTCAGGTTCCTTTCCAGAGATGGATTTATGAGCCTATGAAGATTTTTTTTTTAATTATAAAAGATCCCAAGGCACAATCTAGACAGAATTTCAAGAGATGATAAGGAAAAATACCAGTCTATAAACAATCAGTCTGTACAATTAGAAGAGTTCACAAAAGATAGGTATCTGAATTAAATATACCCTCTTGCAGTTTAACAAGAAAATGGTTAAGACCACCCTGAATAGTAAATAAAGACAACTAACTTTAAGAAAAATTTCAGATTCTGAGATTGTTAAATTCTCTGAACAGAATGGATACTTTGAACCTGGTTTTGAAAAAATACATTAACACTTAAATCACCATAATCCAGGATGCACAGCTATGGCACTTTAAGTGTTGGGACTGGAATAGGATGTATAACCAGCACAACTTTAAACTACCTCTTCCTCTTGACTGTCATCAGGCAGCAGGGCCTGTACATCCTGCCCAATGGACTGTGGACTAGAGCGGCTCTTCCTTCTGATAGAGCATCGAGACTCATTAGAGATGCTCTGAATCTGGGACATCAAGGTCACCAGGTACAAGCAGACAAAAGAAAAAAAATATTACTCGTAAGACAATCTGTTCAGATTTAAAAGGTACTATTATTAGATTATTAGAAAAACAGTTATTACTACTACAATTACTACTGTTACTACTACTATTGCTGCTGCTGCTAATACTAATTTATGTTTGATGTCTCCTGACCACACATAATTATGAAAGTTTTCTTCATTCAGGAAAAAAGTATATTGGAGTAGCTGACTACATCCACAGAATATTCTTAAGATCCTCCCCCCAAATGTAATTTGAACATCAACCACAAAAAAATTACTTCATTTTATCTTATTCATTTTTCTACCTTACAAATAACTACCTGTAACAATGAATCAGGGCAAACTGGATATTAAATCACATATGCAAACTACTGAGCCTTAGACACAGGACACAATCAACCACACAAGTATCTCCTGAAAATTCACTCTACTGGGTGTCGAAGGAAAAGATGTGCTCTCTGCTCTCCAAGAGCTCACAAATCTAACTGTGGTTTTTATTTATTTGCAACTTTTTGGAATGTAAATGCATTGTGTTCTAATGCCTCTGTAAGGGAGCTGAAGTCTTGCATAAGATGCTCTGTGCCCCATGACCTTCTTTCGCCAATTCTAAAGAGGCAATATTAAGTCCCTGAGTCAGAGTGAAATGGAAAGTAATTATCACTAGCATCAGCTGCCCGGTTTTTCCACCCACATCCAGGCAAAGGATTATGTAGATGCATGTACCACTAACACTCTTCTTATACTGAGGATGGGCAGGCATCTGAAACACACTTTCAAGTCTATGGGGTTTCAAGTAAATGACATCTTTTCAGGAACAGAAATACATTAGCTGTCCCAAATAGGCGAATGAGGGAAACCTATGGTGGGAACCAGATAACAGGATAGGAGACAAAGACATTCCCTTTTTTCTCATTTCTGAACTTAGGCTGAGGGGACCAGATTCATCTTCCATATCTCAGAATGTTCCTCCAGATCATAGTGTTTTGGTAAAGAAGGAGAACTCTAACAATGGGAAAAATCAAATCTAGTTTTTAACATTTGCTCATTCATTCAACAAGTATGTAATAAGTATCTATTAAATACAAAGCAGTGTGCTGAGGCCCTAAGAGCTCTGGAAGTATAAGAACATTGGCCTTGTAGAAAAAAAAAAAACCTAGAACACATGGTCCAGAAAGGTCATGCCTGACATATGTTAGAGCACAATGGTCGGCTTCAACAAATGCAACTGGAACTTTTGTAGAAGGTTGGCCTTTCCCTTTCCAGATTATATAAATAGGAAAATTGTAGTATCATGGTACACATGGGCCAGGATGCTACAAGAGACGTGACCTACCTTAAGAAGGCTACACATAAAAGCTATGATTAAGGACAGATGTGAAAGCAGGGGGCAGGAACAAGCTGAAGAGGAGGGATAAAAGGAAGACCATGTTCACATCTGGTGGCTCCCTTCCCCTCACTGTTTCAGCATACAAGGGTACTTGGTTAGATATACCTTTCTTACTGGGGGCACCAGAGAATCCCTAACCTTCACCTTGACTCCTCTGAATGGAAAAACATGGCAGAAAAGGTCCTTCAAGCCACCAGCTGTTCTCTAAAACTTGGAGAAGAGAATGAGAATTAGGGGGAAAAAGAAAAAAGATATTCGAAAGCACCTCCAGGCTTTTTTCCCTAGAGAAGGCACCACACACCTCTAACACCATTAAATCTCTTTAGGGGAATTAACAATTGTAGACTGCAGTGGATGGGAGGGCCACACTGTAGTCCTATATATGGATAAGGAGCCTTCAGCTTTTCAGATGTTGGTATGACCTGTAAAGGTTTGCTAAGTGTTGAACATTCATTATCTCATTTGATCGTTACAACAAATCCTGTGAGGCTGTAACAGCTTTATTAGCCCCATTTCACAGATAAGGAGACAGAGGTAGAGAGTAACTTGTCTACAATCACACAATTATTAAATATGCGGAGTGGGAGAGGGTGAGATAAGAACAGCTCCTCCTCATTCCAAGACTAATGCCCTATCCACTATGTCACCCAGTTTCCTCCTTGAGGGCAGGGTCCATTTGACTGGTCTTCCTATCTTCCAATCATCAATACAGTGCCTTGCACATAGCTGTCCCTAATAAAGTTGATGAATTTAGCTATGGTACAGCTAAAGCTGTAGGACACCTGCTAAACTCTCCACTGTTTAATTCTGTGCCTAGGCACAATAATCTGGTTTCCTTTCTCAAGGAGCTGAAGAAGACATTGAGATAAACTGGGAGGGGTAGGGGATGAGGGAGCATTACTGAAGTTGTGAAGGAGTGACTTCTGTCTGGGAATCTGCACATTACAGTCCTCATATTACAGAGAAATGGGCTCTTTCCAGAAAAAAATGAGGGCAAACTTTACCCAATCTACTCTTTTCTTTTTTGGAAAGGACCTGAAGAAAACGTGTTCTCCTTATTATGGAGAGGTGAACAAAAGCTTCCTTTTCAGGACCAGCAAAACAAACACAACCTGAGAGCTGGCTGAGACTTCAGTCTTCTGGTGGAAAAGAGCTTGAAAGCCATCAGCAACACCAAATGCATTTTACTCTCTTGTAATGCTTTGAGATTGGGTTTCCTTATTTTCTGCAGAGCGGTTACGGATTCACCAGCCACTTAGAGGCCTGATCCCCCTCCTGCTGACCAGCACAGAATTTTGGCTTCTCTCATCTCTGACCTGAGCTGGTTTGATCCTCCTGCTCTCAAGGACACACCATCATGGTGGCAAACACAGGGTAGACACCCAGTCAATTTGCCCAAATGCAAGGGTATCCACCAGTCTTGGCCTGCTCGCCTTAGCAGGGATTGCAGGGGTGAGCCACAACACACAGTTGCAATTCATTTTCAAATGAAAAATATTTGAAAGCAGAAAAGATAAGAAAGTGATATGCAACCAGTAATAAAATCATACAGTAGTAAAGGGTTACTTTTTTAGGATGAACCCTAACCCTGTACCCCAACAATGCTAACTCCAGTTGAGCCATTTGCAGAGCAGAAAAGTGAAAGCTACTGACTTATTTCAAATTACCATGTGGTTGGTTGGTTAAGTGCCCTTATCAAAGTAGACAAGAAGCCATGACAACAAGCTTTTGATAGGTCCAAGAAGAATCAGTCTTGCCTTTCCAAGTTTAACAATTAATAACCACTTACCTATAGTGTGTGCCTTTCATCTGGTTATGCCCACTTTGCACACCTAAATAGCTATTCCTTGCAACTACATTTGGAATAAAAGGTTATTCATTATTGTACACACTCTATCAATAGGAACCAATCTTAACACCAAAAACCTATAAAGGGAAATGATTATTTTTTCAATCTCCTCATTTACAGAGATGAGGGACACCAAGGAGAATTTTCAGACATGAACCTCAAGGCAATCAACGTTTGTGCACAAAGTCAGCAGGTTTATTACTGACATTGTCATCAGAAGTTGGGCTCAGGGACTTGTCTAGAGAGTCTTGAAAAAAAGATACTTTTGTCCTCCCCTTGATACCTGACTTTAAAAGTAAGCATAGTGCCTGCAACATAATATGCACTTAATAAATGGCTTGATGACTGCCCAAAGTTTAAGGAAAAAAAGCTTAAATCTCAGGATGAAAGTCACCAGCTTCCATGAAATTTTAGGTGAGTTATGCTCACCTAAATGGAAGTGAGAACCTCCCAGACTAAGATGACCATGGAGGGTACAAATAGGTTGGGATCCTCTTTTCCGCTGCAGAATGAGGAAATCACAGGGTAAAGGAAAACTACCAAAGATGATATATTACATTGGAAAGAACCCTAGTTCGGGAGTAAGAGCTGTCACTCTCTACCAGCTATGTGACCTTGGCTAAGGTGTATCTGTGGAATCTGGTCCCAGAGGATGGAACTAGGAACAGTAAATGAGGGTAAATTGCAAAGAAGATAATTTACACTTGGGGCAAGGAAAAACTCACTAACAAGTAAAGGGTAACAGGGATGGTAATAATAATTATTATAATAATGATGATAAATCCCAAGTGAGGAAACTCCTCTTTCAAGTGGAGGGAGGCACAATTCTAGGTACCCAAAAATGGAAGGAACAGATAAATAAGGATGATGTAAAGGGTATTCACAGTCAGCTATGAGCTGGACTAGAGACCTTACACGTCTCTCTGAACTCTGAGATTCCACAACCATTTCCTCATCTATAGCTGGACCAAATGATGTCTTAAAGGCTTTTTTTGTGTTAAAACTCTTCAGCTATTTTGGAGGGTGACACTAAAGTAATGAATTCGACAGCAGAATTATCACACTATTTGACGGGATAAGAGGTGATGATCCTATAAAGGCATCTGTACAGATGCCAGGCTAGGAGCACAAGGACAGCATGACTGTGACCAGGTAAACTGAGCAGGTGGATCACTGCACACCACCTTCTAACTGATGCATAGTTTTAAACAAGTTCCTTTCTAGAACTCAGGAACTCCAATGATGCTTCCAATTATGCAATTACATTTTTGTCCAGGAAGGTGAGGGGTGGAAACTGGGAGGGGGT
The DNA here is from genome assembly GCF_028583685.1 of Petaurus breviceps papuanus. Lineage (NCBI taxonomy): Eukaryota > Metazoa > Chordata > Mammalia > Diprotodontia > Petauridae > Petaurus > Petaurus breviceps. The sequence goes on from NW_027185712.1 coordinate 19,676,403, forward strand.
GGCATCCCCCTCAGGTCAGAAATGTCTAACCCAAGGGTGGGGACCCTGCGGCCTTGAGGCCACATGTGGCCCTCTAAGGTCCTTAAGTTCAGCCCTTTGACTGAATCCAAACTCCATAGAACAAATCCCCTTGATAAAAAAAAAAAAAGACTTGTTCTGTAAAACTTGGACTCAATCAAAAGGCTGCACCCAAGGACTTAGAATGCCACATGTGGCCTTGAGGCTGCCGCTTCCCCACCCCTGGTCTAACCTACATGCTACAGAAGTTTGCTTTACAAGGCAATTTATTGCAGTTGAATGAGAGTGGGTGCTTTAAATTTCAATTTAATATTTCACTCTCTTCTAATGAGAACAGACAAAACAATTTTAATTCTCTCTTTTCCACTTCCTGATGTAATCCTCAGGGGAAGACTTGGACTTATTCAATAATGTTTACATAGCTAAATGAGAAAAGTAATGGAGGCTTTTGGAATTGGGTCTTCTTGAAGCTTCAGACATCCTTCATAAGTGTTATTTGGGTTTAAATTTTGGGGGATTCCTCCCATCATTTTGCTTTAAAATGAAAAGCTAGAAACATTGATACTCATGAATAACCTCCAGGCAATTTGTGGATACCTTGCTAAAGTTAGCAGTGCTTGAAAACAATTTCTGTGAAAGATACTACTGACTTAGATCTAAAGAAATTATGTATTTAAAGCCATTGAGATCTGGAAAGCTTTAGAAAAACTTGCTTTCCATAGTGGAAAAAATACAATCCTGTATGAAGGAGAGGGGCCTAAGATTAGAGAAGTTAAAACTTATACCTCTACAAACTCTTAAGTTGTTAAATATCAAAAAATTGAGTTGTAAATTAAAGATGACAATTTGATTCAGTAACATACTACAAGATTAAGAGTAATATTAGCTCAGCAAGCTAAAAGATGAAACGTCTTTGTAATGACATTGCAGTTCTGATAAGAAATGGCTATTTTAAAAGTCAGGCTTAGAACAAAACCTTTAGGTTTACTACTCAGTAAACATTCATAACACTGGACAAGTGCTTTTTGAAAATTTAGAACCAAACATAACTGTCCCAGAATTGTTTACCTCTCTTTCTCTTTCATTCTTAGAAAGCTGCATTTGCTTCAACATCTGGGATCTCTGCTCCATCATTAATGTTTTCTCATAGGTAAAAGCTGAAATATCATTCTCAACCTACAAGATCAAGAAATAAAATATAAAGTTATGTAAATATAAAAGTTTTCACTCACGATGATATTTTCCATGAAAAACATTCCTGTATAGTAAATATAATCCTGTCTCACTTGTTTTCCAGAAAGTGACTTACACCTTAGAGAGATACCAGTACAGGTAGGTCATTTTCTCTCTTCTTCTCTAATACAATGCCCAATACAATAAGCCTAGGTAACCAACTCCAAGTCTAACCAGCTCTAGGCAAATGGAATTTTGCGCCAGGGTGCCAAGCCAGAAGAGGGAGGGAAGGAGAGACGCAGAGAGACAAGAGACAGATCCTCTACCAGCCCTGTTGCTGACTTTCTGGACTTCAAAATCACAGCTACTGTCACATCCTGGAATTTCTGAAAAATTCTATTTAAAAATGGCCCTTAGTTGGAATGTAGAATAAAGCAGACTATTTTCATTTTTTTGCTTTTTTTTTCCTCCTGTTCTTTCCCATTCATTATAATTCTTCTATGCAACATGACTAATGTGAAAATGTGTTTAACAGGAATGTATGTGTAGACACATCATACTGCAAGTTGTCTTGGAGAGGAAAAGGGAGAAAATTTAAAATGTTATAGAAGTGAATGTTGAAAACTAAAAATAAATAAATAAAATTTTTTTAATGGTCACTTTTGTCAGGGTAAACTGACTGTTATCATGACATTTCTGCATGAGAGAAATCAAAGTGATATAAAAAGTCAGACAGCGTTCTCTTGGTACTAATCCCAGCTAGAGGTAAAAAAAAAACGGGAATTTCTATTATCTTCTTACAGAGCAAGAAGATTCCTAACCTTTCAAACTGGGCAGGCCTGATGGGGGGAAAGTCACATATATGTTCACAAATGCCAAAGAAGTGTTTTTCAAGGGCCTCCTGAAAAATAAAGCTCTCCAATGGAAAAGCAAAGTTAAGCTATTAACTTTTCAACTTTTATTAACTTTTCAAATTACCATTTCAACAACCTCGACCTCAGCACTGATGCGTAGATGGTACAAAAACATCTGGAGATCTTTCTTCATTTGAATGCTGTTGTCATCCATCTGGGCTACTGTAAAGATGCGCATTCTGCACTTTCTCCATACCTAAAAAGAGCAAGGAAAGATTCTTAAGAGTTTATTTTTCAGACACAATTGTTCTGATGCACGTGCATTCAAGTATGAATACATACACCACAGCAGGACAATTTCTTTACTCTCCTGCTTAAAGCAATGAAAGGGGAAGAAAACAGTTTCGTGGGTTCCAGTTTTACAACTCCCTGCATGTGGTGTTGAGTCCCCTATTAGTGCATTCCTTCCAAACTCAGTAATTCTATTTACTTTGTATATATTTTTGTATGTATTTTTCTGTGCACATGCCTCCTTTCGGTATAATATAAACTCTTTGAGGGCAGGATCTGTTTCACATTCTCCTTTTTGTATCCCCAGTACCTAGCACAGTGCCTACCCACATAAGAGGCTGAAATGTTTGTTAAAATGAAATGCATCAACTTATTTAGTGAAATCTACCCAAGACACACAGCTGCAGGCCCAATACAAAAGGCAGAATGGGATCAAGTATGGAACCTTCTGCTAACCTTGTGCTGGCGAAGCAGAAATGGCAGCAGCATTAGCATGCCACCATCATGGACAATCCACCACACGTCTATGTTCCCTTCCCTAAAGCGCTCTTGGTTTTGTGGGAACATGTCGATGTTTTTGGCCACCAACAAAGCTTGCTGTGCCGCAGTGGTATCTCGAATGGTATCTGTGGGGAAAAAAGGCAAGACTCATTCAGCAGATGTGTACACCAGTGAGGAGCTGAGGCAAAGAGTTAAAAATCCATGAAGATGCACAACATCCTAAGCCTGAAAAGTTCCCTTTAGCAAAAAGATTGCCAACCGTTAATAAATAGAAAACCACCTCCACTCTGAAGATGGAGGAGGTCAAACCTGGAGGGGTAAAGCAGCATTTTCCAGGCAATATCTTTTATCAGAATTTACAAGGAAAGGGAAAAAAAAAAAGAAAAGCCCAAAGGCTTTCAAGAAGCCATTCCTTTTATAAACTGGGTGGCAAGTCAGAGCCAAATGAGCTCAGAGGCATTCATTAGCATTCAAATTTCATATGCAATGCCTCCAATTATCATAAGATTTCAAAGAACACCTTGGTGGTATGCAATCGTGGAAATGAAGTGGTAGGAAGAGGCAATAAGGCATACAAACCAACAAAATTCTTCCACGAGAAGGGGTTATCGGATTGTTTCCATGACTCTGGCCATGCCATAAGTACAGTGTTGTGCTTCATGCCACCCAAACCAGCAGACTGAATTAAGTGGGACATTCCATCTCTCAAGCTGGAAGAGACCACCAACTGGCAGAATCCTTTGGTCTTTTCTACTCCCATCAGGGACCGGATATTCTAATAAAAATTTTAAAATGGATTATTACTTGCAATGAAAAGAAAAATAGTCAATATTTAAAGGATGGATTCAACATAGCAATAAGGATGGGCATAACACTGTGGTAGTGTTTCCTTTTCCCAAACACTGAATTACTCATTTCAGGTGTCCCTGCCACCCTCAATCATCTAAATGGATAAAAAGGTCAAATGATAAAACAGCTGAAGACAGATCTCAAAAAAAGAGCTGCAAACTATTGGTGACCATATAAATGAATGCCCCAAATCACTAATAAAAGAAATTTAAATCAAAACAACTCTGGGGTTTCAACTTACACCCCCAATGGCAAAGACAACAAACGGGGAAGTTGAAGCAGCTAGAGAAATAAAAGTACACCCACCCAATAGAGCTATGGGTTGGTTCTACTGTTCTAGATAGGAATCTGGAATTATGTCTAAAATATTATTAAAATATCTTTATGCTTTGACCTAGAAATGCTAGTGGTAGTCACATGCCTAAGGAGACTAAAGACAGAAAGGTCCCAGATACAGCAAAATATTCAAAACAGTATTTTGTGTTAGCAAAGCCTTGGACACAAAGTAGATATTCACTGATTGGTAACAGCTAAGCAAAATGAGATATTAGAAAGTGATGCAATTATTACTTCACTATATAAAAAACAAAAGAATATGAAGAATTAAGAGACACTTGGGAAAATCTTCATTTAACAATGCAAGTAAGAATGAAGAAACATATACAACTACATCAAAACCCCCTAAAACTTAATGATAAATGACAATAAATAAGCTTGGTTCCAAAGAAGAGATGAAAAACACACCTCTCATTCTTTGCAGAAGTGGCCAACTAGCAGGTGGAATACCAAATATATTGCCAGGATTGATGTGTTGGTTAATTTTGCCCTCCTTTGAAAAGAATGCTTTCCTACAAAATATGGCTCACTGGGTAAAGGGAGTGAGGAATGATATATTTGGGAATGAAAGTGATGTGAAAAAAATTACTCTTTTTTTTAATTTAAAAGAATTGAATAGATAATTAATACAATCTAACCAATCCTCTAAATTCTAAAATAATTCCATTGAATGTACACCATGGAGCTTTTCCTTGGTTCCTGCAAACAATGTCAGCACAGCACAGTGAAAAGATCACTTGGTTTGAAGTCAAAAGAAATCTGGAGATCTGTGTTCAAATCCCAAACCTGCTACCTTCTGCTGCTTGCATGACCTGAAGGAACCAAGTCCAGAAAGGTTAAAACTTGACTAGCTATAAAATGACATCTAAGGTCCCATCCAGCTTTAAATGTAAAACAATCCTGTGTGAAAGATACTTGGCAAACAGGGTTATGCCATTTTGATCGGGGTGGTCCATGCTGGGTATATTTGTCAATCACGTAGTACCATTCTAAACTGCAGTTACAGAGATAACGCCAGTGCCGGAGGGTACAGTAACTAAATTCAGTTTCCTTTTGTTTTTTAATATGAAGAAACATTTATTTCATCTGGATGGCTCATTCTCACTTTTCCATATACATGTGGTGAGTTTAAAGGTTGACCATAATGTTTCACGTCCAGCAATCATTTATGAAAAATTTTATGAGGTTCAAAAATAAAATACCAGACAAATGATACACAGTACACCAGACAAAACAACCTTGGTGGTGGTGTTTTTTTTATTGTTCCCACATGCAGCAATGTTATGGGGTACTGGGACAACATTTAGCCTTTCAAAGATAAGTACAAACTGCATTTATGGAATTGAGTAAATTTTGGCTAAAAAACTACACTTAGTTTTTGGAAATTCATAACATTTTGCATATTTTAGTAAGAATTTTTCACTTTCTAATAATTATGCAGGAGACTATATTAATGAGACCTAATAATTGCAGGGTTTTCAAGATAGAAAAATAAAGAGAGATAATTGTATTTCTTTTGGGTTTGGGTTATTGTTATGCATTCAGAATGAGTATCTAAACTGGGGAAGGGGAGGAATCCTCTGAAGTCTGATTCATAAGCTTACTGTGATTAATTTGAAAGATACCACTCATACTTTATTCACCTAGAAAAATAAAAAATGGAACATGTGAAAACAGCATGTCTGTGTGATTAGACTAAGGAAACCTTCAGAGTTAAATCCTATCTGGAAATGAAATATCATTCTAAATATTTACCTGCTTCTTCCCATCACTCCCCTACCATGTTGCTTGTTCAACAAAACCTACTGCCAAAAATTACCTCATCTTACTATGACAAGCATTCTTATTTCTTTGCAATCAAACCCTAAACAGCCCTCCCTCTGCTACACCAAGGGCAATGTCTCTAATACTCAAAAAATATACTTTCAGGAGAGATCTACTCCAAATCAAACTGATATGGTATAGTAGAAATATGGCACATTGAGGGTCTGGACTCAAACACCTGTTTTTTGATCTCCTATAAAGAACTACTGAATGTATCACGTATCTATTATAAAAGTGATTCTTGGAATAGAGCTGTATTAGCCTCTCCACACGAAGGCACACGCATCCTAACAAGTTCAGCTACAGGTAGTGTTCTGGATGCTACCACTAGGGACTTTTTGTCTAATGCTGCTTTTTCTAACAAGGCTTGTTACCAAAATTCCCTAGTTTGGGTAAGGTCTATAATTTACAAAAAGTTTGAGAAAGGATCTACTCTAAATTGAACTGACACAGTAGAAATATGGAATACTGTTTGGATTCAGAATACCTGGACTTGAATATTAGTTATATCATTTAATGAGGGTAGGATTACTTGAAATCCAAGGCCCCTTTCTAGTTCTAAACCTATGTTCTCATGTAGGGATAGGAAAAGGAGAGGGAGAAAAAAAATGGAATTCAGTGTCTTAACAAAAGTGGATAACTATTTTAACTTGTAATTGGAAAAAATAAAATACTATTAAGTGGGGGGGGAGATCTGTACATGGTTAATTGTAGGACAGATGAGGGAGATGGTAAGTCCAATAAGTGGCTAGAAAAGGGACAGATCATTGTACTGAAGTGGTAGGAACATTTCACAGAAAGAGGGATTTCTACTAAGCTTTGAAAGAAGACTAGGTTGTTTAAGTAATCAGAGAGGTTTGTTAAGGGCCATCCAGGAAAGTAACAAAAGCAGGGACAATGAAAGCACCAAATAAATTTAGGGCAGGGGTTCACAAATCTCTTTGGTGTCATGACCCCTCTGGCAATATCTATGGACCCCTTCACAGGATAATGTTGTTAAATACACAAAACAAAGCATATAGGATTACAAAAGAAACCGATTACATTGAAATAGTTATCAAAATATTAAAAGCAAAACAAAAACCAAGTTCATTGATCCCAGGTTAAAAGCCTTTCTACAAGGGACAGCAAGCAGTCTGATCTAGCTGGTTCAGAAGGTCCAAGAAAGTGGAAAACACAGAAAAAGTAGGTAGGAGCCTTAGTATGGAAGACCTTCATTCTAGTACCCTAGAAGGCAGAGTTCCTAGTCTTATTCCTAATCACTTCTTACTCCTCATGCTAAAAGCTAGCATGACTTCAGCTCGTTCCTATAAAAACAACAACTTTTAAAACAAAAAAAAAAACACCCCCCCCCCCCCCCCCCCCCTTTTCTTTAGGTACTCTTATTCCACTACTGATTCCACCATGCCTCTGGAAATCTTGGATATACTCTACCAATCTGTCCTCTATCCCAGATCTCTTCATTTGGACTCTTCCCATTTTCTTGGTATAAAGAAAACATTATACCCCTGGTTACACAGATGCTCCATTATACAGAACTCTTCTCATCCCCCTCTTCCACCCCAACACTGAGCCAACAGGAAGAACAGGTGTGTTCTTCGATCTTCCACACTATTTCCAGATAATTCCTTTGCCAGAACCAAGCAGCCTTTCCTCTTCTGAAATTTACTCCATCTGCCTTTACTTCCAATCCTATGTTCCTTTCTTTTTCAATGAGTACCTGACTCAGCCTTTTTAGACCATTCCCTGCCCTCCTACTGTGGACTTCAATATATAAGTTGTTATTCCCTCAAACACAGAGGCTTCCCAGTTCAACCAACTCCTAAACTCCCCTGTCAGTCTTCATTTCACCTCAGTCATATACCGATGGCAATCCCCTTGCAAGGAGATACAGTTGTGGTACTCTCAGTCCATGCCTGACTTCAATAGCTGAAAATCACTTATGTGAAATTCCTTCAGGGGCAGCCAGGTGGCTCAGCGAGTAAGAGTACCGGCTCCAGTGTCAGGATGACCTGGGATCGAATCTGGGCTCTGATACTTAGCACCATACCCAGAAATAACTGGCCGTGTAACCTTGAGCAAGTTACTTAACCCCAATTGCTTAAAAAAAAAAAAAATTCCTTCAGAAGGTCAAGCTAAGCCTGTCCTTACAGGAATTAGCCCAAGTGTCTCCTAACAGGTGTTTAGCACACATCTGTTAATATGCTTATCCTATAAACAATGATGTGTTCATCAAGTTGACACATCTTTCCTTCCTCAAATCTATTGGGTTTTTTTTTTTAAAGATCATCTTTTTATCTTAGGTGATAACCTTGAAAACAGTATCAGTTTTGCTATATCAGTCAGCCTCAATGAGGGATTTGAGGGGTGGGGTGGGATGGGAAGGCTGCAGACTCACTTTGAAATGCCTCCTCCCCCAAAAAAAGGAACTTTTGAGAAAAAGAAAATCACCAAACTTTTCCGACTGTCCTCCTTCTCAACTGTTTCACAGTTGAGATAAGAAGCCTCCCTCCAAAAAATAGGGCTGATTTTATTATACAAATTGGCTTTTCATCTAGCTACTTTAATCTCACGTTTAAACTTTAAATGACCAGAAAATTTTGACTCAGTTCATGAGGGTGTGAACCTGTCTGACTGCAAATTTGGCTTAATAACTAAGGAAGAAAATGCTGACCCCTCCCTGCACCCCCCGCCCCCAATCAAGCACTAAGGAAACATTCTCTCTCACTCCTCCTGTCCTTCACAGCCATAGCATGATGAGAATACAGCAGAAGAGATTAATAATAAGAAGCATTATCATTGTTGCTGATATATAGTTATATGTGTTATAGTTGTTGTTGCTGCTTAGTCATTTTTCAGTCAAGTCCAACCCTTCATGACCCCATTAGGGTTGTTGTTTGTTTGTTTTTTTGCTTCTTGGAGGGCAATTGGGGTTAAGTGACTTGCCCAAAGTCACATGGCTAGTAAGTTAAGTGTCTGAGGTCAAATTTGAACTCAGGTCCTCCTAAGTACAGGGCCGGTACTCTATTAACTGCACCACCTAGCCGCCCCTTTTAGGGGTTTTCTTGGCAAAGGTACTACAGTGGTTTGCCATTTCCTTCTCCAACTCATTTTCCAGATAAGGAAACTGAGGCAAACAAAATGACTTGCCCAGGGTCACACAGTTTTAATCTTATCCTTACAACAACCCTGGTTCTACTTACCCATGGTCACACAGCTAGTCAGTGTCTGAGGCTGGATTTGAACTCAGGTCTTCCTGACTCCAGGAATAGACTAATGCTTTGCCCACTGTGCCATCTAGCTGCCCCTTATTTTAGTTAAATATAAATAATTTATAGAAATAAAATTATAATTTAAATTAATTAGAATAAATTATAAAATAGATTACAATTTAAATGAATGAAATAGACTTTAAAGAGCAAATGGATGGAGAAATTTCTTGCCAGGAATTGGCTACTTCCTTCATCTGGCATCTTCCACTAAGTCTTTAGACCCAAAGGTAGAGTTTCAACCGATGCTTACATATGCACCTTTGACTGTACATGTTTACTTGGAGCACAAATATTCTTGTTTAAATTTTAGGCTGCCTTCAATCCAGTCAGCCTCCTGGGCAGACACCCTCTTCTATAATTTGTGATAAGATCAATGAATTCAAACTCATTACATGCTAGGATAAACTCAATACCAGGTTGATGGCTGACAACCAAGTAATTACTGCATTCCACAGAACTCAAAGGAGCTGGGCATTGTCTGCTCCCCTCTATTACTGTGGAGGGTCAATGGATAGTTGTCCCAAAATTCTATGAATGGAAGTTCTAACCAGTTTATCAAAATGATTCCTGTTCCTCAAGACATGGTATATTATACCTAGTACTGCAACACAGGGAAGAAAACTCACACCTCCTCCTCTGGGATGGGATGTTAAGTTTCTGAAGAGAAACCCACTGAGATTTAGCTAGCCCAAGTTGTATCTCTAAAAATTTTCAGTGATTGTTTCAGAAATTCCTCAGGACTGTATATCCCACGACAGATTGTTTAACTTTCTGCTACAATTTTCTTATGGAGAATACATTATATGGAAATCTCATTGGAGAGATCTGGAGAGCTATTATCTACAAAATAATTCTAACTTTCACAGGTTTAAAACTGTGGAATTTAGTCCAGATTAGTTTAGTCCAGTAGGTTTCTCATATAAAAAGAAAAATGAAGGGTTAGGAATCAAGTGAACCAAGTGGTGAGTTACAGGACCACTTCTCCAGAATCCTGAAGCAATACCAACATCAGAATTAATGTTCATGGAGATTAATAGTCTTAACAAACTAACAAATATTGCCAACTTCTAATTTCAACTCCATTCAAAGTTCAGTGTGAGTGAAAAAAATTCCTCCTCCTCCTCCCCATTGGTCTAGTTAAGAAAGATAACAATAAAAACTTCACATAGCTGCTCTTAAAGGGCTTCATATACATTATATCATACATGAACCTCACAATAAAGTGGGCATTGAAAACTGAATCACAGTTTTCTTCCACAAAACCTGAGTTAAGCAATGAACTCGCTTGCCTGTGCCCAGCTTGCAGTCGGTGTTGGGGGCCAGACAGGAGCCTTGGTCTTCATGACTCCAAATCTAGCTCTCTATTCACTGTGCCATATTGCCTAAGAGACATCTGAGGTTTCTCAACCCAGTCAGCTGAAATTACAGCCCCGATGTCCTAAATATTAGAACACACTGTAATGGGAGACACTTCTATTTTGGAGAAGAAATGTTTTTAAGGTGCTACAATATGATCATTAAAAGAAACCAAGATGATGTGGATGATATTTCTGGTTTTGGACTTGAAAAATCACTGGTGTATTTTACATGTGCTGATAAAGATGCATACTACATTAAACTAAAGATTAAATGTTGGATGATGAAATCTTAATTCAAATGCTGCTGCACTTCTGAAACGACACATTAAAGTGTGGACTTATACCATTTGTTCCTATTTGGCCCTAGATACACCAAGAAAAATGTCTTGGGGGGTGGGGGAGAGGAGGGAGGATGGGTGGGTGCATACCTCTTCAGCTCTCTGGGCTTCCTGGTGTTTATCCAAGTATGTTCCTTCCAGGACAGAGCCCACAATTGTTAACCCTTTGCCAGCCTTCAACTGGGTAGTGAATGAGAGTAACCTTGGATGCTTTACACACTGTTCTGAATCCAAATTCAGCATCACCAGAACTTGAGGTCTGCGTATAAAATAAAATTAATAAGACAAAGAAGGAAAAATAAGTGACGGCAAACTGACAGATAAAAATACAGGGTTTGCCTAAATAACAGGTCTAAATGGGCTAGTAGTTCAAGACTGCTGTTTGTTGGTTTGTAGCACCCTCTGCTGGACAAAAGTACTTATAGCGTGTCCAAATTATAGTGAAGAATAGTAGCTGAATGACTATTGATGACATATAGAAATTCTTGTGCAGTATAAATATGAGGACTCAAGTTATTTTTTGTAGATGTGGGAGGTCCACAGGTGTTACATGTTGCACATGTTTTCGGGTATTTTCAATGTGTTGAGTTGTGCTGATTTTTTTTTCCTCTTTAAAAATTTTGTTCAGTCATATCAGTCATGTCCGACTCTTCATGACCCCCTTTTGCGGTTTTCTTGGCAAGGATACTAGAGTGATTTTTGGCATTTCCTTCTCCAGCTCATTTTACAGATGAGGAAACTGAGACAAACAGGGTTAAGTGACTTGACCAGGATCACACTGCTAGCAAGTGCCTGAGGCTGAATTTAAAGTCAGGTCCTCCTGATTCCAGAGCTGGTGCTCTATCTATTGCACCATCTAGGCCCTCCAGGCCTCTAATTCTGTGACTATCCCCAAAATGTGAGAGACCAATGCTGTCTGTATTCTATACTGGTTATACTTCTCCAAATATGGTGATAACTTTCAAAATTAGCAATCCCTGAAGCATAAAAACAACATTCCACTTCACATCTCACCAAGACTTTGTTTTGTAATTCACTGATGTACTTTAGCTTTCTGTGTGGTTATGCCATTTCCTTTCTTGACTGCACACTCTTGAGAGCAACAGATGTTTTTTGTTAGTCCTAAACTTTTTATCTTCTCCCTCACCTGTTATATTTCGAAGTTCTATTTCATTATAATAGGGTTTTTTATTTCAATTAGCAACCAGATTCTTATGGCTACTCAAGTGCTGTACTTTCAGTACTTTTTCTTTATTTTAAAGACACCTATTACATTGAATAATAATTTAAAATGCTTTAAATCAAATCTAAATGACATAAGTAAAAATCATAATTAAATTCCTGTTGTGCTGAACAACAAGACTCAACACACTAAAATCCCAGCCATCTTGACTTCAGATGGACACCACAATATGGGGATGAAGAAGGAGATAATTAATACGCTCAAGACAGAAGGATCATGGGAAACTTACCTCCAGTTTTTAGTGTGGGGTGGGCCATGTTCAACCCGGAGTAATGCATAACGAGCAGCATTCAAAGATAAACCTCTTATCCCATCGCCCCATTCTTTCTCAGCCCTTAAAAAGAAAAAATCATTTACAAACAGATGACAATCAATATATGGATGAGTTGTGCTGACTATTTTTTCTTTTCTTAAAAAAAAATACTATTTGTCGTATGGGATGGCTGACCTGGAGGAGGGAGACAGAGATTACAGGGCATATTGTCGTTATGTAAGAAACAGAAAACATCAATAAAAAACAATTTTAAAAATAACATCTGACAGAGATTAGGCCATTATATTAAAACTAATTAACCTGAGCCAGAACACCTTCATCACTGTGCTAACTTAACAGTATACCATAATAAACCCTATTAATGAGTGGAGTATGTGTCAAAGACACTGAGAAAAACTTCATTACCAAAAGCAAACCTAAGTTTTAAGATAGCATGAGATGCAGGTGTATGCCTGCAATCACACAAAATTATTACATACTAATTAAAATAAGGTCAAATGTCTATATGGGCAGTAGGAAGAAGGGAAATATGAATATATACATACACACAATTATACACATAAAGAGAAATTAACATATAAAATAGGAAGAGAGAATCTGAGACGGGGAGAGAAGACATTAGCATATGGATGGTTGAAAGTTAGTAAAGTTTAAAAAGGTGGTCGTCCTTAGAGATTGTGAGAGGTAGAGGATAGAGTGCATTCTAGGCATGAGGGACAGCCTGTGTGGAAATAGGAGATGGAGTACTATGTATCTAAAATAGATTTAAAAAAACAAAACAAAACAAAAAGCAACTTGTCTTGTCCACAGAATGAGGGAAGGGGAAGGATGTGTTTTAAGGGTGGAAAGGTATATCCCCCCTCCCCCCAAAGTTGTGATGGGCTTTAAATGCCAAATAGCAAAGTCGGCATTTTGATTTTCCAGTAGGTAGCTCAGAACACTTCAAAATTTTCCATGGATTTGACCCAATTTTCCATCAAACATGATGATGAAAAATAAAAACCACTCAGGAAAGGTGTCTGTCTTTTGTTTTTGGACAATGTGACTGCAGATACTTGAACACAAGAGCTCCATTTTATAGACTGACAAAATCATGATAAATCTTCCTTTCAAAAATGGTAGTGTATTCTAGACTACAATAATTAGACAGTATACACACTACAGACAATATTTTTTTTTTTGCTTTTTGGAGGGGGGAAGTCAGGGCAATTAGGGTTAGGTGACTTGCCCAAGGTCACACGACTAGTTTTTGTGTTAAGAGTCTGAGGCCAAATTTGAACTCAGGTCCTCCTGACTCCAGGGCTGGTGCTCTATTCACTGAGCCACCTAGCTGCCCCAACAGACAACTTTTTTAAAGTGTGCACATGGAGTGGAAAATTTAAGGGTTATTGTATGAACACAGTCGACTTTAAAGCAGGTCATCAGGGATTTGAAGTTTTGTCATACATATCATCAGATAGGTACTGTGTCAAAAGACACCCAAATTGAGCCTCACTTCCTCCCCTCCCCCCCAATTGTATATAGCTCTTGGCTATTTTTGTTTGGTTTTGTTTTGTACAGTACAGGAACTAAGAATGGTTTTACATTTTAAAATCAAGTTTTATTGCATTTAAAAATGTAAGGGCCAAAACGTACCCCAAAAGGCAGTGAGCTGGACTTCCCCTTGGGAAGGGGTTTGCTATCTCTAAGTTTAATCAACTGAAGCTCAGAAAAAAAGAAAAGGGAGAGACCCATGGTTTCAATATAGGCATGCTTGTATATACACATATACAATGCACACAACCAATGCTGATACATGCAACCTAGATGAACATTCATTTGAAATTTCCCATATTTTCTAAGCACTTCTCCCCTCTTTTCTATGACTGCTAAGAGTTCATTATTTCATAATAAGAACCCTGGAAATAAAAACTACAAGAGAAAAACAGACCCACTTACCCTCTGTATTCAATGTACTTGTAGATACAGCCTGCAATGAGCATGGCAAATAGAGCATAGTACCAAGAACAAATGAACATCAAAGCAAGACACAAGCTCATCCCAAGAAAGGAAAGAGCCCTATGGGGAAAGAACAAAAGAATTTTACAAAATTATTAAGAATTTTATTAAATTACTATATATTATAATATACAATTATGCTAAATATGAATTTATAAATTTTATAAAATTAAAGAATTTTATGTAAAAATTGTAAAAAGGAATTATCTTCCCTCATCAAGTCTAATAAGTAGATAAAATTCCCTAAGAATGGACTGTGGAAAACAACAGAACCCAATCACTGTGTTGCAATACTAAAGATAAAAGGGCAAAGCTGGTAAGTTACCTAAAGGTAGAAAGTAATTTTACCTGAGATATATGAGAATTAGTAGCCCTCTCTTGAGCTAATATGGCACAAATTACTATCTGTTTTCAAAAATAGTTTACAGCTTTGATTTTAATATATCTATGAAATAAAAAGACAATGACAAGACTTTGGTGTGAATTCCATCAAAGAAACTAAAGGGTTAATTAGAATGTCACATTGAATGTCCAGGTTTGAAGTCAGCAAAGACATGACTAGGTAAGAGATGTGCAGCGTGTGAGAGGCACTGGCATCATGGATGGAGGGCTCATTTTTCAGTCAAGAAGACCCAGGTTCATCTCTAGCCTGTGAACCATTCTAATGGGCTGACCCTCAATGATTCCAGTTAACCTCTCATAGCTCTGGGCAATCCTTAAGTCTGGAAGTTGCAGGAAAAGGTGCCATTCTGCACTAGCATTTTCAATAGGAATTCCCTTACACCAATGAAATCACAGATTAGATTAAAAAGAACCAATATCAAGAGGTATTCAACATATAACCTCAAAGCTGTTTAAGACCTAATGAACAGAGGGTACCTTTATCCACCAAACATTAACCATTAACAACTTAAAATGCTCTGTTAGCCTAGTACAATCTGCATGAATAAACATAGTATTAGTTTACCAGTGATAAAACTTGAAACGAGGACGCCAGTTTGGGGTACGGAGGAGAGTCTGTACTGCACAAGCCAAATTCACAAACATGTAGCACATGAGAAAAAACCTGACAAGAAGAAAGCATAAAGAATCACACCAATGTTGCACAAACATCAGTCCAAGATGGCTACAGAGAGACCAGAGAGCAGGAGGGGTCTGGCTAATTCCCTGGCCAGTGAAAGTTGGGTAAGGATAGGAAAACTGAAGGCAGCCTGACCCAACCTGGCTCAAGAACCTGGCAGAAAGTGGGTATCCAGAATGTAAGCTGTTCTCATGAACAAGCCACCAATGAGCTCCCTAAGAAAAAATCCCCAGGTTCAAATAAGTTCACAAATTAATTCTACCAAACATTTAAAGAACAACTAATTCTAATGTTTTATAAACTATTTGGAAAACTAGGTAAAGGAGTCCTACACCAAATTCCTTCTATGATACAAATATGGTTTTGGTACCTAAATCAAAAAACAAAAAATAAATAACAAAGAAAGGAAAACTACAGACCAATTTCCCTAAAGAATGGATGCAAAAAATTTAAATAAAATGCTAGCAAGGAGATTACTGCATTATATCGAAAAGATTACACATGACCAGGTGGTATTTATATCGGGAACAAAAGGACTGGTTCAATATTAGGAAAACAATAAGTATAATTTTGACCACATCAGTAACAAAAAGAAAAATCATGATTACCTCAATAGATGTAGAAAAAAAACTTTTCAGAAAATATATCATATTCCTGTTAAAAATGGTAGAAAGCAGAGGAATAAATGGAACTTTCCTTAAAATGATAAGTAGCTTCTATCTAAAACCAAGAGCAAGCATTATCTGTAATGAGGATAAGCTAGAAGACTTCCAAATAACATCAGGGGTGAAACAAGGATGCCCATTATCACCACTACTATTCAATATTGTACTAGAAATATTATCTAGAGCAAGAAGACAGGAAAAAGAAATTGAAGGAATTAGAAAAGACAATGAGAAAACAAAACTATCATAAAACTTGCTGGGAAAACTGGAAAGCATCTTGGTAGAAACTACGTATAGATCAACATCTCACACCAAATACCAAGGTTAAGGTCAAAAAGGGTACTTGACTTAAGACATAAAAGGTGGTATCATAAGTAAATTAGGGAGCATGGAAAATTTTACTTGTCAAATGGATGGATAAAGGAAGAGTTTATGACCAAACAAGAGACAGAGAGTATCACAGGAAATGATTATTTTAAATTAAAAAGGTTTTGCAAAAAAATGAATAAATGAATAAAATTTAAAAGTCTTTTTTTAAAGGTTTTGCAAACAAAGCCCCTACAGTCAAGAGTATAAGGAAAGCAGGAGACTAGGAAAAAGAAGTTTACAGCAAGATTTTCTAATATAGGCCTCATTTCTCAAATACTTAGTGAACTGAATCAAATCTATAAAAATAAAAGCTATTCCCAAACTGATAAATGGTCAAAGGATATGAAAGGCAGTTTTCATAGGACATCAAAGCTATTTGTAGTCATATAAAAAATGCTCTAAATCACTACTGATTAGAGAAATGCAAATTAAAACAACTCTGAGATGCTGCCTCACATTTATGTTGGCTAACATGACAGAAATGGAAAAATGACAAATGCTAGAGAGGATGTGGAAAAACTGAAACACTAATGCACCACTGGTAGAATTATAAACTGATCCAAATATTCTGAAGAACAATGTGGAATTATCCCCAAAGGGCTATAAAACTATGTATACCTTTTAACCCAGCAATACCACTAATAGATCTGTATCCCAAAGAGATCAAAGAAAAAGGAGCTATATGTACAAAAATATGGCAGTTCTTTTGTGGCAGCGAAAATTTGTAAACAGAAGATGCCCATCAATTATGGAATGGTTAAACAAGTTATGGTATATGATTGTGATAGAATACTAATGTACCCTAAGAAAAGAAAAGCCTGGATGGTTTTAGAAAAATTTGGGAAGTCTTAGATGAATTCATGCAAAGTGAAATGAGCAGAACCAGGATAATACTTCTAACAACAATATGAGAATGCTGATTAACTATGAAAGACCTAGCTATCTGATCAAGATAATGATCAGAGACAATTTTGAAGGACTCATGAGGAAAAATGCTATCCACCTCCAAAGAGAACTATTGATGAAGATTGAAGTATAAGATTTTCATTTATTTTTCTTTTTTTGCAACATTGCTAACATGGACATTTTCATGGTTCTCATGACTTTTCATGAAAATATTTTATATTTTCATGATTTCACAAGTATAATTGATATCATATTGGTTGCCTTCTCAATTGGTGGGGGACTAAAGACAAAAAGAGAATTCAGAACTCAAAATTTTTGAAAAATGAATGTTTAAAAAAAATGTGTGTGTGTATGTATTCAAATTTAATTGGAGTCTTCTCTAGTATGAGGGAGACAGGTGAGGGGGAGAGAAATAACAAGTTGTAATGGGAATGTAAATTTTTAAGATCTTCCCTGCCCCTAGGCTAAAGTGCACCTGGAGCCTGGGGTGGGAGGCTTGTTTTTCAGTAGATACTTTTTGATTGGCCAGTGGGTCAAGAAGGTTGTTACATTCTCTGAGCCAGGAGAAGGCTATATAAACCCCATTTGAGGGTTTGTTTTGCGGCTCACTTTGAGAAGTGTTCCGTGATTTGATCAGATGAGACTCTGGGAAGCCATTGTTGAGAATCCCCCAGCTTTGAAAAACCCAGATGTTGCTTTGGTATGGAATGTAATGATTGGACAGTTTGGAAATCTGTCTACTTGATCTGTTTCTCTGTCTTGATAATTGTCTGTATATTCTGAAGTTCGGGGTGCTGACCTTTTTCCCCTGAACTAGGTAAACGATACATATTTGACTGATTAAAGTAAGCTTGTTAACCCATTTTGAGTTGCTTTCCTTTAACAAAGCAGATCCAAGAACCTGTGTTGGCAGACACCCTGGGGATGCTGGGGTGCTTGCTGATACACAAGTACACAGCAAAGAACAAAAGAAAACCTACAAGGAAACATAAAAAACTTGGGTGGGTGTAATGTTAATTCGACTTAAAATCTCTCTCCTCCCCCCACCATTAATAGGGCACATGTGGAACCCATTAAGGGAAGCTTGCTTAGGGGATGTTTGCTTGTAGGAAGGCTTTCACACCTTTTGTTCATTTGTAATTAGGCACGAAGTCACAAGAGTTGTGATGCCCTCTGGCTCTAAAAAGGGTGGGTGTACATACATACTACACATACACATATTCTCTCTCTGTCTCTCTCCTTACCATTTTGCTTTGGGGCTCACTCACTGGAAGTGTTCTTGTGATTTGACCAGATGAGTCTCTGGGTAGCCATTAAGGAACCCCTCGGATGGCTTTGAAAAACATAGATTTTGGTGCTTCTCTCTCTGGTAACTATGTATGTATTGCCTTGGTTGTATCTGTCTGTTGATATGTGCTAATTTCTCAGACAGAAGCCCTGTCTGGTGGTCTTTTATTTCTCTGCTTGTATTTTCTCTATTTTTTTCAATTTTCTTTGAAGTTCAGGGTGCTGACTTTTCCCTGAACTAATGAATGTAATTTTAAAAAAAACTGTTGACTCCTTAAACAGCTATCTTTCCTAGTAAAGCAGATCTAAGAGCCTGTGCTAGCAGCCATCCTGTGTATGCCAGTGTGGTTGCCTCTACAGTTGCTTTGAAAGCAATGTATAGGATTTATTACATGGGTTTTTTGTGAAATGGAAACTTATTATTCAATATTTAATACTCTTTATGTTTTGTTACTGTGTACATGGAAATGCTCTTTTTTTTATTCTCATTTTGTAGTAAGTTTAAAAAGAATTTTTTAAAATTTTGAAAACTATTTTCTTAAAGTATTCCAAAAGGTTTTAATTACATTAATGACAACTTAGCTCTGGAAATTATCATTCTATCGCTATTCTCAAAGCCACTGTATTATTTATGTGCATGGTAAATGCTAAAATTTATTTCCATTCCTATCAAATATGAGGTATGGAAAAGTTTCCTGAATACCAAAGGGTACAATGACCAAAAAAGGTTAGGAACCTTGCAGCACTCAAGAATTTACCTAATAAACGCATGCATTCTCCCAGCATTCACTCCCAAATCTTTCTCTTTAGTGATTACATAGCTCACAGGCTCAAGGTTCAACATTTCCATTCATGGTAACCTCAGTCATCTAGTCCTCCAGGCTTATCTTTGATTCCTCTTGATTTTCTTGTGCACTGAGATATCAGCTCCTGTGGGATTCTTCTACAAAGACTCTCAGATCCATGGCTACTATCCCTGCCATCACTCTAGTCCATAAACAATAACCTAATTACTCTCTCTGGTTCAATCTCTTTCTCATCCATTCTGCACACCCAGCTGACATCTCTTTCTAAAATCTTCCATCATGATCTGTACTAACACCACAGCTATCTTGTATAGTTCACCAAAGCAAAGCCTCTGATCCCATGAAGGCTGGTCTTAATTGTCCCCATTCATTCCTTCTTCTCCACTTCTACTTCTTGCCTCCTAAGTCTCCCAATCCAACTGCTCCTCTTCAAGGGGCAACAGTTGCTGAGAAGCCTGTTGTAGATAACCTCTGTATAGGACTACTCCCCCCTTCCTTAACTTAGGGCCAAGATCCACATCACACGTTGCCACCACCTATGTGGTAGAAAGTAGACAATGTTAAATTAGGGGACCTGTGTTCAAATCCCACTTCAACAACTGCGACCATGGGTAAATCTCTTTCCACATTTGTAAAACTGGAGCTAGGTCACTTCTAAATACCCTTCTAGCCTACACATGTGATCCTAAGATGATGTATTTTTTCTTTTATGTATTTGTACATTGTGTATTCTATTCTTTTGAGATTTTTACCCCATTCTACATTATGTTTCCAGTTAGTCTGTGAGCTCTATGGCCTGAGAGAGTATCTTCCTTATATCCTCACAACACTCCAAATGAACTAATTGTGCCCAACCTTCCAAAGGTAGAACCTTCCAAACTTATGTTGGTCTGATCAGACACAGTTGGACAGTGCTGTACCTCGACCCCAACACAGTGATGTCCCTTTGGTCCTCTTCGAGAATGTAGGACAACCGCCATCCTCACAACAACTAGCACTGTGCCAACATAAAAATATCAGACACATCATAAAACACACATTGACTTGGCCATAAGGAATTCTCAAATACATTTTTTAAGATGATTGATTTTTTAAAATCAGAATATATATTATTAAGAAAAAAAAGAATTAGGGAGTGCAAGAATAAAGGAGGGAGAATAAAGAAGAGAGCAGTACCTCAAAAGTCAAAGAAATGGAATTTATGGGGTGGCTAGGTGTCACAGTGAGTAAAGCGCCGGCCTCGGAGTCAGGAGGACCCAAGTTTGGTTCCAGCCTCAGACACTTAACACCCACACACAAAAAAAAACTAGCCTTGTAACCTTGGGCAAGTTACTTAACCCCAAATGCCCTCCAAAAGGCAAAAAAAAAAAAGTAAAAAGAAAGAAAGAAATGGAATTTACTTAAAACAATCTTTACGGTATTTCCATCCTGAGAAGCATACTTACATTGAAAGAATTGGTGCTACGCTGTCCAAGGAAGCAATTAGAATTCCTATTTCACAGATGAGAGCAGTGAGGAGCAAGGCCCATGTGGGCTCCCCATTTGCTTTCCCATGACCAAACACCTAATTCAAGTAAGAGCATAAATGTAGTTATTTTTCAGTCCATTTTGCTGCAGAGGTATGATAAAGTACCACATTCCAATAAACCAAAGTTCAATTTTTTTTTTAAACAGGGCTGAAACAAAAGGCATACTCAGCTCTCTCTGTGCATAAAACTTATAAAGTTTTGTTATGTGTGAGGGAGAAAAACAAATAGTAAATTCTCCCAAAATGTCAACATAACTGCAAGACCAAATAACTCGAAAAGGAACCAAATGTTAGGAGCTAAACTGCTTGGCTGCTTCTGAGAAGAAATGTCCAATAAAAATAAGAAAAAGTTATCCTCAAGAACTCTGCATTTGTCTTCAAAGATGGACAACCCTGGAAGGAACAAAACTAGTAGTCCTAAAAATTGTTTTAGTTGGAATGATGATCAATGTGTATTCTCTTGCCTGCTGATTAATGTGCTGACCTCAAATTTACAAAGGAAAAATGGGACAAGGGTCAGGAATTGGCCACTCAGGGCCGCAAAACATATCAAATGGGAAGAAACATTCCTCGTGGCCAAACAGCAACTGCTGCAAGCCAAAAATAATTTTGCAACATATATACATCCAGCTGGTGGCCTCAGTCAGCCACTTCTGGAAGGATTTTGTTGCTGTTCATCTCCTCCTCCTGAAATACACCCCTCTACACTGCTCCTTTAATGCCTTATTAGTGCTGAAGACCATGCCAATAGAAAGCAAAATCCGAGCTCTGAAGTCTTGGGGGTTAGGGCTGATAACGACTGCACATCTATTGTATGAGGGGAGGTCCAGCTAAATTCAGAAAGTGTCAGCACCATAAGGTTGACCACCACAAGATGGATATTTGGGAGAGTCCAATAAATCAATCAGAGACAGCTAGGTGATGCAGTGGATCTTGACTTGGGAGTCAGGAACATCTAGGTTCAAAGCCAGCCTCAGAAGCTATGCAGCCCTGGACAAGTCACTTAACCCCTTAACTTGCCTTAGTTCCTCATCTGTAAAATGGAGAAGGAAATGACCAACATTATCTTTGGTAAGAAAACTCCACAGACATAGTCCATGGGGTCACATAGAGTCAGACACGACCAAACAGCAAAAATAAATCAGACTTAACCTGAGGCCTGGAAGGATTATAATGTATATCAATTGAGGTAGCACCTACTCCAATGAAGTCCTAGATCCATAAAGGGCCTAATGGTAAATAGTGTGCTGTAAACATCTGCTAAAAGATCTAAGTATTGTAGCTGTCATCTAAAATTTTTTTAGCAGAGGTTCTAACACCAATCTTTGACCACTGGGAAAAGGATACTTGACTAGTAGGAAAAAATTATTGGTTCACATAAATTATAAAATCTGAAACACAGAAAATAGTTGACAAAATATTCCAGTCATTTTTTTAAAAAGCATTTAAAGCTAAACACATCTGTGGCACTTTTCTTTGAAAGTGAAAAGTAAGACAACAATTAGCTGGCAGAGAAAAATTCAAAGTAGAAGGGATACTTGAGGCTGTTTTAGTGATGAAGATAAAAACAAAACTTTCAGGGGGAATAAACTAGCTGTGTAACCTTGGGCAAGTTACTTAACCCCAATTGCCCTCCAAAAGGCAAAAAAAAAAAAAAAACCACACAAACAAAAAAAAAAACCATTCAGGGGGAGCTTTTTTTTTTTTTTTTAAAGACTATGACTCCAAACAAGGAATTTTTTCTTCTGCATTGGTCAACTCTGAAGTATCATGTTCAATTCTGTGCACTGTCATATAAAGGGACACTTACATGCAATATATCCAAAAGGACTGCAAAGATAGCAAGGGGTCTCAAAACACATGGTCATACAATGACTTAACAACTGGCAGATATTTAGTTTGGAGAATAGATGACAAGAGGGAACAAGATAGCAGTTCTCAAATATCTGAAGGTCAGTCATGTCTTCTACATGGTTTATAGTTTATAGTTTATATATATATTTATAGTTTACTCTCTAGTCTCGGGGAGTAAAAGAAGGGCCAATGAATATAAGCCATACCACGCCAAAGGCCTCTTTATACAGTTAGCTTTCTAACAATATGAGCTGCCCAGAAATGGAATGTGTCTTCCTTGTTAAGTTATGAATTCTTTGCCCTTGGAAAAATCTTCAAAAAGATGAGATGACCACCTCTTTAAAATGTTAACTCACAGGATCCATATACATAAATTATCTCATGATATGCACATCTCATTGTAAACCCTAATAAATTATATTTGTATGATGTCTTATTATCAAGACAGAGATATCTGGCGGACAACAGACTGTGGGCTTTGAGGCAGGAAGTTGTTATTACTCAGTCATGTCTGATTCTTCCAGACCCCATCTGAAGTTTTATCAGAAAAGACACTCACTCCAGCTCATTTTATATATGAGGAAACTGAGGCAAACAGGATTAAGTGACTTGCCCAGGGTCACAGCTAATAAGGGTCTCAGCTGAAATTTGGTCGGTGTTCTATTCACTGCACCACCTAGCCGCCCCTTAAAATTTCTTTTCTAAGTGACGGGGGAGGGGGGGAGATGGAATGTGGGGCAGTTTCAACCTATTTTGGATGCTCCAGTGATAAAAGTCACACACTCTTTACTTATTTACACTTATCATGATTTTCTTTGGAAGGGATTAATGTATTGAGTGGAAGACTGAACAAAATAACTTTGAAGTCATCTTATAACTAAAATTCTAGACTACAGATTCTTAGCCTTTTTGTCTGTGTAATGGACCTCTTTGGCATTCTGGTGAAGTCTATGGACTCCTCAGAATAATGTTTACAAATATATAAAACACATAGAATTACAAAGGAAACCAATCATTTTGAAATGTGGTAATCAAAAAAAAATGTTTAAGTTCACCTACCCTTCTTCTAGACCAACTTGAAGAAATATACACAAATCACTTCACACACCTTAAAACACTATAAAAATGTGCACTGCTCTTTACCAATTAAAGACGGAAGACGGGAATAAGCATTTATAGAGTGCCTACTATGTACCAGATACTGTGCTAAGAACTTTTTACAACTATTATCTCATTTGATCCTGACAGTTCTGCAAAGTAGGTGCTGGTATTACCTTTATTTCCATCGGAGGAAATTGAGGTAAAAAGAGATTAAGTGACTTTCCCCAGGACCACACAACTAGAGTCTGAGGCCAGATCTGAACTTGGATCGTCTTTACTCCAAGTCTAGAATTCTATCCACTGTGCCACAGCTGCCTCTAAAGACAAGACTGATAATCATTAACAAAAGAATTATATTTTTGTGCTTTTTGTTCTAAATCACTTTTTGAACCTTCTAATTATATGAGATGATTCAAGTCAATAACCACATAAGCTAAAAAGTACAAGTTTTCAAGAAGAAAACTGACCAGAAGAATTGGACCATATTACTTTTTTCTAACTAGCTGAAATAATTTCATTATAATAAGTAATCAGTATAGATGATAAAATGATCAACTTCATCTTTCATTCCTGAAGAAACCAATGACATCAGAAGGGTGATGTCTTTGACTTGCAGGTGAAATAGATTTAAATGAGTCAGGGTTGTGCAAAGTCTCCAACCTCACTCCCTCCTCCAGAGTCATCTGAGTCCAGTCACAATACATAGGTCGGGATAACTGGTGATGGCCCAGGATGCAGTGGGAGACCCTGACCTTCTAAAGCTAAAGTTTTTCCCAGGTCTTAGTTTGTCTGAGGCAACACCCATTCAGTGATTTAAGGCTAGGTAAGAAATGAGGCAAAAGATGGTCCCTTCTACCTACTAAAAAAAAAAAAAATCAATTTGGGAGGGGAAGAACCTCTGGGTTTCTGGCCAGAAAAGAAACAATTGCTATTTACACTCACTCTAAGTCATCAAAACCTAAACAATGACCAAGTGAGGCTTCGGCTAAAACCTATTATTGGCCTATCAATGATAAAATGATCAGTCTTTTTGTTAAATCCATGCTGTAATCCATTTTTGGAGAAGACATGCATGATTCTAGAATACAATGGTCACTAGCAGCTTCCTTTAAAACTGAATTCACTACTCCCACTACCACCCCTCCAGAGGCAAGCTCTGCTCTTGATGGAGTCTTTATTTTCACTGTACTGTTCATCTAGTAAGTCTGATGTACATCAGCATAGCTGTCAGGGCTACACTGCATGTGATAGCATGGTTATAACTGCTTCTTTCCCCCAAGTACCAATCCATCACTTCAGAAGAGCAATGTGGTTATGTCTCTCTGAATAGACAAGAAGCTCCTCGAGGGCAGAAACTGTTCCATTTTTGTCTCTATGCCACTAACACTTAAACACAGTGCCTAGAATATGGTTGCTAAGTGCCATACACAAGGTAATGAGAAAAGTCTTTAAAAAAAACAAAACACTTGGCATAAAAAAAACCTGTCCTCACCTGAAGGAAAGGCACAATTCCATCTCTTGCAATAGCCTGCAGTAGCCTAGGTGCACCTGTTAAGCTCTGTAGGCCAGCCCCACAGGTGGAGAAGAAGGAGCCAATGACAATGACCCAGGGAGAGGGCCAGGCCAGCATGCCAATCACAAGATTTCCTTTCAGAGCTTCTCCAAACCTAGAAAAGAGGAAAGGATGAGCCTGAGTATTAGTAGTGATAGGTTTTTCATTTACTAAAACACAAACAGATGATGAGTTAATTGATTTTTTTCACCTTTCTTTGTTTTTTGATAATTTTGCTAAAAGAAAAATGTAGCTAATAATGCAAACATGACTCCGCATTTTTGGTTCAGAATGAAGAAAATGTTATTTAAAAGTAACCTGAGGTGCTACAAGGGCTCTACAAAAGACTATTCAAACTATACTCTCTATGCAGACGGGTGTGTATATATGTATATGGATAATATGTTGTATATTATACACACATGCATAGCATAATACAATATTCTGCATGTTACACATAATATATTGTGTTACACTTACTGGATATTATACACACAAGCAAAATGTAAGACAGTATGCTATATTATGTATAACATACAGAATATACAGTATATAGTTTAATGTGGGTGTATAACATCTTACTACAACTTTAAATAAAAAGCACAACAAAGGATTTCAATTTCATATTTAAAAGCTGCTTCACTTGGTGAAATAAAAATCTATGTTAGAAACTAAAAATTTAAATGAACATACTTATCTCTCAAAATTACACCTTCTATACAGGCTCCAAAAAGAACAATGCAGGACAAATCTATTTCGGTAAGTTAAGGGACAATGATAAGGCAAGAGAAATACAGAAATAAGCTCAAGAACAAAGGAAATTATGGAAAAGGAGGAGCTGGCTATACTACCAAAGAGCTCCCTACAGCATAAAAGGATATAATGGTCTCAAAAGACTGGGAACATTCTTGCTTAGAATCATGAATCAGCAGAAAATAGTTTATAGAAGGAGGTATATCTACAATCCTCCCCACCTCCAAAAGCAAGGACTAATCTTAAATGCCAAGACAATTTTGTGTGTTAAAATTCTATGATTTCTCTCCTTTCTCCCTCCAATTTATTGCATAACTTTCTGCTATGTTACAAATAATCCTAATTGCTCCAAATATTTAGAAAAACAACAATTATGGTCACAGGCTTGAGAAATTCTTTTGGAAAAAAGATATCTGCATTCTGATTGCGATCAGTACAGTTGTTAGGAAAGAAATTATCAGTGAAGAGAACCGGGATGTGAAATTTGACATTCCACAAAAGAAGACCAGAACAGAGAGGCACCTAACATCTCAACATCTTTGCCCAAAGGATACAGATAAAAGATGTGGTGGCAATTGCCAAAATTGTTCCAGTAGGGATGGATTTCTGAGCATCCCTCAAATCACCAGATCTGTTTGAACCCGCCATAATACCTAAAATAGACAAAACCAGTTATTTTTCTCTAACTTATAAACTGTGAGAGATACGTAAACTTTTAAGTTGAAGCTAAGGGCCTATAGAAATGCCTTGCTTATTCAGATGTCAAATTCACCCACAACAGAATATAACTTCAATCTGCCATCTGCAAAGCCACTAAACTCAAGCCAGGTTGGTTATTCTGTGGGCCCTTATAATTCCATTCAGATTTTTTGTTTTTTAATTCTTGTTAACAAATAATTCCACCAACTCTATCTACCCTCCTCAGCCACAGCTAGTTAAGAGGCAATAAGCTAGCAAGTAGATGGGAAAATATGCTGTCAAAGGGAAGTAGAGCCTCCCATCTCAGAAATAAATTATCAATGAACAATGAAATAAAGGCTGAATCATGTTTGAGATCTATTGTCTAGACAAGGAAATATGGACTACATTTTTTCCATTTTTTACAATATATTTTATTTTCTCCCCATGTTAAAACAATTTTTTTAATATTTTGTTTTTTTTTTAATTTAGTTCCAAATTCTATCCCTTCCTCCTTTCTTGCCCCATCCCCAAGATGTTAAGCAATCAGATATGGGTTGTACATGTGCAATTATGTAAAACATTTCAATATTTAGACTACATTTTTTAAAAGAACTAAATAAAATAAATTGGTGAAGGGGTGATTTGAAGAAGTGACCCTCAGACATCTGGAAAATTCTCTTAGGTAGAATACTTTGTTGCTTTATTGATGCTGGGTACCTGAGGCACTATAGCATTGGTTTTTAATAACCAAATAAATTGTTTTTGATTCTATTAAGTGGTGAAGCACACAAGTGGGAAAGCAGAACTAAGGTAAGCTTCTTACTAACATGCACAAAAATTATACTATTAAATTATGTCACACTTTTAAATAAAAGATAATGCTCCTTATCTGCCCGCATTCAAAATATCAATGCTCACAGTAAGGGCTGACTTTGTATGCCTTCCAACATAAAGGAGGGTTAGAGACATGCCATCTCTATGATCTAGAAAATCTGAAGAATATTTTTTGACCTTCCCTTCATGCCAGAGAAGAAACCTAAATGATAATATAATAAAAGATAAAATATGTTGATATCATACAATACTACACATATATTTTATGCATTTCTGAATTTCTAAATCTTTTCTGTCTTGTCTGCTGGCCTTCACATGTCATCTGTGACTTCCACAAAACTCCCCCCAAATTCCAATTTAACTTCTTATGCCAGCCTCAGATATATCAAAACCATGATGTGGACAGTCGCAATGAGGAAGGGATAACTGTATTCACTTCTGTGCAAGAACAGTATCTCAAATCTCAACAATCCCTTAACCGATCAGTGGGAGTAATCTTGCTAAGGGCCTCCTGCTTTGTAATTTGAATGGTTCAAAGAAAAGGAATTCTTGGTAAAGAGTTCCAAAAAGGACTAACTGATGTTACTACTTAAAATGTCACTTCTGGAAATAAATAGTCTGTCTAGTTCCCATTAAGCACAATAAGCAACCAAAGGGTCATTTCAGAGCTCTAATGATTTTTTATGCTTAGAAAAAGTAACAAAGAACACCTCAAAGGAAGGTTCTCAACACGGTATAGTCCGTTAGCTTAAAAACAAAATAAAACCAAATTTTGAGAAATATACTGCAATATAATTGGTTTCCATTGTAAACATGTATTTCATGCCATCTAAGCACATTATTATAAGGGGGTCCATGACACAAAAAAAGGTTCAATAGCCCTGTACCTCTCTAGAGAAAAGAGACATAATTACAAATGTTCCTGGGCAGAAAGCAAGAGGGATAAGGGGATCTGGGTGAGAAGAATGATGTTAGTTTCTTGTTTTAACTAAGTACAACTGTTTCTGCGTTGTTTAATGGCAACAAAGGTGCTGGTAGCACCCCTCGTTTTCAGTTCCTTAGGACAACCTTCACCCCTTTGCCCTGACCTAGTTATATTCCCTAGACTATCATGTCCACCAAAGAGATCCTGCTTATTTCTGAACTCCAAGTGAATATAGTTGGCCTTAAAAATAGTAAAATTGGTATCTAGGGTCCAAAGAAAATAAGTTAGTCCGATAAGGCCTTCTTTGATCCAACTTATGTTTACCCTAACACAAATCCTGGCAAAGAGCTTATGGTAAAAATTAAAGAAAACATACATGATCCAAAAGGAACCTGAAGATGGAAAAATCTAGTCCATTTCAAAGAAATAGGCACTGACAATGGAGGGGCTTCTTAGTCGTATGTGTGTACAAATATGTAATATGTAGCACTGTAGATGTACATGTGCAGATATAAATGTGAATATATGTGTCATAATTTTTGAGTTTCACATCTTTATTCATCTATTATTATTATTCATTCAACATTATTGCATTATTTCATGCAATGTGAGAAGAATCTGGTATTTCCTAATTAAGGGTGGAATAATACAGATGGCTTTGGGGAAGATACTCATTTTCAGCCACTTGAAAAAGCATCGTTTTCACTTAGAATTAAGAGCCTCCTTTCCTCAGTTTGCAATAACTCATATTAACCAAGTAGAACTTGTATGACTGGACTCAGCTTTGTAGCAAGACTCTGTTATTCTTTCTGCCCTAATAACAACAGAATTGAATGTTGCCAGACACAAGACATACATACAAAACTTCCCCAGATCCAATAACATAAAGAAAGGGATCAAGCTTGTGTCTTCTTGGCCTGAGGATCTAGTGGAAGACAGTGGCAGCTGGGTGGCTCTGGTGGTCTTAACAGCTCATCTGAAGCTCCTTAAAGATATTTTGACATGACCAATGGTAGTGACTCCTTATCACTAAATTAGAAGTTTCACTATTCCATTCAGAGAAAATGGAAACATTTGCATGGTGACAAAGGCAGGCAGAAAAGGCCCGGCAAAATTCCAGTGGAGACTAACTATCATTTCATTGGATTTAGTTGCTATTCATCTAAACTGACCCTTTTATGGAAGATAAGATGTATTCAAAGCTATTAAATCTCTCTCTACATGCAGTCATGCTGGGGTATCAAATGAAGATTATGACAAAAACCTTCTGAGGATCTGGAACAACTGTGCGGCTGGACTGAATGTTACCAAGATAGCATCCTGTCCCATTTAGAATCCCCTCTGTTGCCTCAAAGTAGAAGCACCACAACCACTGGTTTACTTAAACTGGTCTTTTGGAAAATCAGTGATATTCTTTGTCTAGAGAGGAAATGAGATCTGGCTATCTAGTAACTTTTAAAACAAAAAGAAACATCCATTAAGATAATTAGCTTTCCAATCTCACATCAACACTGAGTGGCATGGAAGATTATTCCCCAGAAGTAGATACTGACAGGTTGAACTCAAGCAGATCCCTTATTTAAAAGCTGAGCTATTCGTGCAGCATTACACTAGCCTGTGATGAAAACAAGTCTCATAATATGCCCTTTCAATTCCAATGAAACAAGTGGAAAGGTCTAAAATAGTACTTTATGTGTATAACCTACATCTGATTGCTTATCATCTCAGGAAGGGGAGAGGGGAGAGAGAATAGAATTTGGAACTCAAAACTTCAAATAAAAATGTTAGTACAAAAAAAAAAGAAGAAATATCAAATAAAATTATACCACTACTGGATTTAGGTATTTGAAAAAATAAAGTAAGTGCTTTACTATTTACAGTATTCCACTGTGGCCTCTTTAACACTCCAAGCAACTTAAATACTATAAATTGCAGAAATCTGCATTAGTGGTGGAAATTCCTACATGGGGAAGTCCTCCCCAGAGCTCCCAAAATATTCCTTTAAAAAACTGCAACACCATTTATAATATAGTTGACATTGTTTTAAATAAAAATGATTAATATTTTGGAATGGAAAATACTAGGCTTTTAACTGGAGAGTGTAAAGACTGTAAAATAATTTACTTTCTATAATTATCAATGACTTCACAAGAAAGGAGAGTCCTAAAAATAGCAGGCTGGAATGGGAATACAGAAAACAGCTCAAAGGAATTTTAGGGGTCATCTATTCCAATTCTTTATTTTGCAGATGAAGAAATGAAGGTTTAAAAGTTAAGTAACTTCAAAGGACCGTAAGTGAAGACCTGGAGGGGACTTTAGAGGTCACTCAGTCCAACTACTCCATTTTATAGAAAGGTAAATTAAGTGCTGTAAGCATAAGGAAAACTGCATGAGTATTGGCTTTTAAAACGGAGTTCCCCTAAAACTAAAAAACAAAAACAACACAAAACACCAAGCAAAACATAATCTATACAATCCTATGGTCACTCTATCAGAGGTAATATCCTGGGACATGGAAATCCATGGTGTGTAAACAAATACACAAATCCTTGAGAGTAAATGTATTAGTCCATTTGCTTACAACTTAACTAATTCTTCATACAAGCTAAAGAAACATGCGCCATATCATATGCAGATGAAATAGACGTCAGCGAGCAGTGGGATAAGAGTCTTCTGGAGAACAACTATGGTTCCCTTTTCTAGTTCTTTGCTTTTAAGAATTAATCTTCTACATCTAAACTAAATGCGTTAGACTTCCATGAGTAGAAGACTCTGTGCTATGAATTGTTCTCATGATGTTCAGGAAGAAAAACATTTTGGAACACTTTTAGAAGGGATATAGTTGTTTCTAATGCTGAAAACCTGGGCTATCCCAGTAGCTAAATTCCTTTTCAGTCATTGCCTTTAAGATAAATTTAACTGGCACAGTGGATTGAGTACCAGCCCTGCAATCTGGAGAACTTAAGTTCAAATCTAGCCTCTAATGACCCTTACTAGCTGAGTGACCCTGGGCACATCAGTTAACCTTGACTGCCTCTCAAAATTAAAAAAAAAAAAAGACAAATTTTAACTGGGGGACTATCTTCCAAATTTTAATGTAAAATTTTACCTTAAATTTTGAAAAATAATTCCCACTGGCACATGATAAAATAGTACTTTATGTGATAATATAAACAATTGGATGTCCAGAGAGAATAAGTTAATACTGAAAATCATTCCCTTCCCTAAAAGATTTAGGAAAAATCACTTCAGAAATTACAATTTAGGTAACTATTATCTAGCTGTTTTTCTAATTCTTCCTTAAAGAATTTAAGAAAATCACTTCAGAAAATATAATTTGGGTAATTTATCTAGCTGTGGGCTCCTAAGCCTTTGTAGGGACAAAGTACTACAGAGGCAGCACTGGAAGGAACATTTGACATCACCTAGGCTCAGCAATTCTTTCTTAATTTTTTTTTTTGTCTTGCACCCCTTTCGGCAGTCTGGTGAAATCTATGGATTCCTTCTCAGAATATTTTTAAATGCATAAAATACATAGGATTATAAAGAAAACCAATGATATGGAAACATATTTTTTTTCCAAAATACTTTTTTTTAAAGGAACTTCCCAGGCCCCAAGCTCAAGCCCAAACCTCAAATTTTACAGATTTAATATATGTGATCAACAAAAAAAATTTTATTTGTAAGGAAAGAATACTAGGACTTCTGGACTCTCACAACAGCCCTTCCTTCCAATCCTCCCCACCCTCCCCAAAAAAGTGTAAAAAAAAAAAAACACAGAAAGTCTCCAAATGAAAGAATGTGTTACCTGTCACAGACGGGAAATAAATTCCTACCAGCATCGTAAAGTAGGTCATGATGTCCGTCAGTACATAAGGTAGGCCACTAATTTTTGTTTCGTCTGACACGGGGACTGAAGGCATACCTTTCTTTTCTACATATGCTCCCTTATCTGCATAAGCACTCCATAGATTTTCTGTTAACAGAAGAAAATAAAAGATACTTGTATGCTCTTATGAAACGTCATTCTTATGACCTGAAACTCAGTTACAGCCTTGAAGGAAATCATCTGGACTTGACTGTCAATCTCAAGCCTTTGGTAGTACAAAATTAAGCAAGAGTGAACAGGTTAAGAGATTAGGGGTTAAAAACAAAGCTCTTAAAATTATCTCAATAATTTCTTTTTTTTAAAAATTCAGATTTCTGAGAAACCAACTTAAATCAGTTCTCACCCAATCCCATCAATAAAATTTATGCCTGGTCTTGCACTAAATATTTCAGTGCTAATATACCCCATTTCAGTACCCTTACTGTCTAGAACACATCAACTTTGAACTCATCTGCTGGGTTTTCAAGCCCCTCCCTACACTGGGTCCTATTCTATTGTCTAATTCTACAGACTGGGAAGCTGGGACCCAAAGAATAAAACCTCCAAGCCACAGAGCTTCCACTGGTCCAATGCTCTTCTTCCCAGACCAAGCAGTCTAAAAAGCTTTACTCCTCACCTGGAATGCCCCACTCCAACCTAATTAAATCCTACTCTGTTTTCAAGCCTTCCATATTTCCCAAATCCTTTATCTAATCACAATGATTTTGCTTCAAAGAACTGATTACATGATGGTATAGAGTTCTGTATAACTCTTCAGCTATGTCATTTGTTGCCAAGCAGGCTCCTTGAGCACACTCTTTTATAACATCAGATATAACATCAAATGCAGTGTAATGGTTGGACAGTTTGGAAATCTGTCTACTTGATCTGTTTCTGTCTTGATAATTCTGTCTGTATATTCTGATGTTCAGGCACTGACCTTTTTCCCCTGAACTAGGTGAATGATACATATCTGACTGATTAAAGTAAGCTTGTTAACCCATTTTGAGTTGCTTTCCTTTATCAAAGCAGATCCAAGAACCTGTATGGGCGGCAAACCCTGAGGACGCTTGGGGTGCTTGCCGCTACAAAATGGCGTCACGAACAGGATCTGCAGAGTAAAAGGAAAGTATGGGGACTGGGATAATCGTTTGTTTCCCAGTTGTGGTAGCTGTGACTCTGTGGAGCCATAGACCAGGAGAGAAGAATGGCCTGCATGCAGACTTCGCTG
Source organism: Petaurus breviceps papuanus (assembly GCF_028583685.1). Taxonomy (NCBI): domain Eukaryota; kingdom Metazoa; phylum Chordata; class Mammalia; order Diprotodontia; family Petauridae; genus Petaurus; species Petaurus breviceps. The sequence continues at coordinate 19,710,173 of NW_027185712.1, forward strand.
AGCTGAGAGCGGGAATGGTGAGCTGCCTGCATCGGGACCTGGGCAGAAGCCAGGAGCGGCTGCCGCCTGCGGGAGGAGAAGGAGCCCAGGAGTTCGGAATTCAGCCACAGGAAAAGATAAGAACTGAGCAGCAAAGCAGGGGCACTGAGTGTGTTTCCTGGCTGCTTCCCACAGTTTGGGACCCTGGGGGAGGATGGACTTGTGACTATGGTGGGTGGGATGAAGTGCCTTGGATCCCCAGGGACCCCACCTTGTTGGTTTTGTTGCCCAGCCCCCTGTCTGTGCTTGGAGGCAGGGGCTGGAGCTGTGTGAGGGGAAGGGTACCCCCCCCCCCCCCCCCCC
>NW_027185712.1:19710614-19766775 GCF_028583685.1 Petaurus breviceps papuanus
CCCCCCCCCCCCCAGAGAACTTTATTTGAACTCTTGTTTTCAATTGAGGTAATAATGCTATGTACTTTGTGTTTGTTTAAGGCCCAGTGGCCACTTTGGTAACTTTAGTTCTGTACTTTGAAAATGTGACCTAAGAGATGTTTAATGCTAATTCAAAAGTAAATTGTCTATGCTATGGGCATGAAAGATCTTGGGGCCGAATGTAATGGGAATGCAAATTTGGAAGATCTTCCCTGCCCCTAGGCTAAAGTGCACCCCTGAAGCCTGGGGTGGGAGGCTTGTTTTTCAGTAGATACTTTTTGATTGGCCAGTGGGTCAATAAGGTTGTTACATTCTCTGAGCCAGGAGAAGACTATATAAGCCCTGATGTGTAGCTTTGTTTTGGGACTCACTTTGAGAAGTGTTCTGTGATTTGATCTGAATCTTCTGGGAAGCCATTGTTGAGAGTCCCCCGGCTTTGAAACCCAGATGTTGTTTGGTATGGATGTAATGGTTGGACAGTTTGGAAATCTGTCTACTTGATCTGTTTCTGTCTTGATAATTCTGTCTGTATATTCTGAAGTTCGGGCACTGACCTTTTTCCCCTGAACTAGGTGAATGATACATATCTGACTGATTAAAGTAAGCTTGTTAACCCATTTTGAGTTGCTTTCCTTTATCAAAGCAGATCCAAGAACCTATATGGGCAGCAAACCCTGAGGACGCTTGGGGTGCTTGCCGCTACATGCAGGTTCCCAGATTTTGAGCTAGGAAGGGGCCCTGATGTGGTGTTCAGAATCAGAAAGACCTGAGTTCAAATCCCACTGCAGATACAGCTGTACATTTTAACCTCTATGTCTATGTTTATCTGTAAAAAATAAGTGGCCCATTGGCTTCTAGGGTCCAATTCAAAACATAATACATATTCAATTGATGGAATGCTAATATGAAGCATGCTGGTGTTCAGTTTAAGTGGAGGGTGTACATCTCTAGAATGAGATTTCTATCTAAATTCTCCATTTTAAACCTTGTCTGTTTTCTACAAAAGGATGAGGTCACTAGTTTGTCTCACTGGAAGAAAAAAGATAATGGCAGAAAAACCAGAGGGAACAGTTGTATTCCTATGGTCAATGCTATTCTATCCATCCTCCTTTTTCCCTTCTATCCATCATTCCTTCCTTTCTTTTTCCAAATGGAGTTTAACTCAATTTTTTTTTTAAACTTACTTAGTATGACACCACTGGAAATCCCTGGAATCCCCTGAATTTCAGTCACATTGTTCTGGTAAAAGTAATCATCACATGTGGCATTAAGCATGGAGCTGTTGCAGAAGAGTTCCCAGAGGTGTGTTGTCGTTACTGTTTCATTATTTATGACTTGGACTTTAGCACAGACATCAAAGTTGCGATTTGATAAGGTACGATTCCCAAGAAGACAAACCCTAAACAGAATGACAGAATGAAAGCCAATTAGAAAAGCACGTGGTAGAGATCTTGTCTCCTTTCCTCTATAGGCCAAAACTACGTGGAATGTATCATATGGCGAATTTCAACATGGGACTCTCTCTCTCTCTCTCACACACACACACACACACACACACACACACACAGTCTCTCTATCTGAACTTATCTTTAAATTCTCCAATCTAGATGACCCTAAGTCAGGACTGCGGCCCATGGGCAATATGCTGTGTAGGCCTGTTTTATATCCTTTACGTTTTCTAGGTAAAACCCTCTGGTGGGCCACCAGTGGTGCACAGGCCGTATGTCCTAAGTGTAATGAAATTTGAAAAGAATTTCTGTAAGAAGAGAAAAGCCATTGCTACTTCTAAGGAACCTGAGAGGCACATTGGATGAAACACTGAACTTGGAGTCAGGGAGACTTATGTTCAAATCTAGCTTCAGCTACTTACTTGCTGTATGACTCTGGGCAAGTCACCTACCTGCTATTTGCCTCAGTTTCCCCAAATATAAAATGAGGATAACAGGTTGTTGTGAAGGTCAAATCAGAGTATTTGTAAAGTGCTCAGCATAGTGCATGACACATAGTAGGTGCTATGTAAATGCTTATTTCCTTTCCTTTTACCTGCTACCTGAATATACTTTAAAGTTTTAATATGGATTAATGGGATAACGTTTTCTTATCAACAGTTACTCTATATCACTGCCCTGACTGTTTAAAAGCAAAAAGCAGCAATTCACTATATGGAAAGAAATTCTTTACATCAATTGTAGATTGGCAACTAACTATAACTTATACAGTCTTACAGAATTATTTGACAGACATTGAGAGACTCATAGGAATAGTACAGAAAGGGGCTGGGGGTAAACCTGGGTCTTTTTTGTCTCCAAGGATATCTTAGGCCATGCCACCTGATACCTCTACTTTCATACTTAAAAGATTAAATGAGGGGTGGCCAGGTAGCATAGTGAGTAAGAGCACCGGCTCCAGTGTCGGGATGATATGTGGATCAAATCCAGGCTCAGACACTTATTACCCACCCAGAAACACCTGGCCTTGTAACCTAGAGCAAGTTACTTAACCCCAATTGCTTAGGGGCGAGTTAAGAGCACCGGCTCCAGCGTTGGGATGACCTGGAGATCGAATCCTGGGCTCAGACACTCAGCACCACACCCAGAAATAACTGGCCGTGTAACCTTGAGCAAGTTACTTAACCCTGATTGCTTTAAAAAAAAAAAAAAGATTAAATGAAATAGGATTTTACTCAGTGCCTGTTACTATAATAACTTAATACCTGCTGAATTGTTTCTTGATTCCATGAAAAGTTCAAATATTTCTCTCTCTACACAAGCATCTTTCTAAACAGACACAATTTTCCTCCATTCTGTTAGGAAAAAAAAACAAAACAAACAAACAACTCTTCTTCCCCAGACCTACTACACTATTGACCTTTGGTCAATTTGGCCCTTACTTACCCCGTGGACACTCACTACCATAGACCCCACATATCTACAGCATATTCCTACATCTTAACTATGGATCCCAGGTGCTTGTAGAAAATTCCACAGGGCAAATTAAAACGAATAAAGAATGGTGGCCTAAAGACTAAGAAAATCTCCTCAAAGGGCAGCTACATGACACAGTGAATAGAGCACCGACTCTGGAGTCAGGAGGATCTGACTTCAAATCCAGACATTTAACACTTACTAGCCATGTGACCTTGGGCAAGTCACTTAACCCCAATTGCCCTCCAAAAAAAATAAGGAAAAAAAATCTCTTCTGCAGAGATCACTAAGATAGCAATGAATCTCACAATCACTTTGCCCAACTATAATTTGATGTTGTTCAGCTGTTTTTCGGTAGTGTCCAACTCTTTGTGACCCCAGTTGAGATTTCCTTGGCAATGATACTGAAGCAGTTTGACATTTCCTTCTCCATCTCATTTTACAGATGAGGAAAACTGAGGCAAACAGGATTAAATGACTTGTCCAGCGTCACACAGCTAGTAAGTGTCTGAGGCTAGATTGGAACTCAAGGAGATGAGTCTTCTTGACCCTAGGCCCAATGATCTTTTCCACTGTGCAATCTAGCAGCACCCAAATATAATTCAATAATGTTAAAGTGAATAGTGTCATTTTTAACTGGATTAAGAAAAAAGATCAGGTTATCAGGATATTAAAATTACTTAGGCAGTGAATTAGCCTTGCCCTAATGAAGCTTTTATTTAATGACTGATTGATTGGTAGCATCTGGAGCTATGCTAAAACTGATGATCTTGGATGGCAATAGAAGATTAAAGCAAGACAATGTTAAGATAGAAAACAAGCTTAACATCTCAGACTTCAGGGTATCTGTAAGACATCAACTGGAAAAGCCATTCTTTAAGTGCCTTCAGAAGTGGCGAGGTAGTACAACAGATTTTTCTAAGTTTAAATTCAGCCTCAGACACCTACTAGCTGTGTGACCTTGGACAAGTCATTTAACTCCAGCCTGCCTTGATTTCCTCAACTGTAAAATAGCACCTACCTCAAGGGGTTGTTATAAGAATCAAATAAGATAATATTTGTAAAGCACTTAGCACTGGAATATAAGAAATGCTTACTAAATTAGCTTGTTTCCTTTCTGAGGGCATTAACTCACTCCAGGTATTGTATGAGTTTGTAGTTCACTCAAGTCAGATAGCAGACTAAGAGATGAATACTCCAAAAACTTTAGAGTGATGTAATATGTGACAAATGGATTAAATAGTTCTCAAACAAGGGCATTCATTCAGCCTTGGTTCTTTAAAGACAAACAATCCTCATCCTTTTAAGACATCAAAATAAAATAGTGACAAAAGATATTTTAAAACTCCCTTCAACTCTCTTTTGTTTATAATAAATATCATAAAAATCACAATGATAACGAATCCAAGGGAAAAAAGAGGGAGGGAGAGAAAGACATGGAAGGAATTCCTTCTCCCCTGTTCCCCCCTCCCAAAAACCCTCAAGCCTGACCACATACATGTCAATCAACACAAGAAAAATCGTGGAAGATTACACACACTCACAAGTATGCCAGGAGAATTAAAAATTTCCAAAAGCAGGCAGGACTGCACCACATCACACATCAAGTAATTAAGATCTCATTCTTACTACTGAACACAATACTGAACACAGACACTTCCAGCAAGGAGGAGGGCATCTTACGGAATGTTCGGGGGATCAAAAGCAGTCTTGATGACACCAGCATAAATGGCAAGAATCGAGAGGATCACACAGGCCAGAAATACCAGGGCAAGCTTATTGACGTATTTTACGCCTACAAACACCACCATGGCCATCAAGGCGAGGGTGCATGTGCCATAAACTCGCATATTGTTGAGCATGGCTGCATTTTCTCCTTCAGTGTCTTCTGAATGAAATATAGCAGCATTTGGAGAAATGTAGGTCTGCAGGAAGGGAAAAACACACATTTACATGAAATTTTTTTGGAAGTGGACATTTTTCTCCCCTTTCAAAAGATAAAGTTTTTCAATTCTTGTATGCTGGACATACCTCAAACACACAACTTTTTTTTCTTTTGGGGGGGGAGGAAGGTTCCTATGATCTTAATTTCACCAATTAAGTTTTCTGTCCAAAAAGCAGATCATTGAGTGGTCAGAAAAAATTAGAGGAAAAAAAAAAGAGTGGAGCTATACCTGATAGTCTTCTCTGTTCACCCCCAAATTCCCATCTATTAAATAAAAATCCACTCATCTCTAATTTCTACCTGGTGACAGTTTATCCATCCTGCAAAAACCAACTCTAATGCTAGCACCACCATGAAGCTTTCTTTAATCTCAATCCCTCTCTACTTTGGGAATAATCTCTCCCTCATTTGAATAGTATTTTGTACTTCATTTAGGCATGTATTGCCTGATCTGTATATTCTGTCATCCCCTCTCAACTGCTGCAGTGACATTTATCCCTGTATCTTTCCCTATATGTACATAAAGCATTTATTAAGTTTTTTCCAATGTGCCCAGCATGGCACCAGCACAATGTATCAGACACAGTGGGTGACAGCTGGCTCAACAGAAGTTCACAATCTTAAGTCTTATCAATGAGACCTCCACAACATCTTACCTCTCCCATCTTCACACCATCACACAGCCACCACCCTAAATTCAGATCCTTGCCAACATCTTTCATAGACTATTTTAAAAGGCTTCCTGCTTCCAGTCTTCACCCCTTTCCATTTCTTCCTCCACACATAGTTAAAAAAAATTTTTAAATAAATAAATTAATTTAATTTAATTTTTTTTCTATGGTTCAAACCTGGGCATATTACTCTCTGCTCAAATCTTCCCACTGCCCTTACCAGGATACATGGCTCAGGCTAAGTCTTCTGGGACCTCCACAGTATGGTTGCAAACTATTTTTTTAAGCCTAATCTCATATCACCTCCCTTCATGTACTCTTCAATTCTAGCCAAGCTGGACTATCAGTTATTCTCTAAACTAGATATTCTATGTCATGCCTCTGTTGATCTGAACAAGCCATCCCTGATGCCAAGAATGTATTTCTTCCTCCTTATCTCTGCCTCAGCTCAGCTCAAATGCCACCTGCCCTATGATACCTTCCCTAACCCTCCCCCCCCCATATCTATTAATGATCTCTCTCTTCATATTATCTTGTTTACACAGGTCTATCTTTTATACCTCCCAATAGGATACAAGGAAGGGAACTGTCCACTGTGAGTTAATTACAATGATTAATAATTATTTTAATATAATAACCCCCTTCATACTGGTGGTGGTGGTGGTAGTGATAGCAGTAGGAGCAGTAGTGGCTAACATTTATACAGCTCTGAATACATGCCAGTCATTATACTTTATTATATACATTATAGTTATTATCTCATCTGATCCTCACAACAACCCTGAAGGTAAGTATTGCTATTATCCCCATTTACAGATGAGAAAACGAGGCAAACAAAGGTTAAGTTATCTGCCAAGGGTCACAATGAAGCCACATTTGAACTCGGGTCCTCCTGACTCCAGGTTTGGCATTCTATCACAGCATGGCGTTCTGTGTGTGTGTGTGTGTGTGTGTGTGTGTGTGTGTGTTATGTATATGTGTACACACACACACATCCCACGAAAAATTATTGGATTGAATTCCCATTTATAAATGGGAAAACTGAGTTTCAGAGAGATCAAGTGACTTACTCGAATTCATGGTTGTTACTGGATTCTTGATGGAAGACCTAAACCTAAGTCCCTCCCAGCTTTCATGATCTTGATCCTGTACCAGATTACAGAGTAAAGATAAGGCCCTGACAGAGCTCAACCAACTGGCAATTTTACCTCTCTTTTAAGATGAAGCTATCAAAAATATAAAGCTTGTCTCAAGCATCCACATACTGGCTACACTAGCTGCATTTTGTTTCTGAAAAATTTCTTGCTATACATGACATGTTCCTATATGGGTGGGTATGATGATATGAACTTTGAAAGGAATGTGTCTCCATGTCTTTGTACTGACTGTCTTGCATACCTGGAATTCACTACCTACTTACCTCTAACCTTTTTTTAAACTGTCCTATGTGTGTGAGTTTCCTTCTGTTCTCTTCTGTGTATTATAAAAAAGTTTAATGGTCCTCTTTTTTTTTTCCTGGCATCTCTACTGCTAAAGTATTCCTCTGCCAACCCTCCACCTCCACACAATGAAAACCAGACGTTTAAAAAGCTCTTGTAATTAAACACTGTCAAGCAAAATGAACTCATTCAGTGGCCATGTATAAAACTGTGTACCTTGAGTCCATCACCTTGCTGTCAATGAGTGGGTGACATGTTTCATCATAAATATGACCTTAATTTTACATATCTGCTAACTCACTAGCTATATATGACAGCTGAATTCTGCCTTCCACTGACAAGTTAGATGACTTCTATTTACTTGGAGGCTGAAACTGAGCATTCACTCTCTACCAGTGACTCAATCTAGAGTCACAGAATTCCTGAGCTAGAAGAGTATCTACTTTCGTCTTCTTTTACAGATGAAGAAACTGAGATCCAGAGAGGAAAAGGACTTACCCAAGGTCACACAGATAATTATGTGGTAGATCCAGGACTGTAACTCAGATCCTCTTATTAAATTTAGTGCCATTTCTGCTAAGAGCTGTTGCTTCAGATTAAGCAGTTTTTATTATCATTTTACTGACAAGGTACACATGGGCAATAAATTAATCCAAAGTAAAAATGTAGCATTTTTTAATAATTATTTTTTGTTGCTGTAGAGGCAATTGGGGTTAAGTGACTTGTCCAGGGTCAGACAGTTAGTAAGCATCTGAGGTTGGATTTGAACTCATATCCTCCTGACTTGAGAGTCATTGCTCCATCTGCCATATCACCTAGTCACCCCTATATATCCATGGCATTTTGAAAAATAAATCCAGTACCCATCCATTTTGTTGGTTAATGATGCATTCAAGTCTTCTAATCATTAACCTTTAAGTCACTTGAGTAAAAACTTTAAAAAACATGCATCATGGTATGTATGGAGGCAAAACTGAGTTTCTCAAGGCTATGAGAGTGGAACCCAAGCTTGAGAAAGTCTTAATAAACTAGAAAAATCTGGAAGCTTGGGCCTTAGTGACAAACGGTATTATTGTTACTAACCTAGCTAAGTCCAAAGAGGTTCACCACTCAAGGATGATGACGTTTCTAGCCACAGTAACGAAAAGCCTGGACAACCTGTGATGTGTGTCTGTGGAGGAAGGACCCAGATTAATGAAGTCATAGGATGAAGTTCTGAAGTTGTGCCCCTTTAATTCCCAAAACATTTTATGCAATTTTAGGGCATTTTTTAGACAAAACATTTTGTCCTAGCCAGCCTTTTCTATCTTTAGCTTACACTATCGTGTGTGTGCATGTGTGTGTGTGTGTGTGTGTGTGTGTGTGTGTGTGTGTGTGTACCTATAAAGAGCCTATATTCAAGTGATTTAAAGTATGTGGAGCAAAACCAAGAACTAGGTGGGTTGTTTTCTGATTTAGTGTTTGTTTTTTGTTTTGGTGGGAAGCTGGGGTATCTGATAACCAATCACTTAATTTTAAACAAACTGAATTTTAACATATTGAAGGATGGAGAGGTGGGCAGGAGAGTGGCTTCCAAATGGAAACATCAACTAGGTCGGCAGTTCTCAAAATTATTAGTCTCAGGACAACACACTTTTTACCAGGGACCTCATAAATTAGCTTAATGATTTTTTAAAAACGTTTTATTAAAAAAAAGTTATAATAAAACTTGGTTAACCCCTTGGTTAAAAGTTTTCACTTCATGGATTATATCTATTGATATATACTTAGTTAGAAATTAAAATGTTCTTTTATAATTATGAAAAGTTTTGACCTCATGGACCACCACAAGAAAGGGTCCCTGGAACTCCTGGGACAACACTCCCCTGAGAACCTCTGCACCAGGCATATAAAATTGTTTCTTTTTAACCTACAGTATTCAGGTGCTAGCTCACATATCAACAAAGGACACCATACAGATTCAGGTTTCTATCTGTCCCAATGCATTTGAAGGCATGAAAATGTCATCTAAAAGAACCAACAAGCCAAACTGTAACCTAATTTCTTAAGCAGCCCCAGAGGAAAGAAGTGGGATCTGAAAGGGTTAGAAAGAAGGAACTAAGTAAAAGAAATACTGACTGAGTGGAAGTTTATCACTGGCTTATACAACATAGCTATATTTAGGTCAAATTCTTAATGAAATCAGTAGGAATTGTTGGCAACTGTTTCCCAACATTCCCTGTGCCCCTCCTTGCTCTTCCTTAAAAAAAGCCAGCCCACTTGGGTGGCTAAATTTAGCAGCTGATTTCAATGGAAAGGTGGATCTCACATTCTAATTCAATTAAAATTATATTAGAGGCTAGCACACTTTGACCAAACTTTGTTTTGTTTTTTAGAGGAGAGTGGGGGAGAATGAATATAGTGATAGCAGAGAAAACCAACAGGAGACTAGGAATCTCTAGGCCCTGTCACTATGATGGAAAAAAAATACTTGGGAGATTTCCAACCTAGAAGGACGACTCGGTTTGGCAGCCCTCAAGATATGGCTGAGAACTCACATCTTCCCACTACCCCAACTTCAACAGACTTATTTCTATACTTGGGTGACCTTGTGAGAGCCCATAGGCTCAATGATCATCATGAAGCAAATGATGACTCACTCCTGCATCCAGAAATAAAAAAAGCCTAGTCCCTCTGGAGTTCCAGTCACATGAGTGACTTCTTAGTTACCAGACATTTCAACCTGGACATCCCATAGGTATCCCAAACTCAACAAGACTAAAACAGAGCTCATCTCTTCCCCAAAACTCCTATCTCTTAACCTCTTCCTACTGGTGACAGCACCATCCTCAAATCTGCAGACTCGGAGCCCTCCTAGACTCCTCATTCACTGTCACTCATTTCACATATCCATGCAGTTGTGGAATGGTACTTTAGATGGAGTGATGGACTTGAAGTGAGAAGTTCAAATCCTGCGTCAGATGCCTACTGTGATAGTAATGGAATATAAAGATCCCCCTGTATTGGCTTGGTTTTCAAACTGATTGTGTTAAAACCCAGAGCTTGTTAATCCCACCTGTGGGATGGACTTGTTGATGTGAAAAGAAAGTCCTGAACTGGGAGGAGCTGGTGACATAGATTTGGAGAGACAAGAGAGAGGCAGAAGAACTTTTTGGAAGCAGCACCCTCGTGGAGGCAGAGAGAGACTGAGAGGATTGCTGGGGGCCACTATCCCCCTGTATTGGCTTGGTTTTCAAACTGATTGTGTTAAAACCAAGCCAATACAGGGGGATCTTTATATTCCATTACTATCACACCTACTAGCGATGTGACCCCGGGCAGGTCATTTAAATGTCTGATTGCCTCAGTTTCCTCATCTGTAAAATGGGAACAGCATCTACCTTCCAGGGTTTTTTAAACAATTTTTTCCTTAAATTTTAAACAATTGGCCACAGTGACAGAGAGAAAATGAATCTCAATATAAACCAAACGTGGGCTATTTTCTTTCCATTTCTTTCCACTCACAGGTCTACCACCCTAGTTTAGAACCTCATGGCCTCTCACCTGGACTATTTCAATCCATCCTTTCCAAACCATCTTCCACACACTAGAGAAAATAATTAAAGTACAGAATGGACCACATTACTCACTTGGATCAATATGACTTTGGGATCAAAGATGAACTCCTGTTTGTCATTTAAAGCCCCAACCTAACTTTCCAGTTATTACTCTCCTAAATGTAATAATCTGATACAGCCAAAATTATCTTCTGGCTTCTCCTCATGCATAACATTCCTTCTCACCCTCATGTCTTTCACAGGCTGTCCTTATGCCTTGGAACACACTCTTGACCTCTCCCCTTCAATTCCTAGTTTTCTTCACAGTTCAGCTGAAGCCTTATCCAATTCCCCTAAAACGATCTTGAATTTCTCTAGTAAACATTTATGTGTGTACACATGTTGTCTCCTCTGATAGCCTTGTAACTTCCTTTAAGGGCAAAGACTATTATTTTTATCTTGTCTCCTCAGTGCATACATTAGGTGGTGAATAAATGAATATTGAAAAGTCAACCACTTGAGGCTCAAATAAAATCCCACAGGTTAAACAGAGAGAAAGCTTATGTTTGGCATAGTCTCAAGCTAAAGACCTTGAAAAGGCACAGAGTCACTGTAGAGACAAAGCAGGTGAGGGTAACAGTGAAAAGTGTGGCCTGGAGTTTAATGTCTATGATGGGAGATTAGAGGATGTTTCATAATCAGCAATCTTCTAAACACATGGTCCATGACTTTTGTTAACCTCTTTGAATGGAATGGCCAGGTGGTTTGGTGTCACACATAGGAAGTAGCAATTAAGTCAGGCAACCTGGGTTCAAGTCCTGCCTGTGACATACAACTGACCATGGCAAGGCAAGGAGCAGTTCTTAAGGGCTCACTCCACACCAGGGACTGTGTGGCCCTGGCAAGTTCCTTAATCTCTTCGTGCTCTAGGAAAGCCTTCACTGGTCAAGAGGCTTTCCTCACCTGGAAGTTCTCTATACCAAGGAAATTACAGGTCCAGTCCCTATTCTAGTCCCCATGAATGGGCTGGTGGCTTTTAAACAATTGACTGCCATGACAGAGGGAAAATGCATTTCAACATAAACCAACCAACAAGAAACTTACCAAAAAAATTTCAATTGTGCCCAAAATATACATGGCTCCTGCAAAAGTGGTACCCAGATAGAAACAGAGTCCAACTGCCCCTCCAAATTCAGGACCTAAGGACCTTGAGATCATGTAGTAGGAACCTCCAGCTGCAAAAGGCAGAGGAAAAAAATAAAATAAAGGTCAGCAATGTGCATTTATAGAGTAACTGAAGGCTGAAGTAACAAAAAACTGTGAGGGCAATTCTTCTCTCCATATAAAGAAGGGGTTCAGGTTCAAGAAAAGGAATAGAAGCAACATTTTTACAAAATGAATGTTAATTATAATTTTGTGTATTCTTGCCCAAATTAAAATGAAAGGCAACTGAACACACACAAAGACAAATACATTAAAAACTAGTCCTATTAAAGAACATTAAACTCCTGAGATGTTTGTTATACCCTGCCACAGGCTCCTACCCCAAGCCTCTAAATGATAAAGCATCCTCAAACCAAAAACCCATCATTAAAATAACCTTTGCTGCAGGCTGCATGTTGTTAACCTCCGTATTCTTTAGAAGCCTTTTCCAGCATATCATTTTACAAACTGGAAAAACCTCGCTTGACTGATTGTTTAAAGAATACTATTAATGTCTAAGAAGCAAAATAAAATGCTAGTCGTTGTCATTTGTTATCTTTTTGGTTCAACAGAATGTTTTGTATGTGCCCCAGTTATAATTGGTAAATTTACTGTGAAAGGAATACTGGGAATGCCCTGTAAATTCACAATCACTTCCCAAAAGAGCGAAATAACATTTCTTATAACAGACCTTTTTTTTTTCTTTTTGGAGGGGGGAGGGCAGGGCAAGTGGGGTTAAGTGACATGCCCAAGGTCACAGGGCTAGTAAATGTTAAATGTCTGAGGCTAGATTTAAACTCAGGTCCTCCTGACTCCAGGGCCAGTGCTCTATTCACTGCACCACCTAGCTGCCCCTCCCCCTTTTGTTTGTTTGTTTTTACCAATTTTTACTTATTATTGCTAGGCTGCAGTTTGTCTCAAATCAATGAGATATTTTAGTTGGCAGAAGTCACCACCACTATGCTTCTTTATGAAGACAGCAGTAGGCAATACTGAACCAGAAGCCCAAAAGACCTAAGTTCAAATGAGGTCTCAGACACCTAGTGGCTGTGTGACCCTGGGACAAGTCATTTCACCTTTTTCTGGTTCAGTTTCCTTATCTGTGAAATTAGGATAATAATACCATCCTCATAATCCTGGAAAGTAGGTGCTATGACATAGCATTGGCTTGAGCACTGTAAAAATGGTAGCTAATTTTTATTAAGGCAGCCCTTCTTTTCAATGGATCATCCATAGAAGGAAAAGCAAGAATCATATGGTGGTTTTTATGAAAGCCACCTTCTCATCCCGTCACCACAAGTTAAACTTTCTGGCATTTGTTTTCAAGACATTTTACATCTCACTTTTCCTTCCTGCCCCCATCCACAAGCCTACCATATAAGAGACACATCATACAACACACAACAACCACCCACCACCCACATGGGTATGATTTATTAAAACTTTCAAAAAAGAAAATAAATGGTTTGGTTTCAAAGAAAATAACAGTTCTATTGGGAAATAAAAATTCAGGATAAACAATTCTTCTTACATGAAGAAAATGTAACCTTCCAATAAAGATAAGGGTGTTTAAGCTTTAAATGGCTAAAAATAGACTGGTCTAAAAATATTATTTAGATCAGAATGAATTGCTGTCTTATTTAATAGGACACACACTGCACATTTTAAAGTAGTATTTGGATATGGGGCTGGTCATAAAAACATGTATAAATTACATGAATCATTTTATTTACTTAAGAAACACCAAAATGGTCCATTTGGAATAAGAAATCATTAAGAGCTCTTCAAGAGAAATGTTAAAAAAAACATCAGGAAGCAAGGGGCAGTTCATGTACTATAGAACTGGGAGGCAGTAAGGTCAGTAGGGCCAGGAAGAGCCACACCAATTATGCAAGGCAAATTACTACTAGAATTCAAGGGTCACCTTCAAAGAACTGACCTAAAGCCCCAGGAAGACCCTGCTAGGATACTGATGCACCACATATGGCAACTTTCACAGAACAGTAATCACTACCAAATGTGAAAGAAAAAAAGACACAAAACCAGTAACACAAGACCGTTTAGTTAGTGGGGAATGAGAGACCCTTGACCACTCAACTCCAAAAAACAACCAGTAAAGAGCTACCAAATCCCTTTTGCTTCACCTCATTTAATTTCATAGACACCAGATGTTGGCAAATAGAAACACTGTTAGCCCTGTCTTTGGAATAGCAGTCACTACCACAACTGGGGAGGCTGTCATCCATGATCATTCTCCCCAAGGTCACATTATAATTAGTCCCTGAACCCTCAAGGCCTCCTTGACAAAAGCCAGTCTCCAAAACGTATTATAAATGTGAAACAGGGTTAAGATGGTAGAATGGTCCGAGTCTGTACCTGGAACCACACCGTTTGTTGCTATGGCGCTCATAGAGATTGCTGTCAGCATCGTCTGAAAAAAAAAAAAGTGAAAAGCATGTTTTCTTACTCATGTTATTAAAAAAAAAAAGAAGCATTTAAAAATCACAGCTATACCCGTAAGCAAGTGTTTACTTGAGAAATTTGTAGTCAGAGTATTGCGAAGAAATTTATAGATGACATTTAAATTTTTCTAAAGCACTCAAAGCATCTTTCTTATTCATTTGATCCTTTAGAGTATTTGTGTCATCAACTGTATCTGCTAAGTAAATTCTTTGACTTTATATTTAACATTCTAAAATGACTCCATGGAAGATGAGATTATGAGACAGAAATGTTCCTCTTAATTCCTAACTGCTAAGTATTTATTACTCCTTTCCTAATACTCAAAATTGTCCTCTTAAAAAATTCAGGGGTGATCTTAGCCACTAAATATAGTGTCCTTCCCAGTCGCATGCATTTAACCAACAAATATAGACATATCTTTCGTAGGGGCAGCAAAAACCAAAGTCATTTTCCAACTGTAAAGTTAGGAAACCCTTATGTGACACAATTTCGTCAACTGTCCATTTAAAAGCAAAACTATTTTAAAAGCATCAACAAAAATACAATAACACTTAAAAAGACCAGCACAGGGTCCTGCAACCTGAACACCTGGAGAGTCAAAGTTATATGTGATCTTGCCTCTGACATATACAAGCTGTGAGACCCTGGGCAGGTCATTTAAACTCTCAGTGCTCAAAGCCAGAGATGTAAAACCTGAAGCCTTTGGGCCACATGTAGCCTGCAAAATTCCTGTGTTCAATCCAAACCAGATTAAAATGTAGTTGGCAAGTGTCTAACAAAAATAAGTGAAAATACAATAAAACAAAGATAATGTTCACTTGTGGTTTTCTATGTCAATATGTGGCCAGCAGAGATCTGTTTCTATTTGAATCTCACCCTAACTGGTCTAGACAGCTTCCTAAAAGCTAAAACAGAGAAAATGACCATCTACACTGGTTCCAGTGATATCATATGCCTGTCCATCGCCATCCTATGGGATTAAAAGCTGCCTTCTCTAGTAACATCATTTCAAGAATGTTATTATTAAACCAATTAGCAACATGAGTAGGAGTATACTTGTGTGCAGCATGGCATCTTTCACCAAGGGAAAAAGGAGAAAAAATTTTTTTAACATGGTCTATGCCTTCCAGAAGTCTATCATCTAATTCAAGAGACAAAAGAGACGGGGATGAAATGGTTAACTAAGGGCACTTCAAAGACAATATGAGATTACAAGCTCAAAATGAGACACATTTACAAGGAGAGTTCAGAGGAAAGATAAGAACCCTGAGGGGGAACCTCTGGGCAAAAAGGGAACTTTAAATGGCTCTTTACAGATGTGTAAAGTCTGAAAATCTGGGCAGATGGGAGGAGAGGGGATGGGAAACACGGGGTAGAAGTCTGAAGACAGGAAAAGAACATATTTATTTGAAGGGTAGTATAGGGAACAGGTGGAACTGAATGTGGAGGAGGAACAGGTTGAAGAGACAGAGAAGAGGTCTGAATATGGAGTGATACCAGAATACTTTCTCCTACAAGTAACAGGTGACCAGTGGAAACATGAGAAGGGGACTGACATCATCCCTGACCTCTCTGTATCATCTAATGTTGTGGATGGCTCCTTCCTTTTAAAGGGCAGTGACTGATCCTACTTCGACTCTAACTCATTCACTTTAGATGATACGCTCCCTTCCCCAACCCACCTTCCTTCAACTCCCCTAGGTTTGCTTTTTTTGGCCCTATGTTCACATCCACAAGTAGGAATATTTATACACAAATATCTCTTATGGATACACACATGACTTGTCTAGAGAGTCCGTTCCATTTTCTGGCAGCGGCCATCAATGGGTAGATCCCTCTGAAACATATTTCTCCAGATCTTCAATATCCTAACATTTATACCACATCTTAAACTCAGCATACCTACAGTGGATGTCTCTCTGCTACAAACCCAGATCTGCCAAATCAGATTACTATTTTTTAAACATTCATTTTAACATTTACCAAAGGGAGTGACCCGAATGCGGGTTGGGGAAGAGGTGTTTCATCAAAGGTAAATGAGTAAGAGTAGAAGCAGGATCATTAACATTCATTTAAATTCCGAGTTCCAAATTTCCCCGACCTCAACTCCTTGAGAGGCCAAGAAATATATCAACTATACATGTGACATTACAGAAAACATATTTCCATATTAACAAAACATACACTAAAAGAAGAAGAAACAAAGTGAAAAGGTATGTTTCAAGCTGCACTTCAGAGTTCATCGGTTCTCTCTCTGGGAGTGGAAAGCATTTTTTACCATGGGTCCTTTGGAGCTGTCTTGGATCACCATCTTGACCAGAGTAGCTAAGTCTTTCATGGTTGATCGTTACAACATTGCTGTTACTGTATGAAATGTTCTCCTGGTTCTGCTCACTTCACTTGCAACAACTCATTTAACACTTGCCAGGTTTTTCTGAAATCATCTTGCTCATATTATAGCAAAATAGTATAAGGACTACTACAGTTCTTAAAGGTGTAGAACAGCAGGCACCCTAGCATACCCAGGACGGCTGCCAGCACAGGTTCTTTGATCTGCTTTTCAAAAGGAAAGCAACTCAAAAGGGGTTAACAATCAAACATATGTATCATTCACTTAGTTCAGGGGAAAAAGTCAACACCCTGAACTTCAGAAAATACAAACAGAAATTGCAAGCAGATAAAAAATACAGACAGAGAAAATAACACAATTCAACAATCCAACAGACAGGGCTTCTACCTGTTTGACCATTACATACATACATAGTTAGTCACAAGAGAGAAGCACCAACATCTGGGTTTTCAAAGCCAGGAGGCTCAATGGATGCCCAGAGTCTTATCTGACCAAATCACACAACTCTTCTATAAGTGAGCCCCAAAGCAAAACTATACCCTTCCTTCAGGGTCAGAGGGCATCACAATCCTAGTGACCTACTGCCTAATTACAAAGCAAAAAAGGTGTGGGCCTTCCAGAAAAACAGGCCTCCCCTAATCAAGCTTCTCTTGTTGGGTTCCAATGAGGCCTATTGATGGGCAGGGAAGATCTTCAACTCCCATTAACATTACAAGGTGCTACCTTCAAGTCTCTCTGGCTTGAATCTTCATCATTATCTTGGTTCTTCCTTCTCCCTTCTTCCTTATTGTAAGTCAGTCAAATTTTATTTTTCCTTCATATTCCCTTAACTGCTTTTTTTTTTTTTTAAAGCAACTGTGGTTAAGTAACTTGCTCCAAGTTACAGGGCCATTTTGTGTGGGTGCCAAGTATCTGAGGTCAGAACCGATCCCAGGTCTCCCGACACCAGGGCCGGCGCTCTTACTCACTGTGCCACCTGGCCGCCCCCTAACTGCTTCTTTATATCTATCCTTCTTGTACTAATTGTAGTTCAGGCCATCAATATCTCCTGTCAGGGATTATTTCAACAGCTCCCGAACTGGTCATATGACATTATGTCATTATGACACCTATATTCTGATTCTGGATTCATCTTTAAAAAAATACCACTTTCTACTAATAAAGAATACAAAAGACATCTTTAGATGTCTTTGTCAACAGGGGCATTCAAATATTTAAAACTATCTTGACCTAACAAACTTAAATTATCAAGTTTCCATTTATTTGTTTCTTAACTCTGTACTTCGGTGATGCAAAATTTATTTTGCAATGTTTTGTGTTTTAATTATCTCTCCCACCATCCCTAGCCCAAAAACAACTATTTGTTTTTAAAGTTAAATTGATCAGAGTAATTATTTTTAAAAGTCTACAGTTAGATCTTTTTTTTTTTAAAGCCGAGAAAATATTCTGGCACTATAATTCAAAAAATACAGAAATTTAAATCTAAAATACATTAAGTATTTGACACCCAAAAGGTTCACTACTTGAACTGTGCCAAAGCATTCATTTAACACTTAATAATCACTTAGTTATTCCATTTGTATGTTATCATATGTCATTTGTACGTTATCATGTCTTCTACGTGGTACAGGTCTATTCTAATCCCACCACTGACACCAACAAACTATGTGACCTTAAACAAGCCACTTTCTTCTCCAGTTCTCAGCTGAAACACCTCTGGGGGTGGGGATAGAGGTGGGGATGGGGAATGACTAAATGCGTCTCTAGAAGTACCTCCCATCTGTGGAACTTATTCTAAAGCTTAATCAAGGAATAAACAAAGGGATAATTTTGTTCTTTACCAAGTACAGGCAAAGTAAAACATTTCACTCAGACTAACTAGATAAAATCAGTCTGAATTAGCAATGTGAATCTTGGAACTTTTAATTTTTTTGAAGAGATGCAATTTGCTTTCCTTTCACATGGTTATAGTATAGTCATACTGTATACCATTCTGCTATTCTGTAATTCAGAGTAAGCTAATATGAAGTGTTGTCCTGTAAGAGGGAAGAATGAGTTCTAAATTAGCCTGTCAGCCTAACTATACATAAATTATTTCAAGAGTATGCTGACATAGTTATTAAGGCGATGTCCTACTCACACAAGTACAGCACATGAACACGATGATGAAGGATTCAAGGATTCCTGCTGCTCCTACGATCCAGGTCAAGCGCAGAAACAGAATGACTCCAAGGATGTTCTGCAGGCAGGGCAAGTACACACCGATGAAGGTTCCCATCCGTGGAGCCTTAGGCAGATAGCAAATAAAATCTCAGACATGTCCTCATTCAACAACATTGTCTCAATGCCCCCAGCAGAGTACAAGCTCATTGAGGGCAGGGATGGTTTATTTCTGACTTTAGAGCTGCAGGTAATTTAGTATTTCCACAATTTCTCAAAAGTTCTTTTGCGTCCCTGTGATAGAGAGATGGCCAACAGGGGCTCTGTTTTATTTAAGGAGTCTTCATTTAATACGAAAAAAAAAAAAGTTTAAAATAACTGTTCAGGGGCAGCTAGGTGGCGCAGTGAATATAGCAATGGCCCTGGAGTCAGGATGACCTGAGTTCAAATCCAGCCTCAGACACTTAAAACACAAAAAAATAGCCATGTGACCTTGGGCAAGTCACTTAATCCCAATTGCCCTTTCCTCCTCCAAAAAGCAAAAAATAAAAATAAAAAAAAAATAACTGTTTATAAGTCCTAGGATTTGGGAATCATAAGAACAATACGTGCCTTCGCTTTTTCCATTGAGAGACTGTTTTATAAACTTATTTTTAATTTGTCCAACATTCCCATCACTTAAGACTACATAACTACAACAAATAGCCAAATTAAAGAATTATAGGTCCCCACCCTCTTCCATTTTAATTCTACACAAAGCATCCTCTATGACAAAGACAAATAGCTTTAAGCAAGCATACAATATGGAATGTCCCAAAAGTCTTAAAACTACACTAAGTCTTGGGACACCCTGTATAAACACACACCCACGCCCTGTTTTATTTCTTGAGGGATAATTTACAATAAAAGGGTCACTGAACAAAGTTTTCTCTGTGGTTATGTCTATTAAGTAATCTTATGCAATCTCAATACAACAAATCAACAAATATTATAAAATTAGACAAGAACTTTTATGCTGAATTTTGTTCTCAGAATGTTGTATTTTTTTGTTAATTAACAAACAGTAATCTTTATATTCTTTAAAGAAGGAGGAGGAGAAGAAGGAGAAGAAGGAGGGAGAAGGAAATACCTTGATTTCTTTGCGCTTGCTATCTTCATCCTCCTCGTGTTCAACCACACCTTGACTCAGATTGGTATAATTTGCTAGTTTATTAAGAAGTGATGATACCATGGGGTTGCTATCCATTTCTTCCTGTTCGGATGTGAAGATGACAACACAAAAAGAACATTTTGTTTTGCTGTAAGAATGCACCCTTCCCACTTAATACCAGCATTTTTAAAACCTTTTTAAAACATTTTTAAAAAGGAAAAATACAAAGAAAAAAAAATTGTTTGCTTGTACTGAACAAACCACTCAGTGAAGGAAATCCATCTCTTCAATTTACAGAGCATAAGTACTTACTAGCCCTGAGTAAAAGGATAAATAACCATTCCCCAAGTGGCTCTAATGCTTATCAATGAAATCTGTCAGTGCTTAGGAGGCATAAAATTAAGACTTCTTCCTTCAAAAAAGCCAATTTGGATGAGTTATCAACAGTTCTCTTGTAACAACCACATATGTACAAACTTCTCCTTCCTTCTCTCCCTGCTCCCCCAATTTACAGCAATAAGAACTAAGAAGCTTAATTTTAAAAGGCTATAATTCAGGAAAGGCAGATCAATCTAGCCTTTCACTCTTTTGGCTTACTGGCATTTTTTTAATGCTTCAATTAAGGAAGTACTGACATTTTTCTGAACATATTTTTGCTAGCTTTACTACATTAATAACAGTGTAAGTACATGGTAAACAAGATTATTATGTGTAGAAGTCATCATCTTTCTCCTTAATTTTTTTCTTTATATATGATAAGCTTCAAATGCAGAAAAATTTGGCTCAATCTTAGAAAAGTATCTTAAGGGGGCGGCCAGGTAGCACAGCGAGTAAGAGCACCAGCCCCAGAGTCAGGATTACCTGGGATCGAATATGGGCTCCGACACCTAGCACCCACCCAGAAACACCTGGCCGTGTAACCTTGAGCAAGTTACTTAACCCCAATTGCTTAAAAAAAAAGGCAATTTGTGTCCATGCTCAATTAACAGATTTTACCTTTAATAATGATACCCTTGGCACAAATTAGTCGTGTCTGTATATTTAATACATAAAAGAAAGTTACCTCAAACAGAGCCATGTTCTTTCCTTCATAGATATTCTCTCTTTCCATGTCAGTATTGTTAATGAAAGGGCTATTTTCTCTTGGGGTCCCATCTCCTATTAGGAAGAGTTAGAAAAAAAAAAAGCATTATTAGTCCATTGTGAAAGGAATCTAAGGCTGTAGTCAACCTGCATCCCCAAGTATCTGTCTCCATTCCCTTCAGGACTACCACATCCATCACTCTTTACAATGTGTGGTATCAAGATTTTTAACCATACAGGATCATTGGACAAAAAGGATGGATATTTATTTGTGAAAGGGAGCCGCTTGGGACTGATTACTGAAAGCACTGTAGTTTCTAATATGGCACATTCTTCTTCCTATTGTGTACTGGTTCTGACTTATCATACATCTGAAATGGCTACTACAAGTCGACTAAAAGCATAACATATTGGTCATCCAATGCCCACTACATTTGGACAATTGACAATTTTTATCATTTTTTTTTCTATATGGTGGACTAGATCATTCCCTTCTGTGGGATATATTCCGTGACAGTGGATTACTTCAAAATAGCTGAATGAAAGGGGGATGAGGGTTCTATTAAGAACCATAAGAGTTCTATTGTTGGCTAGGAAGTTCAGTGGATTGAGCACTGGCCCTGAAGTCAAGAGAACCTGAGTTCAAATCCAGCTTCAGATACTTACTAGCTGTGTGACCCTGGGCAAGTCACCTAACCCTCCTTTCTCAAAAAAAAAAAAAAAGTTATACTGGAGGAATATAGTCTGGCCCCAGGAACATCTAAATCTGCATAACAATGAGCTATTATAGTGGGATTCTATTGTGTATACATAAATAAGGAATTTCCAGATCAGGGTGATCTCTCTAACAATGCTGATCAGCTTAGAGATGCCTAGCCCAAAGGAAGCTAAATGATTTCCCCAGGGAGCACAGACAGCATAGTTATCCCTTCCATATCATGGGGGTTAGGGGGTCAAATGCCAACTATTATTAATTTGGGGTAACATTCTGGCTCAGCAAATGAATTAACTTGGGGGGGGGACGGTATGACTACCAATTTAGAGTTTCAACATCCACTGACTTACGTATACTGAGGCTGCATTTATTTGCTGAGGAAAGGGGATCTTTTCAGAATCATAGATTCATTGCCTGTGCATGTTAAATGCACAAAAAGCCATCGTACATCTCTACTGATAGATGGCATCTCACAAGATCTGATCATTTTAGTCCTTGCAGGGCATAGAATGAGGAGAAAATTCATTACAATCCTAAGGCTGAAACTCTGAAATCAAGAACCTAAAGTACACTGCCAAAATGGGGGAGAAAAAAATAGCAATTCAGAAAAGAAATTTTTTTAAGCTTCTCATTGTCCAAAACGATGTACACTCACAACATGAAGGCAGTTTCCAGTCTGATATACAATTATTATTTCTTTATTACAAAGATGAAACTTTGCATATTTCTCTGTCCCCCTACAGAGTTTACATAATGAACAGATCTAGATATCTACAGCTCTACAGCTATATTATGTAATATATATAAACTGGTCACAGAAAATTTCCTATGCCAATGAAATCACAAATGTGGAGAGGACAGGCTTATTCACTGGATTATAGGGGTATAGGGATATATACATATACACACATATGTATGTATGTGTGTATGTGTATGTATAGGGGACAGCTAGTGACCAGTGCAGATCAGCACCTGTTCTGAAAAAATCTAGTTTTACAAATTTGAGTACTTGTGGCTTAAATGACTTGCTTAGGGTCACACAACCAATTGGGGAAGCTAGGTGGCGCCATAGTGCATAAAATGCTGGGCCTGGAGTCTGGAAGACAACTTCCCAGTCCGACCTCAGACATTTATTAGCTGTGTACCCCTGGGCAAGCCACCTAATCCTGTTTGCCTCAGTCTCCTCATCTGTTAAAATGGCAGACCACTCCACTATCTTTGAAAAGAACACTCCAAAGAGTTGGACAGGAACAACTTTCCTTGATTATGAGCCAGTGGCCATGTACTTTCAGACTCTCCCTGTCCCTCCCTCTCTCTCCCTCCCCCCCAGCATGGTACTGAAGTTAGAATACTTCATCTCTAGGCAGGAATTCAAATCCTTCCTGACACAGATGATAACAATGGCCTAGCCATTTAACCTTAGCCTCTGACAGTTCTCAGATTCATCTCATAAGCTGTGATCTAATGAGATATAAATAATTTCCCTTCAACGTCACAGCCCTTTGGTGACAGTCAGTAGCAAAAGCAAGCTAAGAGTATTTATACCTGTTGCCAGCTCTACCTAAACTTACAAGTAAGAAATTATATGGTAGTGTCAAGTCTTGAATTCTCCAATATACACCTGTAATTGGGTGAGTCAATTTACTCATTTTTTTTTGGAGGGCAGTTGGGGTTAAGTGACTTGCCCACTCTATGTACTCACAGCCTAGCTGTTCCAGCAGCAAAGGTATAGATGGAAACAGCATAGTAAAATAATAAAACCAACAGAGGAGTAATCCAGAGGCCACCACTAATCCCACTTTGGTTTCTATGTATTAAGTGAGCTTAGGCGAGTCACTTAAATTGTCTAGACATCAATTTCCTTAACAATAAAAATAAAGGTAGTAGGACTAGAGCTAATCCTATGATTAAGTAAGGATGAATGTAGTATATATGTGGAAAAAAGTCATGCCCAAGATAGAACTGAGTTAGGACAACTGACAAAGGAAAGAGCAGGGAACACAGAACACAATGAATAATAGATTAGAAGACCGTGGCTGGGGTCCCACATCTGCCACAATTTTACTAGCTGTGTGATCTTCACCTAAGGTTCAAATCTACCATCTGTAAAATGGGGATAGGATGAGGACAGCCTACCTCAGGGCTGTGAGGAAAGCTTTTCATCTACACAGGCTGACAACAGCATTTCTGAAAGCAGGGAGAGATGTTGGCTTACATGGCTCCCCATGGTGGTCAGCAGCAGGCGGCAGCAGCAAGGCTAGTTTAGCTGCTCTCAGGCACAGTCCTGGGTGTAAGGGAAAGCTAGCACAACGTGTAGTTCATCCACATTCCCAAGTCAAATGTTCTTGGATAGTGCCAGTAGTTAGATCTCTTCTTTCTAATGAGTTAGAGCACCAACTATTCACGACATGTGGAAGCTTAGGAAGTCATTTCTCTGGGACTTTAAATTTTCTCATATATAAAATAAGGGACTGGGCTAAATTCTCCTCTCTCTCTGTCCCCACCTCTTTCCTTCTCTCTCTCCCTCCCCTCTTTTCCTCCTTCAAAAACTATACCCCTGTTTAAAATGTGTATATATAGTCAAGCAAAACAAATTTCCAAACTGACCATGTCCAGAAAAGAATCTCAATCTATAGCCTTAAGTTCAGCACTTCGTGTCTATGCTATGTCTTTTTCAGATAAACTGTCATGTTGTGTTTGTTTTCAAAGAGGCATCAGGGAAATGACATGACTTGCAGTTGACTCTGATTAGAGGGGGGGAGGGATAAACTGTCTTACATCATGTATTAAAGAAGCTGATTTCATTCATTTTGATATTCAATTTTATTGGTCCCATCCAAATTAGCTTGTTGATCTTTACCCTCCTCTCTGATGTTAGCTATCCTTCCTTACTTTGATATCTACAAATCTAGCATGCCTGCCATCTGTGCCTTTATACAGAGAATTGACAAAACCTGGCACAGGTTAATCATAGATTCCTGGTCCCCTCATAAGAGACTTAATTCCAAGACATCATACCACACATGACTACTCTTTGTTTCTGGCCATTGGTACATATCTACCTAAATGGAACTCTATAGCCCCTTTGTATATAACTTGACCACGTGATGTCCATGAAAGACTTTGTCAAATGTTCGCTAAAATCTAGCTAAATTAAATATACCCTGATCTATCAGTCTAGTAATTCTACCAAAAAAAGAAATGAGGCTGTTCATAACTTGTTCTTGATGTAACCACATTCACCTTCTGAGAGCACTGCCTTCCTTTTCTAGATATTCTTTAACCATCCCTTTGACAATGTTCCAGTATTTTGCCAACAAAATCAAGTCTACTGGTCTTTGCAGAATCCACTTACTTTGACAATGGGAACAATATGTGGCCTGGTCCAGTCCAGTAGCTCCTCTTAATTCTTCATAACCTATCAAAAATCCCTGAGCTCTCAGTAACTACCACTTTCATTACCTTCGTTTACCAGCTCATCTGAGAGCCTAGTTGACCTCAGACTCCTCTGGAGAAGCTAAGGGCTGGCTCTTTTTACCCTAGCCCTGCTTCCGTAGCTCCAGTTTCATTTCCCTCCAAGCCATTTCTGCTGTACCCTTTCCAGTCCAAAGGTCGTTGTTGACCAAGAACACAGAAACAGAAAAACTAAGCAGCTCCACCTCCTCTTCCCTCTTGGTTTTTGGATTACTGAATCCCCCCCTCCTCTTTGATCATTTTCTTTCTCCACTAGAGCAAACTTATGACTTAATTCATCAACTTTAGGGAGTAGCTTAAAATTCAAGATGATTTTCTTTGGTCAGATAACTAAAAGGCCTCGGGGACATTCTCTACATGATTTAAGGAAAATCTTGCTAGTAGTTAGACATACTAAAAATGGAATGGGTTTTTCCTCCACTAGAATTCTGTTTGACCACCATTTGTTGGCTATGTTGCAGAAGAGATTCTTGTCTGAGAGTGGATTTGGACTAAATGACTTCTGAGTCCTCTCAGACTTTAGGAACATCAGTAGTTGTGCATAAACTACTGTGTATAAACAGTCCATAGTTTATACTTCTAACAAACAAACATTTTAAGTTTCATAGAAATCTTCATAAAAATATACAAAGTCCAGTGTTGTATATATTTCCCAGTGGAAAAAAAATAAGAATTTCATGGTCTTAAAATATTAATCAATAATAATATTAATATAAAAAATAACTTATATTAATGTGCTGATATTGTACTCAAAATAGGTTAGAGGGAAAAATCCCAATTGAATATACTAAAGAACACCATGATTGGGGTAAGGGGGGGAGCTCAAAGCAGAAGGCCACTAAATAAACATTATCTATATCTTCAAATAAGTAGATATCAAAGGAATCAGTGTGGCGCAGCAGGCAGGGCACTGAATTTAAAGGAAAATCCCAACTCCACCACTCTGTAGCTATGTGAACTTGAACCAAGTCACAACCTATTTTATAAGTGAACTCTCTCATCTGTTAAACCAAGAGATTGAAGTAAACGATCTGAGGTCCCTTCTACCATTAACACTATGGAATAAATTAATTTATAAGCCAAGGTGTACCATGCATTCAAAGTTCATGCTACTAATGTTAAGTGATTAATTCTTCCAGTCTTGAGTAGCACTGGGAGTCTGCTAATAATTACATAATAAGTGGGACAAACCCATTGGGTCAGTTTTTGTGACTAAGCAAGTTATTTTACCTTTCAAATTCTTTCCAGTTCCAACACCCTGAGATCCTATAAAGTTTGGTGTCAAAGCCTTCAGAGATTAAGTTCGGTCTAGAATAAATTC
This sequence comes from Petaurus breviceps papuanus, assembly GCF_028583685.1. Lineage (NCBI taxonomy): Eukaryota > Metazoa > Chordata > Mammalia > Diprotodontia > Petauridae > Petaurus > Petaurus breviceps. The sequence goes on from NW_027185712.1 coordinate 19,737,070, forward strand.
GATCTCCCAAACTTTTTTCTTGCTGAATTTTGTAACGGCACCACAGGACCCATTACCATTCCTCATGTCCCCACCTGTAACCTTCCTCTTGGTTTCCAAAAACAACCATAGATTGAGAGCTGGAAGAATCCCGGAAGGCTCAGTACCTAGATGGGGACATGATGTCCCAAAGGGGTTAAATGATTTGCCCCATTCAAAGGTAGAAAGCATCAAAGACAGAATCTGAACCCAAGTCTCTGGACTCAAAATTCAGCATCCTTCAAATATACCACAATGCATCAATGTAGAAGTTAGGCCTAATTAAAAGGAGACAATCAAGTTAAATAGTATACTTGCGACTAATTAGTACTTTTCTTCCCAGAAAGTGGCTCAACGCAGAGTCCTACATTATTACCTCATCATCACTGGACTTCACATTTATATAGTACTAAAGGACTACTAAAGTACTTTTTTCACAACAACGTTGGGAAGGAGATTCCATTCCATTCCAGTTATATCAGGGAGGTGCTGGTAAATGTTCAACAACCTGCTCTCCAAAACCAAAAAATGTACCCACAACACACTTAACTTTAATCCTCATTATCAATTTTTTCTCCATCACTTTCTTTGTTGTTTTTGTTCAGTCATGTCTGACTCTTCGTGACCCTGGGCCATGCATGTCAATACGGTCCATGTGGTTTTCTTGGCAAAGATAAATGGAGTGGTTTGCCATTTCCTTCTCCAGTAAATTAAGGCAAATGGAGGTTAAATGACTTACCAAAGGTCACAAAACTAGCAAATCTCAAAGCCCACATCTGAACTCAGATCTTCCCGACTCCAGGCCTAGCATTCAATCCACTGAGACACTTAGCTGCTTCTTAGGCAAGCAAGTTAAGTGACTTGCCCAAGGTAAGTGTCTCAACCAAATTTGAACTCTCATCTTCCTAACTCCAGGCTCTATCCACTGTTCTACCTGGGCACCCCTATCGCTTTCTTTACTTTACACCATTAACAAAACAATAATCAGGTCTGAATTTGTAGTGTTTGCTTATATACAAGGTACTGTTCCCCTAAACCATCAGCTCCAACATTCAGAATTATATTATCCTAGGGTGGCTAGGTGGTGCAGTGAATAGAGCACCAGCCCTGGAGTCAGGAAGACTTAAGCTCAAATCTGGGCTCAGACACTTAACACAAAAACTAGCTGTGTGACCTTGGGCAAGTCACTTAACCCCAATTGCCCTCCAAAAAGCAAAAAAAAAATTATATTATCCTCATTTTAGAAATGAAAAAAATTGAGACTCAAGAACAGGTGTAACTCTCTGATACTCAGAAAGGATCAAACCTAGTATCAGTGGAGGGATTCAAACCAATACAGATACTGATTTGGACATGAGATCCAACACTATTTCTGTTACACCATGCTATCTCTACCTCCTAACAAGCTGCTCCAGACCCTTAAAAATAGTTGGTAATTCAAGTACATATTTTACATAAATATCACTTCATCAAGGGTAGATATCCATATATCAAAGTTTAGAATCATTTAACAGTAACTCGCTTTCTTATAATTGTTTTTTTTTAATTTCTCTCTTGTTGGTAAGACCTTAACATCTAAAATAAAACCAAATCCCTGTAAATCTCTCCATGTGAGCTATTTCAGCATTCTCCTGCTACACCATACCAAAAACTAAAGCAAACACAACTTGTTGAAGTACCAAGAGCAAGATCCTGACAGTCTTCCATTAAATTATAACTTTAGTTTAGAATTGTTTTGTATTGTCATTTGGGGGAGGGACTAAACTTGTAGTTTGGTACAGGGGACCCCAGTGAAGGGGTCCTCTACCAATGCAGATCTATACCTTTTGTGCAATTTAAAAGTCTTAGGGAGTTAGGGCACCTAGGTGGTGCAGTAAATAGAACACTGGCCCTGGAGTCAGGAGGACCTGAGTTCAAATCAGTCCTCAGACACTTAACACTTAACTAGCCATGTGACTTTGGGCAAATCACTTAACCCCAATTGCCCCTCCAAAAAGCAAAAAATAAAATAAAATAAAATAAATAAATAAAATAAAAAGTCTTAGGGAATTACGTTTTTGTAGGTAGAGATATATGAACAAAGATAAGAAGCAATAGGCATTCATATTTTTTTTTTAACTCTTTAGCAACTCAACTGAGAAAAGAGTTTAAGGCCATTCTACAACTACCTTGACTGCCCTGTCAAAAGGGAGAAATGTTTAAAGTTACAGTGGGAAAGCCAATCAAATTTATTCATTTGAGATCTTGCTCTAACATGTGTATAACACCAGTAGGTACAATAAAGCAAGTTTAGTTCATGGTTTCAGGATAACATACAAACTCTATAGGAACTACAGGATTTTCAAAGATAAATATTAAGATATTCAAAACATATACCAAAATCAAGTCTAAATGGGTGCATGATCTAGGTATAAAGGTTGATACTGTACGTAGTCTCAGAAAACAAGGAATAGTTTACCTATCAGACCTGTGGAGAGGGAAAGACTTTATGACTAAACAAGAATTAGAGAACATTATAAAATGTAAAATGGATAATTTTGACTACATGAAATTGAAAAGTTTCTGTACAAACAAAGTCAATTGTAACCAAGATTAAGAGGGAGGTGGGAAATTGGGAAAGAATCTTTACAACCTATGTCTCTGACAAAGGACTCATTTCTAAAATATACAGATAACTGAGTCAAATTTATAAAAATACAAGTCATTCCCCAATTGATAAATGGTTAAAGGATATGAACAGGCAGTTTTCAGAGAAAGAAATAAAAGATATCTATAAGCACATGAAGAAATGTTCTAATTCACTATTGATTAGAGAAATGCAAATCAAAACAACTCTGAGGTACCACATCTCACCAGTCAGATTGGCTAAGATGACAAAACAGGACAACGATAAATGCTGGAGAGGATGTGGGCAAACTGGAACACTAATGCATTGCTGGTGGAGTTGTGAACTGATCCAGCCTTTCTGGAGAGCAATCTGGAATTATGCCCAAAGGGCTATAATACTTTCATATCCTTTGACCCAGCAATACCACTCCTAGGATTATATCCCAAAGAGATCATAGAAGTGGGAGGAAGACCCATATGTACAAAAATGTTTATAGCAGCTCTTTTTGTGGTGGCAAAGAATTGGAAATTAAGGGGGTGCCCAACAATTGGGGAACAGCTGAACAAGTTGTGGTATATGCATGTTATGGAATACTATTGTGCTATATGAAATGAGGAGCAGACGGTCTTCATATTTATCTGGAGAGGCTCATACAAACTGATGCTGAATGAGAAGAGTAGAATGAGGAGAAATTTGTACACAATTATAGACACAACGTATGTGTGATGACCAGCTTTGATAGACTGGACTCCTCTCAGAAATGCAGTGATATAAGTCAATCCCAAAAGACTCATGATGGAGAGAAATATGTGCATCCAGAGAAAGAACTGAGTTTATAGCCAGATTGAAGCAAACTACCTGATCTTTTTCCTTTTCTTATTTGGTTTTATGTCCTCTTTACCATTTTTCATTCCATCTGATACAATCCATCTTTATAACCTGACTAATGTATAATGTGAAAGTATTTACAGATCCTATACTTGACTATATGCTGCCATGGGGGGAAGGGGAGGGAGGGGGACAAAATGTGAAACTCAAGGAATTGTGGAATTGAATCCTGTAAACTAAAAGGAAACAAATTAATTAAAAAAAAATAAAAGTTGAAAAAAATAAAGATCACCAAAGAAAGAAAAAAAAAAAAGAAATTCAAAACAATGTGGAGAAATGTGTTTCCCTGAGCTATATTCCCATTAAAGGTTAACTGTAAATTTAATTTAATTAATCAATACAATGAAATCAGAAGGAAAAAAAAAACAATAAACATGCTTTTTTTTGGGGGGGGAGCAAGAGTTTTAAGCTGGCTCTAAATCCTTTTACATAAGGAAACATTCTAACAGCACAGTTACTAAGCCTTAGCTTCTGCAATACTGGGGAAAAAAGCAGAAAATGCTCATTTTATGCTAAATTGTGGGAAAGAAACTAGTTACCAGCTTAAGTTATTTAATTCATCAAGTTTTTTAAAACAAAATACTATCGATGTACACAATACAACAGCTATCCACAGAGAGGAACAAGAAGAGTGTGTTCTTTCTAGTTATTTTGTTTTTAAAAAAGATAATTTAAGGGATAATCCCCCCCAAAAAAAAATCACAACTCACCTGGGTTTGCCTCTTCTTCATCATCATGTTCACTCATAATAGTAAGATCCAAAAGTTAAAAAAAAAAAAAGGATGGGAATAGAAATCCTGACTCTTCTTCAGTGATCATGAGTCAACACAGCAAGGACAGTGACTGAGAGAGCGCTGCCCCCGCTCCCTTGTCTGCACGTCCTCAAATACTCTTAGGAAGAGTGAATTGTGGTAGATAATCCCAAGGCAAGTCCATCAAGGGTTGGGGCAGTTTATAAACCAGACACATGGCACAGAAACCAACCAGCTCTGCCCCCGCAGCAGCAGCAATACACTCCAATACACTTCAAGAGAATTAAGTAGAAGGATAATCACCAGTGATAGATAAGGGGAGGGCCTAAATAACTAAGATCAGGTGTCTTCAAGTACCAACACTTAAAACAGAGGCTTCCCAGGGTAACTGCAGGTACATTCTATATGCCCCTCCAAGCAAACCTTTGTGTCCAACAACAAGCATGGAGCCAGAAGGTAACCACATTAGGGGAAAGGTACAATAGGGAAATTAATCTGGTCTAATGGTTACACCACTATCATCTGTAAAATGTTTCATGGTGACTCTTGTGGGTCAGGTTTTTTAATCCTAGGTATAAGTAAAAGTGCACAGGATTAAATATAATACTATCACTCTTCCCCTTCTCTTCCCTCCACCCTCAAAGACTAACAAATTAGCTATTTTCCCCCCATAAGCTATATAGCACTCAAGAATCTCACTTCTGCAGAAAGTTTTTTCCAGGGTTGTTCCTGACATCCACAGTGAGTAACCACCAAAGTATGCCTTATGTTAACACTTAACAAAATTCATCTCTTACCCCCAATCCCAGGATTACAGAAATACCCAGAATTGAGCAATAGTCATGTGATCATTACTTTAGTCCCTCAGAGAAGGATTTAGTTTCTCCTACGTTCAATTTAAATGAGATTTTTAGCTCTACTCAGCTACCTTTATACAAACAGCATGAACATAAAGGCCAAAACACAGGGCTGTCCTACTGTGTGCCTTTGGAAAAGGTCCTTAATTTCTCTGGTCCTTAGCACAACATGTACACATGCATACTGAATATGTATCATAGATGCATTACAAATTTATATCTGCACACATATGTGTATATTGTATATGTTTATGATATATATATAAATAATTATCTCTAAGCTCTCTACCAGTACAACAATTCTACAATTAACCAGAACAATCTTCTACAATGCTTCATAAGAAGGCCTTAGCAGAAGCAGCTAAGTGGTGCAGTGAATAGAGCACTGGCCTTGGAGTCAGGAGGACCTGAGTTCAAATCTGGCCTTAAACACTTAACACTTACTAGCTGTGTGACCTTGGACAAATCACTTAACCCCAACTGCCCTGCCCTCCTCCCTCTTTAACCCCCCCCCCCCAAATAAAGGCCTTAGCAGCAGTGGAGGTTCTTCATTACTAGGCCTAGAGATCTCTTAAAATGCTACAATTCAAATCCTGCTCTAGACATTTACTGACTGTATGACCCTAGACAAGTCAATCAACTTCCCCCCAGCCTTGGTCTCATTAGTAAAGTAGAGCTAATAACAGCACCTACCTCACAGGGTTATTGTGAAGATCAAATGAAATAATATACGTGAAGTGCTTTTGCTCTACATTGTTAAGTACTTAATAAACTTTTCTCAGACTGGACACCAAGCTTTCCCTGGCCATGCAGGCACTAAATGGGACAACATACATACACAAGAACGGAGCATCCCCACCCCTCCTATGATCTGTAGAATATTTCCAGTATATCCTGCACGCGTCAGCTACTGAGTCCTGATCCCTGCTGACTTCCATCACCATTTCTGCCGAAAAAAGAGAGCCCATTCAAAGCTCTAACACATAGGCTGACGTCAGCACACTATCTCCGGCTGTATACAGTTAGGGCCTGTCTTCTGCCTTTCTTTCAAATCCCAGCACTTAGCAGCACTTAATAAATGTCTACTGATTGTTTTAATTTTCAGAGCTGGGATTCTAATACTATCAAAAATATAACACAGAAAAGTATTAAATATATACAGAACATATATGCATATACAATGTGTACAAAGCAAGTATATACACATAATAGACAATACACATATATTTAATGTGAGGTGTATACTAATATGCAATGCAAATATGATATTTGATATGTATAAGTACATATTGCCATATTAGTGTATATATTAATATTGCTACATATTATTACTACTGTATTAGTATCAGGGGAAAAAACAATTTCCAGTGCTTGAAATATAAAATATTAAAACTATTCACCTTATACAAAACATCTCTGTATAAATATATGAATAGGTATGCATATGTAAATACATGTATATATACAATAGCATATGATACACACCTTATGTATAATATAATAATAAAATACTATATACATATATATAGTGCCAATTACTGTATTAGTATCATAACACTTTCTGGAGCTTAAATTCTACTACTATCAGAAATATTCTGTATACACACACTATTCACCACATGTAATTCCAACGTGTACACAAAAAGCATATGTATGTACATATATCATAAACATGCATAATATGCAATATACATGTGTGCAGATATAATATGTAATACAGCTTTGATGCATGCTCAACATGCATGTGTACATGCTGTTATGTTAGTTGCAAATACATACTACTACATATCCATATTAGTATCAGGAAAAACAAACTAGAATTCCAGAGTTTAAACTCTGTTTACTATTATCAGAAAAAATAAATAAAACAAATATAGAACATATGTGTTGCTATATATAGAACATATGTATTGGCATGTGTATATTCACATAATATACAATACAGATGTGATTATGTGATATAACAAATTATATGTAAATATAAAATATGAATACAATAATAAAATGTGTATGACAAATGTAAATATTCAACATGTGTATACGTGGTACTATATTAGGTCACATATATTGCTATATATACACATATCCTACCAGTACATATACATGTTACTATATAATTGTATGTTGCAACATATCCATATTATTATACTGGCAAACATAGAAATGACTATATATTATTAATCAGTTTGTTTAACACTAACCTCTCCCTCTTCAATCCTCAAAAACCCAAACAAGCTCCTATTTACTCAGCCTCTAAATCCATGAGAGTCACTGATTCCTGATTCCTGCTGGCTTCCATCACCATTTCTGGTTAAAAAGAGAGCCCATTCAAAGCTCCAGTGTTAACCTAAGATCCCAGTCTCCATATCTGTCATCAGAATGAATTTAACAACCTCTCACAGGAAAGGCTCAGGGTAAAAGGATAAAAACTATGGGATAGATTAAATTAACAACGTTTTAGGAAGCCAAGTGTGAATCACAGGGGATGTGTAATTAAGGTACCGTGTATCATAATGAGGTACAAAGAAGAGGGAGCAAGTCTGGAAATAGAGACAGTTCTAGGCCAATGAAAAAGCTTTATTAATGTATACTATACTTGCTACCTGTCCATGCCCTCCACTCTATTTCAGCTTCAAGTTTTTCTGGCCATGAGTAAGAGCTTAAGATTCTGAAATTGGTTGGCCTAAAAAAAGAGCCAACTACAAAGTTAAATATGGTTTAACCTCTTCTCACTTGATTTAAAGGGTTCTTCCCAACAAAGATATACAAACCTTTTTTTTAAATAAGAGTTTGAAGAAATTTCAACAAGTTATAAATCATGTTAATAATTTGGCCTTAAAAATGGGTCCAGGATAAATAAGATGTACAGGCACTGGGGTATAGAAATTGATCTTGCCCTACTAGAAAGCTAGTGGGTTCTGGGGGAGGATGTAAGAAAGAGCAGATTGGGGGAAGGAGTATTCAGTAGGCTTGCTCTCTTGGGGTGAAGGGTAGGGTAAAGACAGGGAGAAAATTTGTAACTCAAAATCTTGTGGAAATGAATGCTGAAAACTAAAAATAAATAAATGAATGGAAGATTTTTTTTTTAATGGGTCAAGGGAGCAGCTAAGTGGTACAGTAAATAGAGTACCAGCCCTGAAGTCAGGAGGACCTGAGTTCAAATGCTGTCTCAAACACTTAACACTTACTAGCTGTGTGACCTTGGGCAACTCACTTATCCCCAATTGCCCTGCCTTCCCCCCTCTGAAAAAGCACCACACCCAGAAATAACTGTCCCACTAACAAGTAGATCTGGGTATGGTCATTTATGTCCAGTTAACTTCTCTACAAATGGACTGCAAAGTATGAACAATGTGGAATGAGTTCGAGATTATTTATAATACCCATCCCAGGAAATGCATTAATAAATTTAAATTGCTTCTTAATGGTTCACTGACTAACCTAGAGGGAGGTTTCTCGATTTGCATGCCATAAGGTTTTGTCCTTACCCTGGTCCAGTTGAACAACAACTTACATGAAGACATATAAACAGGTTTGTAAAATCTGCTGAAGGATCAAAACTGAGAAGGGTAGTTTATGGACTAAATGATGAAAATTCAGATTTTCAAATATTAAAAGACTGAGAATGTCTGGATCTCCTGACCAAGTCTCGCCCCATTCAGTCCATCACTCAGCTATCCAAGTGATTTTCCTAAAGCTTAAGTCTGACACCAAACACAAGAGGAAGTGAAGAAAGAATTGCCTTGAAAAGTAGTGAGCTCTTGGCTGATTGATTTCAACACATAAGCTGAGTGCTTAAAGAAATGGATCTAGCCCCTGTCCTGGCACCACTTCCCTACATGTTTCCTTGGGAAAGAAACTCATCCTTTTTTGTACTTCAATCCTGTTCACAGCCCAGTACTTGACAAACAGAAAGCACTTAATAAATGCTTATTCATTCACTCATTTATTCTTTTTTTTCCCCTATTTTAAAAGTTTTAGGGTAGCTAGGTGGGCACAGTAAATAGAGCACCAGCCATGGAGTCAGGAGGACCTGAGTTCAGATAAGTCCTCAGAAACTTAACACAAAAACTAGCTGTGTGACCTTGGACACTTAACCCCAACTGCCCTACCCAAAGGAAAAAAAAAGTTTTAATGTGCAGTTTCAATTTCATTCACATTCTTATGAAAGGTCATTCTTATCTGAAAGATGGAACATAGTTCCCAAGACTTAGGTGGCATTACTTACATGAATGGGAAGCTAGGTGGCACAGTGGATAGAATACCAGGCCTAGAGTCAGCAAAGTTAAAATCTGACCTCAGACAAGTGTCTGAGACTAGCTGTGTGACCCTGAACAAGTTATTTAATCCTGCTTTTCTCAATTTCCTCATCTGGAAAATGAGCTAGAGAGGGAAATGGCAAAATCCCTCCAGTATCTTTATCCCAAATGGGGTAGAGAGTCAGAGACAATTGAGAACAACAAATCTGAGACACTTCCTACAGTCAAAGACAACAAGAAGAAGGTGAGTTTTGAATTTCTAAAATCAAAACTCAAGTAAAAATGTGTTAACTCTTCATAGGAATAGATACCTTCTGGGTACAGGGCTATGCATGAGGCTTAGTCTTGGTAGCAAGAAAGAATCGGACTGAGGCGGCCAGGTAGTACAGCGAGTAAGAGCACCAGCTCCAGTGCTGGGATGACCTGGAGATCGAATCCCGGGGCTTAGACATTCAGCACCACACCCAGAAATAATTGGCTGTGTAACCTTGGGCAAGTTACTTAAGATTGCTTAAAAAAAAAAAAAAAAGAAAGAAAGAATTGGACTAAATGGAACCTCATATTATGAACCATTAGGGCAAAATGGGATTTTTGGAGTATTTTCACTTATTCTGGTGCATTTGAGAGAATTCATTTTTGCACTTAAAGTAAAAAGCAGGAATAGATGAGGAAAAATCAGAAAATTTCAGGACACCAAAAAGGCACATGAAAATCAATTCCATATTAATGGAATTCCAACTCCCAGCCTGAGACACAGTATATTTATTTGCAAAAACCTAGTATTATCCCTGCACTTGACACTTACTTAGTAAGAGGTTCACTAATGTTAACTGACCATTAGTGAATTACAAACACAGTCAACAGACAAGTGTCAAGGGAAATTGGAAATTAAATAAACAATAAATTTATCAGAATGTACCTTACTTTTTGATTGTACAAAAAACGCTCTAACAATTCATGGCACTGTGACAAGTAGTAATTTTCAAATTAATTTAAAGGCTCCATTTTACAGAAGAGGAGGCTGTTTAGGGATGTGAACCAATTAATTCACTTGATAGCCTCACAGTTAAAAGCAGAACAGGACGTGAATTCTGGGCTTCTAATTCAGTTCTATGCAAAAAAATTTTTAATTTCTTTGAAGGAACAACTAAGTCCCCAAACAAGACCCAAACACATGTGCCTCCAATCTTATAGTTCCTTATTTGTGCTATGGACTCCTTCAGCAATCTGGTGATGCCTAAGAACTTCTTCTCAGAATGTAAGTGGATAAAATAAAATATGTAGGATTACCAAGGAAATCAATCATACAGAAAAAGCATTATTAAAATTTTTCTTAAAAAATTTTCACAGACCCTCAGGTTAAGAAGTCACTGCCTCACAGTTTCCAGAGAAAGAAATTAAAGATATCTACAAGCACATGAAAAAAAAATGCTCTAAATCACTATTGATTAGAGAAATGCAAATCAAAACAACTCTGAGGTACCACATCTCACCAGTCAGATTGGCTAAGATGACAAAACAGGAAAATGACAAATGCTGGAGAGGATATGGGCAAAATGGAACACTAATGCATTGCTGGTGGAGTTGTGAACTGATCCAGCCTTTCTGGAGAGCAATCTGGAATTATGCCCAAAGGGCTATAAATAATTTTATACCCTTTGACCCAGCAATACCACTCCTAGGGTTATATCCCAAAGAGATCATAGAAGTGGGAGGAAGACCCATATGTACAAAAATGTTTATAGCAGCTCTTTTTGTGGTGGCAAAGAATTGGAAATTAAAGGAGTGCCCATCAATTGGGGAATGGCTGAACAAACTGTGGTATATGCATGTTATGGAATACTATTGTACAATAAGAAACAAGGAGCAGATGAACTTCATATTCACCTGGAGAGGCATATATGAACTGATGCTGAGTGAGAAGAGTAGAACCAGGAGAAATTTGTACACAATTACAGACACAACGTTATGTGTGATGATCAACTTTGATAGATTGGACTCTTCTCAGAAATGCAGTGATATAAGTCAATCCCAAAAGACTCATGATGGAGAGAAATGTGTGCATCCAGAGAAAGAACTAGAAAGAACTGAGTTTATATCCAGATTGAAGCAAACTACCTGATCTTTTCCCTTTTCTTGGTTTTATGTCCTCTTTACCATTTTTCATTCAAACTGATACAATCCGTCTTTATAACCTGACTAATGCATAATGTGAAAGTATTTACAGATCCTATACTTGACTATATGCCACCATGGTGGGGGGGACAAAATGTGAAACTCAAGGAATCATGGAGTTGAATCCTGTAAACTAAAAGGAAACAAATTAATAAATAAAATAAAATATTAAAAAAAAGTCACTGCCTTAGAATAACTGCTCCAAGCACATTAGGTAACCTGAGACATGCAGGAAATCTATGGCACAGATTTACTGCTCATGGTACCATGTCATTCCTTTTAACATGGAGTTTACAGACAGCTGGGACTGGACACTCAGATTTAGGAGAGCTTAGTTCTCATTTATTTTTGTCGTTCGTTTATGTGATCCAGGAGAGTTTACCTATAGGAAACAGGCAACAAACATTTATTATGAGCTATTTTGCCAGGCAATGTTCTAAATTCTGGGGATACAAAAAGGGAAAAAAAACAGTTTCTGCCCTCAGGGAGCTTACACTCTAAAGGGAAAGATAGCATGCAAGCATATATGTGTGTGTCTGAGTGTGTAAGTTCATCAAGTTATATATGGATAACTAGGAAATAGGAAAATAGGAATGGTTATGAATGGTTTCCTATATAATCCTGGATTTTAAATGGAACATAAAGGAAGCCAGTAGGCAGAGATGTGGAGGGAGAATATTCCAGGCATAGGCTTGGGATCCCTAATTTCATTGATTTAAGGGGCTCCCAATGAAGAACTTCCCTCTACCAAGGTATCTTCTCTGTAATTCATATAGAGAACTGTCTAGAGTAGTGGTATTAGTAGTAGTAGAATAGCTTGAACTCCAATATTGGCTTGAATCAAATTAAAATGTAATTGGGAATTTTTTATTTTTGCTTTTTGGAGGGCAGTTGGGGTTAAGTGACTTGCCCAAGGTCACATGGCTAGTTTTGTGTTAAGTGTCTGAGGCTGGATTTGAACTCAGGTCCTCCTGACTCCAGGGCCCATGCTCTATTCACTGCGCCACCTAGCCACCCCAATTGGGAAATTTTTAACAAAATAAATTTTAAAATAAAATAATAATAAATTAATTCAAGTTAATTTTTAAAAATTTTAAAATAAGGTAAAACGTAGATAATACTACATTAAGTCAATATGCAGCCCACAGAAATCCTTATGTATAAGTGACTTGCCCAGAGTCACAGGGGAAATGCATATCTGAAGCAAGTCTCAAACCCAGGTCCAAGACCATCTCTTTATCTACTACACCATAACAATGGTCCATTCAGTTTTTACCTATCATTTACCAGGGAACTTGGAAGGAAGATTAATTGCACCACCGATGGTATTTTTTTGCATATCAACTTGTATTCCACCACACAAAAATACTTGTCTTGCATTTTAAATAAGGGAGGGAGCAGGAGTCCATGATCCATAACTTCACACACTCTTGCTAAGATTTAGTGCAGCCCATAATGCATAGCCTCTACAGAAAACACCAATGTCTACTTCGTGTTTGCAAAGCTGATCCTGAGCCACATTAGCACAATGGGAACAAGGAGCCCTCACTAGTACTGGCATAGTTTCAAAAGAAAGCTGCCACCCAAGTCACCAGTGGTCTTTATGACATATCTATTTCCAGACTGAAACATCAGTCACGGTTGAAGCATGCATAGCTGATAGGACTTCTATCATCTAGCCTTTTTTGTCACGTGTTATTGTTGTTTTAAATGAAAACTCACTTTGCCAAAGATGAGGAAAATGATTTTTGCTGGCCAGTTTAACTAACCTGATTTTATCCAAAGAAATACACAAATGAGAATTCTCTCTGAAATATCTGCAAATATATATACACAGTCCTAATTTTCCAATCAGGTCAAAAGTTTCAGGGTCTCACATCAGTCAGTGTTTTCCTAAGCTTCAAGGACACCATCACGCCACCTCATTATAGATAGGAAGTTACCCAGATGCTGAAAATTTCCATACTTAAATGAAGCTATCAATGAGTGGGTGAGAGAAGGGATGGATTGTCTATTGGGTATGTAGCCATCAGAGATGACCTGCTAAACTATTAAAGATATAATGCTTAGTATAAAGGCAATTTAAAAACATAAACAGACCTTTAAAGAGAGCATGTATAGCTCCAGATTTTTTTTAACTGACAAAACCACATACCCATGAATAGCTAATGCCTTTCATTAGAAAAAAAAACAGGAAGAAAGTTCACTGTTAATTTCCTCTAGATAAAAACTCTTAACTTATAATGTCTAAGGAAAAGAGTGTTGACAAGCAGGGACTGAGATTAACTTGTAAATGTCATCTAGCAATTTCACAGGTTAACAATTATAGGTTCTGAAAGGGACTATGCCAGAACTTTTTCCAAAACAATTTGATCTTTTTAGTGAGATCAATAGCTTCCTTTGAGTAATCTTTTTTATAGCCTCTTCAGATACATATTTAATAGTCCATGGCTGCCTGCTCAGCTCAGTTACTCTGGTATAACCACATAACCACCAGCTTGTCTATTCAGGGGCTGTCTCCCTCAAGAGACCTACCCTAATCCCCCAGTTACTACTTTCTTCCTCTCAATCACTTTGCTGAAGTCCCAACTAAAATGCCTCCTTCCAGAGAAAGCCTTCCCTAACCCTTTTAATTCTATACTTTTCCTCTTTTAATTATTTCTTGATCATTCGCCACTTTATCTATAGTTTGTTCGCTGTCTCCCCACTTAGACTGTAAACTCCTTGAAGGCAGGGGCTGTCTTGCCCCTTTTTGTAGCCCAGGCATTTAGCACAACGCCTGCTTGACAAATGTTAACTGATTGTGTGACACATGTGCATGTGTATATATAATTAAAATAATATATAATCGACACAAATGTTTATTTTGTGTATGCCTTTTCTCCCTTCCACCCCATGCCCACTAGAATGTATGCTCCTGAAGGTAGGGATTTTCTCATTTTTTTGTTGTTCCCTTCACTTACCTATGGCGCAGTGCCATACAACACAGCAGACACTTTAAAAAATTATTCAAAGATTCAAACCTCCATGTTCACATTAAAATCCATATAATGGGGGACAACCTCAAGTTGTGTCACATCAACAAGGCATCAAAATTAACTGAATGGGAAAAAAATGGATCATTATGTTTTATTCAAATGCATATTTGGATTGCTAGTATACGAGGGTACTTTAACTCAATTATTTTGGTACTGTGAAGGCTGAATTTACAGTTAAATTTTTTTTTTTTTTGCTTTTTTGGAGGGGGAAAGGTAGGGCAATTGGGGTTAAGTGACTTGCCCAAGGTCACATGGCTAGTAAATGTTAAGTGTCTGAGGTTGGATTTGAACTCAAGTCCCTGACTCCAAGGCCAGTGCTCTATTCACTGCACCTAGTCGCCCCTACGTTTTTTTTTTTAATGAAGACATTTTAGTTTCTCAAGATTTTTAGAAAAATTATGCCTCCTTAACACAGTGTACATTTAAAGGGTCTGCCACTATCCTGTAAGCTTAAAAAGACAATTCTTCTATGAATCTATGCTAACATTTAACAATGTGGTGATTATTAAGAGCCTACTATGATAAAGAGAAATCTAGGTAATATAAAAACAAAAGATGCTAATACCTGATCTATATCTTACCACTGGACCCAGAAGGCTCCAGAGGAGAAACTGAGGCTGGTGACTTTGTACAGTCCTCCTCCATTTAAATACAATTCACTTGCAAGTCATGGTCCTCTTCCAACAACAGCAGCAATATAAGAATACCTCTATGGCCATGCAACAAGCTCATCTTCT
This sequence comes from Petaurus breviceps papuanus, assembly GCF_028583685.1. Taxonomy (NCBI): domain Eukaryota; kingdom Metazoa; phylum Chordata; class Mammalia; order Diprotodontia; family Petauridae; genus Petaurus; species Petaurus breviceps. The sequence continues at coordinate 19,752,402 of NW_027185712.1, forward strand.
TTTTTTAATCATATCAAATCCAAATATGTGGATTTACATTTTAAAACAACGGTCAATAAGATGACTGCCTTTAATAAAATGGCAGCTAGTTCTCATATAAGGTATTTTAATTGTCACCACCACCCAAGGGAGTAGAAGAAAAAGGAATTTCTCTTTCAAAGTTTCCACCCTGGAATCTGCCATTTTCCCTTCCTTTCTCCAAAAATTAACCCACCCCCCCCAAACCTAATAGTCTAATTTGAAGACAACTTCCTCAACTATTTACTATTCAAAACACTGTAGTGCAGAAAAACTCTTTACACTACTTAACTCCACAGTTTGATCATTTCCCCACCCTTAGGCAACAAAGATTTATGTTAACCATCAACACTAACTCCCCTACTGGCTGACTCACTCCTATACCCTCCCCCTTTCATCTCTAGTTTCCTCAATCCAGTGTCAACACTGCTCAAAGTCATCTTAAACCTTAATCAGACAACAATTATACCACAAAATGATTTTTCAGACATGTTAATATTCAAAGACCATCTGTCAAAATGTAGAAATGCTGTGAAGGGGAATAGCAATACTTATAAGAAATCAAGAAACCTCCAAGCCTCTATTATTCAGCCAGTACCTTACATTTTTATATTTCTAATAATTTATATAAGTTTCTAGTTCCACACTCTAATTCTCTCAATTCCTCTTCTGACACTCTGGACTTTAACATCATGACAATCTCCCTTCCCCTCCCTACAAGGTGATTCTTCAGTTCTGGCCTTCTGGTAGCAACAATCTAATTTCCAATGTGGTTAACTGATAGGAATAGTCTTCATTTAATTGTTTTTTTTTTTTTTAATTAAACAGCTAAGCATATACAAAAACTAGAATTACTGTTTGTCTTTTTAAAAACACAAACTAAGTTTTAAAGGACATACCTAGGTACAATTAAGAAGAAATTTTAATCTTTTTTTCCTTGTTATCTTGAAAAAAAAACTTTTAAATTGGGCATAAAGCACGTCAGCACAGCTTTCTGTCTCTAAATTTACGTCTGTTGTCTCCTGTTATTTCAGTCTCTCTCTTACTCAGATAGCACTGAAGTTACAAAAATTAAAAGACAAGAAAGTCTCTTTTCTACCTTGCCCCCATCTGCACCCCATCTGAGTGCTTAATTCAGCCTAGGTGTATAATTCATTCCTGTGACTGTCTTCCCGGTCTGCTATTGAAGCAAATCCTGAGGGATTAACTTCTATTCAGAACTCTCCCCCCACCTTTACCTCGCCTGCAGAAAAGTGAAACCATGGGTAACCCTTTCAGTTACTGGGCTGCTACCCAGGTAGTGTTGCCACAGAGATGTCAGACTATGAAATGGCCAAAGGGACAGTCCCAGAATTCATCAGTTCACGACTTTTTAGGAAAGTTGCATTGAGACTAGTGAAAAAAGAAGTTTGAAAGAGATTTCACCATGAGTGTCATGCAGAAGACTGGCAGACAGCCCTGGAGTGATTTTGCCTAATCTTTGGGTAACTTCTCCTCCACCTCTGTTTCTCTAGTAGTCAAAGATGGTAGTCTGGAACTAATAGGGCAGCCAGAGACTACTGGGAACTGACTGGCATACTGATGAGGTTTGAACTATCGGGGCTGTCTAGGGACTCAGCTTCACGTTGGCACCCACAAAGAGGGCAGAGGGAGGAGGGGGAAGATCAGCTCAGTGCCCCCTTGCGATATAACTAAAGGGTCATTTACACTGAATGGTGCCTTGGCAACTATCCCCAACAACTCCCTTCTGATTCAACTGCCTTGAAGCAAGAGGTCAATGTTACAAAATAGGAGCTTATCAGACATTAACTTAAAAGCATACTCACTCACACAGACCAAGAAAACTTTCGTTTTTTAAATGAGTGATACTGTAGCTTCTCCACAACTACTCATGGTCAGTGGAGCAGTTTTTTCAGTATTGTTGTTCGGTCATTTTTCAGTCATGTCCAACCCTTTGTGACACCATTTGGGATTTTCTTGGCAAAGACACTTAGAGTGGCTTGCCATTTCCTTCTCCAGTTCATTTTACAGATGAGGAAACTGAGGCAAACAGGGTTAAGTGACTTGCCCAGGGTTACAGAGCTACTAAGTGTCTGAGGCCTGATTTGAACTCAGGAAGATGAGCCTTTCTGACTCCAGGAGCAACACTCTATCCATTGCACTATCTAGCTGGCTAGTGACTGCATATTAACAGTCCATCACTATTCCATTGGTGATCAATAAAACTTACTTGAGATGGCTGGTTTAGGGGGCCAAGAATGTGTTTGTGACTATGGAGCAGTCTTAGACTCCTATGGGTCTAAGAATATCTTAGCCTTGTCTCAAGTTGTATTCAATTAAGCTAACCAGTCACAGTTCTTGACTGAGGTCAGGGGAAATCAAAAGGAACAGCTGATACTAGTAGACTAAGAACACATGTGAGTTTGATGAAAACACTTACAACATTCAAAAATGGAATTAATGAACTCAAGCACAGAACAGGAGAAATTCCATATAAGATCACCTATTTCTTGAAAAAAAGTTTCTAATCTAAAGGGCCAGCAAAACCAAAATCATAACATTTCCCCCAAAACTCCCCATTTGTGGGGGACATAAATAAAAAGCCATCTTAAACAAAAGAAACACCTTTTCTGGTAGTGATAAGACTCTGAATACAATTTTTTGGTTGCTTCTTTAAATTTGTCCAATTTAAGAATGATTTATAGGAATGTCCTTTTCTTGGTGTTAGTCACCATAAATTTATGAGACCCCACCAGAGGGATAAGGACTCTGGGCATATCTGTTCCCTGGAACATTAGCAAACAGTGAACACTCTTAAACACTCATCACCTTCATCTCTCGGAGAAAAGAAAACGAAAATCATCCAGAATATTTAGGTCAAGCCTACTGACAAACATCTAACATTCAAAGACCAAGACTAGGCTGCCCTCATAGTCGGAGTTGCCTGGGCCACTGAGAGGTAGCTCCAAGGTCACAAAGACAGGATCGGTCAAGGGTGGCATATGGTTTAATGTAAGAAAAAAAACTTACTAACAGAAGTGAAAAGTAGGCACACAATACAATGGGTTGTTTTATGAGTTACTGAGCTTCCTGTCATCAAATGTTTGGTGGCTTGATCAGACACCTGTCAAAAAACATCATAAGGTGGCAATTCAGAATGCAAGCTGTGGGAGAGGTTGGACTAGACCCAAGGATGTAAAACTCTCAGCCCAATGGGCTAAACCAGGTTAAAATATAACTGGGAAACGTCCAATAAAATATATTAAAATACAACATAATGTTAATTTGTATATTTCTAAGTCATTAAGCTGCCCAGAGATCAGCTCCTATTTTGAGTTTAATACCACTGAATTAGAAAACTTAGAGGCAGCTAGGTGTTCCAGTGCTGGGCCTGGGCTCAAGGGGGTGCAAATTCAAATCTAGCCTCAGAGACTAGATATGTGACCCTGGGTAAATCACTTAACCCTAGCTTGCATCAGTTTCTTCAACTGAAAAATAAGACTAAGTAACAGCATTGACCTCACAAAGTTCTTGTGAGGATTAAATGAGATATTTATAAAACACGTAGCATAGAGCCTGGCATGTAGTGGATACTATATAAATTTCTTACTCCCTTCCCTTCTCTATACAATAGCTATTTAGATATTGAACTTCACAGTTTACAAAGTATTTTCATCAAGACAATCCCAAGAGGGAGGGTAGTACAAGTGATTCTTATTTTAGGAGTATTATTTCTCATTTGCAGGAAGAAAAAGAGGCTCCAACAGATTGACGATCACGTCTGGCAACAGGAGGCGTCAGACATGAAACTAAGGACTAGCAAGTCCATTACTTTTTTGCTCGTGCCCTACACCTTGCCCTCCATGGAATCTCGCCAAGGTCCCTTCCACCTAACTCTGAAATTCACATGGCTCGGGTCCGCTAGGTGGCACAGTGAATAAATAGAGCATTGGCCCTGGAGTCAGGAGGACTTGAGTTCAAATCCGGCCTCAGACACTTAACACTTACTAGCCATGTGACCTTGGGCAAGTCACTTAACCCCAATCGCCCTGCCATTCCCCCTCCAAAAAAAGAAAAAAAGGCATTCACATGGCTCAGTGTCACCCTTATTTTTTACATTTGTACCATGGAAGTTAACCATCCTTGCTCTAAGATTTAAGTAGTATTATTTATCCTTCAGGATACTCAGAATGTTGTAGTTAAAAAACCCAAGACTTGAAAGCCAAAGACCAGGGTTTAAGATGTGGCTCTAATATTTACTCAGGTTACTCTGAGCCTCAGTTTTCTTCATCCCTTAAGATAGAAACAATAATACCACTGTAGAAATTTTGTTATTCACGATTTCTAAAACCAAGTACTCCCTAAGGACTGCATCAGATCCCTCCCTATGTTCTCTCCAGTTCACTTGGATCAGTTCCACAAGAAATCTCCAAAAAGGATTTCAAATGTGACATTTCAGCAAAATCAAACAGTGAGTTCAATGCTTTGGTATGTATAGCTCCTGATTACATTGCCCTTTCCTTGTCCCATCTCACATTACAAGCGTATCAAATGAAATACACAGTGGGCCCAAATTAGCCTTCCATTATCTGAATGTGAGATCTTTCAATAGTCTTCCCAAGCAGCACAGGATTTCTCCCTCTTTCCTCTACTAGAGTATTTGGGGAAAGGGCATTACTGCTGCTGCTCCTCCTCTATTTACTCTTTCTGGAGCCAGTCCAGATGAAAGTAACCTTTGCAACCAGCAGCCCAGAAAAGCACCACCAGCCTGGAAGCTGCCAGTTGCTGAGGTTAGTCTGAGCAATAAAGATGCACTTAAGAGAATGAATGGTTGCATTCCCTCAGCACACCAGCCCATTTCCTTTGCCTTTGGGTCTTCTAGGATTCCAAGGAAAGTGCTCCCCAGACCAGGAAAAGGATGAATTCCAAAGATGTATTCATGACAGCATATACTGCAGTATAGTTATTTGAAATGCTTTTCTCAGTCTCAGGGGATACAGTAGAGCAGGAGTGATAAGTGTTAAATCATTTATCAGCCTGAAGTCCAGGAATTAGACAAGATTATCTCACAGCATCTTTTCAGATTAATTTGGAAGGAGCGGGTGTCCCTAGTAGACTGTATCCTGACATTAAACCCTCAGCAACTCCAACATGCAAAGACTATTACTTTGAAATTAAAGAACTTTTAAGAAGCATTTCTTTGCCTTAAACTCCCTAAGTGGTGATACAGAGGTCTCCTTTTTCAAGGAAATTCATAGTTATCTTCTGGAGCTTACAGGATCCAAAAGGTATTAATACTATCTCCCAAATGTTTCCTAATCCCAGCACTGTTTTTGTCTTCAAAGGGAATGCACTTAAGCATAGAAATTGTGGGCCCAGTAGCCTTACCACTCCTTAAATGATGGTTATTATTTATTTCTGTTTCCTGATAAAAGTAGGCTACATAACACATTTTGAAATTCAAAATGTTACATAGGCTATAGCAGTTTTAAAAACAAAATTAATCAAGCTCTGCTTTTTCACCTCCTTCTAAATTAATCTGAAAAGGAGCTGTGAGATAATCTGGTTTAATTCTTAGACTTCAGACTGAAGAACCACCAAAATATCCCTAACCCCATCTCCCTAAAGGTTGAGAAAAGTTGATCAAATACATGAGTAGGTCAAAAACTGTATTATATACTGTCATGAATACATCTTTTGGGTACCTCTTCTACTGGAATCATTAAGATTTCAGAATTAGAGCTGAAAGGAACTTTACAATTCATCCAGTCCATCCCTGTCATTTCACAAACAAGGAGCTGAGGCCCAGAAAGAGAAAATGATTTGCCCAGGGTCAAACAGGTAGGAAAATCACTAAGAAATTGTAATCCCTGTAGGGAAAGTAGCTAAATTAATTTACCCTCCCATCCCCCACCCCCAATGAAATAATCATTAAATAGGCCTAGAAAGTTCATAGGGACTGAGAAACAAAGTGAGTCAATCGATAAGATTTGTTTTCTGGTTGGATTTAGGTTCAATAGTACATCTGACACACAAAAAACTTCAGGGCTGAAATAACTCTCTCATACATAACAATTGTGTCCACTGCCCAAGAGAGGAGTCACCTGGTAGCTGTAATTCAATAGAGAAAATAGAGCACCAGGTGACACCAGGTTGTCTTTCTGACTCCAAGCCCAGTGCTCCCTCCATGCACTGTGCTGCCAACTGCCTCTAAATACTCAGCAAAAATATCTTCAATAACCGAAATGCCACCAAACATCTATGATGTTGATGTATGGTGGATGGAAGTATGTTGCAAGCAATGAATAACTCAAAACCCCATGACTTCAAACATATCATCCAAGAAATTTAGGATAAGAACCAGGAAGTGGGTTGGTCATGAGTGAGACATAACTGAGGGGCAGCCTAAATGTTACACTGATCCCCAGAAAATGGGCTGTTTATTTTGTTAGGATGTAGAGTAAGGCCTCTGTGGCAGAGGGCTGCTCTTTTATGGGAAGGTTTACAGGGAACACATTGTGGAAACTATTTTAGGTAGTGTACCATTTTAGATCAAAGCTACAGTCCACCCAAGGGAGATCTATGCCTCCTCATGAGGAAAATATGAAATGACTCTCAGGCAGCATTCTGTAATGTTATCTTTTTGATTCATCAATGAGGAAGCCTCTCTTCGGTGGGAGAACTCCTATCAGTGGAATAAAACTGAGTGCCTGACAAATTCCTTTGTCTCAGAGTCTGACTTGGATGATGAATTATAGAGGAAGAAAGGGGGTGGATAAATTGTATAATTTGGGAGAGAATGCCAACTGTCTTTGAGATTAAAGATCCCCTGGAATTATTAAACAAGTTAATGTCAGAAATATCTGACTTGGACCATCTCTTCCTTCCCCGACCCCATGCTCCTTTCCTGGCTCTTCCTTGGAGCCATTCCTTCTGGGACTTTTTTCTCGCTTCATTTTGGTCCCAACCTTATGTACTTTGCCTACAGAGATAGAAGAAGGCTCCACCTTATATCTTCCTATAGCTTCAACTACACTTCTATAGATAACCTTTTCTCCAGACCCAACTGTCCTTGAGGACAAGGACTGTCCTTTGTGTCCTTGTACCTTCAGTGAAAGGCACAGGCCTGGCACACAGCAGGTATATGATAAATGCTTATTAAGTGAATGATTTCCAGCTGCCTACATGTAAGTCCATCTGGATATCCTACCAATGCTATCACCACCACCCACCACTACTCCCTCCCCCCAAAAGTCGTCATTTAATCCTGTTTGCCTCAGTTTCCTCATCTGTAAAATGAGCTGCAGGAGGAAATGGAAAATCACTCCAGTATCTTTGCCAAGAAAACTATAAATGGTTGGTAAAGAGTCAGACACACCTGAGATAATTGAACAATAATAACTGTCCATTTGCCAAATCTCTCATCTTTTGAGACCTTGGGATGAGATTTTAGGACTCTCCTTTTTCCTTACATTTCCCACACTCAGTTGTCAAAGTGTTATCGATGCCAGGTCTTCAAAACCCATTTCATCTGCCCCCTCCTCTCTATTCTCACTGCTACCACCTCGGCACATTCACTACCACCCACCTACAACTTCCCAATCTTCTTCCCCTCCTCATCTCCCAATCTTCCTTTTATATAGACTTGTTCATGTGACGACCTTTCACAATGGCTTCCTATTGGTTATCAAACATGGTTATACTTCTTAGCCTGGAATTCAGTCTTTCAAAATTAAGCACTATCTTACTTTCCAGACTTTTACTATTCTCGTACTCTGCACTGCAGCCAAATTAAACTAATGCCATCCCCTAGAAGTGTCCCCTGGAGGTGGGAAGAAGGCAGGTTCCCTCTCCAGATCTTGGTTCAGACAGTTGTCTACTCCTACAATGGTCCAATTCATAGATAAAGAGGAATTCCCACTATAAAAGGGGTAATGGAAAACTTTTACTATCTTCCAAGGCAGCTCATTCTACTTTTAGGAGCCTTTCTGAAGTTTCTCCTTCTGACTTCCTCATTTCCATCTTTATCTCTCCCTCCCCTACCATTTCTTCATCTGTAAAATGAGGAGGTTCTCATGTCCTACAGAAGACAATGGTACAGTGGAAAGAACCTAGAAGTCAGGAAATCAAGATTCGTATCAACTCTGTTATGGTCTTGAACTTGATGCTCTCAAAGGCCCACTCTAAATGTAAAAAGTGCCTCCTAGCCAACTGTCTTCCTCAGTAATTTAAAACTATTAGACTCCTACTACACACAAAACCAAAGTTAAAAGAGGATACCTGCAAAGTCAAAACTCTTTCTTTGGTCTGAAAAACTCATGAAAGTTATTCTTTTCTTAGAAATGAAAATATAAAATACTTTTTTAAACTATAGGAAAATCTAACGTGTCACAGAAGACTAGAATGTGATAATTAAGCACAAAAGAACAAAAAGAATCAACCATTATGGTCATTTCCTTCACAGGCTAATTATACATGAGACATAACCATGTTTAAATTTAAAATGACAGGGCACAGATTTAGTAACCAAATGTCATCTACTTTTAAATCAATACTAGGATTAAAATTCTGAACATTAAAAAAAAATGTCAAGTAATGCACACTTTGAAAACAAGCTAGGAAAATGTTTATATCAGTTATCATACAGGAAAAACCACAGACTTGGAATTCTATATGGCATTGTGGCCATGCAGCCAAACAGATGGGACTTGTTTGGCTAGAATTTACCCCTTTAAGGTCATGCTGGTAAAGAATGCAGTTTCATCAGCATCCTAATACATAGTAAGTCTCCTATCTGGCAAAAGAGAAGAGCTCACTTAAATCAAACAAGAAGGTATGTAAATGCATTTTGGAACTATAAAAAAGATAAATGGTGAATTAGTTACCACACTCTTTAATAATTTCACCATCTTGTATAACTCAAAGACTTTGTTGTTATTCAGTCATTTCAGTCCTGACCCCATTTGGAGTTTTCTTGGCAAAGATACTGTAGTGGTTTGCCATTTCCTTTTCCAGCTCATTTTACTGATGAGGAAACTGAGGCAAAAAAGGTTAAGTGACTTGCTCTGGGTCACACAGCTAATCTGAGGGCCAGATTTGAACTCAGGAAGATAAGTCTTCCTGACTCCAGGCCTGGAACTCTATGCACTACACCACTTAGCCTTCAACTGAAAGACTAGGAATGAACTCAAATTCGTCCCTTGCCCAGGGGGCTTGAGAGACCAAACTCTATTAGAATAAGCTTAACAACAACTAAACTACAATGGCAGTCATTCCAAGAAAGATGTTTGGCTGTACAGCTATAGTACTACTTACATTCCTTTTTTTCTTTATACCTTCTCAACATTTGCCCTGCTTTATGTTTTAACAGATTACATTACCACTTTGGTAATAGAGAAAGGGGGGGCCACACGTAAGCAGTGTTAGAAACACAAACACAATTGATACCAAAAATCTGGGTATCAAAAGAAGTTTACTGAGGAGAAGTTCAGAGGAACTGAACACACCTGGCCAGAAGTGAACTCAGCCCTTCTTTAGGAGGGGAGGAGTGGGGAATACAAAAACAAGGAAAGCTTTATACCATTAGTACAGTATAGACACTCCCCTCAGAGAAGGTTTCAATTTTCCCATATGCCCTTTACGTATTTCCTCCCAAACATGACCCTCTTCTCATTATCATACACTATCATACATCCCATGTTCTGCTAATAAGGCTCTAATTCTATGCAGGGCATGTCAGATAACATACATGAGGATTGTTGTTCGGTTTTTTTTGGAGGGGGAAGGCAGGGCAATTGGGGTTAAGTGACTTGCCCAAGGTCACACAGCTAGTGTGTCAAGTGTCTGAGGCTGCATTTGAACTCAGGTCCTCCTGTCTCCAGGGCCAGTGCTCTATTCACTGCACCACCTAGCTGCCCCTACCTCATATGAGGTTTATTAAGCAAGAGCAGTAGTGATTTTGGAATATTTGGTCATTAACCCCTCACTGGTTTAAATCAGATCAGTTCTTATTCTGGTCTCCCAAGGCCACTGTCTTCTTTCTGATTGGTCGGGTCCACCCCGTCTGCTAACTCCCTTTATCTTACTTTAGTAATGTCTAGCAATTCTATGGAAACTGATATTCCCTACTGTTTCTCACAATTTATTACCAGTAGTTTTTACTTCAGTAATTTTTAGCAATTCTATGGAAACTTAACCCTTTGCTATCTCTCACAGCAGCATCAGAGAAAAATGGCATTTAAAAAATTTTATGCTCTCATTCCCTATTATACTGCCCTGATCTGGATCCCATTAAAAACAAAATTTATTTTGTTATTTGTACACTGCAGGAAATCACAATCCCAGTCTGCAGGAACTGGAGGCAAAAATAAATCCAACACTCACATTCTCATTGTGTGCATCAGCAAGTTAAGTTATACTGGGAACACGGGAAAAAAAAGCAGAACATGCCACAGAGTATTTTTTCATGCTTACAAAATATCTCCCTGTACTGCTTCCCCATGTTTGGGGAGCTCAGAAGAACTTTTTTCCAGTAGAAAATCAGCTACTTCAGGGTAGGAACCATCTTTCCCTTTGTCTTTGTACACCCAAATCCTAGCATAGAGCTTTTCATACGGGTGTTTAATAAATGTCTGCTGGACTAAATTGTCTTTTTTGTAGTTAAAAGGGAGAGGAAAGACAAAAACTGGAGTTGTGATGAATTCAACCTTCCTCAACACTCAATTACTTGCTTTCAAAAGTGATGAGCTTGAGAAGCCAGAGAAAGTAAGCATTCACTACATGCTCTAATTTGACACACAGACTCTCACAGGATCATAAATCTAAGGGCCTCTTGCAAATAACTTAGCTACACAGGACACTCCGTACTTGCTATAATGAGGACTTTGTGTCTGGGCAAAAAAGAAAAGCAGAGAAGTACAGAAAAAATGAGACAAAGCATGTTTTGGGTCAGTACTGGTTGGAGCAAAAAGAGAAAGAGAACAAGTGAAGGTCTAAATATAGGGCTGAAATTATAATAGGAAGAGGGGATTTATTTTTCTTTTATGAAAAGTTAAGACAGTCCTACTTAATTTATTTCACTAAAATAAACTGGAAGGTTAAGTGGTCAAGAATGGGCCCCCATTCATATGTATAAAGCCCAGCTGCATCTCCCCCCAACCTCTTATCTCTATGCTGCAGTCTGCCACTTATTTTTCTTCAGATGACCTCTCAGTAAATGAATGTTAAGAGGCCTTTATTGGCTAGACATTTGCCTCCCAGGAAGAAACATCTGGCCACTAAACAATGGAATGATTACTTTAATATTAGCAAAAAATGAAACTAAGTTAAATCCTGTACTTTACCAATTCTTTGCAAAAGGTCAAATAGTATTTGTATGGCATCACACCAGTTTAAAGTTGGAAGGGATTTCAGAGGCTTCTATCCCACCATTTTAAGGGGCAGAGAAAAAGCAACCGGGTTCAAGGTCTTTCTGTACTTAAGATAAAAGGGGTCTTTAAACAGACGTGATCTCAGACAAAATTCAAGTTAAAATAAATTTAATCAAAAGTGAAAAATAGAAAAGTACACTTTGTGTCAGAAATATTATTCGATATCATTTTTGACTCAGGCCATCTGAAATACCTATACCTCTACCAAAACAGACACCAGAAAATATGAATGTAAGCATAAAACACTTTATATACAAATAAACTCAGATCTAAATAAGTAATACTTATTGTTTATGGGTAGGTAAAGCCAACATAATTCTTAAAATTCCAATATCATGTCAATTAAATCACTAAAAAATTATTTTACTGAGTTAGAAAAAAAAATTAAAGTTTATTTGGAAGAACAAAAGGTCGGAAACCAGGAGGAAAAGATATAAAGGAAGTAGATGCGGCAGTGTGGGAACTATGTAAGTCAAGAGCACTGAAGTATAAAAGTATAATTTCCATTATTTTAAATTAAAATTTTCTTGTATAAATAAAACCTATTTAGCCAATAAGTAAAGTAGAAAATGTAGGAAAAAAAACTTTCATAGACAATCTCTCAGACATCCTATAATAATAATATTGTTGTGGTGTAGAAAATGATGAACTGGTTGATTTAGAAAACATGGAAAAAGTTGGACTTACGAAGAAAGATGCTATCCACCTTCAGAGAAGCAGATAAGAGGAAATAAGCACAGTGCAGTCTTACATATGTGTATGAGTGTATATGTGTACATATGGATGTTTATAGAATTTATGTGTGCACATATACATACAGACATATAAAAATAAGCATAACACCAGGCACACTGGTACTAATCACTCGTTAGCACCAGGAGATTGTGTATATCTGTGTGTGTGTGTGTGTGTGTGTGTGTGTGTGTGTGTGTGTGTGTGTGTGTGTGTAAAGAGAGAGAGAGACAGAGACAGAGAGAGAGAGTGAGAGTGTCAACGTGACTCAGCTAGTAATAATGCAAGTTCCACTTAGGAACCGTGAAGTCATTGTCCAAATATTCACAATACAGATAAGTACTTACAGAAAGTTTTATCAAAGAAAAGGTCAGAGCTGCTGAAAGTTATAGCTGGAAATGATATCTCAGGTTAAGGCTTGGGGGAGGAGGCAAGAACAGAGGCAAAGGAGACAATCCAAAGCAATAGAGAAAAAGGGAAGAAAGAGGAGGGAAGGGGAAGGAAGGCAGAAAAAAAGGTGTGGAGAGAAGAAGGTAAAGAGAAGGGGGGAGAGAGAGAGAGACAGAGAGACAGAGAGAGAGAGAGAGAGAGAGAGAGAGACAGAGACAGAGAGAGAGAGAGACAGAGAGAGAGACAGAGAGAGACAGAGAGAAACAGAGAGAGAGACAGAGAGAGAGACAGAGAGAGAGACAGAGAGAGAGACAGAGAGAGAGACAGAGAGACAGAGAGAGAGACAGAGAGAGAGACAGAGAAAGGACAGAGAAAGGACAGAGAAAGGACAGAGGAGAGGCAGGAGAGAGAGGGCAAGGGAGGGAGAGAGAAAGAGGTAGAAAGAGGATGGAGAGGAGGCACAGAGAAAAAGGACAGAAGGGGAAGAGCTGGACGAGAGGGGGGAGGGCAGAGGTAGGGTACACAGGATACAAGCAGTGTAACATCCCTAATATCCCTCCACTGTATTGTCTCTAATGCCCTAGTACCAAGAACAGATAGGGTCGAGACCAAGGCTCAGGACAATGACAAGTGTCCCTGCAGAATCACCAGTAATGGACCTAGCTATACAAGGTAAGAAGGACAGCCAGGAAACAAGCAAGTTCCTAGCTGGGCACTGACATAAACATGTCAGTCTGGCAAGCATATAGCAGGCGGTCCATCTGCCCTATTCCTCTCCTTCCCAGGGTATTGAGATAAATGAGAAAGTGTTTGGAGCTTTTCCAAAGGCAGGCACAATGTGAAACAAAGCAGACTTCTAAAACTTAGAAAGAGGCAGGCAGATACAGATTATATGGGCATGTTAAATAGAAAGTTTTAAAGGATAAGAGACAGCTAAAAGGAGGCAAAGTTTTCTTTTCCCTCTCAAAGAGATCATCTAGTCCAGGGCTTCTGAAACTCTTTCTGCTCAAGACCCTTTCATAGCTTCTTAAACTCTGGGTCTTGACCCCAAATGGGGTCTACCCTCCTCATGGAACAGAAGGAAATGAGGCCCAGGCAAGGTGATGAGACTTGTCCAAAGACACATGGCTTAAGTGGCAAAATCAGGATCTGAACTCAGGAAACAAGAATTTCAGCTGAAACTGGAAGCAACCAAGTACAGAAACACATAGAGAAAACTTTCCCCATGGCTCCTCTATTCATATATCTAAAATTAATTTTCAGAAGGATATGAAGTTTTGGAAAATGCAACATTTCTGGCATTTTAAAGCACAAATGAAAAAAAAATTGCACCTTTAACCAAAAAAAATAGTACCTTTAGCTTAAATCCATAAAGGAAGCCAAGCCAAGAGTGTGTGTGTGTGTGTGTGTGTGTGTGTGTGTGTGTGTGTGTAGAGAATGCAATTCCCTCCCATTAGACTTAATGGGAAAGATTTGTCCATCTATAAAAATGATTCACATTCAGAGGACCTGCCCTTTTGATTTCTTCCAATCATTTATTCTGTCTGTCCATCTCCTCTTCCATGGAAAACTTTGGGGTCTTTTATGAGCAGATATGAATCCTGGACAAAGGCCCAAGGGCTGTGTCATGGTCTCTGAAGACTTCTTTGACTCTACCTCGGATTCTCTGGCTCATCTCCTTCTTCCAATCTTGCACATGTCTTTGTCCATTTTTTTCAAAGTCTCAAACACTCTGTATCCTATTCCTCTAATACTTTCCTCCCTCCCTCCAACATCCTAGAAAATAACATGAAGCAGTTCATTAA
>NW_027185712.1:19766785-19839136 GCF_028583685.1 Petaurus breviceps papuanus
CATAGATCTAAAGACCATTGAGCTTCTCCTAGTGCATGAACCAGCCTGAGCCTTAGTAGAGATTCCTTATTAAAGAGAAGGGGGTCAGTGGGAACAATAGTGGCCTGCTTCCTTTTTCACTGACAGATGTCACATTGAAAGCCATTCCCTAGCAACTGCCAAACAGTATTCTGAGTTTCCTCCTTTAAAAAGAGTGTGAGAATCTTGGAAAACCAGCAAAAGAAAGCCTTATAAGGCTTTATAAGGCCCTTTTGGGGAAGGAACTATTCAGAAGTGACAAAACCCAAAAAGCAGCAATATTTGTTTAAAAACAAAGAAACTTTAAGCTGCTACTTCTAAACTGAATCTGAACAAATTAACAGGAAAACAACCAACATCTAGGATGCATTCTACCCATTTCTGAGTGTACTAATTACTGAGCCCAAAGGACTCAGCAAACCTGAAAAGCATTTGCACATCTGAATATTTGTAATATTTGAAAATATTCTGAATTGGTCCCAGAGATAGAAGTTGCATAGTTCATTCATTCACCCTAAAAAGCTACATCAAAAATAGAACAATGGGATAGAGCAAAAGATCTCTACACTATAAAAAAATTTTAGAAAGAATTAAGCCTCAACTACCATAAACATACTCCTTTGGGGAATAAATGGATAGCAAAATGAAAAGATATCTCCCTCCTTGTGTTTACTTATGTGCACATAAAACTAAATCCTTACAAATTAAAAAAAAACTATTCAACATGTCTGATATATAAAGTATTTGCTTTTTAAAAGATTCTTGATAAAAAGTAAATAAAACAGCAAAGAAAGCAACCTTTCTACAACTCTAAATAATTATAATAATTTTCTCCTAACATATTCCAAATATTCAATGTGAATCATGTAATAAAATATTTTAGATGGCATACCAAACAAAATAAAATCCAACCAAAATCTTAAAGTAGTAATTAGAGTGAAATCTTAAGGACACTAAAAATTGTTAGTAAAATCACCAATTTCTAGTCATGAAATACATTAAAAGTCATAGTAAGTAGTTGTTAAAACAAGACACATCCCCATAAAAATTTTTCAAAAAAAGAGCTCCGTACTAGGCCAGAAGGTCAGTTAAAATATTCATAATCTCCATTACAACAAGACCTTTTTGGAAATGGCTGCTCAATACAACTGGAGCTGTATTGGTCTAAGTTTCCAAACTAAGTGATGAAAAAAGTAACCATTATTGGGCATGATCACCATTAATAAAAACACTGGTACAAGTTCTTCCCACCCTCTTTAATCTTATTTTCATTCACACCATATTCTACCTGTAGTAAAATGCTCACCAATTACATCAGACCACTGTTCAATTACTATCAGGGCACAGGCCATAAGACACAGATGAAAAGACCAATCACCAATACTTCACATTATGTAGAATGCTTATGCTTTTATTTTTCCACTTTATCTATGTGAACCAGATCTCCTCACTGCACAAAGCTGTGGGAGTTTCCTACTTTTCTTTAAAAAAAATTAACTATTTCTTTTCCATTTGCTCCCTTTCATATAATACTAATCCAGTATAAAACAGAAATTATTAGGCAGCTCTCAGAGATATAATGATACCTATCACAAAAGCAATAAACTCCCTGTCATCCTTAAGATTCCAGAGTTGGTTGTAGCCATACTCCCCATATATCAAACTATTAAGACTCTCCACTGGGCTACGGTTATGGACCCAACCTTTTCAGGCACCAGCCAAATTATAATTTACTCCTATATCTATATCTATCTATTTAAATAGACATACTCTGATGCAGATAACCAAAAGCTCCCATGATAATTATTTAATATTTCCTGAATGGCTTTGAGTGGGAGGCTTCAATTCAATGAACTCATTAAACTAGCCATCCTAATTCCTGATTAATAAAGGTTGCAGACCTTTACTATTAACAAAAAAATGACTTACGAAAGAAAGCAGATATTGAAGAAAATTAAGAAATCAAATGTAATCTACAGATGTCTTTTATTCTAAATATATTTAGCTTTAAACTTAGGGCTATGGATACAAACTAATTTATAAAATTTATAAATTCAATAGAATATAATATTTATCATAAATCCATATTTATGAATATTCATAGGAATATATAAATTAATAAGAATTAAACTAATTCAAAATATTTATAATATAAGTAGGTATAACATAATGCAATATAAATTTATTGTAACTCTAAGAATTTAGCTGTTTTTGACAAATTAGAACTGTGTAAAGACCCCATGTAGCAAAGTCCTCCTAATGTTATCATCACCACCACCAGCACCACTTATTTCTATAGAGGGCTACCATTCTGGGTAGGAGGGCACAGAAGTGTTTAACACTGAACCTGGAATTTTAAACCACAACTTTCCTCCAAGGAACTCCGAAGGTCTCGGTGTACAACATGTTATTTGTCCTTACTCTAGCTGTTCTGAGATAGGGAAAAGACAGTTTATCTGAAAGTTTATCACTTTCAGCTGGAGTAAACTAAATTTTGACAAGGTCACCACTTGCCAAGGTCGCACTTGAGTTTGTGCTGAAGACCAACACAAGGGTTCTCTGATCCCTATAGATCTTAATTATAACCAGAGAGCCAATTTAAGCCAGAATAACTGTCTTCCCATAATACAGTAAAATGTCAATAAAAAAGGAAACCTATCCTATACTCTAAGGACATCAAAGAAAAGGACCTTTACCTATGAAAATATTTATAACATAAATAATTTCATACCCTTTGACCCAGCACCATTTCTAGGGTTGTATCCCAAAGTGATCATAGAAGTGGGAAAAAGACCCATATGCACAAAAATATTTATAGCAGCTCTTTTTGTGGTAGCAAAGAACTGGAAATTGAGGGGATGCCCATCAATCGGGGAATGGCTGAACAAGTTGTGGTATATGCATGTTATGGAATACTATTGTGCTATAAGAAACGAGGAGCAGACGGTCTTCATATTTACCTGGAGAGGCTTATACGAACTGATGCTGAGTGAGAAGAGTAGAGCCAAGAGGAATCTGTACACAATTACAGACACAACATATGTGTGATGACCAACTTTGATAGACTGGACTCTTCTCAGCAATCCAGAGACATAAGTCAAACCCAAAAGACTCATGATGGAGAGAGATGTTTACATCCAGAGAAAGAACTGAGATTGAAGCAAACTACCTGCCCTTTTTCATTTTCTTGTTTGGTTTTGTTTCCTCTTTCCTATTCTTCATTCCATCTGTTACAATCCTTCTTTATAACCTGACTAATGTCTAATGGGAAAGTATTTGCAGATACTATACTTGATTGTATGCTGCCATGGAGGGGAAGGGGGAGGGAGAGAAAATTTGAAACTCAAGGAATTGTGGTAATGAATCTTGTAAACTAAAAGTAAACAAATTAATAAAAGACCAAAAAAAATATTTATAACAGCTCTTTTCAGAGTAATTGAAAAACTAGAAACTAATGACTTTGCTGCATGGACTACACACAAAAAAACTATATAAATACAACTACAAAAGGCTGTTTACAAAATGGACAAACCTAAGTAATTTTTTAAAAATTTATTGTTCATGGATAGGCCATTATATTTTTTATAATAAAAATAACAATACTATCTAATTAACTTATTCAGTGCCATACTAAACTACTAAATGCTTACTTTACAGATCTGGAAAAAATAGTAGCAAAATTTATCTGAGTTCAAGAATCAAATCTCAAGGGAAATAATGGAAAAAAGTAGAAAGGTTAAGAGAACTAGCAATAGCAGATCTCAAATTATACTACAAAGCAGTAATCATAAAAAGATTTGGTACTGGCTTAAAAACTGAAAGGTTAATTACCAACAACAGATTAGGTAAACACATATTGTTGTTGCTTGGCCTTCATTTGCCAAGAGGACCACAGTGACACCACAAGGTGATGTATTGATTTGTGTGTGAATTGGATTTAAGTGAGGCAGAGTTGCACAAAGTCATCATTCTCACTCCCTCTTCCAAAGTCACTGAAGTCACTGCAGTGTCAGGAAGTATCTAGTACCAGGATAGAAATCAGGATGACTGGTAATGGCCCAGGACACAGTAGATGACATTGGTATTTTCGATGCCTGACCAAACTCCAAGCACTCCACATCACCTGCTTCATTCAGCAGCCTTTTGGCTGTTGGAGCAAATTGTTCTCATCTACTCATTCCAGCAGGGGAAGGAAATTTTCACATGCTTGGGGCAGACATCACCCTGACTCACCTAGGGGTTTGAGGCCTGTCAGTTATCCTCAACCTGGCTTAGCCCAGGGTGTGGAAACTGAGTATGCTATAGCTTCTTGGAGCCACAAGTGGTATACAGATAAAGAAGTAAATTAATATAGAAGCCTAGTAATCCATTACTACAAACACACCACTGGGTAATGTCTTCCTCTTCGGGAAAAACTGAGAAGCAGTCTGGAGGAAACTGGGTTTGGATGAATACTTCACACCCTATGTCAATAAGCTCCAAATGGAAGTATGATGATATCACATCATAAACAGACAAGGAAGAAACTGCCTTTTAGATCGATGGATAGAGGAAAGATTCTTAACCATAAAGGTTTTAAAGAGAGTCACAAAAGACAAAATGGACAATTCTGAGTTCATAAAATTTAAAAGTGTTTGCATTAGAGTCAATGAAGAGAAGAAAAAATTAGCTGAAGTTTTGCATCAAGTTTCTTTGATAAAGTTCTCCTTCCCAAGATATTTTAAGGGGGAGGGGGAGGTTTCCAAAATTCTTTGGCCTATACCCTCTTTTAAAAAAAAAAAAAAATTTACTCAGTGCTTTCCCCTCCCCCTCCCCCTGGAAATCTACTTTCTTTAACCCTCTAATAATTTTTTTTAAATGTGCATGATTTCAAACTACTAACACCCCCCTGGATCATCTCTGCACCCCCCAGAGGGTGGTATCACCCACTTTGGGAACCCATCTGTAAGGGAATGATTAAAATTTCTAAGAATAAGAGCCATTCCTCAATAAATGGTCAAAGGATATAAACAGGTAGCTCTCAAGGGAAAAAATTCCAGTTATCAGAAGTAATAAAAAAATGCTCCAAATCACTAATAATTAAAGAAATGTAAAGGGTAGCTAAGCGGAGCAGTGGATAGTGGATGTGGAGTAAGAAAGATATGAGTTCAAATCCAGCCTCAGACACTTACTAGCTGTATGATCCTGAACAAGTCACAACACCTATTTCCCACAATTCCTCATCTGTAAAATGGGGACATGCTGGAGAAGGAAATGGCAAACCACTCCAGTATCTTTGCAAAGAAAACCTCATAGATAAGTCCATGGGGGTCACACAGAGGTGGCCACAACTCAACGGCTGAACAACAAAATTAAAGCCACTCTGAAGCTCTCTCTCATACCCATCAGATTGGCACTGCTGACAAAAATGGAAAAAAATGCTGGAATGGCCACTGAGCACACCTGATGCACTGCTGGTAAAGCAGTGACTGATAACAGACATTCTGAAAGCAACTTAGAACTCTATGCAGTTACTAAACTGCATATCCTTTGACCCAATGATGGCCCAAGATCAAAGGAAAAAATTATATACATGCAAAAGTATTTCTGACAGTTCTTAATATGGTAACAAAAAAAAGGAAACCAAATGAATGTCCACTATTTGGGGAATGACTGTACAAATTACTGAATGTGGATGTAACAGTATACTATTGTGCTAATGGAAATGATGGTTTCTAGAAACCTAGGAAGACTTACATGGAGTGATGGAAGAATGAAGTGAGCAGAATTAGAACATTTATACTATAATATTAGCATTATCAAAAAGAACTAACTTTCAAAGACTTAAGAATTCTGATCAATTGCAATGGTTAACCAGGACACCACCAGAAGACCCATGATACAGAATGTTATCTAAATATGCAAAATTAGCCCAACATTGTTTAACTTATATATGCTTTTTCTAAAATAGACTTTGCTTTTATTTCCTTGTTCCCCTGGAGGAGGGGACAGAAAGATAGGAAGAAAAAAATCAATAAATAAATGCATAAAAAATAACTGACAAAAATTGGGAAAAAAACTTTCACCGTTGCTCCTAGTTGTGCCCATTGGGGCCAAGTAAAATAAGTCTAATCCTTCTCCTAAGCAAGACAGGTGGTCCATCAAAAACTTTTCAACTCCCATATCCTCCGGTGGCTTATCTTCTCCAGACTGAATATTTCAGGTTTGGCTGAGTGAACTACCCTCACACGGCCCTGGTTCTGGGTACCTTTACCAATGTACTTGCCTTCTCTCAACATGTGTGGTAACTTTTTTTTTTTTTAATAAGATAGGGAGCCCAGAAATGAACAGAGCGCTGTAGAATTGGTCTGAACAGAACAAAGGGCAGTAGAGGAAAAAAAATTTCCCTCGTTCTAGTAAGTTTCTATTATTGCCACCTAAGATCTCATTGTTTTAAATGCTATATCATTGCTGACTCCTCCTCTGTAGTCCACAGAGACCCTCCCACATGCTTGTTAAAGATCACCCAGTGACATCTTCCTCATCTTCTTCTTGGAAAGTTGGCTTTCAAAAATTATTAGTAAATTCTACAAAGATATTTGCCAAACAAGTCACATGAGAAAACAAATTCCCAAACAGTTATATTATCTATTAATGGAAAGAAACACAAACTTTCTTACTGACCCTTTAAAACTTCTCTGAATTGATTATTTACATTATTCTCATTGTGTATAGAGTTCTTTATAATACAAGTCTCCTCCATGTCTCCAAGGTGGTACAGTGGGGGCACAGTAAATAGTGTCTGGCGTGGAATCAGGAAGACTCATCTTCCTAAGTCCAAATTTCTGATTATTACTGATTCTGAACACACTTTTTCAAATGATTATTGATAGTTATTGAGATATATATATATATATATCAATTCCCTGATTTTGAATACTCAGAAGATATAGTTAAATAAAGATTATTTAAATTAATCCTATTTCTTCTCATTCAAACTGTATTATTAGGTTAAGATGTAAAAGAATAATACATATGATAATAACTTTTTAGGGGGTCAGCTGCCAAAGAACATCCTCTCTCTTTTTAAAAACTGGAGGCTGGAAAAGTACTATCTATAATCAAGGAACAGAAAATAACAATTCCTCCCTTTAAAAGGGTTTGGCTAATTTTTCTAAAATATCTATGGACTCCCCTCTCCCCAATTCTAAGGCCAAGAATTAAGAGTTAAAATACCCTAAATAAAACAACTTACTAAGTATTCATTTGAAATCCTCAATGGGATATTCCAAGTCATAAACTTAATATCTATAATATGTTCATTAAAGAAGCCCAGAGGCTACTATCACAAGGTTCTTCCAGAAAAAACTCTAGGCTATGCATTGGGAGAAGAGGGTTTCAATCCATATTCTGCCATGAATTTGTTGTATGAGTTAACAAGTTGTTTCAGGTCTTAGCACAGTACCTGGAACATAGGATACACTTTTAAAACGTACCTCTTGACTTGACTTCGCTTCTCCGAGCTAATGAACCAGTGAATTATTGGAGTAAGAAATAAAAGCAGTGACTCATAAGTGTTTTGATGTAGAAGAAGTCTTCCAATATTTATTCAACCACCAATTAATTGTGAGCCACATTCATAATTACTTTGACATTTTTGAGAGAGAGAATTTAGAGTTTGAAAAGTTTTGACAGCTGAGACACAGGTTATCTGGGTTCAAAATCCAGTTCAGCTAACTTATTAACTGAGTGACTTTTAACCTGTAAAATAAAAATGACTGTTATCCTTTCCAGGCCTAAATCTAAAATCTTGCAATTTAAAAAGAAATCTATAAATAATTAAAACATTTTCTATGTTCTTCTTAGATCATGTACCTAACAGAAGGTTATCTCAACAAGCAAATTGAAGTAAACTGGCTTCCTACACTTTGGATTGAGAGTTGTGAGCACAAGAAATGTTTTAGTCTTTGTTCAGTTATGTCAGTTATGTCCAACTATTCCTGACCTCATATGGATTTGTTGGGGTTTTTTCTATCAAGTTTTCTTGACAAAAATACCAGAGTGGTTTGCCATTTCCTTCTCCAATTAGAAACATACCATATTCTAACTTAAGCTAATTTTTACACGTCGACTTTCCCATTAGATTTTAAGCTCCCTTAGGATGGGTATTATAACTTATCTCTGAATACATCTCCCTTTCAAGAGCAGTACGTTAGCACAGCATTTGCCCTTAGGCTAGTTTGTGTGTTTGCCTTTCTTTGTATTCTCATCTCTTAACACACAGTAAGAATTTAATAAAGACTTGTTGACTTTACTTTGCGGAAGGCAAATATCAAGCTAGACTGTAGTGAAGTATTTGTATGCTTCTATAAAAAATAAAATGAGTCCACATCCAAATCTATAAATTAGGGGCAGTAAAGGGGTACAATGGATGGAGTTAGGATCTGAGTTCAAATCTGGCCTCGGACACCTGACACTTACTAGCTGTATAACCCCGTGCAAGTCACTTAATCCCAATTCCCTTACAAAAAAAAAAAACAAAAATAAAACAATCAATGAACAGTTTTCAAAAGAAAAAATGTAAACTATCAACAAACGAAAATGTTCTTCAGATCAATAATGAGAGAAATGCATATTAAAATAATCCTGAGATTCTACCTCACAATTAAATTGGTCTAGAATAAAACTAAGAAAATAATCAATATTGGATGGGTTGTGGCAAGATAGGCAAACTAAAACTGCTGGTGGAGCTGGGAATTATAGAAACATTCTAGGAAAACAATTTGGAGTTATTTGAGAAGAGATACAAACTATGTCACTACTGAGCATATATCCCAAGTAAGTCAAGGATGGAGAAAGGACCCATATATTTATAACAACTTTTGGGGAGAGGGGGATAGTCAAAAAACTAGAAGAAAAACAAAGAATGGTTAAACAAAATGTGGAATAAGAATATAATGTAAAATTACTACACCATAAAGAATTCAGAGAAAAACAAGATTTGTACAAACCGATAACAGAAGTAAACAAAAAAAAAAGATAATGACTACATTTGGCCATACAAATAACACTTGTTGCACGTGCCATCAGTTTTGGCAACTCTTTTGGCTGGTTTTACTTAAATATTTTTCTTTGTTATTAGGAGGGACTCACTGGGTAGGTGGGGGACATATATATAGAAATGGCAAGTGAAAAAACAAAAGCCTTGTTTTTACAAAACAATCAAGGAGAATGAATAGAAAGCTAAAATTTCTAAGAAAAGAACAGAAAGATTAGAAATTACTGGAGATTTAATAAGCACTGGAATCCAGGACATTATGAATGAATTAATGTCATCTATATGCAATGGAAAGAGTGCTATTTGGTATAGGAAACAGACTGGTACAGGGGATACTTGAGCACAGAAAGATCAATTAAGAGGCCACTTAAATAATCTAGTGTAAAGGTGATGAATGCCTGAATTAAACTGGTGGAGTAGTGTGTTACAGCAGAAGAGGGGTGAGAGGTGAAAAGAAGAAAGCAAGATTTGGCAACTAAATGGACATGTGAGATGAAGAAATGAGCAGTGGAGGCTAAAATCAATGTTATCAATCAACTCTGTAACCTAGTTGAACATTTCCTTGCCACTGTTCAGTAAATTGACTTTTGAGGAAGAAGAAAGGAGGAGGGAGAGAGAATGAGAAAAAGAGAGAGAGAAGAGAGAGAGATTTAAAGGTTAGGAGGCAAGGGTTTAATGCTACCTCAGACATTTACCTGTGTGACCATGAGTATGTTTCATCATCTCAAAGCTTAACTATCCTCATCTATAAAATGGAAATCAATAATACTCACACTACCTACTTATGGGCAAGTAAGGGCTTTACAAACCTTATAGTACTATATGGAAGTGAAAATTTTCTAAAATATACATTATTAAAAACTAATTTCATCATACACTTTAACTCAGCCACAAATCTCACCAAATAACCAAAACATTTTTTATAAAGCTCATTCTGTAAAAGTTAGAATGATGGTAAAGGCAAGATCTGTTCTGAGCACTCATGGGGCAACAGCAAGAAACAAGTTATGAACACTAAGATTTTGGTCATTAGGTGGCTTTAACCAGCTGAGCTCACAAGGTCTGGGGGCCAAGAATGTGTGAAGTGTTCAAGTGAAGACACAGTGTTTTGGCATGTTTTTTTTTTTAAAGTATTCAAGCCACAACTGGTTTTCCATTTAGTAACCTCTCCAGCATTTCAGGGAGTCTAAGGTTAAAAAACCAGCAGCATTGGTGAGAAATCAGTAATTACCCTATTTTACTTTCAATAGTGTGCAACAGAAATACTCAACCTAGACCCTTTTTGCAGGTAATAAAAATAGCTAAAGGACTAAGCCTCTAATTAGTCTCTTTCAAGGAACTCAATGGCCATAAGTCCTACCAGACAATAAGTTTCTTGAGGACAGGGAGTGCATTGAGTGTGATAAACACAAGACTAGATCTGCTCACCCAAAATATCTGTAATTCATCAACCACACACAAGCACAAAAGGAATGCTAAAATTCAGAAGGAACATTTTTCTCCTCCATTCATTCTACCCTTCAGCCAATAGCCAAATTAAGTGACAGTACTATAGTGTAGTCAGAAAATATACACACACACACACACATACATACACACACACACTTTGAAATCACCTGTCTATAACTTCTGAGAAGTCTTTTAAGCTTTCTCAGTTTCAATTTTCTGATCTGTAAAATGAGGGGACTAGATCATCTTCAAGGTCCCCTTCAACTCTAGATTTTCCATCCACTGCCAATTCAAGGGTAAGCAGATTAAACAATGGAAGAATCTGCATCTAGTTTACAGGAAAGTGAGAGGAGGACATCCTTATAAGAAGTCGCCAAGCAAGCACATTGATGTATTCCTGGTGGTGCTGTGAATGGGTACAAGCATTCTGGAAACCAATCTGCAATTATGCACAAGAAATTACTAAAGAGTCACACTCTTTAACAGTTGTACCACTCTCTGCCTATACTCAAAGATAGAGGAAAAGGTCTTTTATATACAAAAATTTTTGTAACAGTTCTTACGGTAGCAAAAAAAATAGAAATGCCCATGAAACTGAGGAATAGTTGAATAAATTGTGGTATATCAATTTAATGGAAGACTATTGTGCAATAAGAAATGAGGGAAAACATGATTTATTTCAAAGAGACATACTGGAATGTACTAAAGAATGAAGTAAGCAGAACCAATTCAATTTATGCTTTTGTATCAATATTATAAAAATGAACACTTTTAAAAGACTTAAAAGAACTCTGATGTGCTAAATGATCAACTAAGATCACAATGGACTGATGAGGGAGAAAATTACAGACCTCTTGACAGATGATGAATGAACAAAGAATGCTAAGTTTCTTTTTGGATGTTACCAATGCATGAACGGTTTGCTTGACTGTGCTTCTTTAATACAAGGACTCTGTATTTCTTTTTCCTCCCAGTTTTTTGGGGAAGGCAGAAAGGGGAAAAAAAAGAACGTCAGCAAATTTTTTTTTAATCTTTAAATCTTTTTTTAAAATACCCTGTCTCTGCAGCATAAGTAGTTTGCTTCCAAGTGACAGGATGTCCACCTGAGGCTAAATAGAGGTTCATTCGACTTTTGGAGAGGTCATTATTTGACCTTAAAGGAATCCTGATATTAATAGAGTTGGCCTTTTGAGTCAAAAAACCTGGGTTAAAAAGTCCCACCTACCACATACTAGCTGTGAGGCCCTGGGCAATTCATTTGTCAGTACCCCAGGCAACAACTCTCAAAGACTTTAATAAAATTTCAAATAGTTGCTCATCTGCACAAATCCCTTCACCAAGAGTTAACCTTTACCAATGAAATTGCTGGTAGAGACCAAACAACGACAAAATCACATTCCAAGTGTCTTCAGTTTACAGGGGATAACTCTTTATAAAAACGCATGGAAATCTTGCAATGTTATAAAAAGAGGTTCTAACACAAAAAGGGCACTTGAAAATTACTTCGGTGGAAGATAAAGGGGGAAACGAACGACACAGAAGCAGAACGAAAGAGGCTTGAGATTCTGAAGCTAAGGAAAGCTAATACTCTTGTGAAAATTTCCAGGCAGACAGTAGAAAGGTAAGGGTAAAGGGGCCTGGGAGGGGGGGCAGAAAAGAACTAACGAAGTTTTAGGTTAAACCAATTTTTGTCTACAATAAGTCTGGAGATTCAAAATAATTCTAACAGGGCTTATAGCAGTAGCCCTGCTCTCTTCCTATGGGCAGAACAGAAAGGGCAGAACCACATCATGGAAAATTCTCCCAGATGCACAACAGTCACAAGCAACTATGGCTGAACTTCTGAATTTTTAATCAATTCCTGTAATTCTCCCTAACCTTCGATCCTTCTAGGAGACTCCTCTGTCCCTGACAGAGGAGTCAGTCCTGCAACCAGCCACACTGAAGTCTGCACAGCCTTGCAGGGAAGGAAGGTATCATTCAAAACAGTCTCTAAAAAACATGAACTATAGATAGGTTTGTTATGGAGAGAGCAAAGGGTAGAATGTGTGCTCCAGAGTGCCAGTAATCTTGTATTCGATTAATGGAGGAAAAAAAAAACAGAGCTGAGCACTGAGCATCTCCTGACAATGTAGTATTAACACCTTTAATTATCCAGAAATAGAACATTTGCGTAATTAATAAAAATAGTGAAAGGTGGCATAACAGTGGCCAGAAAGTGGACCTCATCTGGGTTCAAGTCCCACATCTGGCATATCACTGTGTGACCCTGGAAAAATAAAATATTTAACTTCTCAGTGCTCCAGGTCAAATAAAAAGGGATCCCTGCAGGCTGAAGACTGACTTAGAAAACAAAAATAAAGATTTATTTTGTTAAATATTTCCCAATTACATTTTAATTTGGTTCAATCAGCTCTCTGGAGTTTTGTGGGCCTGGAGTTTGACACCTCTTGACAATCTAAATTGGGAGAAGGGGCTTCCCATCCCAGAAATTCCTTACACCAATGAACAGGTTCAGTCCCAATCCCCAATAACATTAAAATTTTAAATTTCACTAAAGATAAAAACAAAAGACACACTCTGTGTTCCAGGAGAGTCAGGGTGATACAACGAACAAAGCTGGGCGTTAAAGAGTCAGATAGCCAGGTTGCTATACAACCTTAAGCAAGACTTGACCTCCTTCAACTTCAGTTTCCTCTACTGTAAACTGGGGATAACAGAAGCTGCTTCTCAGGGTCACTGTGAGGATCTAATGAGATAATATTAAGTAAAGCACCTTGCAAACCTTCAAACAATTTATTAGTAACCTCTTGATCACAATGCCATAGAGATTGTAAACCCTTCCCATGTTGGTAAAGGGTCTCCATGAATTTAAACACAAATATATTCTATGTACATATATGTATCCATACATATATATGTATCTATTGGATAACCTATCTATATAGGCATAAAGCTCTCTATTTATAGGGAGAAGGAAGACAGAAAAGGGAGATTCAGTACCTTCTACTAACAAGTCTCTCCTCCACACTTCTCTAGCCTGGTCCTAGGACAGACCTACTACACTACTAGGTAGGCTAGGTTCACTGCCATACCCGGATTCCAAGTGTTTCCATTTTGGTAGAGCCTGCCAGTACTTACATTTCCCACTGATCCATCCTTCCAAGACTCACAGTCAAATCCACAAGAGAATGAGAAGCCTAGGGACTGCAAACTTAGGAGAAAGTTAATAGTGGCAGACTCAGTTAGATGGAGCAGACCATATCACTACTAGAGTGACAGAGTCCAGGATTTGACTATATGTGTGTAAAATTATAAATCATGTGAAGGGCAGCAAGGTGGCACAGTGGATAGAATGCCAGGTCTGGAGTCAGGAAGCCCTGAGTTCAAATTTGACTGCAGAGACTAGCTGTGTGATCCTGGACAAACAAGTCACTTAACCCTGTTCACCTCAGTTTCCTCATATGTAAAAAATGACCTAGAAGGAAAACCTCTCCACTGTCTTTGCCAAGAGAATCCCAAACATAGGGGCATGGAACAGGCGGACAGGAGTAAAAAAACAACACAACAATAATTAATTGAAGTGGGGCAGCCAGGTAGCACAGCAAGTAAGAGCACCAGCCCCAGAGTGGGGATGACCTGGGATCAAATCCGGGCTCTAATACTTAGCACCCACCCAGAAACACCTGGCCGTGTAACCTTGAGCAAGTTATTTAACCCCAACTGCTTTAAAAAAAATTTTTTTAAATAATTAACTGAAGATTATTTGAGAATAAAAATTCTCTTAACAGAAGCTCCTGAAGACAACTAGGTAGTGCACTGGATAGAGTGCCAATCCTGGAGTCAGAAGACCTGAGTTCAAATCCAGCCTCAAACAGTTTCTCTTAACCTCTTTTTGCTTCAGTCTCCTCTTCTGTTGGGGATAAGAATAGTACCTACGTATCTCCAAGGGTGGTTGTGTAGATCAAATGGAATAACATGTGCTAAGTGTGAGACAAATGTTAGCAACTGAAGAGAATAATGGTTATCCTTATAAACAGAAATGTATCAAGTTGGGAACACTCTGAATGAACCATTGCACTGATAACCTGCCTTAACAAGACAGTAAATATTCTCCAAGTCCTTATAGAAAGTAAAAGGCTTGGGGCAGCTAGGTGGCACAGTGAATAGAGAAAGCACAGGCCCTGGAATCAGGAGGACCTGAGTTCAAATCCGACCTCAGACACTTAACAATTACTAAAACCCTGTGACCTTGGGCAAGTCACTTGACCCCAAATTGCCCTGCCTTCCTCCCTCCAAAAAGCATTAAAAAAAAGTGAAAGGTTAGCTGTAAGGATTTATCAAATGGGGGGGGGGGGGGGGGGGGGGGGGGGGGGGGGAGGGGCAAGGGTTGAGAAGAGGAGGAAAAAAGAAACCAGACTATATAGCCCCAAGCTGAAGGCAAAGTGCCCCCATCAATTCTGGCAAGAATCCTCAGGTTATTAAATTGGAAGACTGACTTTATAGAAAAGTACAGTACTTAAAAACAAACCTACTTGTACTGCCTTGAGAAGGTTACACTGGGTCACAAAAAGTCTATTGGAAATGGCCTAAATGAACTCTAATGTTCTTCCAGGACAAGTCAATGATTTTGTTAAGTCTCAACGGAACACGGATCTCCAGCAAGAACATTTGTGTCCCTTCAGGAAGCTCAGTCTCACCTTCACACCTTCCACTCACACATTCAAAGTATTCTGGGAAGCCAGGGGACTATAAAGGCTCTCTTTCCCTCACCAGAATAGCTTGGTGACATTGATAACCTTTAAGGCAAGAGTTATTGGGCAGTTAGGTGATACAGTGGATAGAGTGCCAGGCCTGGAGTCAGAAACACTCATTTTCCTGAGTTCAAATCTGGCCTCAGACCCTTACTAGCTGTGTGACCCTGGGCAAGTCACCTGTAAAATGAGTTGGAGAAAGAAATAGCAAACCATTCATATCTTTGCCAAGGAAACTCTAAATGGGGTCAGTGTGGATGTGGCTGAAGCAATAACAACAAAAAAGCTGGAGTTCTGGGGCGGCCAGGTAACACTGAGAGTAAGAGCACCGGCTCCAGTGTCAGGACAACCTGGGGATCCAATCCGGGCCCCGACACTTAGCACCCACCCAGAAACACCTGGCTGTGTAACCTTGAGCAAGTTACTTAACCCCAATTGCTTAGGGGCAGCCAGGTGGCTCAGCGAGTAAGAGCACCGGCCCCATTGTCGGGATGACTTGGGGATCAAATCTGGGGGCAGATACTTAGCACCCACCCAGAAACACCTGGCTGTGTAACCTTGAGCAAGTTACTTAACCCCAATTGCTTATAAAAAAAAAAAAAAGCTGGAGTTCTTAACTTTGTATCCGTGAACTTTTTTTTTTATATTTTGATAAGTGTACTTCATTATAATTAGTTCCTTTCTTAATTTTGTGCATTTTAAGACACTTTTCTGAGAAGGTTCATAATGTCAAACTGCCAATGTGGTCCATGAAAAACAAAAAAAGTTAAAAGCCCCTAATTTAAGGAATCCCTGGAGTAATTTACTTCCCTTCAATGCTCCAGAGTGCTATAGTCTTCCTAGAACAAGCTGAGACTCCAAGGAAGTTGTAGGTTAAAAGATCTTTCTGTTCTCCCACTCCCAGTCCTGACCTGGTCTCTACTCACAATGAACTGACTGGCCCTGGGACTCTAAACCCACTCACAATTTACCCAAAATATTGAGAGTATGCTGGCAAGGTGTGCACCAAATGGCATCTGAGGATTCAATAAACAAGCTAAGTGGGTCTGGAGCTCTGTCTCTGTACCAGCAACATACAAAACAGCACATCCAAAATACCAATCAACAAATGCTGAAATTCTCCATTGCTACCCATCTTCCCAACAATGGTACCTTAGAAGCCAGACTCCCCTTTAACTACAAAGCATGTAAATTACAGAAATAACAAGACTTTCAGGGAAGAAAAATATATCTCCATAGACCTTCATTTCAGGACATCCAATCAATTCACACCAAACTATCATTCATTGCCTTTAAAATTTGTTTATCCTCTACACCAAATCAAAATACATCACATAGTATCAACTTATTCTAAGATTGAATAACAGAAAAGTTCATGTTCTCAGTTTGTTCCATGGCCAAACAAGGATTTTGAGTCCATAATAAAAATGAACACTTAAAAAAATAACAAAAATACCATTTATATAAAAAGGTAGCTTGTAATTTTCCATCCTCCGCAACACAATTAAATATATATATATATATATGTTGCATAAAGTCAAAGTTATCAAATATTTCACCAGAATTTGGGATTCCCAAGGGCAAGGTCTGCAACTACTCAGCTCAAGCAGCACAGAGCATTATTGTTTAAGCTAATAAATGTCCTAAAAAAACACTAAGCCATGGGAAAGAAAACCTGTTCATAGGCTCATAGACTAAGGGCTCAAAGGAATCTTGCTTGATGTTGTATAGTTGTATATAACTCCTCACAGGAGTAAATCCCACTCTTTTAAAGTTCCTAATAAGGACTAAGGACTGAAAAAAAAGGGCTGGAACCAGGGAACAAATATATTATTAAATACAAAATGGAAAATTTTAAAGACACCAGTGATGATTGTAATATATGAACTGGTGAAATGGAAATAAAGCACTGAATTTGGAGGCAGAATATGTAGGTTCAAACCTCGGCTACTACCTGTGTGACCCTTCTCTGAGCCTCAGTTTCCTCCTTTTCAAATTGAGGAAGTAATACTAAGTGACTGCAGGTCTCTCTTCCTGATGTTAAAAAAAAAATAATAATCATGGAACCAGTTAACTGGTTCAGGTTCTAAACCCCTGCTCCTTCAAACTCGGAATTGTATAATGCATGATTTATGAAAGCCCCCAAGGCAACTCTCCAACTTTATATCAAAGAAATTTTCTGATTTTCTAGAAATATCAAACAATAATGACAGCAAATGAATCACTTTTCTTCTCAATAAGTACACTGCAAAGGCATTATTATGTAGGATCCTAAGGGTTGTTAAATAGCCAAAATAGAAAATTAAAATGTTTTTATCATAGCAAAAGGCAATTCAAATCACAAGAACATTTATTTTGTCTAATTTGTACCGAAGGATATCATATTAGAATAACATGCTCCTTTGCTGTCAAGAACTTAATGTAATAGGTGAGAAAAGGAATAAATCTGATAAAAGGTACAAGAAAGTGAGATTAGGTTTCTTTGCCCTTGAGGCATTCTTTAAGAAATTTGTAAAGGCAGAGATCACTTTCAGCTGGGGGTGGGAGGAAGGAGAAGAATCTGGGAAAGCTTAATAGAAATGTCCTTGGAAGTGTTTTGAAGAAAGACAAGACTTCCAATAGGTGGAAATGGGATGGGAGTATATTCTAAGTAAGAGATAGCCTGTGTGACTGCACAGAGCCTAGAGAGGACAGAAAGAATGGAAAATAGCAAATATGACTATGATGATTCTTAAATTCCAGACTCAAGAGTTTGCATCTTATCCTATCAGTGATGGGGAATCACTGAAGGTTTTCATATCCGGGCAACTGTAATCACATCTTTGCCACAGGAAGATTATATTGGTAGCAAGGAAGGATGGATTAAGAGGAGAGAAAATAGAGACTGGGAGTCTCTTAATTTTTCCCTATACAATTTTAATGAATGCCTGAGTTGGGGGGGAGAGGGGAATGTGGTAGTGTGAACAGAGTGGGTGCAATGGATGAAAGATAGTAGAGAAAAAAATCACAAGACAGACACCCAATATGTTTGAGGAAAAAATGGTACTGTGACCCACAGGCTTAAATCCTGGATGACTAAGCAGGTGTAGAACATTTGGGAGGGCATGATAAAAGATGGAAAACTGAGTTCATTTTGGACATACTGAATTTAAGCTATAGGCAGAATAAACCAGCAGACATGTCCAACAGGCAGTTGGAAATGTAGTACTACAACTCTGTGCTAAAAATACATTTGGGAATTATCCAGAAAAGAGTGATAATCAGCCCCCCCACCCCAAATAACCAAAGCTAAGTAAGTAATAACTAAGGGACAGAAGCATACAGGATAGAAAAGGTCAAAGGACAAAGCCTTGTAATGATATTTTTCACATCAAATGATGGCAATGTCTCAAGACATAATATGTGACTGAAAACCTTGCTATATAGACTACTGACATCATTAATTGACTGAAAATTAAAAGGGACCTTAGATTTTCTAATTCAACTGTATTTTTTCATAGTTAATAATAATAAACTAATATTTAAATAGTGCTTTGCAGTTTTCTATGGAGCTTTACATGTATTTCTCATTTTAGCCTCACAATTACATTGGTAATTAGGTGCTATTCTTATTCCCAATTGACAACTGAGGAAACTAATGGAGAGAAAGGTCAAGTGATTTGTCCACGGTTACACATATAATACAAGTTGAGCACTCTATCCATTTTATACAAGAGGTTGAATGACTTGACAAAGTTATGCTACACAGGTAGCATAACTAGATTTGAACCCAGGTCCTTTTGACTAAATGGAGTATTTTCTCCTTTGGCTGACAATATGGGGAGTTGAAACACTTGGGGGAAAAAAGTTCAGATTCCCCAGCTGGAATCTCCTTACACTGGTCTTTACAAAAATATGGAAGTTCCTTAGCAGAAAACAAAAGCAAAACTTAAGTGTTTTGCAGAGTGGTCAAAGTATTCCGAGAAGAAACACAGAGACAAAGGGAAATGGAATCTCCTAACTTTTGGCTCATATGCTGATGAAAAACTATGTAAATATCACCTATCTTCTGATAAATTAAAAATACCTCCACCAAGTGACTCCATCATTTACTCAAAAATCTCAGGTCCTGTTTGCCTACCCTTATTCTTGCACTTTGCTGCATTTTTTAAAGCTATAAAACACATCCTTCTCTGAAGGTTCTGTTTGATCCTCTTGGGTATATGAAAATGTTCTTTCCTATAGTTAAGTCATTTAAGAAGCAGGTAAAGGAAAAGGGATCTAGCCTAGAACTAACAAGGAGAAAAATGAAAGGGCTTTAGGAAGAAAGGGATGTGGCATGGGAATGGAGAGATTCAAGAGAGAAAAAAGAACCAAGACTTTATCTAAAGGGGAAAAGCTCAACAAAATTGGTTAGGATACTGGATTTGGAGTCAAGTGACTTGGCTTCATATCCCATCTCTGCCACTTAAAATTGTGTGACAGAGGACAAATAATTTGACCTCTCTGGTCCTCAGTAGTGGACCAGCCCAACTTTAAGGTCCCTTATATCTCTGTCTTCCACCAGATCCCAAATCTCATAGGGCTGTGAAAACTGTTAGGAAACTTGCCAATTCACCCTTCTTACTACCAGTTAGATAAACTTCTTTGCTTTCCTGGGCATAGTTTTTCGCATCTGTAAAAAACAGCCTCTAAGGTCCCTTCCAGGTCCAGTCAGAAGATTCTGTGATATCCATACAAGTGATGTTAATCACTGTCCCAAACTCCATAAATCGTCTAAGTAGAAGATCCAGTAGCAAAAAAGAGATAGGTGAAAACTTGAAATGGAGGGGAGGGTGGTACTGGAAGAAAACAAAAACACAGATGCTAGGAGTCAAGGCCAAGATACTTCCTAGGAAGGGCAGGAAGTGGGGATATAGGCATGCTTTCTCAGTTGCAAGTAAATCCCATCCTTCCTTTTTCCACCTGATACCAGTCAAGGTCGCATGATGTGGAAAATTAGTTGAGAAGCAAATGACTCTTTGCACCCTATTTTCCATGCTAAGTGCCCAACAACCTCCCTCCCCATCATATCGCCACTTATAGGGTAACTTAACCCCATACCCAAAGCACCAACCACACTGAACAAAGGGGGAGGGGGCTTCCCACCCTGACACTTCTTTTTGCTCCTCTGGACCCCTTCCCGCACCTCCTGGCTTCTCATTGTGCCCCAGCTCCGGTATCTCAGGGGCTCTCAACCCAGGCCTGATATTCCAAGTCCCCAAGGACAACGGTACGGCTCTCCCGTCCCAACCCCCACCATCCCTTTAGTTCTCCGTCTCCCACCCTGGGCCGCCAGAAACAAAGCCCCAAATGACCCAAAGGAAGCCGGTCAGCGACAAAGCCCGCCAAGTCTCGGGGACGACAACCCGAGCCCCGGGGCACGGCAGCGCCGGCTCTTCCGTCTTTGTCCCGGCTCAGGTACACACTCTGTCTCCAGTCTCCTCCCTCCGCACCGCCCCATCCCGGGCCAGGAACTTGGAAATCAGTTCACCTCTTGCCGGGCTGGGGCCGCGGGGCTGCCGTGCCGTGGAGGGAGGTGCTCGGCGAGGCGTCCCACTCGGACGTCCCCTCCTCTCTTACTCACCCAGGCTCCCAGAGCTGCATTCTCGGGGCCCCTGGCTAGGTGCCGGCTGGACCTGCGGGGAAACCTCCGGGTCCGGGGACGACAGCGGCTGCCGCTCTTGCTCGTCCCCCGGTGCCCCGGGATCCCCGGAGCCGTCCGCGGTGTCTCCCTGCGCCTCCACGGGCACCACGGTGAAGTTCGTGGGCATCGTGCCCCCGGCGACGCTGCCCCTCCGCTTCCTTGTCCGCTCGGGCTTCGGAGGTGCGCGCCGGCGACCAGGGGGATGTGTCCGAGCTCGGTCCCTGGAGCCGTTCCCGCCGCCGCCGCGCTGCTGTTCCCGCAGCCTCCTCCGGGGCAGGAGTAAGAGTTGGGCTCCCTTAGCTACAGGCTCTCACGTGAGGGCCATTTCCTTATTTGGGGGGGATGGGCGGGGGCGGGGGCTGGGTGGCGCTGGCAGCCCCCGCCACCTCCCTTCCCGCGTGCCGGCCCTCCCTCCAATCTAGTCCCACATGACATCACCTGCCAGCAGCAAGTGGCTGCTGTCGAGTTTTTTCCAGCTTTCCCTTGCGGCCGGGCACCTCCCACTTGATTTATAAAGAGGAAAGTTCGTTGTGGGAGGACGCGCAGGGACTTGGAGGAGGAAGGGAGAAAGCCTAGACGGATGGGGGAGGAAAGGCAGGTCCTCTTCCACGCAGGTGGATAGTACCACCAGCTTTGTTCCTGCCCTCGTATAAAGAAGGGTCGTCTTCTGGACCCTAGCCGCTGTCTAAACAGTAACTTCCGCCGTCTTTTCATTTTGGCATTTTTAGGGCTTGTTCTTTCATTCAACAAGCAGTTAAGGGTTCACCACGTGCATTCCTAGCTTCAAGGCTCAGCAACAGCCCCACCTTTCGCAAGAAGTCCTCAATATTAGGGTCTCTGCTCCCTGTAATAGCATGCTGCCTTGCCCATCAGAGCGCGAGCTCCATGAGAGCAAGAATTATTTTTCTGCCTGTCTTTGTATCCCCAAAGTTTAGCACAGTGTCTGGCGCATCAGATGCCTAATAGATGGTGAGAAGGAAATGACAAACCACTCCAGTATCTTTGCCAAAAAACCCCAAATGGGATCACCAAGTGTCTGAAACGACTGAACAATAAAAATAAATGCTGGTTGATTAGGGACTGGGTATACAAAGACAAAACAAACAAACGAAAAAACCAGTCCTCTGACTTTGGGATTCAAGCAAAGTTGGAGTCATGGCTGAGGAAAGAAGATAATATACTGGCTTTCTGTGCCTAGCCAAATAAATCAGCCACCGAACTCTTACTAATTTTTGTGAAGAGAGGTGAGGAATATAAGAAAGGAAATCTAGAAGCAGAAGGATAATCAGTTCATTAGATTAGATTATCTAGTCCATTCCACTCATTTTACAAATCCTTCAAGGCTCACTTGTTCCACCCATCCATCCCAAACCTACACAATCAATCTCAAAGCAGCAACGCCAACATCCAACACTTCTGTAATAAGCACTCAAAGTATAAATACTCAAAACAAAGTTCTTGTTTTGCAAGAAGACTGGCTTATCCACTTTAAAGTAAAGTTTTGGTCTTTTCCCCATAATGCTGTTTGTAACCCCGTGTAACAGGAATAAGACCAATGTGCTATGCTATCATGATAATTAGTATATACTTTTTATGTGTACATGCTGCCCCTAATAAAATGTAAACTCCTTGAGAGGAAAGAACTATTTCATTTTTGTTTCATTTATTTTCATTTTCATTTCCCCAGTATCCAGCGGAGGGTAAGCATGGAGTATGCTGGTAAATGCTTTGTAGGCCAACTGATTGATAAACCCTCAAAGGAAAATCTGATTGAGGACAGAGGTTATTTTCTGAGCTATACTCAGAATGCCCAGTGGTATGTAAGTTCCTTGAGGACAGAAAGAATTTCATTTTTTGCTGAGGCCTCCCTTTGAAAGGTTGCCCTGAGGTGTAGTAGATAGTGTTGGACTTGGAATCAGAAAGATTGGGTTTCCAAATCATCCTCAGACACTTAAATTTCTGTGTGACCCTAAGAAAGTCACTGAACCTCTTTGTGCCTCGGGTTTCCTTTTCTGCAAAATGAGAATGCTGGACTGGATAACCTCTATGATTCTTCCAGCTCTGTGATTCAATGATCTATCATGCCTGCATAGTTAAGTACTTGTTGAAAAAAAAAAAAAAGATAATTTTTCTCAGCAACTCCACTCTCTCTCCCAAAGCTTTTCTGTTCTTGCATTGCCCCAACTCTTTTCAAATTCCATCTCCTGAGGATGTCCAGGCTACTCAACTTATGCTCCCTCCTCACTTTTCTTCAGGGGAAGCATAGCCACTCTATAGGCATTCTTCTGACATGGACCTTATTATACCTCTTTTCTTCCTAATTCACTCAGTTAAGAAGACTAGTCCACAAACCCTGCCCATCTCTGAATCTTCTGAGCAGTGGGAGTAGTCTTGGCAGCATGGCCATTTGGCAGAGGCTAGAGCTCCCTATGTCCCCAGAAGGATCTGTGCCCAGCATCACTCGACCTTTCTGGTTAAGCTCCCAAAACCCTTTGTTGACTTTCCCTCAGAGTGCACACAAGGCTTTTTCTGCCCACCAGCCATCTAAATGGAGCATACAGTTTGGAATTTGAAGCAGCCAGAGCCTTTGTGCTGCAAATAAGTCTTTCTGGTTCTGGTATGATTCCACTGTACTCAATCTTTGCCTCATTTTATTTCCTTCTTTATAAGGCAGATTTGGGGGTCATCAGAGGGGTCTAGAAGCAGTTACCCAGGTTTCTGGAGGATTTGTTCTTCTAGATGGGGGACTAGGGCAAAAGCAGTGGAGAGAGACAGTGAAAAGGGCTTCTTAGGGCTGGATAATAGAGATGAGGGCTTTGTACAAGTGAGTATGTGATTGTCTCATCATAATCAGAAACCTATACTTTACAATGCTTGCTTTTAGAAACACAGGATTAAAGGATGTTTTTTACTGTTTACCCTACCGTTTAGAGCTTCAAGGGGGTATCCCCTGGAGCCGGGCAGTATTTGTTTATCTTTATCTGGGGAACTCCTCTTTTCCCACATTTCTGGATTCAGGAATTTAGAGCAGGAAAGGGGCAGAAACTTCCTTGTAATCCTGGTAGATTTCCGTTCCTGCTACTTCAGCTGGCTCAGGGTTTTCCACTGAGGGGGTTCAGCAAGCAAGAAGGATCTCTCACCGATCTTTGTTAGATAAGAACTTCCACCTCCAAACGTTGTAGTTGTTTAACCATTTCAGTCAGGCCCCATCTGACATTTTCTTGGCAAAGATATTGGAGTAGTTTCTTTTTGTTTAGTCATTTTCAGTCATGTGCAACTCTTTGTGATCCCCAATGGGATTTTCTTTTTTGTTTGTTTGCTTGGTTTTTTTCCTTTTTTGGATGGGGAAAGGCAGAGCAATTGGGGTTAAGTGACTTGCTCAAGGTCATACTGCTAGTAAGTGTTAACTGTCTGACGCTGAATTTGAACTCAGGTCTTCCTGACTTCAGGCCCCAGCTCTCTATTCACTGTACCACCTAGCTGCTACGGTAACCACCTCCAAATACCATTAGCCTATACCGAAAAAATGATTCCCCCATTTTGTCACTTGGAAGATCCAGAAGAGATCATACTTTATGTTGGAACACTCTTTAGTAATCAAAAGACAAAAGAAAAAATTGATCATCTGGCATCCAATCAATCAGCATTTATTGAGTACCTTTTCTATGCCACACACCTTTAGAAGAAACAGCACTGAGCATGGGATGAAGACAATCCAGCACACCCCAGGGCAAGAATTGCCATCTGCCCTTCCCCTTTTTATAGAAATGACCACAAATGTCATATTTAATCACCCATAAATGTTGTTTCTCCCTGAGGGGGAAGGTAAAAGCCAAAGGTAAATCATGCCTCAGGGCATGCCAAGAAGCTGAGGCACACCCAGTCACACAGTCTATGCAGAACTATGATCATCAAAGTAATCATAACAATTACTCATATTTCTATAGTACTCTAAGTGGTTTTTTTTTCATAACACTGTGAAATAAAGAGTATAATTGTCTCCCTTGGATAGAAAAGGAAACTGAGGCTAAAAGAAAAAAATGAGCCTCAATTTCCTTGGCTGTAACATAGAGTTAATAACACTTGCAGGTTACTGTGAGTAAAGCACTTTGTCAACCATAAAATACTATAGAAATAAGAGTTATTATTATCATCATCAGAGGTCTTTAAGGAAATTGTTTTAAGGATTAGGAAAGAATCTTATAGTTAACATAGCAAATTTTATAAATGGTATTAATAAAATCTAAATTTCCTATAGAAACAATATTATAATAGTGGACTACATTACTAACTAAAGACCTTATGCCCAACTTTTTATAGAAATGATCACAAATACTATATCTCAATCATAAATGTTGTATCTGGGTATGCTGTATTAAAGAGCTTTTTAAAGTTTATAGAAATCAATTAAACAACAAAGTAATCAATCATAGAGATTTAATTTACATAAGGTCGCCAAAGAGCCAAAACCTGAAAAAATTTTCTAATTCTCTAGTCACTGTTCTTCCTATGCTGGACTGCCCCTATAAAAAGATAAGATCAAGGCAGGAATTCACCAAAACCCACATAAGGAACTTTGTGATCTCTTTAAGTTTACTCTGTTGGATTGTACTTCAAGCGCAGGATTATAGAATGTCAAGAGCGAAACCCAGCTTCCCTGTGCTGTCTACCTGCTTGAGGCCTTCCTCCTTCTCCCTATGATCTTGAAAATAAATTAAATTTGTGTGATTGGTCACTGTATTGGTTACTGTTTAATGCTTCATATCTGCTTTAGAAGGTAATGTATTGTATACAGAGGACAAATCTCATGCCCACAGGGATAAACTGACTTACCCAAGGTCACATAAAAGATAAATTTAACAGATAGGACTTATCTCTCCCTGCCACTGTTGACTGTCAACTTTTCTACAATTCTCCTTAATGATTATAATCACTTTACTTACAAATAGCTTATAAAGTCTTAATTTATGCTCTGGTAACCTTGCACACTTTATTTAGAGACAATAATAAAGCAAAATGCTAAACCTCTATTCCCATACTGCTGTTGGGTAAGATGAAACATTTTTCCTCTCATATCATCATGTAAACTGTCATCCAAATTAGCAATTTTCCACTGTCCTAATAAAGAAACTGGCTATTGCAAAACCCCAAGGCTATATTATTGGCAAAAACTTAGAAATACTAGTATATCAAATTTTCTAAATTATTTAGAAATCCTAGCTACATGCCAGGTAAAGACCCACAGGTTAAAAAAAAGTTCATAAGTAATTATATTCATTCAAAAGTATCATGGCTATCAATGG
Source organism: Petaurus breviceps papuanus (assembly GCF_028583685.1). Lineage (NCBI taxonomy): Eukaryota > Metazoa > Chordata > Mammalia > Diprotodontia > Petauridae > Petaurus > Petaurus breviceps. Next base: position 19,793,012 of record NW_027185712.1, read on the forward strand.
AAATAATTGCAATAGTTTCATGATTGTAAGGGTTGTTTTTCTGAAGAAATGCTGAATCTAATTCATCTTTTGAGCTAAAGAGGAGCAGGCCATAGTGGACAGCTGCTATTGTCCAATATAAAAGTGACCACTGCACAACCAAGAGAATTTCCAGTGTTATTCAGATCTAAAAGAAAAAAAAACCTCTGCTGGGAATCAGGAGACATATATTCCAGCTCTGTCATTCCCTCCCTAAGACATGTGGCCTTGAATAATTCATCCACCTTTTCTATGACTCAGTTTCCTCATCCATAAAATGGAAATAATAATGCAGGTGGTCTTTGCTAATATTTATAATATTAACTGGCCTTCATATAGTGCTTTACGGTTTCAAAGTGTTTTGAATATGTTATTGCCTCTGACCTCATGTTAGGTACAACAGTCTTGGGAGACTATGGCAGCCAGGGAATCAGCCAAGTTCTTCCTCCATCACTTACTGGCAGTATCACTCTGGGCAATTTACTTACATCTTCCTGAGCCTCTGTTTCTCAAAACTGAGACAATAATATTTGAATGACCTGCCATGAAAAAAGACCTTTGTTAGTTGTAAAGAGCTATATAGACTGTATATGTGAGTTATTATTATTTGTTCTGTTTGGACAACTCTGAATAAGGACAGGCAGGGAGAGATAAGTCCTATCTGTTAAATTTATCATTTATGTGACCTTGGGTAAGTCAATTTATCCCTGTGGGCATGAGATTTGTCCTCTGTATACAATATATTACCTTCTAAAGCACAGGGAAGCTGGGTTTTGCTCTTGACATTCTATAATCCTGTGCTTGAAGTACAGTCCAACAGAATAAACTTAAGAGATCACAAAGTTCCTTATGTGGGTTTTGGTGAATTCCTGCCTTGATCTTATCTTTTTATAGGGACCTGGGTTTGAGTACCAGCTTTTCCACTTACTTTCTCTATAATTTTGCACTTTATTTATTGGATCTTCAAATTGCTATCTAGAAAGTAGGGGGGATAATATTACATATTAAATATTATAATAATATTGCCATTGTGGAAATTGTGAAAAGTGTTAAATATTAGGCTGGGGATTCAATTCTTTATATTTTTCCTACTGAATGGTTATGTCAGTGTTTTATTCATGTCAATGTGGCAGCCATGTGAAAGATGGATTAATGGAGGCATAGCATGGAAGCAAGTGGGCCAATTAAGAAGGTCTGGCACGAATTCAGGTGAGATGTTATGTGGTCCTAACATGGGGAGAGATTGTTTGAATGGAGAAGAGTGAATACATTCTAGAGATGATTTGAAAATAGAATCAACAGGACTTAGCAACTGGTTGGACATGATAAAGATGTATTTATGGAACATGGTCTAAATAAATAATGTGGAGCTGTGAGTTGGTTCAGAAGGTCTGGAAAACAATTTGGAATTATTCAAAAAAGAGTTGCTAGGTTTTTTTCATGTTCTGTGACCTATTGACAGCAAGTAAAACTACATATGTATAATAATGCTCATAGGGGGCAGCTAGGTGGTGCAGTGAATAGAGCACCAGCCCTAGAGTCAGGAGGACCTGAGTTCAAATCTGGCCTCAGACACCTTAACACAAAAACTAGCTGTGTGACCTTGGGCAAGTCACTTAACCCCAATTGCCCTCCCCAAAAAAAGGCAAAAAAAATAATGCTCACAGAAACAAAAAGTTGAAAACAAAATTTTTGTCCATCAATTAAGAAAGGACTAAACATAGTTATGTGTGAATGAAAGACATTACTATTCTATGAGGAATGACTAATATTCATTCAGAGAAACCTGGGAAGCTTTATATGAGATGATGGAGAGAGAAGAAAACAGAGCCAAAAGCACAATATATACATTAATTATTATAATGAAGTGTACTGAAAAGAGTGGTGGATTTGGAGTCAGAGGACCTGAATTCAAATCCTATCTACCACTTACTATCTAGATATCCCAGAGCAAATCACTTAACCTGAGTCTCAGTTTCCTCATCCATAAAATGACAGAGTTTAATTAGATGATCTCTAAAGGCACTTCCAGCTACAAATCTATAATCCTGTGTAAACAAAATGAACATAGAGCCATAAGAAAATTCTGGTCAATTTTCAATGATCATTGTTTGTGCCAAATTGTCAAAGTTAAAGAACATATATCCCTCCACTGTTAATAATCAGTAACCAAAATCTTTGATTGGGAAGTACCTGTTGTGTAGAAGCAAACTATCTCAATAATTTTACTATTACTTCTCAATAAAGAAATGAAACATTTGGAGAAATATATTGACTTGCATAAAGTGACACAGAATTGAAAAAAGGAGATCCAGAAAAACCCCACTCTAATATAAGCAATGATTTCAGCAATGTCAAAAATGAAATCAATACTGATAGACAACAAAACCCATCAAATGCAAAAAAGCAAAGTAGAAGGACATACTTCTCATTAATTTGTTTAGAGGTCTCTACTTGGGTAAGCTAGGAGTCCTTCCTTGAGAAGTATCTACCCTGCCCAAACAAAGGTATCAATCAATTCAAATAAATGAATAATTAGTAATCCCTAAACACAAACAATTAAATCCCTTAATCACTAATACTTTTAATCTATTCTTTTTTTTCCCTTTTATGAGTTTAAAGATGACTTTTAATCCTCTTTTATCTACTTACTTTGATAACTCTCTGGTAAACAGCTGCCCAGCTGTTGCAGTTAAAATCCCTGTAGTTTCTTTCCTTCACAGTGGTGGTCAGATAGCCATGCCCTGTCTGCCCACAATAGAATTAATTCCCCAGAGATTTTAGCCCCCTTCCCTTCCTAACTCTACTTCTCCTTTATACATGATTTGGTAGAAACTGGAAGAGAGAGAAGATTACAGTAATAATGTGCATTAGCACAGGGATGAGTCTGTCAGAAGAATTCTCAAAAGGAGTTTCTCCCCACTCCCAGCAGGCATTGCCTTGAAAGGATGATTCCCTCAATGACCTCTAAAGTTCCAGTTAGCTCTGAATTCTGTGACTCATACCTCAGAATCTTAGGGGAAAGGGTAAAGGGATCTTTGCTAAGATTTCTGCTCATATAGGAAAGAAAAAAGAAGGGATGAAGCCATGAGATGGGGAAGGAAAGGGAAGATGGGATATGCAGGACTAGAAGAAATCTTTCCAGGATGCATCCAAGGAATGGAGCTTTCTAATAAATACAGCCTAGCCAACCCCAGTTTTTTTCCCTCCAAAAAGGTCAAGAGGTGTCACATTTGGGAAAGTTAGGTGGGATTTGGAGGTCTAGCCATACCTATGAGTTCATTAATGTAGGGAACTCCCAGTGTGGAAAATCATTCCACCAATACAGATTTGCAACTGTCCTATAATTTCATCTTAGAGAATAACCAGCTAACTGTGGAAGATACAGAAATATTTTAGACTTTATTTGATAAGGAGACAAGACAAATGCAGAAAAAGTTGAATAAAAATACAACAGTTCAATACAATAGAAAATGATGTCACAAAGTAGCTCCAGTGATTAGCTATTGAATTATTTATACAGAAAATTGCTTCAGGAACTCTGAAAAGAAAGAAATCTGTCACTTCAGGGTGAGATAAACTTGAAAGACCAGGATTTAAGCCAGGTGTTCACGAAAGAGTGACACTTGGATACTTGGACAGATAGAAAGGAATGGAGGAGGGGGGGGAAGCATTTCAAGCATATGGGTAACAGAATACTGGAATAATAAAAATATTAATAATAAATAATTTGATATTATTAATAATAATTTATCATAAATAATAATTTAAATAAAATAATAAATTAAAAAGAAAGAAAAAGAAAAACAGGAATAATAAAAAATGATAATAGCTTACATTCATAAAGTGCTTTACTGCTTAACAATTTTTTTTTTACTTATATTATCTGAGTAGATCAGTGTGCTGAGAGTTAGAAGGGTCTTGGGGAAAAAGAGTAAATGGCAAGAGAGAAGGCTGAAAAGGAAGAAGAGTAGAGCAAGAATGTGAAGAGCTTTAAATATCAGATCAAGGATTTAACAGTAAATTATAAACTCCTTGAGGGCAAGAACCAATTTTCTTCCCTACCTTCACCCCTCCCCTCATCCTTGTATCCCTAGTATTAGGGCTTAATAAATGTTGAATTGATTTGGCTATATTGTCTAAGTCAGTGGTTTCCATATTATTTTGATTATATATTACTCCTATCAGTAAAAAATTTGTGAGCATGCTCCCCAAATATGTGTGTGTATATATATATATATTTACTTATTTATAAGTTATATATGTACTTCTATGCCAATGATTGTATACATCATAAAACATGCAAAAATGTAAAATAATAAGATAGATATAATATTCCATCCTAGTGACAATAGGAATCCATTTGAATTTACTGAGTAAGGAAAAGACACGGCAAGACCTGCCAGCAATGCTCAAACCATGCGACTACTGCTCTTAGGCAATGTGGGACTCTTGAAGGTTTCTGAGCAGCCAGAAAGATATGATCAAAGTATGGTTTTAGATTTTGGGAAGATTAGTCTATGAATAACATGCAAAATCTTTAGAAGAAAACTGGCTGAGACACTATTATTATAGTTTTAAACATAAAAAGATAAGAGCTTTAACTAGGGAATGGAAATAGGGGACATGTAAGAGATGGAGAAGGAAGTCATTTCCATTGGTGATTTATTGTATTTTAGGGACAAGGGATATGAAGAACTAAATTATAATATAATTTTTGAGTCTGGATGACTTGTATGCCTAGTCCATAGCCAAGACTGTACTCAACTTCACTAGAAATGGTCAAAACTTACACAACACTGGCATTGTCCTCTGGAAACTCCAAAATCACAAACAAGAATAGGGTAGGATTTCGTGGAAAAGAGTCCTCACATACTTCACAAAAAAAGAAAAAGACTTGATTTTGAATCCCTTTTCTGCCACTTACTACCTCTGTATGTCCTTGGGCAAATGATTTAACCTCTCTGGGGCTCAGTGTCTTCATCTGTAAAAGGAAGGGGTTTTACTTGGTCTCTTCCATCTCTAAATCTATGATTCTATCACTCAGAGAATGATGGTACATGAAATAGAAATAACAAGTCAGTTGTGAGGAATTGGCCATGATTTCAGTTTTAAACCTAGAAAGTCAGAAGTACAGGTGGGGGTGGGAGGGAGACAGAGACAGACAGACAGAGAAATTGAACCTTTGCAAACATTCACATTTTAGGGGAAAAGAAAAGGAGTTGGTAAAATTTCCCATTCACCTGGCCATTTGCTACTCAGCATTCTGCAGCAGCCCCACCCTCTAAATAGAATCTCAGATATCCACTCCACTGGGGCAGATTTGCAAGACAACAAGGATAATAGCTGCACAGGTAAGGGTGCATGAATGGATAGTGATCTTCAATGCTAAAGGGAATAATCCACACAGTTAAAATAATAGGTAACAGCAGAGTAAGGTGACTTTCTAGGGTGAAATGTTAGTAGAAATGCCTGGGAGTAAGGGGATGTAGAAGGGCTGAGAACAAGACATTAAGGAGATGTGAGGAAACCCCGGCAAGTTTACAAGTTAGAAAAGGGATAAATGAGACACAACTAGAGGGTGGAGAAGGGTTTTGTTTATTCTTTTGAACTTGTGCACAAATTTGAAGGCAGAGAAGAATGAGACTGTGGGGAGAGAGAAACATTGAAAATGCTGGAGAAAGGAGATAATTAGAAGGGCTTCAAGGTCTAGGAGGAAGCTCCTTTGAGTACAGTTTACCCGGGAAATCCCTAATCAATCAACTTTATAATAAAGTAGAGGAGAGTTTAGCCTTGAAGAAGAGGAGGCATGTCTATTTCTGGGATATAGTAGGGGTGTGCTGGAGCCAACTCAAACCTAGCTTTCCAAGCTAATTATAAAATTTTCAGTGTGAGCATTTACACCTGGGAAATCAGCAAATGTTACAAATCAGGACTTGATTTATTGTCTTATTGACTGTCTAGTCTTAAGAAAATGACAGAGAAAATGTCAATAATGCAGCTTAAACCTAAAAGTATATTGTATGTACATTTTTCCCCTAGAAAGCCAGTCATTAATCACTTACGAGAACACTGTTGGATGTAGAGGCAAAGAAGAGGGCATATGTGTGTGGGATAAAGATATTTAGAAATGGAGGGAGTAGACTGTTGTAACTGACTGGTTTTCACTGCTCAGTTAAGTAAGGAAGGTAGGGAGATCTTTTGCTAAATATGAAAGATGATAGCAGATTTGGTATAGATCTGGAACAGCCAGCCATTGGAAGCAGTGCACTATGGGACTAATAAGAGGTGAATAATGGGCATTGCTAAGAAGCTATGAGAGGCCAGATGAAATCAGTGGACATCAATTTGTAGTGGATCAAATCAACACAGTTCTCTAGCTTTTTTCAGCAGGGAAGAAAGGAAGGAAGGAAGGAAAAAGGAAGGAAGGAAGGAAGGAAGGAAGGAAGGAAGGAAGGAAGGAAGGAAGGAAGGAAGGAAGGAAGGAAGGGAGGGAGGGAGAGAGAGAGAGAGAGAGAGAGAGAGAGAGAGAGAGAGAGAGAAACAAAGAAACAAAGGAAAAAAGAAAGAAACTCTCCCAGACACTAGGGAGTCCTTGGGGACAAGCCAAAAGGAAATTCAAGGAGGTTGAGAGTCCAGGGTGTTAGTGAGATCAATATTGGTTTTCACTGGGAGGAGGAAGCTAAGGGAAGAGTGGGAGATTGGAAATTATAAACCTGAAGGTCATTTAAGGTTGTAAACTCTGCAAAGGAAGGCCTAAAGCCTAGAAGGAACATAGAGCCTGAATATGTCATAGAGATATCAAACAGACCTAATTCAAAATTAGGATTAGGCCTAGCAGAATCAGGCTTGTTGTTTTAATTTATGAATGATTCAGTCATGGAGGCAACACCCATAGCTTATAAAGTCACAGAATTGCCAAAATACCGAAGGATGTCACTTTAAAGTGGAGGTAATAGGGCATGGTGGACAGAGAGAGCATTAGATTAGAAATCAGCCCATAATTTTTATTTTCCACTGTGCAATCTAAATTCTATATTAATAAATTCAGCTGCTTACTCTTTGTACCCTTCCCAAAAATTAACAAATAAATAGATAAATAAATTTTAAAAAGAAAGAAAAATACTATCTATTCTGTCTACAGAGGGAACATAGTACAGTAAATGGAAGGCAAGCCTCAAAGCCAGGGAGACCTGACTTCAGATCCATACCTATGACACATACAGGCTGTGGGACCCTGGGTAAGTCATTTGAGTACCTCTCAGTGGTCTAGGCAGCTAGGTTTTTAAGACTGTAAGTTTCAGAGGTGGTACCAACCTATATTAGTAGAGAAAGTTTCCTCACCTGGGAGTTCCCTATGAAATCACAGGTCCAATCCCTCTCCATTCCACCTATGTATAAGATGGTAAATAGTATAATTACAGCTATACGATTATCACCAAACTACTTAACACTGACCCAAAAGGTTATAGGAGTTCCACTAATATTATAGCCTATTGTTTTTGAGCATATGAAAATCTTTACTTTTTTTAGTCACTCCAGTTCACTAACTTACAGCTGTAACTTTAAGTTTGATTAAACAAATATTTATTCTTACTTCAAGGATGGTACTACCTAGTCCAACTATTTAAGGTATAAAGTAGCAAGAGTACCTGTTTAAGGTGTAACAGCATTAAGTTGGTAGGATGTGTTAATATTATATTCCTATGTGTCCAAATACTTTCTGACAAACTTGTGCAGAATCAGCAAGTCAGTCAATAGACAAGTATTAAGCACCTACTATATGCCAGGCTGTGTTAAGGGATGAGGCTACAAAAAAAGGCAAAAGACAGTTCCTGCCCTCAAGGAGCTCACAGTCTAATGGAGGGAAACAACACATAAACAGTAGTTAGAGAGGGAAGACGGTACCTGGTAGGGCATCATGAAGTTCAGCAGTTGGGTTGGAAATGATAAGATTGCTGCCCTTGGTCCCCTCCTTAAATGGAAGATAAGAGAAATTTTGTGATATGCTTCCTCTACCCTCTGCAATCAGAGGAAGTAAGGGATCCCTGGCTAAGGGAAAATTGACAAGGCATAAGTTTCAGAGCTTATGTGATCTTTCAGAATGATGAGTTTCTGGAGACAAAGTTTAAGAGAGGGTGGGAAAAGATGAGATAGCTGCCCTGGATGCCCTCCTTAAAGGGAGGGTTTGGGAAGAGTTCTCAGAATCTCAAATCTAAAAGTGTCTTCACAGGTTACCAAGTCTAACCCATACCTGAACAACAATACCCTCTAAAACATGCCAAACAAAATGGTCATCCAGCCTTTTCTTGATGACCATGAAGCCATGCCACTTTGGGATGTTTTAGAGGGTATTGTTGTCCAGGCTCTGTTAGGAAGTACTTCCTTACATCGAACCCGAATTGGCATTTTTTGTATCTTTCATTCATGGCTCCTCATTCTATCCCTCTGAGACCAAGAAAGGTATGTCTGTCTGTTCCTTCTTCTAGCTCTCTTATCTCCCCTATAAGTCTTCTCATGTCCAAGCTAAATATTTATTTGATCAAAACCTCACAACCCTAGGCTAGTCCCGTTCTTTATTTTTTTTTTTTTTGGAGAGGGGAGGGCAGAGCAATTGGGGTTAAATGACTTGCCCAAGGTCACATGGCTAGTAAGTGTGTCAAAGTGTCTGAGGCCCGATTTGAGCTCAAGTCCTCCTGACTCCAGGGCTAGTACTCAACTCACTGAGCCACCTAGCCACCCCTAGTCCTGTTCTTTATCATCACTGTGAGCTACCTATAAATTCCCTCTCAGATATTCTTCAACTGATGGATATCTCTTGGGTATCCAGTTTTAGGGGTGTTTTTGGTTTTTGTTTTTGCTAACACACATACATACACACTGCTATAAATATTTTTTTCTTTTTAAAAAAAAGTATTTTTGGTTTTGAACATTTATTTCCACAAGATTTTGAGTTCCAAATTTCCTACCCATTTCTCCATTCCCCTCACCCCAAGATGGCATGCATTTTGATTATCACACACCCCTCTTCTATTTTCCTGTAGGGCAAGATAGATTTCTATATCCCATTACCTGCATATCTTATTTCCCAGTTGCATGTAAAAACATTTTTTAAATGTTTTTAATGTTAAAAACAAGTTTTTAACATTCATTTTTAAAGCTTTGAGCTCCACACTAATGCATTGTTGGTGGAGTCATGAATACATCCAACCATTTGAGGGCAATTTCAAACTATGCCCAAAGGGCTATAAAAAATGTGCATACCCTTTGACCCTGCAATATCACTTCTAGGGCTGTATCTCAAAGAGATCATACAAATGGGAAAAGAACCCACATGCACAAAAATATAGCAGCTCTTTATGTGGTGGCAAAGAAGTGGAAATTGAGGGATGCCTATCAACTGGGGAATGACTGAACAAGTTGTGATATATGAAAGTAATGGAATACTATTGTGCTATAAGAAATGATGAGCAGGTAGACTTCAGAAAAACCTGAAAAGACTTATATGAACTGATGCTGAGTGAGGGGAGCAGAACCAGGATGACATTGTACAGTTACAGTCACATTGTGAGATGACTAATTTTGATAGATTTATCTCTTCTCAGCAATTCAAGGTTCTAAGACAACTCCAAAAGGCTCATGATAGAAAATGCTATCCATATCCAGAGAAAGAATTATTGAGTCTGAATGCAGATAGAAGCAAGCTATTTGCTCTCTTTTTTGTTTTGTTTTGTTCCTTCTTTCTCGTGGTTCATTCCATTAGTTAAAATTCTTCTCTATAACGTGACTAATGTGAAAATAAATTTAATGTGAATGTATATTTAGAGCCTCTATCAGATTGCATGCCATCTTGGGGAGGGGGAGAAAATTTAGAACTCAAAAGCTTGTGGAACTGAATGTTGTAAACTAAAAATAAATAATTAAAAAAAAAACCTTTAAAAAACCCACAAAACTTTGAGTTCCAAATTCTCTCCCTTCCTCCCTCTGTACCCTCATTGAGAAGGCAAACAATTCAACATAGGTTATACATGTGTAGTTATGCAAAACACTTCCACAATAGTCTTCTTGTGTGGGGTGGCTAGGTGGCACACTGAATAGAGCACCAGCCCTGGAGTTAGGAGGACCTGAGTTCAAATCTGGCCTCAGATACTTAACATAAAACTAGCTGTGTGACTTGAGCAAGTCACTTAACCCCAACTGCCCTACCTTCCCCCCTCCCAAAAGCAAAAATAAAAAGTTTTGTGGTGAACCACTCACTACATTTCCCTCCATCCTATCCCACCTTCCATTTTTTCTATTCTCTTTTGACCCTTGGCCCTCCTCAAAAGTCTTTGTTTCTGATTACCTCCTTCCCCAATCTACCCTCCCTTCTATCATTCCCTCTTCCCCTCTACTTTCTTGTAGGATAAGATAGATTTCCATACCCAATTGAATATGTGTATTATTCCCTCTCTGAACCAATTATGATGAAAGTAAGGTTCACTCATTTCCCCTCACCTCCCTCCTCTTCCCCTCCATTGTAAAAGTTTTTTCTTGCTCCTTTTACGTGAGATAATTTACCCCATTCTACCTCTCCCTTTCTCCCTCTTCCAATACATTCCTCTCTCATACCTTAATATTATTTTTTAGATATCATCCCTTCATATTTAATTCACACTATCTATGCCCTCTGTCTATATTTATATAGATATATATTCCCTCTACTCTAATATTGAGAAATGTCTCATGAGTTACAAATATTATCTTTCCATGTAGGAATGTAAACAGTTCAACTTTAATAAGTCCCTTATGTTTTCTCTTTCCTGTTTACTTTTTCATGCTTCTTTTGAGTCTTGTATTTGAAAGTAAAATTTTCTATTCAGTTCTGGTCTTTCCATCAAGAATACTTGAAATTCCTCTATTTCACTGAATTTTCATTTTTCCCTCAAAAGGATTATGCTCAGTTTTTCTGGGTAGGTGATTCTTGGTTTTTCTGATTCTAGGTGTTTCTAATCCTAGCTCTTTTGACCTCCAGAATATCATATTTTAAGCCCTCTGATTCCTTAAGCTGCTAAATCTTGTGTTATTCTGATAAGTGTTTCTGCAATTCTTCAATTATTTCTTTCTGGCTGCTTGCAATATTTTCTCCTTGACCTGGGAACTCTGGAATTTGGCTACAATATTCCTAAGAGTTTTCCTTTTGGGATCTCTTTCAGGAGGTGATCAATGGACTCTCTCGATTTCTATTTTACCCTCTGGTTCTAGAATATCTGAGCAGTTTTATTGGAGAATTTTTTTTTTTACATCATTCATTTCTTTTTTTCAAAATTTTATTTTAGACTCAAATGCCAGAACACAAATACAGAATAGATAATTTCTTGAAAGATGATGCTCCTTTTTTTTTTTTTATCATGGTTTTTATGTAGTTCGATAATTTAAAAATTATCTTTCCTGGATCTATTTTCCAGGTCAGTTGTTTTTCCAATGAGATATTTCACATTGTCTTCTATTTTTTCATTCTTTTGGTTCTGTTTTTTAATGTCTTGATTTCTCATGGAGTCTTTAGCTTCCATTTGTTCCATTCTAATTTTTAAGGAATTACTTTTGTCAATGATTTTTTGGACCTCCTTTTCCATTTGACCAGTTCTACTTTTTAATTCATTCTTCTCATTGACTGTTTGGATCTCTTTTGCCATTTGGGTTAGTCTATTTGTTAAGGTATTATTTTCTCTTTTTTGGGTCTCCTTTAGCAAATTGTTGACACATTTTTCATGATTTTCTTGCATCACTCTCATTTCTCTTCCCACTTTTTCCTCTGTTTCTCTTGCTTGATTTTCAAAATCCTTTTTGAGCTCTTACATGGCCTAAGACCAATTCAAACATTTCTTGGAGGCTTTGGATATAGGAGCTTTGATTTTTTTTTTGTCTTCTTCAGGTTGTATGTTTTGATCTTCTTTGTCACTAAAGTAAGATTCTATAGTCTGATTTTTTTTCCTGCTGTTTGTGTATTTTCCCAGTTAATTACTTGACTTTTTAGCTCTTTGTTAAGGCAGGGCTCTGCTTCCAGTGTGGAGGGTGTACTGTCCCAAGCTTCAGGGGTTTTGTGCAGCTATTTTCAGAGATATTTCTAGGGACCTGTAAATTTTCAGTTCTTCCAAAGTTGTATGATCAAATGAGAGGTGTTTACTCCTCTCCTGGTCTGTGTTCCAGTCTGTGAGTGACCACAAGCACTCTTTTCTGCCTTGGAACTGTGAGGAGGACTTATTGTTCTACTAGCCACAAACTCTGCCACTCTTCTTTGCCGGAGGACTACCACCCAGGACTGTGCCCCAGATCAAAGCAGGGGAAAAGCAAGATAATTGTGCTTCAGCAACTCTAAAGAGATCCCTGTAATCCCTCTCTGATCAGCTGCTCAATCCCCCTACCATCTGTGTGCTGGGAGGGCCACTGCTGCTGCCACTACCACCGTACCACGCTCCTCTATTTCCTGGGTCCAAGAGAACCTTCCTCTTGACCTTCTAAGTTGCGTTTGGCATTTGGGGGCTAAGAAGTCTGGAAATTGCCACAGCTGCCAATGATTTAGTCCCCTGAGGCATGTTCCACCCTGTCTGTGTGATGCTGGACAGTGCTTGCTCCTCTCCCAGACTGGTGCAATAGACCATTCCTGTCAACCTTCCAGGTTGTCTTTGGCTGGAAATTTGTTTCATTCTGTCATTTTGTGGATTCTGCTGCCCTAGAATTTGTTTTGAACCATTTTTTTACAGGTATTTGGAGGGTTTGGGGGAAAGTTCAAGCAACTTCCTGCTTTTACTTCACCATCTTGGCTCCACCCCCTGTAAATATTCTTTGTACCTATACAACCTTTTCCTCTTTCTTTGGTCTTTTTGGATATAGACCTAGTAATGGTTTAGCTGGGACAAATGACATGCCCTGTTTTTGGAATTACATTCCAAATTGTTTTCCATAAGAGCTGTACACATACATGGGGACATTTCACTCTCTAGTCTTTCCTTTCTCCCTATCTGCTGGATCTTTCTCTGCTCTCCACAAACACTGAGATGACTCACCTATCCTTGAGAAAAAAACTTTTGTTTGTTCCTATTATCCCTGCTAAATATTGTCCTATATCTTTCCCCTTCTCAGCTAAGCTACTTGAGAAAGGAGTTTATAGTGTCTACAAGCAATGCCTCCACTTCCTCTTTTCTGACTGGATTGTAATCCCTTTGCAATCTGGTTTCTAACCCCATCATTCACTGAAATTGCTTTCTCCACAGACACCAGTGATCTCTAAACTGCCAAATCTAATGGCCTTTTATCAATCTTAATCCTTTAAACCCCTATGCAGCCTTTTACACAATCAATCACCCTCTTCTAGATAACTTTCTTCTCTAGGTTTTCATGAAAGTATTCTCTCCTAGTTCTCTTCCTGCCCATCTGATCAGTGCTTCTCAAGTCTCCTTTGCTGGTTCTTTACTAGGTCATATCCACTAACAAGGAGTGTCTCCCAAGACTCTTTCCTAGGTCCTCTTCTCTTCTCCTTTATTGTTGTTGTCCAGTTGTTTTTCAGTCATGTCTGACTCTTTGTGACCCCATTTGGGATTTTTTGGGCAGAGATACTGGGTGGTTTGCCATTTCCTTCTCCAACTCATTTTAGAGATGAGGAAACTGAGGCAAACAGAGATAAAGTGACTTTCCCAGGGTTACACAGTTAGTATCTGAGACTGGATTTGAACTCAGGTCCTCCTGATTCTAGGGCCAGTGCTCACTTCACTGTACCACTGTACCACCTAGCTGTCCCATAGACAATGTTTTGATGTCTTTTACTTAACTCTACTTAGATGTTACAAAGAAATAGAGGACATCATTGAGAAGGGACAGTGAAGTTAAAAAAAAAGTCAAGAATAAAACATTGCTTCTGCTTTTATTGAGTTGTTTCAGTTGTGTCCAATTCTTCCTGACCCCATTTGGGAAGATACTGGAGTGGTTTGCCACTTCCATCTCCAGTTCATTTTATAGATGAGGAAACTGAGGCAAATGGGATTAAGTGACTTGCCCAGGGTCACATTGCTAGTAAATGTCTGAGGCCAGATTTGAACTCTGCTCGTGCTTATTCTAGGCCCAGCAATCTATTCACTGGACTGCCTAGCTAAGCCTGTCTCCTGTACATGCTCCTTTACAAATATAAGTTGGTTCATGTGTTGCTTGCATACTCACATTGGTCTCCCTTTTCTTGCTCATCTGAATTGTTTCTCTTTATGTCTATCGAATTTCAATCTTGACAGCTGACTTTCCCTGTAGGATTTTTGTCTGTGGCATCCTAGTCATCCTTTTCCTCAACACTTTGAAAGCTATTATCCCAAAACCTTGAGTCACCCAGTTAGTAGACATTGATTAAGCTCCTGCTGTATGCTAGATACTACACTTAGTTCTGGTGTGTGTCAGACTATGCCCAATCATTCTCTGATTGCCATTCTAAATAGGTACTCCTCCTGACAAACTGCAACTCTTTTCTACTTTCTTTTTATTACCCTTTAGCCAGGCAATGTCCTCATGTGAATAATCTAGTTCCTCTTCTGTTTAATGAACTGTTCTATGTAGGGTTGTACAGATTGTCTGGCTAAGGTGGCTTTGTAATACTGGCAGTGTCAATAGAGCCAAAGTCACTGAGGAGTGCTTTATAGGGTGACTGAACTTAACTTACTACAGATTTAAAAGTTTGGAGGTAGTCACCCCATTTGGCCCTGTCAGTTTACATACCCTTGACCATAGTATGCTGCCTGTAGCAATAAAGACCAATAAATAAATCATTCTCTAAAGTATGGAATATAAATGTCCTGGCTGGGGTACTAGGTGGGGTACAAAGAGTGATTTGTGATATAAGAATGGATAAATAGAGTGAACTAAGCAATTCCTCTGCAAATGTTCTATATGGGAAGTTTGACACAGAGAAATCTGTGAATAGGAGAGATGGGGCTGTATGGTGAGAAAGAGAATGAATGGGGAGGGAAGTTTCCACCAGAGGCAAATGCTTGAAACCCATGCTCAGAAACCTGACCAATTTCAAGTCCCATCTCTCAGATTCTAAAGTGATTTAGGGAGTTAGGGAAACAAACTGAGTAGTGAAATATGAGGTATATGAGGAAGGAGGAAATGGTCATGAGCACTGGGTAAGGAAATTGTGGTAGTAATTTACATGGGTCCTCTCCATTTATGAAGGGAAAGATATGAAAATTCAACAAATTTCCTAAAAAGATGTAGTCATGATCATGGGATCATACCCCCATGTTTCCCCGATAATAAGACACTGTCTTATTAATTTTTTTGGACAGAAAAACACCAGAAGGCTTATTTTCAGGGGAGAGCTTATTTTAATGAACATTGACAGCAATTTTAATAAACAGGTAAATGTGAACAAAAAAATGTACCTTTATTCAATAACCAAATCACTGGGGAAGAACAGGATGATGCGCTCACTGCTGCAGCTCTGATTGGATGCAGCTCAGAGCGCGGCGTGCGTTTCACGGGGGGGGGGACGGTGCATACAGAGGGTACTGTAATGTAGCGTGTAGCGCAGGAGATCACCTTCACTACAGTAGCGATCTCAATAGGGCTTATTTTCGGGGGAGGGCTTATTTTAGAGGAATCTTACACAGTAAGGGGAGGGATTATTTTCGGGATAGGTCTTATTATCGGGGAAACACGGTAGGTTTAGAACTGGAAGGAAACTTCAAGATCATCTAATCCAACATTTCAATTCATTTCAACTCAAAACACATTTATCAAGTCCCATTTATATGCTACCATCCTAGGTGCTGAGAATTACAGGGGCAAAAATGGAAGTCCCTGCCCTCAATGAATTTGCATTCCTTCCTTTTTACAGATAAGGAAACCAGGGCCTGAGATCCCACAGTTAAGAAATGGCAGAGCTGAGACTGGAATCTATGTCTTCTGAATCTAAATCCAGTGTTCCAATGGAATTTTTGCTGGATCACACCAAATCCTACCCAATTTGTATATATGTATACATACACATGTGTAGGTGTATGTATCTTGTTCAGTCATTTTTCAGGGGTGTTTGACTCTTCATGACCCCATCTGGGGTTTTCTTGGCAGAGATTCTTGGAATGGTTTGCCATTTCCTTCTCCAGCTCATCTTACAGATGAGGAAAATGAGGAAAAGAGGGTTAAGTGATATGCCCAGGGTCACATAACTAATAAGAGTCTGAAGCCAGATTTGAACTCAGGAAAATGAGTCTTTCTGATGCCAGGTGAAGCCCTATATCCAATATGGTGCCACCTAGCTGCATGTATATTACATATATAAAACTAGATATCAGGGGTAGCTAGGTGGTGCAGAGTACTGGCCCTGGTGTCAGAAGGACCTGAGTTCAAATCTGGCCTCAGACACTTGACACAATACTAGCCATGTGACCTTGGGCAAGTCACTTAACCCCAATTGCCCTGCCCTCCCCCCTCCAAAAAGCAAAAAAACAAAACAAAAACAAAAAAAACCTAGATATCCATATGCATATATGTAGTATCTTATATGTGTGTATTTAAGCATTATCTATGTATATATGTGTGTATGCAGACACCAGAAAAGTAGTCAGAAACCCAGATATTTTCTGAATTTCACTAATTTTATCTAAGAACACATATAATAGTAATTCTAAGAACCTAAAGGCTCCAAAAATTACCTGGAATTAGAGAAGAGAATTTTATAGAAGTGTATGTGATCTCTAATATTCCCATCAGTTCTAAATTCTATGAACTCCTCTATTCTCTGTGTAGATGGGACAGCATATTTAATTCTAGCTGCATTCGACTAAGCGCAAGGAAAACAACAAACTTCCTCTTTGGCCCTTGCCCTGCTTTTTTTACTCTTTCTTTTCTCTTCCCCTCCCCTCTCCCACCTCCAAAGATCAAAGGTTGATGATAATCTGAAGAAGTGAGTAGATAACTGGGGGACAGTTGATCACAACATAAACCATCCCTCAGTTAGGCAGGAATGGCCCAAAATACAAAGTGACCAGGGAATACCAGTGAGAGCAAATTTACCAGATTATTGTAGTGTTATAATCTCTCCTGGGGCTGTCTAAAGTACTGTTTCTCAACCAGTGCTCCAAAACATTTTTTAACATTATGATAATAACTCCAAGTAACCCAGTTAACAATCTTACAACTTTCATAAGTGATAGATTGTTTTAGCTGTAACCCCCTCTTAACTACAAGCGAAGAAATATCCAGTTTCCTAAATTGTAATTAGAAAACATTATAAAGTAGGGTTAGCAGGGTTGATAAAATAATATAGCAGGTTTTAAAGAATTTTTCTACTCTCTTTTAGTTGTTCAGTTCATTCTAATAACATCCAATTTATTAAAAGTTGCTCTGCTAGTGATACTGTAAGTTTTCGATGTAATCAGTATACAAGGCATCAATGGTGATAAGATGATTTTCTGTGTAAGATAATTTGGAAATGCATTTAACTAAATTGAGGTCACTTGATTGGTAATAGGTTTATTTTAAGTTTCAAATACATAATAATTGTTTATGGTATTATGTTTCTAAATTTTCTTTTTTGTAAAATTTGTTAAACAAAACTAATGAATTACCTTTCTAAGCTCTATAGCTAATGGTCACTCAACTGACCTTTTTCACTAATTTGCCTATCACAATTCTTTCTCTTGAATTGTTAACAGTCCAGGTATTATTAGAACTCTTTGCATATGCTTAGATTCTATAGCAGGAGTTCTTAACCTTTTTTGTCTTGTGGACCCCTGTGGCACTCTGTTGAAACTTATGGTCCCCTCTTCATATGATGTTATTAAGTGCATAAAATAAAATACATAGAATTACAAAGGAAGCCAAATATATTGAAATAGCTATCAAAATTTTAAAAAATTCAGACTTCAGATTAAAAACCCATATATCTAGTGCATTTCAATAATTTCCTATGTGTCAAAATATCTTGGGCTTTCTGATTTCTCTATCTCCCTGCTATATTGTTAAGACTCCATGTGTCATTATCAGCTGTTACCAGCCTAAAACCCAAAGATAAAATCTTGATAACTTTTGCTTTCTTTAAAGTATATTTCTCCTGTCTAATACTTACTCATTCAAAGATACTAAATAGATCCTAAGTATCCTATTCACTTTCTAAGTCCATCAATGTGACATGATATATATGAATAATGTCAAGCAAACCTTTTAATTAGCAAAGCAATGATTTTATTCATAGTCATTATTTTGATTTTGACAAGTGACTATTTTTTCTTACATGGAATTAATCTTTGACAAATGTTTGCTCTGGGAACAACTGGACAAGGTCATTAGCTGTCCCACTGTATGACAGGTAAATAAAGCACTTTCAACTTGACAAAGAAAGATAATTGACTAAAACATATTCTGAAAGAGTCCACTTAGTTGTTAGAACAAGTAGGGTTCAAATTCTCAACTCACTGAGGCATATTTTTACTTTGCTTCTTTATTTTGAATGAGCCCAAGGTTGTTGGGGTTTTTTTTTAATTCAGTGCAAAAAATTGCTGAAGAGGGATTATCTACATTGAGAATTATACATGCATGATGTGTAAGCTTCTGTGTGTGAACTTTTCTTGCAAGCTCCCTACCAGACGGTGAGCTCCATTAGATTGAGAACAGGTACTGTTTCTGCCTTTCTTCATCTTCTCAGCTCTTAGTAGGGTACATAGTATACAGAAAGTGCTTAATAAATGTTTGTTAAGTTGGAGGAAAGAAGGGTGACCAAAGACTGGGTTTCCTATGATTTATCTGCAGCCAGATTCCTGTTTCCTCATTTCAATTTCTGTCACATGAAATGTACCCCTGACTTTTCTCTGACTTTTTCAGGGGCTGTTGGTAAGCTGACTATTTTGTAATCTAGTAGATCTAGTTGTGGTCTAGTCAGGTAAATCATCTATCCCTGGTAACACATCCCTAAGGACGAAATAATATAAAACCTGGAGTCAGAAAATCTGAGTTTGAGTCCTAAGCATTAGCCTCAGGTTTTTTACCTGTAAAACTGGGGTGGTGATATTTGCCCCGCCTACCTCAAGGTGCTGCTGTGAAGAAAGTACTTTCTAATCTGTAAAGCATCATCTGAATGTGAGTCATTATTATGAGAAATCAAGAGTTAAATTTCTGAACTAAGGAAAAAAATGACCAGCTTAAGATGCTACCGAGTTTATGTCAGACTGCCTAAGAATATACCAATATTTGTACCAACTATCAAAAGAAAAAAGGTTGTAAAAATTAACACCGCAAATCAGTATTTGTAAATGAATATCATGTCACATTGGTGGACTCAGGATGTTAGAAGTCAAAATTATTACCAAAGTCTTTTTTTCATGATTTTTTATAAAAGGGTATAAAACAATCATTTGAAAGTTTGTTCATTTCCTTCTAAAACTGTATTATGATGACATGGCAGTGAATGGTTCTGAATAACAATTAGTGAAGCTCCTTTGTTACACACACACACACACACACACACCAGTGGTCCTTGTAATAGGTAGCTTTCCTTCAAAACCCACCCCCTTCTAAACTTCCTTATTTACTATAGAGGGCACAACCAGCCTTAAGCCAAGTCACCCAGGCTTAAAACCTAGGTGTCATTCGCAATTCCTTTCTTGAGCTAGCTCCTCATCTCCAATCTTTTTTTTTTCTTTCTTGAGGGGGAAAGGTAGGGCAATTGGGGTTAAGTGACTTGCCCAAGGTCACATGGCTAGTCACATTGTGTTACATGTCTGAGGCCGGATTTGAACTCAGGTCCTCCTGATCCACTGCGCCATCTAGCCGCCCAACTCCAACCAATCTTTTCATTCACAACTTCAAATGTTCTGTAAACTTCCCCTTCTCTACACTCACACAGCCATTATGCAGGCCCTCACCAGCCCTCACCCAGACAGTTCCAACAGCCAGCTCCCTGTCTCTATCTCCTATCCATCTTCCACTCAGCTGTTAATCAGTAGTGTGCTGGAGCCAGCTGGAACCCAACTCTAAGAAGCTAATTATTCACAACTCAGAAATTGGCAAATGCTGCAGATCTGGGCTCGATTTATTGTTTTGTTGATTACCTAGACTTAAGAAAGTGAGAAAACGTTAAAAATGCAGATTAAACATAAAAGAGGGCCGCTAGGTGGTGCCATAGTGCACAGAGAGCCAGGCTTGGAGTCAGGAAGGCTCATCTTCCTGAGTTCAAATCTAGCCTCAGACATTTCCTAGCTGTGTGACCCTGGGCAAGTCATTTAACTCTTTGCCTCAGTTTCCTCATCTGTAAAATGAACTGGAGAAGGAAACAGCAAATCACTCTGGTATCTCTGCCAAGAAAACCCAAAATGGGGCCATGAAAAATTGGACATGAATGAAAAAGGACTGAATGACAACAACAAACTTAAAAGTGTATCATGTTCCATTCCCCCACCAACAAGGGTAGGTTATTAAACATTTACCACCAGACCCTTTTATGTGATTTTCCTTAAAATCAGATCTGACCTAGTCATCCCCTTACTCAGTAACCTCCAATGGATCTGTTACCTCTTAGCATGATCTGTTTAGCATTTTAAACCCTCACATACGACATTTTATCTTGGTTTTTAAAAATTTTTATTAATTTTAGTTTTCAATATTCATTTCCACAAGATTTTGAGTTCTAAATTTTCTCCCCATCTCTCCCCTCCCCCCCATGATGGCATGCATTCTGATTACCCCATTACCCCATCCCCCAATCTGCCCTCCCTTCTATCTTCCCCCCCCCATCCCTTATAAAGATATTCCTGTACAGCAAGACAGATTTCTATCCCCCATTGTCTGTATATCTTATTTCCCAGTTGCATGTAAAAACTTTTTAACATTTGTTCCTAAAAGTTTGAATTCCAAATTCTCTCCCTTCCTCCCTCCCCACCCACCCTCATTGAGAAGACAAGCAATTCGATACAGGTTGTTCATGTGTAGTCATGCAACAAAACACTTCCATAATAGTCATGTTGTGAAAGACTATATTTCCCTCCCTCCTATCCTGCCTCTCCCCACCCCATCCCATTTATTCTATTTTCTTCTTTGACCTTGTCCCATCCTCAAAAGTGTTTACTTCTGATTACCCCCTCCCCCAATCTGCCCTCCCTGCTATCATCCGCACCTCTCTTATCCCCCTCCCCCCTGCTTTCCTGTAGGGTAAAATAGATATCCATACCCAATTGAGTGTGTAAGACATTCCGTCTTGTGACTCAGTGTCTTTTCACTGGCTGTTCCCTTCATTTAAAAACACTTTCCCTCCTCATCTCCACCTCCTGGCTTCTCTTAAAACTCAGCTGAAATCCCACCTTCTTCAGAAGACCTTTCTCCATCCCTCACACTGGTGGTGACTTCCCTCTGAGATACCATTTACATGCTTTTTCTCTTACTGTAGACAGTTATTCCCATATTGTCTCCTATATTAGAATGTGAGTGCCTTGGGGAGAGGGACAGTGTTTTTAACTTTCTTTCTATGCCCAGGGCTCAGCACAGTGCTTGGCACATGGAATGCCCTTAATAAAATCTTGCTGACTGACTGGCTAATAAGGAAAGACCTCAAGATTGCTAATGTCTTTTCCCCCACCCCCTGCCATACTCTAGGGTTTAATCTCTGAGGACTATGTGTCTGGAACATGCATGCTCAGCTAATCTCAATGTGATTAGGACATGAAAAAAACTGGCTCCTTGTAGTTCAAACTCACAGAAGAATGCTTTGTGCCAGATAATCATTAATCATTTACTATGTAGATTATATATAGACTGTATAACAAGACTATATAACAAGATGGCCCAGGGAGCTAGTCAATGCATTTTCTTCCTTCCTTCCAGAAAATTTTCATGGGAAAACAAATTAAGATCAGATAACTACTTGATGAATAGATAGTATTCTGATACTATGGAGATTTGTCCATGTTACTGGTGCACCTCCTCAGCCAATATTAAGAGAGTAGTTACGTATTTTATTTTATTCATTTAAAGATATTATAGTGATCAGGGGTCTATAGATTTCACTAGACTGTCAAAGGTGTCCATGACATAAAAAAAGGTTAAGAACCCCTAACCCAGTCTAATACTCAAAGATAAGGAAACTCAGGCCCCCAGAAGTTAAGTACACCCAAGGTCATACAAGTAGTAAGTAGCTAAGCTGGGATTTGAACCCAGAACCTCAGACTCCAAGCTCCTCTAGTCTTTCTACTGTAACATAACTGTCTTCACATTTGCCTAGATCCAGAGTAGATGAAAGCAAACAATGAGAAATGAGAATGGTGGGATAGGTTGGAAATAGTTCGTGGAGAATAACAAGCTTCAGGCTCAGGAATTAGTATTTTATTTAGGAAGCCACTAGAAGTCATAGAAGGTTTTAGAGCAAGGGAGTGACTGCATTCAGAATACAACTGGCAGCAGTGTGAGGGATGGATTGGAGAAGACTGAGACAAGAGACAAGTAATACCAACAAGAGAGCTAGTCTAGGTGAGAGGTAATAAGGGCCAGAGTTCAGTGGCTAATAGTAGTGGGAGAAGCAGCTACATGGCACCATAGTATGCACAGGGGGCTGGGATTGGAGTTAGGAAGACTCCTGAGTTCAAATTTAGCCTCAGACACTTACTGTGTGACCCTGGGCAAGTCACTTAACCCTGGTTGCCTCAGTTTCCTCATCTGTAAAATGAGGTAGAAAATGGAATGGTAAGCCACCGCAGTCTCTTTGCCAAGAAAACCCCAGAAGAAGAATCAAGACATGACTGAACAACTGAACAAAAAGTAGTAATGGGTGTGGAAAGGAGCAAAAGCAAGGTCTATTATGGAGGTAGAGCCAGTGGTAGACCTGACAAGTGGTTGAATGTGGTGGGTGAAAGAGAGGTTAGAGACAAAGATAACTGAGGTTTTTAGCCTGGGAAAATGGAGCTGCCTTACACATAAATAGAGAGGTTAGGAGGACAAGCTAGGAGAAGCGATGGGAAGGATTTATTAGGCAAAGACAAATGATGAATTTTATTCTGGACCAGTTGAGTTTGAGATGGCAGCAATCCATCCAAATGGAGTAACCCAGCAAGGGGAGAGACACCCAGGCCTGGAGCTCAGGCCTGTGGATACAGACTTGGAAACCACTTGAATGATGGTGGTAAGTCAAACTGTGGGTGTGGATAAGGACCCCAAAGGAGAGGCTGCAGAGGCTTCACCCTTCTCTTATGGAACAGAACCCTGCAGCTATCTGGAGAAGTCAATGGGTCCCTTCTCAGAATAATGGTTTTAAATGCATAAAAAGACACAGAGGATTTTAAGGAGAACCAGTTATTTCAAAATACAGTTTTCAAAATATTTTTTCTTTAAAAACCCACAAGTTCACAGACTCCAGATAAAGACAGAATATAAGAGGACAATGGACAATACCTTGGGAGAATGTTGTCAATGAGTGGATTGAGAAGAGAAAGAGGTACTGCCAAAAAAGACATTAAAAAGAGGTGCCCATAAACATTCCTGATGGGGGTGGTGGGCAGTCATAACGTGGGCTTGGCAGTGGTGGAGGGCTGCAGAGGCACAGCAAGCCATGGGAAAAGAGAAGGAGGGGAGAAGCTATCCTGTATCGGACAGCCTC
The DNA here is from genome assembly GCF_028583685.1 of Petaurus breviceps papuanus. Taxonomy (NCBI): domain Eukaryota; kingdom Metazoa; phylum Chordata; class Mammalia; order Diprotodontia; family Petauridae; genus Petaurus; species Petaurus breviceps. Next base: position 19,816,629 of record NW_027185712.1, read on the forward strand.
CCCCCAGCGCCTTGCACTTGGACACACACACACACACACACACACACACACACACACACACACTTTACCCTGTGCTATTTACAGATCTGCTAGATTGGAATTCTGTCTCTGTCATCAGAGTTACATGATATCTTTTAAATTTTTATTTTATTTTATTTTTGTGCATGGAACTGCAAATCTATTATATATAATCTGCTATTCCTTTTCAATATATAATACAGTTATAAAGTTATTGTGTAACATTTTGTCCCTTTTTTCTTCACTTCTCCCTAAGAGATGGTTACTCTTAGACACAAATATGTATGTCTGAATACATATACATATATATATATGTATGTATGTATGAATATAAGTATAAGTAAAATCATTCTATACAGAAGAGTTATACGATACCAAGAAAGTCACTTAATTTCTCTGGAACTCAGTTTCCTCAGTCATAAAAATGAAAGGGACTGATTAGGTCATCTCTAGAGTTCCTTCTAGCTTTATAACCCATGAATTTTTACTTGTATAGTCAGCCAGTCAGTCAACAAGCATTTAAATGCTTACTGTTTGCCAACCTTGGTGCTAAGGGTTGAGAAAGGCAAAAATGAACTTCCTGCCCTCAAGGAGCTCCCATTCTAAAAGGAAAGACAGCTATAATGTACACAAGATGTAAATGGGATATAATTTCTGAGGGAAGGTACTGTGGAGGTGAGAAAGGCCTCCAGCAGAAGGTGGATTTAGTTGAGTACTGTGATACTTGAAAGGTTACAGAACACTTTATATTATCAATATAAATACACAAATTTATATGACATGCAAATTTATATGTATGTAAAAATAGCACCCAACTTAATCTTCATTTGTGAAAATCATCAATATTTAGCACTAATACTGAGAAGTGAAAATTAAAGCACAAATGCATAATAAAAATTAATATTCATTTTTCCATTTTACCCCAGTCTTCATGCCCTCAGGTTATTTCAAGCCAGACCAATGAGTGTTAAAGTAGATGAGAGCTAAGCAAACCAGTGCCCTGATGCCAGCATCGACCCTCAGATACTCATGCTCATTTTACAGAAGGGTCAGCAGGAATAGTGCCAACATATAGTGTTAAAGCTTAAAATTGACCTCAGACTTTTGAGATTCACTATATATTGAAGTAGAATATTGGTCCCTAGATTTTATTTCAGCAGCTCTATCTTCCTACCTGAAAACTAGCTGAAGAATTGAAAACCTTTTCCAGGTATCAAGGGACCCAAAAAGCATATTTATGGACTTTTTTCTTCTATGCAGACTGAATAAGAATTTTTTTATTATATACAGTTCATTTGCAATGTTTCGTCTCAGTTCATTAAAAATATGACCTTTGCTAATCAGTTCCTTTCTAAGCATAAACATTCACATCATCACCTAATGATTCAACCACAGTCCTAACTGCCCCATAATAGATGTTATAAGCAAGATTATAGTGAGCTAATTAGTGGCAGGATATGGGGTGCTAATAGGAATCACCTCACTTACCTTTCTTTAATTAAAATAATCTAAATGGTGCAGCCAATTAAAAATATATATTCCTGAGAAACATGCAAGGCGGTTTTGCAACATGCTGCCATATTTAATTATTGTTCTGAAGAAACTTGCCTTAGCCAGGAAGGAATTTCTGTAATGCAAGATGGTATTTTTTTTATTTACAAAGATTTTGATCTCTGGTAAAGAGAAAGTGAAAAGAGACAATAATCATGCCATTACAGAGCTGTACAACTGCAGCCAAAAAAACCATAGTCATCTGTGTTACTTCTCCAAGGATTTTCTTTAATGAAAGAGAGTATAGTGGAAAGAGAACTGGAGTTAGTGTCAGAGGACCTGAGTTCAAATCCTTACTCAGTTATTATCTGTAGAACCCTGGAGTTAACCTCTCTGGGATTTACAAAATGAAGCAGTTGGACTAAATAATCTCCAAATCCTTTCTAGTTCTAACTACTATGATTCTTTTCTAAATAGCCTGACACCACCAGGAAGCTATCCTTGACAATATCTGTCATGGCTTTTTTTTTTAATAATATTTTACTTTTTTCCCTAATTACACGTAAAAACAATTAACATTCATTAAAAAAAAAAATTGAATTCTTAATTCTCTTCTTCCCTTCCTCCTTTTACCCTTCCCTAAGATGGCAAGCAATTTGACTTTTCTAAGAAGGTCATTGACCTTGACCCTGTGTCTCTAGTAGCCAGAAAAACCCAAGGCTTCATGATAGCAGGAATCCTATCTTTAGGCACCCCCACTACCTACAACTTTTCTGGTCTGAGATTGCTGAGAGTCAGAGAAATCCATAGAGATATGGGCATCAATTTCTTTGTCTCAGAAGACTCTTTGCCTTGTTTTCTCCAGAAAGGACCAAACTGATCAATGGAGCTAAAAGAAGCTTCCATGATTCCATCTGTTTGATACCCTTATGTTTTTGAGCAGACAACTCACTACACCTTAGTAAATCTAATGTAGTTTGGCTACCACAAGTAGAACTAGCCAGGCCCTCCCTCCCTTGCTCTATTCCCCAGTCTGGGAGGGAGGGAGGCTGTGAAGGAGGGGAAAGCCAAGGCACTTATGGTTATTACTCCACCTAGAAGTTTTTCTTAACTTGATCTGGTTGAAAAATCAAATACAAAGTCCTTTCCTCCTGCCCTGCTCATTTTTCCTCCTAGCAATAGGCAGTAGAAGGAAGGTGAGCCTCTCATGATATTAATAGACCAGGAAGAAACAGTCCAGGGCAGTCATCTTCATTTCTCACCTGACTGAGCTCCTCTAGATTTTTAGGCAATTGGGGTTAAGTGACTGACCCAGGGTCACACAGCTAATATCTGAGGTCATATTTGAAGTCAGGTCCTTCTGACACCAGTTGCTTTATCCACTGTGCCTAGATTTCATTATACCTAAACATCACCCTTTTTCAGCTTCTTTTAATGTGTTGTCTTCCCCCAATAGACTGTTAGAACCTTGAGGGCAGGGACTTTCTTTTACCTTTTTTATCCCAAGTACTTTGCACAGTGCCTGCTGCTTGGTAAGTACTTAATAACTTATTTATTAACTGACTAATAAAATGGACTCCATCATTCCAAAAGGACTATAGGGGATTCTTTGGCATTAGCTACCCTTTCAGACTGCCAACTGATGAAGCCAGAGACCAGTCAAACTCCTACTAATGAAATAGTGTAAAAAGGAGATACAGACCCTGTTGTGATGGGGGAAAGCATAATAGTGCCCCAACTGGTTTTGCCAACACTGATGCTGTCCCTACCCCCCCACACACACATGCACCGGAAATAAACAAACTAATAAATGAATGAACAAAACAAATCTAATCCAATGAGGGGAAAAAAAAAAAAAATGTCAGAGGTTTGTCTCGCATTACATAAAATCTTTCCCTAAACATGTTGTTTATCTTTCGTCATACCTTTTCAATTACCTTTGAATATGTTGAGACTTTAATAATTATCTCAAGAAATTTATATTAGTCCCTGTCTTCTCCCCATAATCAAAAAAAGTTCTCTTCTCTTTCTCTCTCTCTCTCTTTTTTTTTTTTTTTTTTTTTTTTTTAGGGTGGGAGGTAGGGCAGTTGGGGTTAAGTGACTTGCCCAAGGTCACACAGCTAGTAAGTGTTAAATGTCTGAGGCCACATTTGAACTCAGGTCTTCCTGACTCCAGGGCCAGTGCTCTATTCACTGTGCCACCTAGCTGCCCCAAAGTTCTCTTCTTCCAGTTATTTGTACCAGTGACAAAAAGTCCTAAGGTGAGAATTTTATGACAGGGACCCTTTCAACACACCTCCCTGAACCTGAAAAAGACAACAAGCTTTCTTTTGCAACCGACTTAAAATTCCCATTTGGCTCATTCTCCTGACCAAGATACTTACCCCAATCATCTGGAAGCTGTGCTTCCTTTTAAGTCCTGGAAACTGCCTTAAGTAGCCAGAGCAGAAAGATCCTGGTTGGGCAAGTGATTCTTTATTATGCAAATATTTATAAAGAACTTTCAGTGTGCTGAGAACCTTAGTAGGCACTGGGGATGGATGGATACAAAGATGAAATCAGACCACATTCCTGGTGTTTCAGCTTTGAGCCCAAGGTGACATACTTGGATCAATTGGATCAAGCAAATTCCAGAAATACAATTGAGATAATAGTCCACACATGTGAGTTCAGTGAAAGGACTGCAGGCCTAGAGGAAGGGCTTTCTGGAGAACCAGAGAATAGACATTCTTCTAATTCTCTCAATTCAATATCATTCATCCACTAAGATGACGAGAAACCATATCACATGAAGAATAAGGGGAGGTACAGTGGAAAGAGATAGATTTGGAGTCAAAGACCTGGCTTCAGATTCCTGTGTGACCGTGGGCAAGAAGACACTTTGACCTCTTGGCACTTTATTCCTCATCTGGAAATTGAGGGCTTTAAAGATACTAGAGTTGTTTGCCATTTCCTTCTCCAGCTCAAATGAGGAAACTGACTTGTTCAGGGTCACACAGCTAGTAAGTGTCTGGATTTGAACTCAGGAAGATGAGTTTTCCTGATGCCAGGAAGGCACTGGCAGTTGAGAGTGGTCAGGAATGGCTTCATTTGGTGCTTGAATTAAGTTTTTTTGGGTTGTTGTTGCTTTTTGGAGTGCAATTGGGGTTAAGTGACTTGCCCAAGGTCACACGGCTTTGACTTGAGTCTTCAAAGAAGAATGAGATTCTGTGAGGGGGAAGTGATAAGAGAGTGTATTCCATGCACAGGGGACAGACCAGACCAGGCAATGAGAGGGCAGATAGAGTATCATGTGTGAGGAACAAAGAGAAAGCCAGTTTGTTGGGATTGTAAAGAGCCGGAGGGGGATCTAAGTTTGCTGTCTTCAGTATGAAAAGGTCTGTCAGGTGGAAGGTTCCAGTCCTAATACTTAGAATTAGCTGCTAGAGGAATCAGGAAAGGCCTCCTGGAGGAGGTGGTGTTTGTACCGAACTTTGAAGGAGACCAGGGATTTTAAGAGGCAGAGGTAAGAAGAGAGTAGATTCCGGACCAATCCAGAACAGAAAAAGGATGCAAATGAGGTGGGATTGGCTCACTGCTGAGGAATAAAGGACTTGGTCAATGCATTCATTCTTCTGAGTGCCCATTGGGCACCAGGCATGTTTAACATTCTGTTCTAGTACAAAGCTGTAGAAGGCAGGGTGCTGTCAGTCAATAAACACTGATTAATATTTACTATGTTCCACTACTGTGCTAAACTAAGAACAGAAAGAAGACGTAAAGGGTAAAAGTGTCCCTAGTCCCAAAGAGTTCATATTCCAATGTCCTCATGAAGTTTACATTCCAGCAGGGGAAGTGATACAAATGTAATGTATCTGTGAAATTCAAGTACCTTGTCATTCACTCATTCATTACTCTATTGTAATTACAGCAAAGAGTTTTTGTTTTGTTTTGAACATAATTAACTCAAGTCAGAGAAGTGTACATTTTAGCATTACATTACAGGAAAAGCTGCTCAAACATTCTTCCCTGAAGAGAAACTTTCCCCGGTCTAGCTGTAAATATGAAAGTAGGACAATATACATGAGGATGACCAAGGGAGAAGAACGAAAAGGAAAAGGGCTCACCTAGTCTCTTGCACTAGCCCTCGGCTGTGCAGATAAAATGCAGCCAGTAATTCAGCCCGTAGCACCACTGACCACCAGTGAGCACCAATGAAATTAGTCTAACTCAGCTGCCTACAAAATGCTTAATTCTAAGACATGTTCAGAGCTTATTTGCAATAAGTACTGTTCTGTCAGCCAATCTTGTACAATCCATGTTAATCAGCCGATTCTTCCTTTTTCCCTTGTCTATTCCCATTTACTGAGAGCTGGAAAAGTAGTCATTCTGGAAGAAATGTGCTTTGGTAGAAAGAATTTTAGATTTGGAGTCAGATAATGTACCCAACCTTAGATCTGCTACTTATTAACTGTAAGATGGCGGACAGGTCACTTCCATGCTCAGCCTGTTTCCTCATCGTTAAAATGAGGGAGTAGGAGTAGGTAACCTGTAAGGTTCATTCCAGCCTTAAACCTTCATAGAACCTTAACGTTCATGCTTCTGTGTCCTTTTATTTTCTCTTCCACCTATGATCATGGTGTATGTGTGTGTGTGTGTGTGTGTGTGTGTGCGTGTGCGTGCGAGCGCGCGGATCAGAGTGAAGGGGGGAAAGCATTCCAAGCAGAGGGGACGGCCAGAGAGAATTCCTGGAGCCAAGAGCTGGAGTATCCTATTTGTGGAACAGCCAGGAGGCCAGTGTCACTGAATAGAGAAGTACCTGTTAAGAAGTAAGTAAGGTATAAGAAGACTGGAAGGGTAGGAGGGGGCTAGGTTATGAAAGGCTTTGAATGACAAACAAAGCATTTTGTTTATACTCCTGGAGACAATAGGGAGCCACTGGGATTTATTGACTGAGTAGGGAGAGACATGATCAGACCTGTGCTTTAGGAAAATCATTTTAGTGACTAAATGGAGGATGTATTGGATTGGGTAGAGATGTAAGGCTGGCTAACCCACCAGCATGTTATGGCAATAATCCAGTCATGAGGTGATGAAGGTCTGTACCAGGGTGGTGGCCACATCAGAGGAGAGAAGGAGGTTTATTTAAGAGAAGTTGCAATGGTGAAATTGACAGGTCCTGACAATATCTTGGATGTGGGGAGTGAGGGGTAGTGAAGGCTCCAGGATGTCTCCTAGGTAGGAGCCTTAGGGGCTAAGAGAAAGGGTGTTGTCCTCTACAGTAACAAGGAAGAGGAAGGGAGGATGGATTAGGGGGAAAGGGAATGGGTTCCATTTTGGACATACTGAGTTTAAGATGGCTGCTTCCACTTCAAGATGTCTGAAGGGCAACAGGAGATGGGAGATTGGAGGTCAGCAAAGAGTTTGGGGCAGGATAGGTAGATTTGAAAATCATCAGCATAAAGATTTTAACTGAATACATGGGAGCTGATGAGATCACAGAGTGAAGCAGGATAGAGAAAGAAGAGAAGGCCCATCTTGGGACTTGTCTGACTAACTTCACCATTTCCCCAAGTTGCAAACCTCCTTCCTCTTCTTGGTGTTGTCTTTCCCCATTAGACTGTAAGCTCCTTGGGGTCAGGGGGTGTCTTTCTTTTTTTGTATCCCCAGCACTTAGCACAGTGCCTAGCACACAGTAGGTGCTTAATAAATGTTTATTGACATTATTATTATCATAGCTAGAATTTATAGTCTACTATGTGCCAGGCACTGTGCTAAGTGCTTTATAAATATATCATTTGAGCCTTACTACAACCCTGAGAGGTAAGTGCTATTATCACCCCCATTTGATAGTTAAGGAAACTGAGGCAAACAGTGGTTAAGTGACCTGCCCAAAGCCACACAGCTGGTAAGTGTCTGAGACTGGATCTGAACTTGAGTCTCCCTGACTCTAGGTTCAGGGTGAAGAGGTTACCCACAAGGAGGGTTAGGGTTGCTCTGGAGACCCCAAAATACCAACATGCCAGGTCCTGCCAAATGAATTTGACTTCTAAGCCAAAGAAGAGTAAAATTTATTAAAAATTCGCTTGCATTAGACACAGAGTAAGTCTGTGCTAGGTCTATGGCGCTCTCACAATTCTATGGTATGAGATGGGGTCTTATATACAGAAAGTTGTGGGAGGAATCTAGGGGTGGTCTAGAGGAGTAGCTTGGGGAGGGTCTTCAGGAGGAGTTAATGAGGTCAATGAGTGATTAAGGGTGGGAAGCCACCTGGAGACCACAAACAATGGTGGGCTAGGCCAGTTCAAGGGTGGGAAGTCTAGCAACAGGTCTGCCTCATCAAATGGAATGATTCAATCAAGAGTCCGAGGGAGGTCCCAGAGCCTGTACCTCAAGGACTCAAGGAGAGCTCGAGGGGGGCTCCCAGAGCCCATACCTCATCAGGGGCTCCATCTACTTAGTTACCCAGCTGCAGGGTCAGTCCATCACTGGGTCAGTATTCAAAACCTTTCCGGTTTGGGAGGAACTACCATACCGTGTTTCCCTGATAATAAGACACTGTCTCATTATTTTTTTTGGACAGAAAAACACCAGAGGGCTTATTTTCAGGGGAGGGCTTATTTTAATGCACATTGACAGCAATTTTAATAAACAGGTAAATGTGAACAAAAAAATGTACCTTTATTCAATAATGAATTCAATAAAGAACAGGGGATCACCTTCACTACAGTAGCAATCTCAATAGGGCTTATTTTCGGGGGAGGGCTTATTTTAGAGGAATCTTACACAGTAAGGGGAGGGCTTATTTTCGGGATAGGTCTTATTATCGGGGAAACACGGTAGCTATTGAGACTATCCCCTTCCCTGGAAAGCATTCTCTCCTCCCATTTGCTTTTTAGAATCCCTTCTTTCTTTCAAAGCTCTGTTCACTTTCTATAGGAAGCTCTTCTTGATCTCCTTACCTGCTAATACCATGTTACCTAGTATTTATTTTGCACAGATTTTGTCTCCTTCAGGATACAGACTGTATCATTTTTGTCTACATCCCCAACACCCAGAAGAGTGTCAAGGTAAAGCCCACTAAATGTCTTAGCAAATGAGCTAAACCAGGTTGAGGACAACCAAAAGGCCTCAAACCTATCAGTGCATTAGGGGGATGTCTACCCCAACCATGTGAAGGCTTCCTCTGGCAGAAGGGGCAGATGAGAACAATTTGTTCCAATGGTCATGGAGAAGACTGAAGCAGGAGCTGTGACAGACATCTAAGATGCCAAAGTCATCCACTGCATCCCAAGCCATCATCAGTAGTCTTGACTTTTGTCCTGCCACTGGACTTCAAAGGGACAACTTTGTGCCACTCTGACTTAATTAAATCCAATTCACACACCAGTCAAGACATCACCCTGTGATGTCATTAGTCCTTTTCGAAAATAAAGGACAAACAATAACAACATGGTGGCTTGAAGAAAGGAGGAAATGGAGGTAGGGGGAGCAGTGGGAAGCTATTTCAGTAATCTTGATATGATAGGGACCTGGATTAGGGTGATGATAGTGGAAATGAAGAGATGAGACATTTGGAAAGGATTTAAATATATGTGTATGTGTGTGCGCATGTGTGTGTGTGTGTGTATAATTTTGTTTTAAGGAAGTAAACCCACTCAAACCCACAAACAAAATATTCTCCCTCAAAAATATGCAAAACAGCAAAAATGGGTATTTGAAATGGATAGCTTCGTCTCACTCATGTCTTCATTCTCTTTGGGCTCTTCCTCCTGAGACTTGTCTGCCACATTGCCCCCATGAGGGTGCCCTTCCTTTCTCCTTCCTTACCAGTTGTCTCCTGAGGGTAGGGACTGTGTGGCTTGTTTGTATTTGTACCCCAGTATTTAGCACAGTGCCTGGCACAATGGGGGAACTTCATAAAGGCTCTCTGTCTCTTAAGAAATGGACATGTTTGTAATTAGCTATTCTTCATTAAGGGAGAAGAAGACTATGTGCTTTGAGTTTAACAAGTCAGAATCAACATTCTGCTATATTTAATATTTAGGTTTTGTTGTCATTTAATTTTTATCTTCATTTACATAGCTATAATTTTGTTCATATTTTTTAGAACCATTTTCTTTACTCTTGGAAGGAAAAGTAGAAAACACTTGGTGACATATTGGATGTATTGGTTGGAAATAGATGGGTCCAAATGTTTTTTATGTCTCAATGCCTGGGAAAATGAGGGAGCCATGAGAGTTAGGGGGGCTTCCAGAGAGGGAGGGTTGTTTATTTGGATACATTTTCCTTTGATACAACAAACATGTCTCAACCAACTTCCAAATATAAAAGAAGTTAAAGAAGAAATACATATGAGTTCACCTTTAAATATGTTTAGTTTGAGGGGACAATAGTGCCTCTAAATAGAAATGTTTCTCATCTTAGATGTGGTTGTAAATTCTGTACTGCAGATGGAGTAAGAGGTCATAATATATATATATATATATATATATATATATATATATATATATATATACATACATACATATCTAGAAATTATCAGAATAACAGGGATATCTAAGGCCAGGAAAGGATAAACTCATGGAGACAGAATATATCCAAAGAGAAGAACAGAGAATGGAGAATTGAGCTTGGAAGAATTGAGCTTTAGTAAACACCCACAGTTAGGATCTAAACAGAAGAAGAGTTAAAAAGGGGGGGGGGGAGGGGACAGAGAAAGGCAAGAACCAGTGGTGGTTGAGAAATGACTTTTAAGTCCTTTCTAACTCTATGATTCAAGCTTCTTTAACTAAAACAGCAGCTTCTCTCCCCGTTCTTCACCCATCCCACAGTCTAAGAAACCTTTATCTCTGTACCTCCATATCAGTGCAATATCCATTAGCAATAGATATGCAAAGTGTCCCAAAAATCTTAAGACAGTTTTAAGCATTAACAGCTTAAAGATTGGCTCAAGAATTAGGAATCTTACTTTCCCATCTTCTCTCCCCCAATTTCTGGAGTACTTCAATTCCTAAAACACTGAAGAGCCTTTTTTAAAGTATTTCTGGTTTGGTTTGGTTTGGTTTTTCCTGTTAGAGGCAACAAAATATAGAAGTAAATATTGGACTAGGATTCCGAAAAAACCTGGTTTTGCCACTTACCTGACTGTTTAACCCCAGGCAAATCACTTGTTTTCCTGAGGGTTTTCCAAAATGAGTGCTACAACACTTGTACTACCTATCTCACTGGCTGTGGTCCAAGGATCAAATGAAATAATGCATTTAAAGTGCTATATATTTATAAGATGTTGTTTATTATTATTATTATTATTATTATTTTTGCTTTTTTGGAGGGGAGAAGGCAGGGCAATTGGGGTTAAGTGACTTGCCCAAGGTCACCCAACTAGTAAGTTAAGTATCTAATGCTGGATTTGAACTCAGGTCCTCCTGACTCTAGGGCTAGTGCTCTATTCACTGTGTTGTGTCACCTAGCCACCCCCGGCTATTGTTATTTTTAAAATTCAATTTCATTTTATTTCCAGGTCCAAATTTTCTCCCTTCCATTCTCAACTCACAATGAGAAAGCAAGAAAAACAGAATCCAGTATAATCATGTATAATCAAGCAAAACAAATTCCCAAGTTGGTCTCTGTCTCTGTCTCTCTCTCTCATACATATATACAACCACAACATACAAATATATATACATACACACATATCAATATGTATATATGAGATTCATGGCAGAAGATACTATTTGGTGAATAGAGGGTTCCAGTCTTCCCAAACCCAATTTCCTTCTTTGTATTAAGGCCACTTAGTGCACCAATTAAATCATTTACTATACACCATATTAACCATTCCCTGAATCCTGTGGCATAAGTATGTCTGTGAGTGCATAAGGAAAAGTTTGGGATTTTCACAGTTACAGGCAGCAAACCTTTCAGACTGTAGGAAGGAAGAAGATGGTCAAAGCATTTAACACAGGAACAGGAAACAACTAACACCCAAGGCATTAGCAAAAATCTGGCTCAAGGGGAATTGTAAAAATGGCAAAAAAAGAATGACATAAGTAAACTTTTGGGGAGTCTTACAGTGCTACAAAAATATCAACTTGTTTATGGTTAAAATATAAAGAAGAACTACAGTTTGGGAGAAAATATATACCATTTATTAATCATCCTTGATATATACCATTTATTAAGCATTCTTGAATCAAAAATAGCTCAGTTATTATAAACTCTATACAACTATAAATAATGTACAGTAAATCAGCATGTTCTTCCTTTTAATATTCTGATTCAATTCAATTGTTAAATTTCAAAAAGAAAAAAATGTTATCATCCAGGTTTAGCAAAGGATATTAATTGAATGAGATAAGAAGCTAGCTTCCTGAAAGATATGAATCACGCCAAGTTCTCTGCCTGGGGGTACTTATAAACTTAAAACCAGGAAAGAACCAATGGATTGCCAGTTAACAAGAAGCTGGAGTTATTCTTTTGTTTAGTTCTAGCCATAGTGTAGACATTGTGAGCAAACCTAGAGTTGTCTATTAGACTCATTAAACATGTATTAAATACCTACTACGTGGGATCAATCAACTAACATTTATTTATCACCTACTGTGTGTCACACGTTGGGCTAGGCACTGAGGATACAAAGAAAGTAAAAAACCTAACAGTCCCTTCCTTGAGGAGCTTATGGGTTCATGAAAACACCTTGCTTCCTCTTACACCTCCTTCCATTATTCCCTCCCTCCCCCACTCCCTGATTGCACTTTAGATATATAAACACCTGGTCCTCTGATCGCTTATAGTTCTGGTAGGAAGATATTTCAATCCTCCAAGTGTCTGGATTTCATAGATATGAGTATGCACTACCAGTGAAGATCACCACTTTACTGCATATTAGTAGACTGTGTTCATAAGCGGCTGTGGTTGGAAAAAAACAAAAACCAAAAACCCAACCCTTTTCTGGTGTCTGATCTTCTGAGGGCAAAACTCCATGACCTAGGTTAGAATGATCTTTTGATGACAGATATATAGTCCATTGCCAGATGTGTATTTAAATTCCTTCTAGAGAGGGATGTGATGTACAAATATAAAACAGAATGAAACACTGTAAGTAGTCTGTCTTACACTAACAGCCTACTTTATCATCTCATTTGGCTAGGAAACGACCTTAGGTTTATAATAATTATTTCACTGGAATTCTGACTCCTCTTCATAGGCACTGGCAGGTTCCAACCAGAGGGAAAATCACCATGTTCTTCCTTTTAATATTCTGATTCAATTCAATTATTAAGCAATTATAATGTACTAAGCACTTGGTTGGACTGGTAGGTGGGGCAGTGGATAGAGCAATGGGCTTGGAGTCAGGATGATCTGAATTCAAATCTGTCCTCAGACACTTACTAGTTGGATGATCCTGGCAAAGTTACTTCACCTAGTTTGCCTCAGTTTCCCATCTGTAAAATGAGCTGGAGAAGGAAATGGCAAACCACTCCAGTATCTCTGCCAAGAAAACCCCAAAAAGGGGGGTCATGAAGAGTCAGACATGACTAAAATGACTGAACAACAACAGGCATTTTGTTAGGCTTTAGAGATACAAAGGTAAAAACAAAATATTCCCTGCTCTGCTCTCAAGAGGTTTACATTCACTGGGGGGTGGAGGAGGGAGAGAGGTGGTGGTGATGGAATATAATATGTACCCACGTAAACAAGTGTAAGATATAGAGAGATATACACATGTACATACATATAGACACACACGTATATATTTATACACATATGTATATATGTACATGTACACACAGATATGTGTGTATACACATATATGTGAATGAAATATATACAGAGTAATTTTAGGGGGAAGGGAGGAAATAGCTACTAACAGGTGGGAGAATCAAGAAAGGCCTCTTGAAGGATGTGGCACATGAGCTTAAACTTTAAGGGAGATGGGGATTTCAAGAGGAAGACGTAAAGAAGGACAGCATTCCAGGGGTGGGGGAGGGGTTTAGTGGCCTGTTCAGAATGACAGAGATAGGAGATAGAATGTGAAGTAGACCAGTTGGCTAAAACCACAATGTGTGAGGAAGAGTGTGATATCAGTCTAGAGAGATAGGCAGATTGTGAAAAGTTTTAACTGCCAAATAAATAACTTTACCCCAAAGTAATAGAGAACCACTGATTATTCTTGAATGAATGCATGTATGAGCAAAGGAGGAAACACAGACTATACTTTAACAAACTGATGATTTCATTGATGTCTAAGTATCATTTATAATACTGTTAGTATAGAAAAATATTTTCTTAATTTCAAAAAATTGGTTTATAGGCAAGTTTATTGGAACACAATCAATTCTAAGTCCCAACTCTCTACCTTCCTTTCTCCTAATCTTTTCATGAACATTGGGGCCACTTAACTCCTGCCTGGCCTTTGTTCCAGGCCCTCCCTCAACCCTAGGTAAGAGAGCTATAATGACCCTTCATCCATAACTCAAGATTCCTCAGCACAAATCAGCCTTGGGACTAGCTTCTCTTTGGTCTTCTCAGCTTAATATCTTGGTTGTAGAAAAATCAAATAACTCGAGAAGCAATGTGGCACAGAACATCAGACTTAAAAGAATCAGAAGTCTTAGATTTGAATTCCAGTTTCCCCACTGGTGTAACCTTGGACAAGCCATTTAACTTTTGAGTCTTAATTCCCGTATCTGTAAAATAGGGACGATAATAATACTTGGGTTCCTTAATTCAACAGGTTGTTCAGAGGTGATCTGAATGAAATGTTTTGTAATCATGAAGTGCTTTTGTAAATGTATGATATTATTTTGGGAGGAGGCAGTATGGTATAATGGAAAGGATGCTGGATTTGTAGTTGGAAGTTCTCTCTGGTCCTCATCTGAAAACAGAGATAATAATACTTGTAGTACCTGATATTGTGAGGATTAAATGAGATAATAAAGTAGTTCAGAAACTGTTATGAGTAAAATGCATCACCTATAAATTTTGTTGTCATTTTTCAGTCATCTTCATGACCTTCAGAGGGTCCCATTTCCTTCTCCAAATCATTTTACAAATGAGGAAAATGAGGTAAACAGGGTTAAATGGCTTGCCCAGGGTCACCTAGCTAGTAAGTGTCTGCAGCCAGATTTGCACCCAGGTCCTCCTGATTCCAGGGCCAGCATTCTATCCACTATGCCACCTAGCTGCCCCATCAGTAGAAAAAGGTGTGCTAACTTTGGCCACTGAGATCAAGTTCCCCTACCCTGATTCCCACCTTGCATCCCAGGCCCAGTCAAAGTGTTCCTGTCTTGCCCTTCCATTCCTAGGACCCTGCCTGTCCCCACGTTGTATCCCATTTTCTGTGGGACTTCCTTCTAGCTTTCTCAAGACCTAGAGCCCTGACAGGAACGTGGCTTCTTCAATCCCTGTTTGGTCCCAGCAGTGACAGGGATTGCTGGTACTGTACTAACAACCTACATATCAAATGTAATTATATTTCTGTACTTCATACTGAAAGAGGGAGGGAGTAGTCTACAGTTAAGATTTGTTTTAAGAGTGACTGTGCTAAATGACTAAGGTGATTAGATAAAATCATACTCAGTCTCTTACCTGCAGCAGTTAAGATAAGAGTCTGGAGGCTAGGGGCTGAAACAGATAATGCAAGGGGCATTAATAAACATCATATGCCTACCCTCTAGAGACAAGAATGTACAAAATATTTGCTAGACTTTGTTTGCTTAACATCCAGTTAAGTCTTAATGAAAGACACTTTGATTAAACAAACAAGGGTAAATGGAAAACTTACAATAAAGATTAAAAACTAAAACAATTATAGACTTAGATGAAGTATATTTATTATTTATACTTTGTGTCCTTCATCTCACCTTTCATCTTTCACGTTATGGCACACAGGTAATTATCTTAAACTAAATTATACTTATATACTTTCCAAAAACAAATTTATTTTGCATCCTCATTTTTCTATAACGAACCAGTTAACAAAGAGTAACCAATCTTCATCCACTGAGGTGAAAACACAACTGTAGACCCAAAACAGATTTAACTGGTTCATTATAGAAAAATGAGAATGCAAAATAAATTTGTTTTTGGAAAGTATATAAGTATAATTTGGTTAAATCTGGTTACTCTTTGTTATTTTTCATCTTAAAAAAGATTCTGGGTTCTGAAAGTTAGCATTAAGAGGTTAAGTGACTTGCCCAGGCTCAACAACCATACTGTGTCAGAAGCAGGACTCTAACTTAGCTAGGTCTTCCTGAATCCCAGATAGACCCCTCTAACTATTATGCCATGAGGCTGTATTACTCATTTTATCAATGTGATTTATTTGGAGATTTCCAGTTTGAAGAAACTTTCTGAGTATAACTACTTTGGTTTTATCCAAGAGAAAACCTCCTGCTGTATGTCTTCCCTTAAATATTTCAGCTTCATGAGGAATGGGACCTGCTGGTCCCTCTATTGGCAGTGAGGATATCAGTCACCTGGAAATCCAGTGGCTTAGGTGAGTCAGGGATGGGAATGAAGTGCATCACCCAGATATGCCCTGAACAGATAGATGCCAGTATTAGTATTCTTTATTAAAAACTTTTGAGTCTATCTTGCTCCGAATGCTACTGCCCCTCCAATAGAGCTCCTGGGGGTCAGTGGGACAACACCTGGCATGAAGTGTGTGTAAGTAAAGCATATTCTGAACTTTTGGGGCAGAGGAGAAGCCAACCCACTAGTCAAACACTCATGGACCCTAGGCCTGGCTCCAGGAGGAGCAAGAACTAGAAGGAGAGCTTAAGAAAAAATAAGAGGACTCTTACCTCAAACAGGAATATTTCTATCAAATCAAGCGGTTAATTTAAACTTTTCTAGGTGTCTCTATGATCCAGATTATCCTTATCTATGGTTTTACAAAGATCAGTTCCACATGGCTCCAGTAAAATGGCCAATGGGTCAATTATCCAGTGAATTCAAAGAGCTACAATGTGTGTGAAAACCATGATTACAGCCACTGATACCTGTTCATAATTTCTCCCTGTACTGGAAATGAAAAATATGGAAATAATGAGCCACACTAGGGAAAAAAATTCATTTAGTCAGGACTGAAATAGAATCAGACACAAACTACAAACCAGCAACAAAATTCTACTTTAAAAAAAATATACACCCACCCAGAAACACCTGGCTGTGTAACCTTGAGCAAGTTACTTAACACCGATTGCTTAAAAAAAAAAAAAATGTAAATATATATAAGTTTACACAAACACACACACACACACACACACATATATATATATATATATATAAAATGGGGGGCAGCTAGGTAGCGCAGTAAGTAAAGAGCTGGCCCTGGAGTCAGGAGGACCCGAGTTCGGTTCTGGCCTCAGACACTTGACACCCCCCCACACACACACACACACACACAAACTAGCCATGTAACCTTGGGCAAGTTACTTAATCCCAATTGTCCTCCAAAAGGCAATATATATATATATATAAGTTACCTTAAATATGGTTATCAATTGTCCACTTTTTCTTCCTTAAAAGTAGAAGACAGTTGACTTTTAATTCTCTGTAGTGATTGATAGAGTAGTAGCAGAGATTTAGTCATCCCAACTGGATATAATCAGCATCTAGCCATAACCCACTGATTTTCATATATATAGAAGGAGGAATTGAATATGGACACCATGGTCATGAAGCTTCATGATAGGAAGGATGGAGACGCCCTCAAAAGAAAAGGGACAGGTTTTGGGGAAAAGACAATGTAATGAAGTCAGTGATATAGATCAAAGTTCATTCAAGTCTTCTCATCTTTTGGGACTTACCCTGTCCCACCCAAAATGAAAAGGGGAGAGAGTTGGGGTTCTTATATCTGTCACTGCCCAGAAGTGCCTACCACAACCACAAAGTGATCTGGGAGGGAGCAGGTGTGGGAGCAGGAGTTAATTTTTTCAATAGTACCTATGTAGGTGCTATTGTCAGTACCTGGGTAGTAGTTAGGTGATAAGTGCCCTGAAAAGCCAGTTCCAAACTTAGAAAAGGATATTGGAAGCTTGTGCAGCAAAGTGGGGAGGAAGAGTAAGAAAGGGTTAGAAGAGAAGGGCAGGTTTGGTTGTATTGGAGCAGGCTTCACTATTGGCTCTGGTTGGGAGGGTAGGAGGTAACCCTTCTTCCCATCTCCTGAATGGTTGATCACCTAGCCCATGGCACCCTATGGGATTCTGTCCCCTTATTTTGGAGCTGACTAGTATAGGACTTTAGTTGAAATATTAGGGAAAATGTAGAAAAGAAGAGAAAATAGTACTTCCTGACTTCAAATACATTGAGACAGATGGCACCTTGGGAACCTTTAACATGATTATACTATAGAGAGGACTTCATCCTATAAGTCTTAATCTTAGAACCTACCTAACGGTTAGCTACTTAAGCACTAAAATCCTCATCATGAGGTGGCTTTGTCTATGAGGTAAATCCAATGAATGAAACATGAAAAGAGCATGGTACGGGCCCTAGTATCTTATCATTATTATTTCCATAACTAGTATAATAGCAGAAATAAAGAGACTAAGTCCTTTCAGACTACAGAGATTCATTCAAGAAATAATTCATCATGACCATATTAAATTTATTCAAGGATGATTCAATATTAAGAAAAGAATGAACATATTTAATCATACTAAAAACAAAAACATCTAAAATCACATGATTTGTGATCCCAATAGATGTAGAAAAAACCTTTGACAAAATACAACACTTATTTGTACTAAAAAAAATCCTACAAAATATAGGCATAGAGGAACCTTTTTTTAAAAAAAAATATTTATTTATTTTAGTTTTTAACATTCACTTACACAATATTTTGAGTTCCAAATTTTCTTCCCATTTCTCCCCTCCCCCCTCCCCATAAAGGCATGCATTCTAATTTCCCATTTGCCCTGGAACCTTTTTTTTAATACAATATAAAGTATATATCTAAAACCAAGAACAAATATCATATGCAATAGGGATACATGAAGAAAAGCATTAATATATAATCTCCCCACTAATTTATTATTTGGGTATGCTAGCAATAGTAATAAGACAAGAGAAAGAGATTAAAGATGTAATGATAGATAAAGCAGAGATAAAACTATCCGTATTTGAGGATGACGTGATGGTTGACTTGGAAAATCCTAGGGAATTGGGAACTGAGATAATTAATAACTTAAGCAAAGTCACAGGCTACAAAATAAATCCTCAGAAATCAGTAGCATTTGTATATGATGACAACAAAATCTAGGAGGCAATAATAGAGAGGGAAATCTTATTTCAAAAAACTAAAAATGCACAAAATATATATAGATATATTCTTACTGAAATGAGGGATAAAGGCATTTACCAAAAACAAAATAGATACCTTTGATTATATGAAACAGAAAGCTTCTGCATAGACAAAATTAATGCACCTAGGATATGAAGGGAAGTGGTCAAATGGAAAAAAAAAATCTTTGTATCAAATTTCTCTGAGGATTTGTTATTCAAGATATATAAAGAGTTAACAGATATGTCTACATATATATTATATATATTTATATGCACATACATAATGTGCATATAAATAACCATAAGTCATATCTAATAGATAAATGGTTAAAGGATTATTAAAATACTATTAAATTATTAAGGTTGCTTAAAATAATCATAAACTATTGCAACCATATAAAGGAACACTCCAAATCACTAATAATAGAAATACAAATCAAAACAATCTTGAGGCTTCAACTCATACACCCTACAAATTGACAATGATAGCAAAATATGGGAAAAGTTAATGTTGGAGAAATTTAGGGAAGATAGACACACAAGTTTGGTGGTCATAATCATAAATAGTCATTTTGGAAAGAAATTTGGAATTATGCAAATAAAGTATCTAAAATGCCTATACCCTTTGACCTAGAGATTTCACTATGAGGCTTATACCTAAAGAGGTTATTGATAAAAAAAGAAAGTCACCAGATAAACCAAAATATTTATAGCAGCACTTTTGTGGATAGAAAAGAATTAGAAACAAAATAAATACCCATTGATTGGGACATAGATAAATTGTGGTACATGAATGTGTTGGAATATTACTGTGATGTAAGAAATTATTAATACTATAAATACAGAAAGGTCTACATGAACTGATGCAGACTGAAGTAAGTAGAGCCAAGAAAATAATATACACAATGACTATAACAATCTAAGTGAAAAAAAAAAAACCTACAAAAAAAATCAAAAGTGAACGTTGAAAAATTACAAAGAATGTGTAAGGCTACAAAGAAGAGATATGAGAAGGCACGCTGCCCTGCTTTGCAGGGAGAATTCCAATGAATGTGGCCCATTAAGCATGTTTTCAGACTTCTTTAAAAAACATTTTTTTTATTCATATCTTCTGTTTCTTTCATTATCATAGTTATCCCTCTCTCGATGAGATGAGAACAAACAGTATTTTTAGAGGTTTTTAGACTTTTTCAAAGAATCAGTCAGTTATGCTGATATTTTCTCCCTTTTTTTGTATTTAAAAACATTTTGGGATGGATCTCTGAAGGCAGGGGGGAGGGGTAACGGGGGAAATATGATGAGGTAAAAAAGGAAAGATATAAAAAATGTATAGTTAAGAAAAAAAAGTAGGGGCGGCTAGGTGGAGCGGTGAATAGAGCACTGGCCCTGGAGTCAGGAGGACCTGATTTCAAATATGGCCTCAGACACTTAACACACACACACACACACACATACACACACACACACACACACACACTAGCTGTGTGACCATGGGCAAGTCACTTAATCCCAATTGCCCCTCCAAAAAGAAAAAAAAGGGAAAAAAAAGTAAAGAGAAGCATGGAGTTGGAGTGTGTTCTGTAGAATGACTACTGCACACACTATCTCAGAAGCATGAAAACTCAGGGCTTTTCTCCAAACAGCTGAAGCACACAGTTATAGCTGTGCTTGCGTCTCAGCTTCTCTGGGATCAGTTGTCTATAAGGTAGAAGAGAATGTCATTAGGTACCTGTGTGGGTGAGACACTGCCCACATATTGCAAGAAACAATGAAGGCAGAATTTCCTGGCATGATCTTAAGGAGGTTTGCCTTGATGGAAGTGCCAGCTTTCAGGTTTGAAAAACAAAAAAATGCCAAATACAGATCATTCATTATTGCTTTACGCCCTTCTCTCCACCCCTCAGGAACTTCTTTTATGAGGGAATGACTCAAGTCCTCCTCCAGTAACCTCCCTGGGGCACAGAAGTGACTCTGGGTACTCAACGGTTATAAAGTTCAAGCTCTGGCAAATTTTCCCAATCTGGAAGGGCCTCAAGCATGTCCTTCCTCATCCTGCTCAGTGCCAGTCATAGGCTAGCCAAACCATCAAAGCCTAGTCTGGCCACTAAGCAAGGAGGTGTTTTTGGTCCCATGACTTGTGAAAATGTTCTATGAAAGGGCTACAGAAGTTGAGAATTGAATAGGCAAAAGTAACTCTACCTGTAATCTTGAAATTTTAAAAAAAGTATGCTCATATATGTACATGTGTATGTATATATGCATATATACATATGTGTAACAAAATTATCCTCCGGAAAACTAGTTTGAACTTTTCCCCAAATTAAATCAAACAAACATTTCCAATTCCAGTCAATTCAATCAGCCAATAAGCATTTATTGAGTGTCTACCACACCTTAGGCCATATGCTAAATGCTTGGGGATACAAAAGGAGGCAAAAGACAGCCCCTACTCTCAAGGAGTTCACAATTTAACTGAAAAAACATTTTTTTTTTCAATATATTTTTCTTTTAACTAACAGCTAAGTAATTGCAAATATGCAGATAGTTGGAAATGTTTGAACAGCCAATCAACAAGCATTAATATGCCTTATTTTTATGCTCCTTAGATTACAGATCTCCCAAGGGCAGGGACTGTCTTTTGCCTTTTTTGTATCCCCAATGCTAAGCACAGAGTTTGTCAGGTCGTAAGCACTTAAATGCTTATTAACCGACCAGCTGCTGTGTGGAGTGAAGGGAAATAAGTACAAAGAAAGAAATAATCCCTACCTGTAAGAAATTTATATTCTAATGGAGACCACAAATATAAAATAAATAGAACATAAATAAATACAAATATATACAAAGTAGTTAAATAGGAAGTAATTTGGGAGGAAGAGAACTAGCAATAGGAAGGATCCCAACTTTCTGGGGGGAAGCAGAAAAGACTTTATGCACAAGATGGTGTTTGAACTGAATTTTATAGGAAGAAAAGGACTCTACAAGACAGAGTAAAGAGGGAATGCATTCCATGTATGAGGCACAAACACTATCAATGGAGTGTCCCATGTTAAGGACAGAGAAAAGGACAGTTTGCTTGGCTGGATCATAGAGTGTAGGAGGGGAAGTAATACCCTGTGAGTCTGGAAAAATAGGTTGGGATCAAGTTGTGAAGGTTTTTAAAAGCTAAATAGAGGAATTTGTGTTGCGTGTGCTAGAGGCAATAGATAGTGGAGTTGATTAAACAGTAGTCACAAGGTCAGATCTCCAGGTAAAGGATATTATTCTGGCAGCTGTATACAGGATGGACAGGAGCAGGGAGAACTTGAGGCAGAAAGGCCAATTAGGAGACTGTTCCAAGAATCTAGGTAAGAGGTGATAATTGCCTTAATTAAAGGCAGAGTTGTGAGAATGAAGAGAAAGAAAAGACGTTATGGAGGTAAAAATAGTAATTTTCATCAACTGATTTGATTAGATAGAGTGAGGAGTCAAGAATAATGCCAAGACTGTCAGTCTAAGAGAACAGATTCTGCCTTTGACAGAAATAGGGAAGTTTAGAAGGGAGAGGGATTGAGGGGAAAGAAAATAAATTTACCTCTGTTCATGTTGAGTTTAAGAAATCTCTAGGACATCCAGTTTGAAATATCCATTGGGCAATGGGTGATATGGGACTTAAACCTGAGGAGAGTGATTGGAACTAAATATCTATCTATCTATCTATCTATCTATCTATCTATCTATCTATCTAT